>NC_081849.1:15794418-16503168 GCF_963259705.1 Myotis daubentonii
CTCTGGGGCCTCCTGGGAGTACCTCCCCTCTGCCCTGTTGGGACCACCCAGCATGAGCTACAGAGTGATCTGCAGGTGACTGTGCTGCATATGCTGGGTTTGGAGGTGCCTGGGAGAGGCCAAGCTGTAAACCAAGGCTAGTGCCAGGCCTAGGGCCACTTAGCAAGTAGTAGGAGGCCAGGTGCTGCTTGTTTGAGAGATTTTATGAAACTCTGCTGCATCAGCCAAGACAGGCGATTTGTATGGAAAAACCACTGGAAAGGGCTTGGGTGAGTCTGAAATTTGCGTGAGGCAGGGTCTCAGGGAATCACCAGAGAGGGGCAAGCAGTGTGAGCCAGGTTGATGGAGACTCAGTTATGGTGCCTTCCTGCCACTCTGTCTAGGGGACAGTGGCCTTTGTCAGCACTTCTGTCTAGAAGAAAGCTGCCCCTCCAGTTCTCACCCTAATGCTAAACAATTCAGTTCCTCCCCATATGTCCCTGGTACATGTTTTTTGTTGTTGTTAATCCTCACCTGAGGCTGTTTTTGCCATTGGTTGTTAAAGAGAGTGGAAAGAAGGGGAGGGAGATGAGGGGAGAGAGAGAGAGAGAGAGAGAGAGAGAGAGAGAGAGAGAGAGAGAGAGAGAGAGAGAAAGAAATATCAATTTGAGAGAAATATCAATTTGAGAGAAATGCATCCATTGGTTGCCTCCTGCACTTGTCACAACAGGATCAGGAGATTGAACCTGTAACCCAGGTATGTGCCCTTGACTGGGAATCAAACTCAAAACCCTTTAGTGCACAGGCCAACACTGTAACCACTGAGCAACACTGACCAGGGTTGTCCCCGGTGCCTTTGAAGCTGCTGCCCCAGCACTGGAACTCAGAGGAGTGAGTCCGAGTTAGTCAATGCACAAGCCCTTTAGAGGAACGCCTGAGGCTCTAGCAGCCTCTGTCTCACTAAGGCAGTGGTCGCCAACCTTCAGACCTCATGGACCACCAGTGGACCACTGGTTGGCAACCGCTGCCGAAGCCACAATCTTTCTGGTTTTTAGAGCCAGAAGTTATGCGACTTCTCCTCCCAGCACTGGAACCATGGGCAGGGTGTTCCAATATGGGGCTGGGACCCCCTCCCTCTTTAGGGGGAAATCAACAAGGAAGTGAGACCAGGCTGACTGTGTCTTCACCCCTCCTACCAGTCTTGATGTGACTTTTCTTCTTTATAGCCTTAGTTGTAGGACTTCTTTTCAGCTAGATTCCAGGCATCCTAAATGATGGTTGTTCTGTAGTTTAGTTGTAATTTTGATGTGGTTGGGGGAGGTTCTGAGCACTATTTTTACCTACTAACTTACTACCATGTTGTAAAAGGTATCTGTGTGTGAGTGTGTGTGTGTGTGGGGGGGGGTATTTATACAGTCACTTTTTAAATTTTTAGGGCCTGTAACACAGCCTTGGTGTGGATATGGAAAGCAAGCAGGGTTTGGTATGTTGGGTGAAGTTCTGGACTTCTCCAGAATATGTAAATATTTCTTTCCCAAGTTCTCAGTGGAATAAATCCAGTCTATGCAGCTGCCCTTGCTCCCAGCTGGAGCTCAACTTGTGAGAAAACAGCAAATGTAGTTAAAAGACAGCTGTCCTAGAAAAATGCAAACCAGTTTATTTCTAACTTGAAGTCCTCTAAACTTTTATTCATTTGTTAAAAGAACAGATTGGGTTAAATTATTTCCAAAATCTAATCTTCGTCATTACCGCATGACCCTGGGTAGCGACCAATATTTTGGTCATGTTTCCTCATTTGTTGAATTAAATTGTGGTATAATAGTTGTTAACTTCCTTCCTTCCTTGTTTCCTTCCCTCCCTTCCTTCCTCCCTCCCTTCCTTCCTTCCTTCCTTCCTTCCTTTTCTAAAAAGTGAATGAGATAGTACCCCTGGAAGCACTAACATTTTGAAGTTAAGAATTCAAAATGTGGTATTTAACTGCAAGGCATTATTAAAATGTCTAAGGGAGTATAGGTCAACAGTTATTGAATTCATGTTTTGTACCAAGCATATTGTTTATCCTATATAATAAAAGTCTAATATGCAAATCGACCAAATGGCAGAACAACCAGCTGAACAACCGGTCACCATGACATGCACTGACCACCAGGGGGCAGATGCTCAACGCATGAGCTGCCCCCTGGTGGTCAGTGTACTCTCCCAGGGGGAGTGCTCCTCAGCCAGAAGCAGGGCTCACGGCTGGCGAGCTCAGCGGCGGTGGCGGGAGCCTCTCCTGCCTCTGTGGCAGTGCTAAGGAGCAGCGAGCCGAGCAATAAGGAGCAGCAAGCAGGCAGGCAGGAAGGAGCGAGGAGTCCCAGACTGCACGAGTGTGCAGGCCAGGGCCCCCCATTGCACGAATTTCGTGCACTGGGAGTCTAGTGTGTTTATATTATCTCATTCTGATTTAGTAAATCTACAAGGTGGTTATCACATATTTGCTGCAGATGAGAAACTTGGAATTCAGGGTTGTAAAGGGATATTTTTAAGCTAAAACATAAATAGCAGAATTTGGGATTCAAACCCAGGTGTGCCTGATGCCACTCTGCCACGCTTATTTCCTGTGGCTTTAAGAGAAGTGAACCAAAGGGATGAAGGAGCCAGGGTTTTCCTGTTCTGTTGAGGCTGAATGTAATGACTACTCTTCTGTGTCCTTTGAAAAAAGACAAAGGGGATCTGAATAGCTACTTCTATGGGCTAGAGCCGGCAGATACTTTTGAGATGGTGTTTCTTTTCCCTTATGATATTGGCATCATTTTAATGTCTCATCACTAGAATCCTGAAGTTTTAATAATTGTTCTAAAGTAGGTGTTGAGGAGAAATTGCCTAGGTGGGGAATTTTAGGCATAATTTTATTTTATATTTATTATTCTATTTTATTTTATTTTATTTTGGGGTGAGTCCCCATGACTTTTGAGACAAGTACTGTTGAGATTTAATTCAATTTACCTCTCAAGGACATAGGAATCTAAGAGTATTTATATGAATCAATGTATTTAGAAGATAAGAACAGAAAAAGTATACAAAGAATGAGATAGGTAATGGATGCAATAAACAAATATTTTTCTTTTTGGGGGGTGACATTGGTTAGTAAAATTATATTTCTTAGTTGTACATAGGACATGCATAATTTTTTTTGAAAAAACCTCACAGATTACTTAAACAAGCCTTTCTCCAATGAGAACTTCTGTAGTTAAACTAATTTATTAAAAGTACAGGAGAGGTTTCCTTGCTAAATTTTAGAAGTGTCATTCTAATTACTAAATAGCTATGGGTTTCATTCTCAGAAGAAAGCCTGGAGACTCAGCTTGCGGTTCCAATTAAGTTTCAGAAAATAGTGACCAGTTAATTTCATAATTATTTAAGTTCTATGGGATCTTTCTTGCCAGAGTGTAAAAAGGCCTGGGATAGTTGTTTTATTTTATACTAACTCAGCTGGGAAAGCCATGACCAGGAAGTCACATCTAAATGTCTAAAAACGCTGTTCACCTTCTACCATGTTTGGGCTCAGAATATGGCACCATGTCACGGCTCCTTTGATCCAAAGCCTTTCAGGTTTGACTTTCACCTGTCTCTGGTTCCAATTGAAAGAAATTTCCAGAACATAAAGATCATGGAGTCCTTTAATACTTTTAATATATTTCTGTTCAGATTCTTCTTGCAGATCCAGAGATGATTTTTCTTGTTAGTGGTGAAACTGCTGATTGCTAGTTGAGAATAGGGTAAAGATTATATATATATATATATATATATATATATATATATATATATATATATACACATTTTCATTGTAAGTTTCTTTGGTTTCAAGGTATTTCTTGACAGTTTAAATAATACGCTTTTTTTGGATGGAAGCCAAACTACTACATTGAGAGAAACCAATTTCTGTATCCTTAGCTTAATTTTTAAAAATCTATTTAAAGTGCTTCTTAGTAAACATGGAAATGACCAATTATCTTTTTATTTTAAAGGTAATTTTCTTTGCCAGTGGAAATCTGATTGTAAGTTTAAAAGCATTTTTATTAATAAAATTTACAAATTTAGTCTTCTGGAAATTATATAAACTCTGTACTCATTATTTAAATTTTCAGTGGATCCACTTTTTAAATATTCCTTTATCATTTTCAGTTTTGTTAGTAGTATGAATGTGTTTATTGGGAATGTGACTATCAGCCAAATATCATGAAAATAATTATTGGTTTCCATTAAGAATTTAAAGATTGAAAAAGGGAGAAAACTATAATGAAGACACAGAAGTCTTTCATGGAAGAAAAAGGACAGAACTAAATTAAAGAATTCATTGAGGAGAAATTGAACCACTGTGTTTCTCCTCAAATATTTCTGCTTCATCAGATTTCAGTTATTGATTGTCCTTAAAAGATTATACTTTCTGTGGATAACCTGCAGCTACTCATTCCCCAAACTAACTGGAGCTACTAATTGGACACACCTGAGTATTTTGAGGGGCTGTTGCAGTAAAGATGGTATTTGGTGTTGGTTTTATGATCTTGGTTATTCTTTTTTGATTAATGTATATTAGCTAGACTTTAAGATTTGCCAATGTTTTGGGGATTGAAATAAATTAGTTAAAATAGGAATTTTGAAAAGCTTAATGATTTTAAATTAATACTTTATTAGGATCAACTCAAGTTACCTAAATGTGCACCATTCCACTTTGTTGTTGTCTCAAAACAAACAAACAAACAAACAAACAAACAAACAAAAAACACCCTGCAGAGTATGTGGCTAATTAGTTATCTTTCATATTTTGCCTCAGTTTATTTTCAGCTCAGTGAAGTTAGAGAGATGTCACACCAGTGACTTGTCTTATAAGAAAAAAGGCACTATTTTAATCTTCAAAAAAAGAACAGCTTGCAGGGGTCAATCTTTTAAAGTATGTGCTTCACTGGTTGCAATTATTAATCCATTTCCTCCAGGAAATATATGAAATTAAATATTAAAGTAAAGATCTAAACAGTGCTGCAGTCTCAGGGCTTCTGAGAACATGATTTCCTTATCAGCTCGAAATAATTGACCTTCCTTTCTCCAAAGGTACGATCTTGCATGAATAGGAAATCCCTTGTTCTGTTTTTATACTTCATCGTTTGGGCTTTGCTTACTGTTAGCATTTATGGAAGTTCATTTTAGTAGAAGTTAATGTTTCATGCTGGCATAGTTAACTGCTAAATAAAGGTTTTGTTTATTAAAAGGAAACTTTCACATTATGCTCAATTTGGTATTGGTTCACTCAGCTACCACTATTTATTTACCACCTCTCTATCATGTGCCAAGCACTACTCTGATTGCTTAGAATAGCCAACCAAACAAGGCACCCGATCCTCATGAAGCTTATATTGTTATGGAAGGTAGAAGATAATAATAGACACATATGATAAGCAAACCACATAGTGTGTTAAAAGGTGCTAAGTCCTGTGGCAAAATTTAAGAAGAAAACGCAGACCAGAGTAAGGAGAGTCATGAGTGCCATGTGTGTGGGTTGGAGTGGGGTGGGGTGGGGAGGAGAGTTGCAGTTTTAATAAAGATGCTCCGTTTGCCTTCTAAATAATGAGACATTTGGACAAAGAGGTGAAGGAGATGAGGCATTTAGCACTGCAGCATGCCTCCAGGAATAATATTCCAGACGGAGGGAAGAGCTAGAGCAGAGCATCTCCAGGAGTGTTTAAGGAGCAGAAGAATTTGCCTGGAGTGGAGTAAGCAAGGGGGCAACAGCAGAGATGAGATAAGGGAAGGACTCCAGGGCAAAGCCCTATGCAGATCTTAGAGGGCATCATTTGCTATTGTGGGACCCAGTGCCTACTTTGAAAAAAATGAGAAGCTACTGCAAAGTTTTGAGCACAGAGTGATATCATCTGATTTATTTGGATTCTGGAATTTCTAATGGATTAGAACTGAGTTCAGATCAATGCAAAATTACATATGTTACCTATGGAAAATATAGATATCTTAGTAAATAATACAGCAAGTAAGAATAGTAATATTCAGAGTAAATACTATTATACAAAGCATTTCTGTATGCCAAATACCTCTCTGTTTTTTAAAATGTTTTTTTTATTTTTAAATTATGGTTGACATACAATATCATGTTAGTTGTAGGTGTACAACCCTGTGATTAGACATTTATGTAATTTATGAAGTAAGTGATCATCCTGATAAATCTAGTACCCATATGACACCATATCTGGTTATTTAAATATTAACTATATTCCCTATGCCAGTGATGGCGAACCTTTTGAGCTCGGCGTGTCAGCATTTTGAAAAACCCTAACTTAACTCTCGTGCCGTGTCACATATAGAAATTCTTTGATATTTTCAACCATAGTAAAACAAAGATTTATATTTATGATATTTATTTTATATATTTAAATGCCATTTAACAAAGAAAAATCAACCAAAAAAATGAGTTCGCGTGTCAGAGGTTCGCCATCACTGCCCTGTGCTGTACTTTACATCCCCATGCCTATTCTGTTTGCTGAGTAGAGCAATTTTGGTTGTTAAGTCTTTGAATATTTCATGCCAATCCCTTCTGGCCTGCAAAGTTTCTGTTGAGAAATCAGCTGACAGTCTTATGGCAGCTCCCTAGTAGGTAACTAAGTGCTTTTCTCTTGTTTTTTTTTTTTTTTTTTTTTTTATGATTCTCTCTTTGTTTTTGACCTTTGGCCTTTTAATTATGATGTGTCTTAGTGTGGGTCTCTTTGAGTTCCTGTTGTTTGGCATTCTCTGTGCTTCATGGACTTATATGTCTATTTTCTTCATAACGTTTGGGAACCGTCATTATTTTTCTAAGTAGATTTTCAATGTCTTGTTCTCTCTCTTCTCCTTCTAGCATCCCCGTGATACTCATGTTGGTATGCTTAAAGTTGTCCTAGTGGTCTCCTTAAACTGTCCTCATATTGGGGCAAAATCTTTTCCTCTTTGCTGTTCTGATTGAGTGTTTTCTGCTTTCTTATAATACAGATACTTGATTTGATTATCCATCTGCTTCATCTACTCTACTGCTGATTCCCTGTAATGTATTATTCATTTCAGTTTGTGTATTTTTCATTTCTAATTGTTTTTTTTTTGTTTCTATCTCCATTTTTATGTTTCCTATCTCTTTGTTGAAGTTTTCATTAAATTCATGTACTCTTCCCTGAGTTCATTGAGCATTCTATAACCAGTATTTTCAACTCTGCCTTTAGTAGATTGCTGCTTCCATTTTGTCTGTGGGTGGTTTTGTTGTTGTTTTTTCTTTCTTTTATTTTTTTGAGATTTGTTCTGTATTTTCATTTGGGGCATCTTCCTTAGTCGCCTCATATTGGCTGCCTTCCTGTGTATGTGTGTCTGTGTTTTTTTCCCTATATATTAGGTAAAGCTAATATGTCTTCTGGTCCTGGTAGAGTTGTCTTACTTAGTAGGTGTCTTGTAGGGCCCATCGGTGCAGCATCCATGAATACCCAAGCTGGATGCTCCAAATATGCCTCCCTCCTGCCCCTCGTGTGTGCTGTGTGTACCCTTCAGTTGTAGTTGAGCATGGATTGCTGTTGGCATGTTACTGGGAGGGATTTACCCACAGGCCAATTGCTCAGAGGGCTGGCCACGACCATAGTGGAGAATCAGCTGTGCAGAGGCCCACCCCACAAAGCTGGATTTACTTTAATGGCACTCTGGTGCCTGCTGCATCTGCCCCTTGAGTCTGTTGCTGTGGAGGTGGTTGATGCACTGACTCTGGGACCTCATGGGAGGTGCAAGCCAAGATCAGCCACTGCCTGTGCCCTTCCTAGGTCTACACTGCAATCTGCCAATGGCTGCTACTTGTGCTGGACTTGGAGGTGCCTGGGAGAGGCCACTCTGTGACCCAAGGCCAGCTGCTGCCAGTGATGGACATGGGCCACTTAGCAAGAGATGCTGCTTGTTTGAGTGATTTTAGGAAAGTCCAAAGCTTGAGCCAAGACATTTGTATGGAAAAGCCACTGGAAAGGGCTTGGGTGGGTCTGCAAGTTAGGTGGGGCAAGGTCTCAGGGAATCACCAGGGCAGGGAGAAGAGTGATAGCCAGGTTGATGGAGACTCAGACATTGTGCCTTCCAGTCACTTCTGTTGGGGGAAGGGAGAGGGAGGCTCAGCAAAGGAACAATGAACCCTTCCAGCACTTATGTCTTGGAGAAAGCTGCCTCTCCAGCTTTTGCCTCTCTAACCCTCACCCTGATGCCAAACAATTCAGTTCCTCCCTGTATGTTCCTGGTGCCTTGCAAGCTGCTGCTGCACTGTTGGAGCTCAGAGTGAGCAAGTCCAAGTGACTGAAGCAGTTCTCTGTTTTACTCAACCACGTTTCCTGCTGGATTAAACAGCCAGTAGTTATGGGAATTTCTTTGCCTGGTACTGGGACCCTCAGCTGGGTGCCTGGTGTGGAGTTGGGACCCCTGGCTCTTCAGGTGGCACCTCTGCAGATGAAATATCCCTCCAGATGTTTAAGGGACACATGTGGGTATGGGACCAGCCCACCAGCATCTCTGCCCCTCCTACCAGTCTCTTTGTAACCTCTTTTTTATATCCTTAGTTGTAGGACTTCTGTTATGCTAGATATCTGATGGTTCTGAATGATGATTATTCTATAGTTTAGTTGTACTTTTGATGTTGTTGTGGGTGGTTCAGAGTACCTCATTTACCTATGCCGCCATCTTGACCAGAACCCTGATGCAGAATTCTCTGTTTTATGGGTTCTGATTTAATCCTCTCAACGTCCTTTCAGGGGTTAACTATTATTATTCCCATTTTACATAAGAGTAATGTGAAGCACAGATAATTTAGTTCCTGGCCTAAGATCACTCAGATAGAAAGGGATAGATTTAGATTCAAATCTGGGCATTAGAGTGTGTGTGCTCATAAGCTGAACTGTTCATATATTGAAACAAAGATTATTTATAGGAAATGCCCCAATAGGAAAAGCTAAGGAATACCTCTTATTTTAGAATGAATTTTGTTTCTTTATAAGGAAAAGATAACAGCACTGTGAGGTATTGAAAGGAAGTGATTATTTTACTTCAGATGGTTATATCTTATGCTGATGCTGTCTGAACAGACACGGGCTCTCAACAAACGTTTATTTCTCCCTGGTGTTCCACGTCTCTCAGAAGCCTGCTGCAGCTTCCCTTCTTACTGTCTTCCATCTGGAACACAGGTGATGAAGTGGCCCTTCTCTGGGGCATGTCTATGTCATAGATGGTAGCAAAGAGAATCCAACCCATAGGCTGCCTCTTAAATCTTCTGTTGCCTCTGCCCGCCTTTCATTGGCTACTTGTGAGTTCAACAGAGCAGCGTTCTACACACATCCCATGGGGGCAGGACCCAAAGAGAGGGATGTGAAATTGTGAGTAGAATCTAATCTACCACAGCGGCACTGCCTTAATTTTAATCATGCTTACATACCTTGCAGCTGCTAATCCTCTGACATTTTTTCAGGGCTGAACCAGACTACGAATAAAGCAGCACACAACACAGCTAATGTATTCCTTGGGATGGGAAATTGCTGAGGTGATCCAAACCAGTGCCTAGGAGAGAACCCTTGTGAAGAACATTGATTGACCAGTTTCCTGATTGGGGCTTGGCGGGGAGGTGAAGGGGAGGTAGGTTCCTCTGGATTTTTCTCAGCAAATGGGTTATAAGAGGCCATGAAACCCATTTCTTATGAAGGAAGATAGATATCCTAAAATGTTTGTTTGTAATCTGAACTTCAGCTAGTTATATTTGGCTCACAAAGGTAGGGGATTTGTAGGACCTAAATTATAAAAACAAAACAAAAAAAACCCCTATTATTTCAGTATTGTGTCTTTCTGCCTTTATTATAGGATATATGAAACATCATAATGCATCCATTTGCACTTTTCTCCCATGAAATGTGAGCTCCTTGAAAACAAGGTCTGTGTATTATAAGCTTTCTCTGTTTACCACCTAGTGCCTGGCAAATAGAAAGTAGTGAATGAATGAGTGAATGTCTAAGTTGAAGCCAGGTTAATTTATTTAATCAAGGTTGTCCTGAAAGTAAGGAGTGTGCCAATGATTCTAGGAGCTTGATTTTTGCTATTTGTGCTTCATTCCAAATAAGTGGGGCAACAAGATTGATTTTCTCCATAGAGTAGGAAAGGTGCTGCAAGACCTGCCATAGGAATAGGCTGTTCAGGGAAAGTCACCACTTTTGCACGACACAAAACAGAGACTTTTATATGTTAGAGAATATGTTTTTTTGTTGTTGTTTACTTGTTTGTTTGGTTGGTTCATTGGCATCTTCTCAAAAAGACTCTAGTGTTGTTTTAGATATGATGTACAAGTTGTGTGGAAGAAATTTTCTTGAGATTTAGATAATTTTATGAGTAATTTATCCTGTTTACTTCTTGAAATTTTTGTTTTTCTATGGATTCTCCAATGACCAAGGTATTCAACTAATTTAATTTTTCTCTATTCTTCTTGCCCCTCCATCTTCTCACTTCTCTTATACTTCTAGAATTGCTATAAGTCAAATTGATCTGAAAAGAAAAATTTGGAATTTTCTCATGAATAGTTGCTTAATATTACTCTTGTTATTCTATGCAATGAATAAAGGTTATTTTTCTATAAAAATCTTTACTTTTTTTTTATTTCAGAAAGAGGAAGGGAGAGGGAGAGAGAGATAGAAACATCAATGATGAGAGAGAGTCATCAATTAGATGCCTCCTGTACAGCCAATACTGGAGATTGAGCCTGAAACCCAGGCATGTGCCCTGACCAGAAATTGAAACGTGACCCCCTGGTTCATGGATTGATGCTCAACCACTGAGCAACACTCTTGGGGGAAATAAAGGTTATTTTAAAAATCTGAATTTATTTTGTTTTGTTTTTGTAAAAGAATTTACTTCAATATATATGTTAACTATGTTTTTGTCGTTTTGTTTTATTTTGTTTTGGTTTTTAAAATGAAACATCCTCTGAGTTTGTAGATCTAGAAAAAAATCATTAAATTCCAAATGCTTTTCAACTTTTTACAAAGAACAATACTATCTTATTAAATTGTATACCCAGTAGATAACAACTCGTTTGTTTTTCATTTTTGAAATGATAATTTTAGAACTTTGACTTAAATAGTCAAAACTATGAATAGGAATTTGTCTTTCTGTTTTACTGATAAATTTCTTTCCTAATAGGTGTCTTTTTCCATAGAGGAGCAGGACTGCTAAATTTAGCACTGTCAAAAACTCCAGTTCAAAGCTATCTCTCTGCTCAGTCCCCAAAATGGAATAGCTGCGACTAGCCTTTCAACTATAAGTCTTTATGAACCTGGACTTTGTGGACTGAAGTTAGAAGTCTGTCAATTGAATTCTCTTTTTTTGTAAAGTTTTACTTCAGTTTGGTGATTTTAGCTTCATTTTCCCTCAGGGATCCTATAACTTAAATAGAATATTCTTTAGAAAATGATACCTTTCCGTGATTTGTGCCTGACTTCTATTGGAATTTTCCTATTACTTGACAATGCTCTAGTACTTTCTTCCTTCCATGTCCAATTAATTATTAAATTGGGAATGTAATTGACTGGATTTTTATGAACATTATTTATATGCTGGCAGTTTTTCATCTTATTTTTGCTTTCTTCTGATAGAGTACTAGGTTTTTTAATATAAGATTAACTTCTTTTTTCTTTCATAAAGAAGGCAGAAACATACACAACCTGTTCTTTTTGCTAGTTGAAGAGCAGAAGCTGCTCTTAGGCCCTGCTCTCATTTCTAATAGCACATTTCAATCCAGAATAACCAGTGTACATATATCATCTCCCTTCAAAAAGAAACTCTTTTTAAAGAACTGATTCATATGCAAATATGAGAATCTCTTTACTTCCTTCTTTCTTAGAAGGTACTTAGCTTTGAGTTTCTCTTTCATTTTTTAAATTGGTAATAATGAACTTAAATGTTCTTCTGGCATATCTATGCTATTATAAGGAGGGACCTTCTGTAGTTTTAAGATTTGGTCAATTGCTATCTCCACACCAGAAAGAAAGTGGTCATTAATATAAACACTTCAACATTTAAATATTAGATATTATATAGTTGCATTACTTGAACATTGAGACCTATGGATACATTAGGCTGTAAACAACATTTAAATGTCTATATGTTAAGAAAACATTTGACTGGCTTTAAAATTTTTTTAATTAATTTTTTTGGGGGGTGTGGGTATTGAAGGGGAAGGAAAACAATTTTCCTCTATTCTTCTAGGTTCTTGATTGAGACTCCCCCCATAATAAAAGACAGATTAACTGCAGAAAAAATAACAGAAACTTAATAACATGTTTAATAATCCTTTATACATGGGAGATATCCATAAAAACTGAGTAACACCCCCAAATGGTCCAAGCCATCACCTTGCCTATTTTCTTCAGCTAAAGGCAAAAGAAGGTATTGTCTTTCTCTGTCTGACTTATTTCACTTAGTAGAATACCCTTTAAGTCCATCCATGTTGTTGCAAATGGTAAGTTTCCATTCTTTTTATGGCTGAGTGATATGCCATCTATTGGCAGTCGGGTTGCTTTCAGATCTTGGCTATTGTCAATAATGCTGCTCTGAAAATACAGGTACAAATATCTTTTCAAAGTAGTGTTTTGAGTTTCTTTGTGTATATACCCAGAGGTGAAATACTGGGTTGTAAGGCAGTTCCATTTTTAATTTTTGAGGAATCTCTATGCTGTTTTCCACAAAGGCCACACCAGTCTGCATTCCTACCAGCAGTGTATGAAAGTTCCCTTTTCTCCACATCCTAGCCAGCACTTGTCTTTGTTGATTTGTTGATGATAGGCATTATGACAGGTGTGAGGTGGTACCTCATTGTCGTTTTTAATTGCATCTCTCAAGTGATTAGTGACTTTGACATTGGAAAAAAGGATAGAGGAAGATATAAACAAGTGGAAGAATATGTTCATGGATTGATAGAATCAACATCATTAAAATGTCCATACTACACAAAGCAATCTATAGATTCAATGCAATCCCCATTAAAATGCCAATGCCATATTTCACAGACCTAGAACAAACTCTCCAAAAGTTTATATGGAATAAAAAATAAAAATAAAAAAGACCCTGAATAGCCCCAGCAATCCTCAGAAAGAAGAACAAAGGTGGAGGGATCACAATACCAGATATCAAGTTATATTACAAAGACACTGTTCTCAAAACTGCCTGGAACAGAACAGAGAACCCAGAAGTCAACCCAAGCCATTATGCTCAATTCATATTTAATAAATGAGGCAAGAGCATACAATGGAGTCAATATAGACTTTTCAATAAGTTGTGTTGGAAAATTTGGTCAGATACATGCAAAACAATTAAACTAGACCACCAACTTACACCATACATAAAAATAAACTCAAAGTAGATAAAAGACTTAAACATAAGACAGGAAACCATAAAAATCTTAGAAGAATCCATAGGCAGCAAAATATCAGACATATCAGTAGCAATATATTTACCGATACATCTCCTGGGACAGTGGAAACTAAGGAGAAACCAAACAGTGGGACTACATCAAAATAAAAAGCTTCTGCACCAATGAAAGAGAGCCCCCTTCATGGGAGAACATATTTGCCAATGTGACATCTGATAAGGATTTAATCTCCAAAATTTATAGGGAACTCATACAACTTAACAAAAGGAAGATAATCCAATAAGAAAAAAATGGGCAAAGGACCTAAATAGACACTTCTTGAAAGAAGGCCAGCAGGCATATTAAGAAATACTTGTTAGCAGATATTCAAGTATCAAATGTTGAAACATTTTAAACAGAACTGAAACTCATATATTTGTGACCAATCAAAGATGTTGTATTTTAAATGAGCATTTTACAAGTCTTTTTAATTGGTTGAATTCCTTCTACAAACCATTATTATTTTTTGGGGGGGGGGGAGGGGGAGATGAATTTGAACTAACAGCTTAATTAATTATATTTCTTTTCACTATTTTCAGATATTTCTTTGTCAAAATACTGCAAGCTCTCCATATAGGTATCTTTCCGCCTTGCCCTACATCAATTTCATCTTCCAAATCGTCAAGTTAAGCTTCCTAATACATACATTGTCTTAATTAAAGGGCTTTCTTTAAAGACTAGAGGCCCAATGCACGAAATCTGTGCAAGAGTAGGCCTTTCTTCCTCCAGCTGCCGGCACCAGCTTCCCTCTGCCACCCGGGATCCAGGCTTCCCTCCGGCCACCAGCAGGCACCCGGGACCCAGGCTTCCCTTGTAGCCCCAGCTTCTTCCAGAAGGTCATCCAGAAGGACGTCTGGTCTAATTAGCATACTATGCTTTTATTATTATAGAATACACATCCATTGTCAGATAAAATTTAGAATCTTTAATGGGTAACAAGACCTTTCTTATGGCCCTACTTTTTCTTTTAGCCTCAGAGCCTGTAGGATGTGTTCAAAATTTCGAAAGCACTTCTCCCAACAAACTTTGTCTTTTGGCATTTCTGTACCTTTATACACTGTATTTCTTCTGCTTGAGTGTGCATCTCTGTTTTCACCCCCTATACTTTAATAGACCTTTAAGATGAAAGTCTGATAATATTTGTTTTGATGAGCTTCCCCAAGTCTCATCTATTCAGGCCAAAACAATAGCTCCTTTCAGTGTTTATGGAGCCCTGGCCCTTCCTGGTAAAGGAACTTACCACATTTCTGCCTTGTAATCATCCCTCACATTGGAACCTGAGCTTCTTTTTAAAGTAAGTCATTTGCTTCATGCCTAGCAGTTGACATAGTGCCAGAAACCTATATCTGGGCAATACTACATGATCTTTCTTTTGTTTTTAGTTGTTGTTTAATGAGTATTCTATTGCCTTTGAGTTAAAATCTATAAAGTGTTTAGATGGTATTTATGATTTGTGTAAATATTATTTGTTTCCCATAAAATATACCCTTTTTTTAAAGAAATATATACAATATTTTTCTTCACAAAACACTATTGAAAATAACAGGTTGGCCCTTGCCAGTGTGGCTTAGTAGGGTGAGTATCTTCCTGTACACTGAGAGGTTGTCAGTTCAGTACCAGGTAAGGGCACATGCCTGGTTGTGGGCTCAGTCCCTGGTAGGGGGCATGCAGGAGACAATCAATTGGTGTTTCTCACACATTAATGTTTCTCTTTCTCTCACTCTCCCTTCCTCTCTCTCTCAAATCAATAAAAACATATATTTAATAAACAGCTTGTTGCCAAAACCGGTTTGGGTCAGTGGATAGAGCGTCAGCCTGCGGACTGAAGGGTCCCAGGTTCGATTCCGGTCAAAGGGCATGTACCTGGGTTGCAGGCACATCCCCAGTAGGGGATGTGCAGGAGGCAGCTGATCGATGTTTCTCTCTCATCGATGTTTCTAACTATCTCTCTCCCTTCCTCTCTGTAAAAAATCAATAAAATATATTTTAAAAATAAATAAATAAATAAACAGCTTGTTAAGAAGTTATTAACTGAGGATATCTTAATCAGGATTTAATTGGAAATGTATCTTCTTTTAAATCTCCTATCTGTAAACTGTGCATGGCACAATGTTTGTCACATACCATATAACGTCTTTTTAGATCAAAGAATCATCGTTCAGTTCCATTCCTTGTTAGTTCAAATGTACCGTAACAATGGAGATATGCTTTTTCAGTATGCTACATGAATTTATACCAGGCTTGATAACTGAACTGTCAAAAATCCTAAATTCTTCAGAGACTGCTTTATTTTTATATAGATAAAAAGATATGATTCTCCATTCTATTACATGAATTGTCATCCTAATATTACAGTTAAGGCTAATGAACCATTCTCTGGCATTTGGAATGCCAGTTAACATAGCATTTTCCCGATGAAGCTCAAGTTTATAAATGAATTAAGCCTGTTTGTGTGGGTGTTGTAATGATCTTGAAGTTATTTCTCAACATTATCAGATAACCTCTTTCTGCCCCCAATTAATGCTAGCATGATCACAAAAAGAAGCAAGTCCTATTCGTTTAATCAAAATAAGACATGTAGGGCTTTAAGGGGAAAATAATCCTATAAGGAAAATTAGTTGTCATAGCAAACATTTCTTATTGAAGTATGAGTTGCATATTTGGCTTAAAACAAAGTTTGTTTTTTATCATTAAATCCCAACCAAGCACATTAACTACTACACACGTGATATATTTCTACTAGACTAGAAGTACATTTACATTCAACATTCCTTTCTTGTCTCTCAAACAGCAAACTGTTTTTAAGTATCCAACAAATTCCCAGTGACTTTTATCTGTATTCTGCTCTTGCTTCTTAAAATTTTCTTGAATTTTAGATGCATTCCAGTTATTATAAGAAGGGCACTTGCTGTCAAAAGAGGGGAGGTCCTACTTGCACTGTGAGCCAAAACCAGTTACAAAAAGGAAATCCTTGCAAGAATCTTGGCAACTTCAAAGGAACTGATTTCAGGTTTTCTTTGCCTTATTAAAAGTGTAAGTAATTGAAAACCTCAAATATGTTCACTTAATGGCAATTAATATCCTCCTATTGTTATTTTTAAGAGAATTATCTTATGTAAAATATAAATATATATTAAATAGAAATATGGTCTAATCTATAACATGAACATAAATAGAAAATAAGATATGTATGTGTATATATAATATACTAGAGGCCCAATGCACGATATTCGGCCCTCACAGCCCCGGCAGCCTTGGCTCTCGCAGCCCCGGCTTCATCCGGAAGTTCGTCTGGACGGTTGTTCCGCTATTCTGCTGTTTGGTCAATTTTCATATTACACTTTTATTATTATAGATATGTATGCATGTGTTATATTTGCATGCTATTGGAATTCCTAGACCTGAACTCTCACTCTCTTTGAAATATTGAACTGAATAATGATATGGCGTTTTAGCCACCACCCTTTTTATTTTAATTAATTAGTTCATTTTACTTTATAAGAATGATGAGAAACTCGAAGCTCTACAGTTTTATTTCAACTGGATGCTGAAATGACAGCATTAAAAATTCATCTATACTGAGATTTCTTCTAATTCCTACATGTTTATTATCTCCTTTAAAGCATTTAGGTGATTCACTGTTCTTTGTTTGTTTGTTTGCTCAGATCTTCTAGCATTGAATTGACAGAATCTTTAGCTCAGGTTTTTTCTGTCAGAGAAAATGGGCTTAGTTTATGTCTTCTATTCCCACAATGTCTCTTAATGTTTTGATTCCAGTTGAAGGTAAGGTGTTTTCAAACTAGAATCAAATATTTTGCTTAGCATTGGATGTGGTATTGAAGAAAGTGCTGAAAGTAAAACCTAAAAAAGTGGGTTCAAATTGTGAGTCAGTCATATATCAGTTGTGTGATTTTAGATAGCTCACTTCAATTCCGTAAGAGTTACCTTTGTCTTCTGAGAATTTTGAGAAGGATCATATATATATATATATATATAGTTCAGATTTAATATTAAAATAAAATTATCATATGTAAGTAAAGCATTTGTCTCAGAATATTATAATTTACTCATTAATTTAATGCATGAAAAATACATCCAGAGAAGGCAAACATCTAGAAGTGTAGTGGGCTCAAGGTTTCATAGCCAGAAGAATTTGTGCTAGGATTATTAAAACTTGATCATCTCATCCCTTGACTAGTTTACTAATACATATTCTATTTCATTTCCAAAGTCGGTCAATAGTCTGTTAGTAGTTTTCCTAGATGTTACAGAATTTTTAAATATACCAATTTCATGTATGTGTCATTCCCTATCCAATAAAAAAAGAATAATAGTGTCAAGGTAGTAGTTTAAGGAGTCAGACAAACATAAGTTTATATTTAGGCCCAACACTTAGATTCTTAAACTCTCTAAGACTTAACTTTATTTGTAAGAATGGGAGCCAATATATTTATGTGGTACTATTATTTTAAATGTCATATATTCTAGGAACTTAGGATAGTCTATAATATTTCCATGGCTTTGAAAATGCTGTTCTTTCTGCCTGGAATGCTCTGATAAAATCTATATACCTAGAAAACCTCTGTGTACTCTTTCAATTTTATCTCTAAAGGTATGATGTCCTCAATAATGCATTCTGTTGTATCTCAACATTGGCTCAATAATGCTGTTAATATTTATTTTGTATTTATAAAAAGTCTTTCTTGTCACTATGAGTAAGTCCCTCAATTAATATTTTAGCACTGTCATTTTTTGTGTGTGTGTATGAAAATGGTTATCTGTTTATTTAGTACAATGTTGAGGTCAAATATATTTTCAATAAAAGCAGAAACTTCCTTGCCTTAAAAAAAATACCTTCCGTGCTGCAGCCAGCCAGCTTAGGTGGCCCTCCTCATATGCTCCCACTGAATATGTAATGTGGCCCCCACTAAAGCAATTAAATGATTGGCTTATAGCTTTTTGTTTGTTCATTCTTTCTTTTTTTAATCCTCACCTGAGCATATGTTTTCATTGGTTTGAGAGAGAGAGAGGAAAAGGGAGAGAGAGAAACAAGGGTTGCCTGGATCTGGGGATTGAACCCACAACCTTTTGGGGTACAAGACAACACTCCAAATGAATGAGCCCTCTGGCCAGGGCTGTTCATCCTTTCTTAACTAAACTGTATAGTTTCGGAGGAAAGAGAATGATGTATACGAAGTACTAGATAACTACTTAGTGAATGAATGAACATAGGAAGTACCTAACCCTAACATTTAAGGCAAAGGAAAGTATTAATTTACCTTTTCCCTACTTTTCATTAAAAATAAAAGCTATATGTGCTATATAAATATGATTTTAAAATTATTTATATATACAGTATTTAAAAATTTAACAAGATTACCATATGCCATGATTCACATTTTGAGGGATAAAAAGATGACATTAAAGTTGCAGAAATAATAAAAAAGCATTTGTTATATATATTTTTTATTTTCTTATTTAATCCTCACCCAAGGACATGCTTAGAAAGAGGGAGGGAGTGAGGGAGAGAGTGGGGGGGGGGGAGAGACATTGATGTGAGAAACATCAATCAGTTGCCTTCAGAACACGCCTCCAACTGGGGATCAACCCCCCAACCCAGGAATATGCCCTGATGGAGAATGGAACTGGCAACCTTTAGGTGTACACAACACTCACCCAACTGAGCCACTGTAGCCAAGCATTGCTTTGTTTCAATAGGAACAAATTTTGACAAAGACATTTGTAATACAAACTTTAGAGTAGCAATTACAGAGTTTGCTTTGATTACAATCACAGGAACTGCAGTGAAAGATTTTCTCCATGGAATATTTTGTGGGAATTAGGAATAAGCTACAGACTCTCTTTAGTGGCTGCTGTCTTTTCTCTAGGCACACATGATACATAGGATTTTAAGTAAATACCGTAATTTAACAATACAATACAATAATTATGGAAAAAAAGTTTGTTAGTTGTATATGATAGTTGAAATAATAGATATTATTATTAGAACAAAACTTCATGCAAAACAGGAACAAAAACTGTGTTGTTGTTTTTTTACTGGATTACATAACCATATAAAATTTTAGAGAGAATTTTGCTTTTAACATAACTCTAAGAGGTTATTGTGAAGTAACAGCTCAAAAATGCCAACTATCTCAAAAATGTAGCAAGAAATATAAAAAGTTACCTTGAATAATTTGGATATTTTTGTTGTTGTTGTTTAAGACTTGCTTTTTAAAAATATAGAATCTCATCTACTGGAACTATTCTAGGCACTGAGAGGGTGATAAAATCTTAGTTGTAATATTACTTTTCTCAGCAGCAAATGGCTCATGTCTTCTACTTTAATCTACTCTGGAAATTTATATGCATGTTTAAAAGGAGAACTCATTTGTAACTGAAAATACAATAAAACTAAGATAAGTGGCCAGAAAATTTTAATAGTTATTTAAAGGAGGGAGATCTCTACCCAGACATGTTTTTAATATAAGAAATGTTTAATGTGCTTTTTCTTCAAATTAACTCTTTCTTAAGAAAGAAGTAAAATGATTCTGACACATAGCATAGCCCAGGAAAGCATGACTGAATTTGTCTATGAACCATGGAATTTCCTGTCTTGGTAAGGTAGTTGAGATTGAAAATACCACTGATAATATTTTGGTTATTGGCATGCAGCCATGGAAGAAGTCCCTCATCCATATGTAATAACATATGTCAGGGAAATAGTAGGGATTACTGAATTACTATTATTACGGTTCTTTGGTTGATGGAATAGTGGCAGAGAAAAGTTACATAATATGACATGCTTTTAGATCATAGCTTATCAGTTTCAGCTTAAATTTCATGATCTTAGCTTCCTTGCCAGTTCACTATACTGCTTTACAAAATAATATGTTAAATATTGCTTATTTCAACCTAAAATAAAATATAAATCTACCTCTGTGGGCGACTTCCAGGGGCAGTTCAAATTTGCCTTTTTGAAAGTCATTTTTAAATTCCCCACACACATAACCCACGTCTCTCTGTGACCTGAAAAATCTTTCTAAACAATTTCTTATTTCTCCTTGTTGAGTAAAGGTGACAGTAGACTTTGCAAATGCTTGCGTTAGTCAAGACAACATAGCTTTCTGTCCAGTGAAATGTGATTGGGGGAACTGTGTGTGATATCTTGGCAGGAGCAGAGAAGCAAATTGAAAGCTTCCAGCGCAGAGGGCTGGGGCACAGTCAGCCTGACTTGCATCGCTGGCAGGTGTACAGTAGCTGTCCTGGGGTGCTGCAGACACGAAACATCCTTCATATCCATGAAATGTAAATGTCCCATGGGTACTAATTGTGATATTATTATATGATACTGAGCTTTGGGATTGTTTGTTGCTGCAGTGTAACCTACACTATACTGACATATGTATTTTTTTTCAGAAGGAAATATTACTTATACAATAATTATAATGAATTATCTAATATGTGAAAATATTAATTTATAAGAAAGTAAAAGTATGGCAAGCATCAAAACACCAGTTCAAATTATAGATAATGCTCAGAAACACCTACTGCATAAAGAAAAGGAGATTGATGGCCATAAATATTTAATACGGGAATATTAAAAAACCTTGCAAGCATTGCTTTTCCAAAGGACTATTAATAGTAGTAGAAACAGAACCAATCAGGCCCGAGTGTGTGGGGGCAGGATGGCACTGTCTTTGCCCATTCATCTGTGTCTTCCCTCTGGCCATTTATAAAGCGCTGTATTTGTTCTGAAGTGAGTAGGGTCTCTAGGTCAGGGAGCCCGTGGGTGATGAATTAGACCCTGGCAACCTGTGACCTGTAGTGCCTTCTGCTGCAACACAAATTCCTAACAACAACAACAAACAAGAACAAGGACAATACACAGGAATTGAAAAAGTCAATTAAAGGCTTTCACACCTAACTCTTCATTAGATGGATAATATTTAATACATTTTACTTCTTTTTGTGGTTTTGCTCTGGGCAAATTTTAGAGGCACAAACATATTGATGATATTACGTTGATTATGTTAGTAAGGAAAATACCCAGTTGTTATTTAGGCATTGACTACTTTAGGGAAAAATCATGGCCTCAATATGTAGAAAACTGACAGAAATATAGATACAACTCCTTCTCTAAACCCAACTGATACAGCATTCTCTCTTATATATATAATCAGGTTTTTAGAATTAAATATTCATATTTTTATTATTAAAGTTGCTTTAGATGTATTCACTCAAGAGCACTGACAGCTTACCAATAATAATTAATTAAATAAATTATTTTAAATTCACAAAATGGTTTCTTAAGTTGTCAAAACACCAAAGTTGAAAGGTGTTACAGGAAATTTAAAGATATAAAAAATTCACAGACAACGTTGCTGAAGAAATTAGGTAGCAAAATATACCATATAATAAAAGTCTTATTTCATGAGAGGTAATTATATACTGTAATTGTTTTTTGCTCAAGGAAAGTGATTTCAAGTTTTATTAACAATAATGATACACAATAAATATAAGGCGATTTATGGCTAAAAATTATGCCAAATTCTTTGTTATCTTTTAATTATAATTTTTGTATTTTATAGAGATAAATATAGCATAGTCAGTAGTTTTCTATGATTAATTTACTTGACTTTATAGTTCTATCTAGAATCCAATCAATTTTGTTATACAAAACACATTTTTATTTTTCCTTTAGGAGTTCAAAGAATATATCTGATTATGAAGCATATTTTTTTAAGAGAAAGTGTTGTTTTTTTTTAATTCAAGAAAGTAAGAAAATGCCTTAAGAATATAAAAATAAATAATCTTCTACTCTTTCCACATAAACTTCTCATTGTCTAAAGACTAAATAATGAAACTGAGGTCCTAATTAGTCAAATACAATTAGGGAATTTAAGAGCAAAGAAATGAAAATGTCCTTGCTGGGAACAAGAATACAGTAAATTTTGTTAAGCTACTGAGAGACTATAAGCATAGGAAAACATTCTATTCATCTTAGAATAATTATATTTGCTATAAAAAATGGACTAATAATATTTATTATTAGGATTCAAATATAAATTTAGTGACTTGGTGATTTTTTTTAAAAGTCTTACTGCCACATGTTGCTAAAATTTCACTTCGGAACAGGAACATCTGCTATGTAATCCCTGTGAATCCTTTTGCTAACCTGAGTTAATGATCAGCAATGACATGCAAAGATTTTTAGAGAGCAGAAGTGAGAGAGATAGAAACATCGATGAGAGAAAAATATCAGTCAGCTGCCTCCTACATGCCCCCTATTGGGGATCAAGCCCACAACCTGGGCATGTGCCCTGACCAAGAATGGAACTAGAAACCTCTTGGTTCATGGGTTGATGCTCAACCACTGAGCAACACTGGCCAGTCAATTTAGGTATATTTCCATGAGTGTATTTTTATCTCCTAATTTTCATATAACTAAAAAGTAGCTTTAGCAGAGTAATAATTAATTGGATTATATTGTAGCATTGTGGAGGCTACAGCTACTTTCTAAAAAGAATTTATTTTGGTTTTCATAAATAATGTATGTTACCCATAATCTTTCTTCTTTTCTTCTATCCAGAGTTTGAAAATTAGCTTTCAAGTCACTCAATAGATGTGTTTGGTGGTCACATCACTGCCATCATCTTAAATGGCATTATCCTTCGGAGTACTAGTCACATCTAAGTTTGTAACTCTGATCTGTGAGCCATATGACTCTAAGGCAGTGGTTCTCAACCTTCTGGCCCTTTAAATACAGTTCCTCATGTTGTCACCCAACCATAAAATTATTTTCGTTGCTACTTTATAACTGTAATGTTGCTACTGTTATGAATCGTAATGTAAATATCTGATATGCAGGATGGTCTTAGGCGATCCCAATCTGATTAAAATACATATGATGAACTGTAACAAAGTTTGGATTACTGCATTCTGCCTTCTCTGTTATATAACCACTGATAACTTCTCTAAATTAGTATAAATAGAAAGAAAAGTCAAAGTCAAAGCCTGTCAATGAAGTTCATATGTAAATGGTGTTACAGTATTAGTCACTACCAGACCCTTCAGCACAAACTATTCTCCCTCCCTCCATCTATGGCACATCCTTTCAGCAGACATCTGAAACGTCTATACCTGAATAATACATTCTATAATTTTAAAGTGAATTCTTCTGGCACTACTGTCATTATTATGTAGCATACTACATACTACTTGAAACATCATACCTTTACAAATCATATCCACTGGATAACTTGGATCTAAATCTCTTTTACACCATCACACATAATCTTTTTAGAACTTAGATTTTCATACCTGAAAGATATTAGACAGGATATAAGTTACAGGCTAAGTGAAACTTTGATTGAAAATAAGACTCTCAGCCATTTTGAGAGCAGAATTTAGATGTGGCTCATATTGCTGCCACTCACATGCAGCTAGTTACAACTTAACCAGCTGGCCATAACTAGCTGCAAAGAGGGCTGATATTGTAGTCTTAAGCAAGGGGCCTTAAGCCTATCCCATACCATATCTTATAGAAGAAAGAGAGGATGAGTATTTAGTGAAAACTTTCAGTCTTCCATACCTTTGTCCATTTTTCCTTTGTGTAAACGAAGTCAACTATACAGAACTTCTTTTAAAGCTTGGATCCTATCACTTTGTAACAATGACTTTCCCCAATGCAGGAATCCCTTATGATCTGCATACATGCCTAGCTCATGGCCTGGCCAAAAACAACAGCAAGAAACAACAACAAACAAAGGGGAGAAAAAAAGCTCCATAAAATACAATAGTAAAAACTGTCTTTGAAGAAGGTGATTACTAAATGTTGGTAATGAATGAATGAATTTTCCAACTTTTAAAACATTCAAATCATCACCAATCACATTTACCCCCAACATAAGGAGGATTAGCAAAGAGATGAATGCTGAAAAGTAGCAAATGTGACTTCTAATTTGGCATAGAAATAAGATGACTCAATTCTTCCATATTCTTAAGTCAGTAAAACAGCCATCAAAGGCAATAACTTAGGCAGCAAAAAATTCACAGTTCCAAAGGATCTGGTGTTTTCATTAATGTTCTAGAAATAGCTGAACTGGGAACCATTTCTAGTCAAAGACTACATGGAAGGTTTTGAGGAAAGAAAACTGTATATCATTTTATCTGTCATATGTGAGTGTTTTCATATGTTTCTCCATTATATATATATATATATATATATATATATATATATATATATATATACTAATAAAAGGGTAATATGCTAATTAGACTGGACATCCATCCAGATGTCCTTCTGGACAAAGCCACAGTGGCAGGGGCCGAGGCAGAGGCAGTTAGGGGTGATCTGGCCAACAGGGGAGGGCAGTTAGGGGCGATCAGGCCAGCAGGGGAGGGCAGTTAGGGGCGACCAGGCTGGAGGGGAGGGAAGTTAGGGGCGATCGATCAGACTGGCAGGCAGAGGCAGTTAGGGGCGATAGGGGCGATCAGACAGGCAGGCAGGTGATCGGTTAGGAGCCAGTGGTCCACAGAAATTGGGCCTAAACCAGCAGTTGGACATCCCCCAAGGGGTCCCTGATTGGAGAGGGTGCAGGCTGGGCTGAGGGAACCCCCCTTTGTGCATGAATTTCGTGCACCGGGCCACTAGTATATATATAAATAGATAGATAGATATAGATATAGATATAGATATAGATATGGATATAGATATAGATGTTGATATAATGATTATTATATATATACTAGAGGCCCGGTGCACAAAAATTTGTGCACTAGGAGGGGAGGGGGGGTCCCTCACCTTGGCCTGTGCCCTCTCGCAGTCTGGGACCCCATGGGAGATAACGATCTGCTGGCTTAGGCCTGCTCCCGGGTGGCAGAGGGCAGGCCCAATTCCTAGGTGCAGCCCCCAGTAGGGCTCAGAGCAGGGCCAATTGGGGGGGGGTTGGGGCACTGCCCCCTGTCACACTCAAGGCAGGGTCGATGGGGGAGGTTGTGGCGCCACCCCCTGTCATGCACAGAGCAGGGCCCATCAGGGGGGTTGGGGCTCCGTACTTTGTCACGCACAGAGCAGGGTCATTCAGGGGTTTGGGGAGCTCCCCCCATCATTCACAGAGTAGGGCCGATAGGGGAGTTGGGGCACCGCCCCCTGTCACACACAGAGCAGGGCGAATTAGGGGGTTGGGGCGCCGCACCCTGTCACACTCAGGGCAGGGCCGATGGGGAGGTTATGGCACTACCCCGTCACACACAGAACAGGGCCCGTGGGGGGCGGTTGGGGCGTCGCCCTCTATCACCCACAGAGCAGGGCCCATCAGGGGGTTGGGGCGCCGCCACTGTCACACACAGAGCAGGGCTGATCAGGCGGTTGGGGCACCACAGCCTGTCACACACAGAGCAGGGCTGAACAGGGGTTGGGGCGCCTTCCCCTGTCACGAACAGAGCAGGGCGGATAGGGAGGTTGTGGCCCTGCCCCCTGTCACACACAGAGCCGCAGGGCAATCAGGGGGTTTGGGCGCTGCCCCATGTCACGCTGATCCCGGTGCCGGGAGGCCTCGCGGCTCCGCTGATCCCGGTGCTGGGAGGCATATTACCCTTTTACTATATAGGATAGAGGCCTGGTGCACATGTGGGGTTGGCTGGTTTGCCCTGAAGGGTGTCCTGGATCAGGGTGGGGGGTCCCCACTGGGGTGCCTGGCCAGCCTGGATGAGGGGATGATGGCTGTTTGCAGCTGGTCACATACCCTTCAGGGTTGGGGTCCCCACTGGGGTGCCTGGCCAGTCTGGGTGAGGGGCTGATTGCTGTTTTCAGGCTGGCTGGTGACTGAAGCTCCCAACTGCTCCTTTTCTTCTTCTTTTTTTATTCTGAGCCAGCTTTAGCTCTGAGGCTTGGCTCCAGCTTAGGCCTCTGCTGCTGAAAGCACGTATCTGGTTTGTTCGGGTTCTATAATCGAAACACTGTTTCAACTCCAGCTCTGAGATCCCAGCTGGCTGAAAGCAGGTTTCTGGGGTTTTGTTTAGCTTCTATATTTGTAACAATGTTTCAAACTGCAAGCTCAGAGGCCGGCAGTGGCAGGCGGAGAACGTTGGAGTCCTCTGTCACTGAAGCAAGCAAGCCTCATGTTCGCTTCAAGCTGCCTGGCTGCCGGCCGCCATCTTGGCTGGCAGTTAATTTGCATATCTCCCTGATTAGCCAATGGGAAGGGTAACGGATGTATGGCTAATTACCATGTTTCTCTTCTATTAGATAGGATATTGATATTATTATTATCTCTCAATGATGATTATCTCTCAGAGAGGAAGGGAAAGGGAGAGAGCGATAGAAACATCAATGATGAGAGATAATCATTGATCAGCTGCCTCCTGCACACCCCACACTGGGAATCAAGCCTGCAACCCGGGCAAATGCCCTGACTGGGAATTGAACCGTGACCTCCTAGTTCCTAGGTTGCCGCTCAACCACTGAGCCAAGCCGGCTGGGCTTTACGATAGCTCAGTTGGCTTATGTTCTGGTTTCCAGGGTTCTATCTGGAGCTATTTTCATTCCAGCAAAGTTATTTTCAGTCTAACTAGAAATGAGTGCAGTGGCCACCTGATGATACCGATTCCATCCAGGCTTCTTTGTATTCTAAGACTCAGCACACATTATTTTTAGTTTGACACTTCTTTGTATTGATCTAAAGAATTCAGTGCAAGGCTCACCTTTTCTGTCTAGCCTCTTTCTGTCTAGCCTCAGGAGTCTGCCTGGAGACACAGCCATTAAAATGTAAGCTTGATGGGAGGACAGACAAAGTAGGAAGCATTTGTACATTGTTTACCGAGATAGTCATCACACTCTGATTTCACCTGGGAAGAGATGCTAGAGTATTTCAGCATAAGAAGGTGTTTCTCAAGAATGAAAGTCATATTTACTTTTATATGTATTCCACATCCATCGGTGAGGTCAGTGATAAATGATCTCGGGTAATTAATGCAGCCTAAGGTTAGTAATTTCTCCTGCCAACATCTTTCTCCTTGGATGTTTGCCACCTCCTTGCCTCTCTTTTCTCAATGGCTTTTCAGAGCACAGGGTTACCTTGGAAGTCAAACAAGTATTTCAGGATTGATCGCGGACCACAGGATGTGGCCCAGAACAGGTTTATGCAAAGGATCCAAATGCAAAGACTAAATTCAGTTCCAATTATTCTTTGGTCATCAATTAGCAATACTTCTTGAAAAGCTAAGAGTTAGAGTGATGACAGTCTTTTCTTCTATATTTAGGGATTCAACAATCTTTATAGAATTCTCTATTTCTCACCTCCCCCTCCATCCCCCCATTAAAGTGAGTTTATTGATGGCAAAAATATTTCTGGAATTGAATACTTTCTCCCCATAAAGACCACAGTGAATATGCCCACTGGAAATGGGCTTTTACCAAACTGCTTGTTCACGAAGAAGGGAAGTTCTCCCAGGCCTAACTTTGGCTCTTTTTCACAACTTGACATGCTGTTTTAAATTTGCTCTTCAATACCATTGATTGACATGGTAAGATCCTGCGCCCCCCTCCACCCCCCGACCCCACCCGCACCTCCCCACCCCCAACAAAAGCTCTCAATCTCAGATGAACCCTGAGCTGCAGTGCTGGGGCGGCCACTCCAAAGGCCCAGGGACATGAGTGGAGGAACTGCAGCATCTGGCATCAGTGGGGGAGGCGGGGGGGATCGAGGGGCAGCGTTTTCCCAGACAGAAGTGCTGGCCAGGCCAGTGTTCCTTTGCTGAGCCCTCCCCACCCCTCCAGCGTAGGCAGGTGGGCAAGAGATCTGAGTCTCCATCCACCTTTTCTGATTTTATTTTAACCTAAGAACTAAAGATAATTTACCTGTATATTCTCCTGACAAAATGCTGACAGTTTCACAAATTCCCATGTTGTATGACACATTTTATTATTCTCTGTCCTTCTTTATTGTCTTAGCATGCTTTATGTGAAAGCTACTCTCCGAAAATTTTCTTGAAGGAAATGGTGGATAAAATGCTAAAATATTAACATTAATTTAGTAAGTATCTGCAATCAAAGTATGGTACGAATGAAAGAATGTTTCTGTCTTCACCAACCTCAGGTCTTTGGTCAATGTAATTTTTTTTTTTTCAGTGAGTCCATTTTAATTAAATCACCATGCCCATCACCACTTGTTTTATTTTACTTCTGGGCACTCATCCCTGTCTAAAGTACCATATTTTTTATTTGTTATTTTGTTTGTCTTCTCTCTTCCCCCAACAGAATAAAAACTCCTTGAATATAGGGACAGTTAGTATGTTTTGAGTACTACTAACTTTCCAGCAGCTAAAACAGTGTCTGCCATATAGCAACAAACTCTCACTAAGTATTTGTTATACCAATAATTTAAGGACATACTGAATGAATATACTTGTGATGTTTATTTGAAATGCATGTTATTTATGAGGTTTTCCAAATTATTGTCAAAATATTTTGGTATAAGTCAAAGTTTATGTAACTTAATTTTGCCTATTAAGGGAAGTAAAGACTCAAAAAATAGCAAAAAATGGCAAAACTTATAATTATGTTTCACAATAACTACTTCAATAAAGAATAATTATTTTAAAATCATTTTTACATTTGAGTGACTTACATTTTTTCCTATATGTCCTTGCATAATCCAAATAGGGAATTTTACAGTAAATTGCTAAGCACCTGTTATTCCACATTGCTATCCCCCTGTGTTTTCTCATTATGGAAGCTATTAAGAAAGAAGCATGAAATCCAAATTGTAGTTTATAAATTGATTAAGAAAGTAATTCTTCAAAACATCCAGATGTTTGGACTAAATGGATAATCTCTGTTAACTTTATTTCTTAACATTTGAGAATTTCCTTTTGTTTTTTAATCCTCACATTTTTTTCTTTGTAATCCACACTCGAGGATATGTTTTTAATGATTTTAAAGGGAGAAGAAGGGAAAGGGAAGGAGAGCTTGAGAGAGAGAGAGAGCGATCTCTCCCCTGTACATGCCCTGACCAGTTATCGAACCCACAACCTTTTTGGTGCACAGGGCAATGCTCCAACTAACCAAGCCTCCCAGCCAGGCAAGGATTTATGGGTTTATTTCTTCAGTGAGATATGAAACTTCTATTTATTTTAATTCTGTGATGCAAAAATACACCTGTTTTGAATCTGTGCCCTATCCAATCTTAGTAGGATGCTGGTGATAATAGATTACTAGTTTTATAAATATTATTATTATCATTAATGCAAATTGTAGTTTCTTGATCATCATTACAAATGGATATTAGTCATCACTGTATATTTATATATTCAAAGAAAGTGTAGAAGCATTATAGGCTAAAATTCTAATATGTATAGACTGGCTGTTGCCTGGCTGTTGCCTGCTTTCCATAGAAGATTATTATAAATGTGTTTCTATTTTTAAAGTTCTGATATATTTAATTTTTTATAGATTGTGTTATAGTTTGCATGTTTACTAATTAATTGTGGGAAAAAATGGAAATTTAAAGCATCTGATATCTATTTTAAATTATCACTGATGTAGAAAATTTTTTGGTGATGTAGAAATTAACCCCTGCTCCAAGGAAAATATTTTTATGTAACTGACTAAAAGCCAATTTTCGCAATATAATTTTCTCAATTGCAGTTTATAGTCACTATTATTTTGTATAATTTTCAGGTGTACAGCATAGTGGTTAGACAATCATAAAGCCAGTTTTAAAATTCAGTTTTGTAAAGTTCTCTATAATCAATGAAATGTACCTGCTGGTGCAAATGAAGAGTCTAGTAGGAGAGGTTTTGGCCCCACGGTATCTGCATGATTCATTGTTCTCTCCCTGGTGCCAAGGTGGGGCACTGTAAAAGCAGATGCCCAATTAGGACCTGCTGGGCAAATGAATGTGTGCAGGAACCTCCCATTCTCATCAAGCCAGAGCCTGGGGTCAGACTCAGGCTGGAGAAAGGGTGGGGTGTGGGTGGAACATGTTTGTTGTTTTAGGGAGGAAGCAAAAGGGAATCAGATTTAGAGTCCCAAGCCAGGAAATTTAGAAATAAAAGGGCAGTTGGAAAGATTTAAGTCCAGGGGAACTAACTGAGCAAGACTCACACCCCAGTGAAAATTCGGCATTAGAAACCAGTCCAGATGAACTGGAATCAAGCTGCTCATCTGGGCCCCCATGGGTCTATTCAGAGATGTGTGTAGTCTGTGTATTTGGGATAAGTGATATCTTTTTATGATACTATAAATTAATATTAAATTAATATGAATTAATGTTAGTTAATTAATATTAATCTCTTATTGACTATACATATGTGTAATAAATTAATATGAATAATCTCTTATTGATTATACATATGTGTATTCTGCTGCTAGAATTTTATTTCATTTCCTGCTTTAGAACTTGTATGTATAAGCATTTTAGTACCCTGTTGTACTGTTTAATTGTCTATGGCTACTGAGAAAAAGAATAAAAGTAGACAATATATAAATGATGCGTTTTTATTAATGAGAGCCCAGCTGACTTTGCTGAACACAGCAGAATGAAGATTTTACATTGTCCAATGGGGAAAGTGATGGGAGAAGGTTGTTCACATTGCATGCTCCAGAAGATGAGCTTGCTGGATTCAAGAAGTCCATTTAGTAGTTACTACATGTCGAGTTGATAAAAATTATTTCATTTTAAAATCATTCTTCATATTAATTTAAGTTGTTAATTTAATTCAAAATGTCAAACTGATTTTGATGGGTTTTGCAGTTTTGCTGGAAAGTGTAGCATTTTAGTTATTTTAAGTTTATAACAATTATAAGCATAAGGGGTATTTAGTATAATCTATGTTTAAATATATTTATGCAGCCCTAGCCGGTTTGGCTCAGTGGATAGAGTGTCGGCCTGAGGACTGAAGGGTCCCAGGTTCGATTCCTGCCAAGGGCACATGCTTACGTTGCGGGCTCGATCCCCAGTAGGGGGCATGCAGGAGGCAGCCAATCAATGATTCTCTCTCATCATTGATGTTTATATCTCTCTCTCCCTCTTCCTTCCTCTCTGAAATCAATAAAGAAATATATTTTTTAAAAAATAAATAAATATACTTATGCAGCATAGAAACAGTTCAAGCCTATCTTGGTTTGTGGAGGCATTTATATAGAGCCTTCTTAAAGCCTTTATTCAAAGCCCTGGGTATTTCTCAAGTTTCAGTTCAAGAATTTGGATCATGAGAAATTCCCTTGGTCAGCTATTAAGGAAAGAGAGCTGATTTGGACTTTTTATGTCAGCATAAATTCATGTTCATTGTCCTTATTGGATAAATGGATGGGAATGGTTATTTCCTATGAGAGTCTTTAAGGTTAAATTAACTAATGAGGGGGAAATGAGCACATGTTAGTAATTTGTCAAATCAAATACTTTCTGTTTTATTTTATTTTACTTGGCTTCATAGATATAAGATCTTATACTAGCTACTAACAGAAATATAAAATGCATAAGACATAATCGGAGATAAAAAATGACATACTCTCTATTTATAAGGGTACATTTATGATGATGATTCTGATCACCATGATGATTTCCATCACTTGTGGAGAACTTACCAAATGCCAGTGGTATGGTATGTGGTTGACACTTGAATATTTTATATAATTTAATCCTCTCAGTAACTTTATGAGAGAAATATAGACATTATTCCTGTTTTACACAAAAGTAAACTGAGTCTTAGAGAGCTCAGGCAATTGAGGTAAGTTCACACATTTTTTGCAAAGTAGAATTGGATGAGATTCAATGTAATCCCTATGCTATACACTTTCCCTTAAATATTACATATGTACATTTAAGATACATTATTAACTAACATACCCAAAGAGAGACCTTTTTTCATTTTCTTCAGTTTGTTCATCAATAAATAAGTATATTTCTTCATTTTTAACTTATTCAATAGTAGTTATGTATCATTCTCTTGATAATTCAAATTTAAAATTTAAGGAAAAAAGAGAGCGAGCTCATGGAAATGGACAACTGTGTGGAGATTGTGGGGGGTGGTTCGGTGGAGGTGGAAGAGGGCATAGGGATAGAGGGATTAAAAGGGAATGGAAAAAATAAAATAATAAATTGAAAGAAAAATTTTATATGGGTTAGTTTCTTCCATATTCATTCAAATATCCTGTATCCAATATATCAAATATCAAAAACTGGTTATGGCAAATACAATGTTTTAAAAGAGAAAATCTTTAAGAGGTTATCCTCCTCTTATAAAAATAAAAACCTCAATCTTCTTCAAAACCAGACCTATAATAGTTAATTTCCAGATTCCTTATTTGAATGTTCTGAGTAATTTTGTCTTCATATTTACTGACTTGTCCTCTGTGCCATTTTATGGAAAAATATTATCCACTTCCACACTGGTTTCCTTAGAGGAGTGAATCTTTGGCTGTTTGAATTTATCTCAGAAGGATCCTGAGCACCATTCTTACTCCTGAATTACTCGTGTTACAAGCAGTTAGTTCATAGGCACAGAGCTGATTGTTCTCATCTAACATAACTACTGTATTTAGGATGCTAAAATTGGCAAATACCAATATCACAGAACTTAGGGATATGGTATTATTCCTAACTACTTACCAGAATTCCTTGCACTATAAAGAGTCCAGTGGTAAGAATGTATATTTAAAACAAATATTATTTAATATGTAAATTAACATATTTATTATCATAGTATAGTGCTTTTACCTTTTTTCTCCAAATACTGCAATGGGAATATTTGACATTCAGTATGAAAAAAAGGAAAGTTAATAAGGCAGTTTGATAGCCTCAAGTTCTCTTGTTTTTCTGAACTGTCCAAAATACCCAGATATTTTTCATTTATGGACTTGAGTACATTTTGCTCTAATGGCACTTACTATGTAACCTTGCAAAATAGTCCATTTCTGTGAACCTTAGTCAGCATATATTAAGTAAGTATATAATATATAATATATAACATATATATTATATATATGAATATGTATATGGATAATAGTAGTATTTAGCTATCACACTTGTTAGAAGAAATAAATCAGATACCAATATGTTAATTGCCTAGCACAATACCAGTCTCAGAGAGAGCATCATTAAATATTTGTACCTTATATCTAATTAGCACTGAAAAAAATCATTGAAAAGTTTTTGCCTTTAACTCTTAAGTAATTTTTCAATGACATAGAAATTACATTTTTTTCTCCCTCAGTATAGTCACTCACTCATATTTTTACTCTCCATTTAAGTAAACTTCCTGTTTTACTTGGGGCAACCTTTTATATTCACTTAGAATTTCCAACAGCACAAATCCCAGAAGTTTAGCCACATATTGAGGTAAATAGATTACAAAAGTTTAATAGCTGACCTTCCAAATAAAGTCAGATTAATAGGTACAAATCGACAGTCTGATCTGGCCACATGCTGGCAATTACTTGCTTAATTTGATCCATGTAGAAAGCTAAATTAGTCATTGTCAAGCCCAGTATTAACTCTTTGACCCAAATGTACATTCTGTGTTGGTCACGTTAATCATAAGATCAATTGGTTTTCCTCCCAATTGTTAAGGACATTATGTGAGACTGAATAGAGCTTTACAGACTCAACTGGTGTGCCTCAGCTAATAGTTTCCTGATTAATATCCTCAGGGTCAAGAAGCAGATTTTGTGCTAAATGTTCATAGCACCCTGCTGACCTAGTCTGGAACAACTACAAATGATTTACTCTTTGGACTGGGTATAATAGTTATATTGTTAACATTAATAATAAAAATTTATCCTGTGATTTCAACTGGTCTGAATTTATATTTTTAACTGGCCTTGTATTTTTAATGGAATAGAATGATTATTATTTGTGAGTGTCTGCTAACATCAGAAAACAGTGCGACTTAGAGCCAACTCAGTTAATTAGAAGATAAGTATTCAGTACTCTTGAATTTCATTTATCTTGTGTGTGTGTGTGTGTGTGTGTGTGTGTGTGTGTGTGTTCTAATGTAACATTCTAAATGATTCATGTGTATTTAACAAATGTGAGTCATTGGTCATAGTAACATTAAATGTCAAAGGCAAGAATCCTCCAAGTTCATGCCTGACACACCACAGGACATCATGACCACATTATACAACAAGACCAGCCACCTGTGCCCTTTTGTTGTTATTATTTTACTGAATGATTTTTCTTGTTAAATCACTTTACTGTCTTCTTTCATTACTATTTAATATGTCTCTCAAGGCTTTGGAAAGCCAAGTTACCTACATTTAATTATTTTCAATTTTCTTTAAGTTAATCTTCCTGAGTTGTTCCTGCATTAACTGATTTCTTTTTCTAGTTTATCTACATGTTCCTAGCAATGAAGGCAATATATATATATATATATATATATATATATATTCACATTTCATTTCCCATAGAACAAATAATGAAATAGTATTACCTTAACTTTGCACTATGATGACATTGATATCCAATAGACGAGTACCCATTTAAACTGCTAATATTAGCAAAATTCAAGTTCAGTTTGAAATCTCTCATTAAACTCATTCACCAAAGTAGAAATGTTATTTTAATATAGTGGAAAACATATGCAAAGTTATTATTAAAGTCCCCGGTATGTATGGCTACTTTTTAAAATAGATTCTCCACTTATCTGGTAAGTAGTTGGTACTTCTTTCCCTCTTTCTACTGATATATTTAAGATCTTTTGACCACAACTACAAAATATAGAATAAAAAGCTAGAAATTATAAAGGATGTGATTTTTTTTCTACTGTATTATTATGCTTCCAAAGTTAAAGCTCTAAACTTATAATTGTATTTTAAGTAGATTCTACATTTTGCTAAGTTTAACAGTGCACCTTAATTTCATTAATATGTGTTAATTGACAGCTAAATTTTAACTTTTATTTATCTACTAGAGGCCCAGTGCACAGATTCATGCATTGGTGGGGTCCCTTGGCCTGGCCTGCGCCCTCACAATATGGGACCCCTCAGGGAATGTCAGAGAGCCAGTTTTGGCCCGATCCTCGCAGGCCAGGCTGAGAAACCGCACCGGTGCACGAATCTGTGCACTGGGCCTCTAGTATGCATATAAGATCTTTGGTTAATCTCTTCCTGTCCTCCTCCTTCCCCCTTCTCTCTGAGATTCATCAGTCTGTTCCATGTTTCCATGCCTGTGGTTTTTCACTCCTGCGATGAGCATCTGCCCCTTGGTGGTTAGTGCACATCAGAGATACTGGCCAATGCTTAGGCTTTTATATATAGAGAGATTTACTTTGTGACTGAGGACAAAAGTCCAGTGAATGGCAATTAGATGTTCAAATTCAGGTTGTAGTTTTAGTATTTCTATTAGATTGATTTACTTAAATAATCATATATTCTGATAATTTATACTCTTTTTAAAAATATATATATTTTATTAATGTTTTACAGAGAGGAAGGGAGAGGGATAGAGAGTTAGAAACATAGATGAAAGAGAAACATCAATCAGCTTCCTCCTGCACACCCCCTACTGGGGATGTGCCTGCAACCAAGGTACATGCCCTTGACCAGAATCGAACCCGGGACCCTTCAGTCCACAGGCTTACATTCTGATAATTTGCATTATTAAGAGTATTAAGGAAGTACAAACTAGTCTATAGCTATTACTTCTGTTTTGGTTGTTATTTATTTGATACGAACAAACTTTGAATAAACTAAGGTGGTTTTTAGAAAAATAGAAATACAGAAACAGAAATTTTTAAAAAGGCACTGATTTGATAATTTTAAAATGCTTCTTAGTTGGAGAAACATTATTAAGGGTAGAATAACCAATTTCAGTTTTTTAAGCATTTGCATTCTTACTACACTGAGTTTGAAAACCTTTGTTTACAAAAGGCAAATGTATTATCTGAAAACGACATCATGTAGAGAATAGCTTTATAGCATTTTCAGATCATGGTTTCAATTGATATAACTTCCAAAGTTCTCACTATACTCTAAATAGGCAAAAACAAACAAACTAGAAAACATTAAGTATTTGATTGATGTTCATAGTGATTTTCCTGGTAGTTTCTGTCAGTTCATTTTCATTGCTCCTGGTTATTCTTCTAAAATTTCTGATTGTTTTACTTTCCTTTTTATTTATTTTTAATATGCTTTCATTGATTTGAGAGGGAGAGGAAAGAGAGAGAAATGGAATGAGCCCACAACCCAAGCATGTGCCCTGACCAGGAATCAAACCAGTGACTTCTCAGTGCATGAAACTGAGCCACACTGCACACCAGCTGGTCTTTACTTCCTTTTTAATGCAATTAATTGTATTATTGCTATTATTTTTAAAATATATTTTTATTGATTCCAGAGAGGAAGGGAGAGGGAGAGAGAGATAGAAACATCAATGATGACAGAGAATCATTGATCAGCTGCCTCCTGCACATCCCACACTGGGGATCAAGCCTGCAATTGGGCATGCATCCTGACCAGGAATGGAACTGTGACCTCCTGGTTCATAGGTCGATGCTCAACCACTGAGCCATGCCAGTTGAGCACCACTATTACTAACATAAAACTATTATCAGCCCTTTCTTAGTATCAGACACCATTATTTGTCTGATCAGTTTTAATTACAGCCGTTTTACTTCTTTTATCTCTTGCTGTTTTAGCTGCTGGAATTATTGTACTATTAACAGACCGAAAATTGAATACTAATTTTTTTTATCCTACTGAAGGAGGATATCTTGTATCAGCACTTATTCTGATTTTTCGGTCACCCAGAAGTTTATATCCTTATTCTTCCTAGATCTGGGATCATGTCACACATTGTCACATATTACTCAGGGGGGAAAAAGAGACTTTGGGATATATAGGGGCAGTATGAGCTACAATATCCATTGGATTTCTGGATTTTATTGTCTGAACCCACCACATATTTACAGTAGGCATGGATGTTGATTCATGAGCATATTTTACATCAGCTACTATAATTATTGCTATCCCAGCTAGAATAAAAGTATTTGGCTGATTAGCAACACTAATCAAATGATCTCCAGCTATACGTCTAACTCTAGGCTTTATCTTTTTATTTACAGCTGGAGGTCTAACAGGTATTCTCCCTGCCAACTCCTCACTAGGTGTTGTCCTTCATGATACATATTGTGCACTAGCACATTTTCACTATGTATTATCTATAGGAGTAATAGTTGCTATCATGGGCGGATTTGTGCATTGATTATAATTATTCTCAGGTTATATATTAGCAAAACCTGGGCAAAAATCTATTTCTTGATAGTATTTGTAGGCATTAATATAATGCGTTCTCCCCAGTACTTCTTGGTCTATCAGGAATACCAGGATGCTACTCTGACTATCCAGACGCTTATATAACTTGAAATACTGTATCACTTGTAGGCTCATTCATCTCACTAACTGCTATTATAATTATGGTTTTCATGATATGGAAGTATTTGCATGTAAATGAGAAGTATTAATAGTAGAATTACCCACAACAAACCTCAAATGACTGCATGGGTGTCCCCACGACGTCACACATTTGAAGAACCCCCATATGTAATTCCTAAGTAAGAAAGGAAGGAATGAATGAACGAACACTCTTAAATTGGTTCCAAGCCAGTGCCACATCATTATGTCTTTCTCCACAAGGAAGATATTAGTAAAATTTACATAACTTGGTCAGAGTTAAATTATAGGTGGAACCCTATATATCTTCATGGCATACCCATTTCAACTAGGTTTTCAAGATGCAACATCAACAATTATAGAAAAACTGTTACACTTCCATGATCATAGCCTAATAATTGTTTTTATAATTAGCTCTCTTGCACTATATATTATTTCACTTATATTGACTACTAACCTAACTCATATAAGTACTATAGATGCACCAGAAGCAGAACCAACCTAACCAATTGTACCAGCCATTATTTTAATAATTGCTCTACCCTCCCTGTGAATTCTTTATTTAATGGATGAAACTAATAATCCATATATAACTAGTAAACCTATAGGTCACCTATGGCACTGAAGTTATGAATATATAGACTACAGGGACCTTAACTTTGATTCGTACATAATTCCCTCATCTGATTTAAAACCAGGGAGCGCTGCCTCCTAGAGGTTGACAACCGAGTAATACTACCCATGGAGATAACAGTCTGCATATTAATTTCATCTGAAGATTTATTGCATTCATGAGCTATTACCTCCCTAGGTTTCAAAACAGATGCCATTCTGGATCACCTAAATCAAACACCTGACCTATCCACCCAACCAGATTTTTACGATGGGCCATGCTCTGAAATTTGCAGATCTAATCATAGTTTCATGCCAATTGTCCTTGAAATAGTCCCATTAAAATATTTCAAAAAAAGATCATCCTCATTACTATAATTTAATTAAGAAGCTAATTAACACTAACCTTTTAAGTTAGAGATTGTAAATCTAAATCTTCTCTTAATGATATGCCTCAATTAGATACATCAACATGATTTATTACAACTGCATCAATAATTGTTACATTATTTTAATACAACTTAAAATTTCAAAACACTCTTGTTACTCAAACCCAGAACCCCTAACAACTAAATCACCAAAACATTCAATCCCTTGAGAGACTAAATGAATGAAAATCTATTTGCCTCTTTCATTACTCCTATGATAACAGGCCTACCTGTTGTCATTCTAATCATTATATTTCCAAGCATGCTTTTTCTCAACCAATCAGCTGGAGAGTCAGCCAGCCTGTCTCCCTTCCTACCTACTTACCACATAAACAAACAAAGAAATAAAAATATTATGTGGCAAACAAACAAATTCTGGCTTTTCATTACATGAGATGAAATGAAAATGCATTAGTGTATTCTGTTCACTTTGGGCCATTTTTATTTTCTAGTGTCATCTAGAAAATAGATGTCTCCATAAGCACTAGGGTCAACACAAAACCAGAAGCAAGGACTCTTCACTCTTACCATCCGAAACCTCCTTTGCGCCTCCAGTGCCTCTGCTATTGCAACTCCTTTGGGATTCTGGTTTTCTTTTCCATTAACTCAGCCTAATTCAAACTTTAAAGTCCAAGACATTTCAGTTCTCTAATCCTTTCCCCTTCTACCTCCATAAATGCCTATAATATCTTGCAAATACATACCTTTATTTTCTTGGGCACTGCTTACCAGCTAGAATTCAAGATCCATGAGGGCAGTAAAGGCGTCTTGGTCATCAGCGAGTTTAGCACAGTATTGATAACATGCACATCAGGCCCCTATTCGGAGGTTGTTGAATGAAAAAATAAATGAAAGAATGAATGAATAAAATGGTCTGATTACATTTATATTAATAATTTAAAGTTAGTTAGGGACCTCTCATAAAGTCAACATTTATCATACGTCTATAATCATTTTATAGCACAGGGGGCATATTTTTATTAAAGTTTATACACACATACGATTCTATGCCCAATGCTTGGGAAAATAATAACTAAATGTATCATCCCCCACCCCTTGAAAAAATAATGTTGACTTTCATTTGCATATTTATTTCAATGTCCCTGATAAATTTATTTTTTGAATAAGTTTTAACATCTGTCTGGTCTCCTCATTTACTAGTGAGTAGAATAAACCTTTAGCACATGTTCATTTAAAAAGTAAATAAATTGTCATATTAAAACTTGTGATTTGCTTTGGAACATGTAACGGAACATATTTCAGCAAGCATGGGGGCCACTTTTACGTCTTCCCAGTGTTTATTACACATTGTTTGCCCATAGTGCCTCCACTTATAAAGTGTTAGGTATATTTTTACCTTAAAATATGATGTATAGGAGGGAATTAAAAGGTTCTTTTACAACTTTTTCCCTTTTTATTGAATTATTCATCTGAATTCAGGCAAAATATGAAGCATGACCTGATTTCTAATAAATTTTAGTGGTTTTATTTCTGTAGATCCCTGCAACATAGCATCTACTTTAGGGATCTTAAACTGATTTTATTATCAAGCATGTGAATGATCACTAACCCCTATTTTAAATTATTTGACATTTTAATTTCCTAAGATTTTTTACATTTTATTTTTATAATTACTTTTCCAGTAATATATATATATATATTAATGTCTTCCTGGACTTTATAATGTGTATACTAGTCAAGTGTCTGTCATTCTTAGTGTCTATATAATTTTATCATTCATTGTCTACTTAATATATAATTAACATTTCCCTATATGGTTATATATATTGTTCTATATTACCATGCTGGTTAGAAATTTCAGATATCATAAGTCTTTACCTATTTAAAAATATTTTTATAAATTATTTACTGTAAACAAATTACTGAACATCTTGTTGCTCCTTCTAAAAGTTTAAACAGTTTTAAAACACTTTGAGGTATATAAAAATATTTTTTCTCTTTTGCCTTCCAAATATGTTTTAAGTCATTATATCTCAACCAGCTGATATTAAAATTATTCATTTTTCTGAATGCATACAAGTATGGGGATAAATGTCTCTGAATACATATTTCTATATTACATTTTCAGTTATTATATTTTTGTATAAGTATATTTCCTTTAACAGTAAAATAATTGCACTGACCTGGTAGAAGTGATCATTGAAAAGGAACACTAGTAAATTTTTTAAAACAAACTAGAAGGAAAGGTACATTGAGAACTGTTCTGAAAATAATATGAAACTTCTATTCTATAGTATTCTATGATTTTCACTTACTTTTGAGAAATATTATTTACTGAACACTTAGTATATTCCAGGAACTGAGCTGGATGACTGCAATACAAAGATCAATGAGCTACAACTTCAGCCGTGCACCTTTGCAGAATATACTGACATATAGCAGATCCACTTCCGTAAACGTGGCTGCAAGAGGTGCCTGAACATCACGTTGTATGAGGGAACTGGAGGAAGTTGGTGAAGGCTTCACAGAGGAGACAGTATTTGGGCTAGCTCTAGATGTATGAATAGTAAAGGCAAAAATAAGAAAAAGAAACAAATGCAAAAACAAATGCAGTACATTTGCATACAGAAAATGACTGGGTATTGGTTTTATTTATTTTGTAAATGAAAAAGAAGTACGGTTCAGGCCCACCTTGATGTGGGATGGCTCGTACCTTCCTAGGAAGTTCAGTGATTAGTGTAAAAAGTGAGCAAAGGAAGTTCTTAAATAAGGGAGTGGCACATTGTTTATAAAAGAAAGTACTCTTAAGGCACTATAGAGGATGAATCCGAATATAAAATAAACTGGTGGCAAGAAAACAATGAGGAAACTGCTAGAAGAGGCCCCATGGATGGAGTCCATATCTCAGTGAGGGGGGCAGTGGAGATAAAGGAGGAGGTGGTGGTGCCCTGGGGATATGCTGATTGAAGAGGAGAGAGGGGAATAAAGGCCTGAGATTGCAAAGAAACCTTATTGCAGAAGGAGTTCCTTCCTCAGTGTATTGCCTGTACACCATCCTCTACTGGCACCCCTGTCCTGAGGTCCAGCATCCCAGAGACAGGATGTCCTGATTGATAGACAATAAGTAAAAGAGACAAGGATCTACAGTTTTCATCAGATTTCATCTTTGATTCATAGATAAACTAAAAAATTGCAAGCTAATGTGTTTATGGGCACTTTTCTAGAAATGATGTCATGCTTTAAATCAGATTCTTTAAGTAGATTATAACACAAATAGCCCAAGACCAGTAGATTGTCTGAATATCCTTTCATTTTCCTCAGGCTTTGTTTGTATTTAGTCTAGTTTTAAGGGCAGTGGGGAGGGCAGTGTGGCAGGAAATATATGGATTTAAGTCAGAGAGAACTGGTTTGGCTTTCTGGCTCTGCAGAAATGCTGTGTGGCCTGGGCAGAATAACTGCAATTTCTTCACCTATAAAATAAGGAGAATAACTTCTAGCTCAAATGTGGGGATATTAAATAAGGTATTTTCAGCCCAGCACTTAGTAGAGTGGCTGTTCAATAGAAAGCACTCAGTAACGGATGGAAATAATGAACATTGTTGTTCGTTACCTTTAATAAAAGGCAGTTCAAATGTTTGCTTCAATTCTCTGCCCTCCATGAAGCCAGTATTCATCACTCTACCTAAAGTCAATTTCTTTGAGCTCTTTGCATGTACATCCTCTTGATATCTACTTTAACTTAAATTGTAGTGGATGTGCCATTGTTTCATGCAGCTTATTGGATACTAGAGGCCTGGTGCACAAAATCTGTGCATGGGGGTGGGAGGGTGTCCTTTAGCCCCGATTGCAAGAGGGCACAAGCCAGGCCAAGGGACCCTACTGGTGCAAAGTCAGGTCTGGGGAGGGACGCGAGAGGTTGGCCAACCTGAGAGGGACCACAGGAGGGCTCCAGGGCATGTCTGATCCATACATACCAAAGAGTAGAAGCACAAACAATGCAGTGGAGTCTGTGGGTGGAGTCTATAGTGTAATCATGGAGTTTATATTAAATTCAAGGAAAAAAAGTATATTAATTGAGCAAATGACCATGAGCTTCTGCACTGAAAAAAAAAACTTGGGTTTTACTGTTTCTCTTTAAAAAATAAATATTAGATGTTCTGTCATTTATGTGTTATAATAGAAAAACTTAAAATCTTTATATAGTGTTAAATATTCCATATTTGCAAAAATGTCATGTACCTAAACATCTGGAAAAACTTATCAGCAAATGTATACATAGTTTAAAGATTTGGTTTTTATAATGTTCTAGAGGCCTGATGCATGAAGGTTCATGCAAGAATGGGCCTTCCTTCCCCTGGCTGCCGGCATTGCCTTCTTTCCAGCCCGGAGCCGCCTTTCCACTTTCCCATGCTGCCCAGAGGCCCAGAGTGGCTGGGGAAGTGCGGAAAGCCTGAGTCATCGCCACGGCGACACAAGCATCCTGCCCCAGGCTGCTTGGCCCCTACATATGCAAATTAAGCTGCCATCTTTGTTGGGTTAATTTGCATTCTCACTCCTGATTGGATGGTGGAAGTCGCAAAGGTATGGTCAATTTGCATCTTTCTCTTTTATTAGTGTAGATTCTTTTTTTATATATTTTTAAAATATATTTTATTGATTTTTTACAGAGAGGAAGGGAGAGAGATAGAGAGTTAGAAACATCGATGGGAGAGAAACATCGATCAGCTGCCTTCGGCACATCTCCTACTGGGGATGTGCCCGCAACCCAGGTACATGCCCTTGACCGGAATCGAACCCAGGACCCTTCAGTCCGCAGGCTGACGCTCTATCCACTGAGCCAAACCGGTTTCGGCAATTAGTGTAGATTCTTCACATAATTTTCACATATGTTTTGCTAATAGGTAATTTATCCCTAGCTAAATATATACATTAAAATTTCAATAAGGCTTTGTCTATGAAACACTGACAACTCAATTATATTATCTTAAAACACCTCAGCAGCAAAAGTAGAAGTCAAAGTATTTTGGCTGTCTGAACATGGTTCTTCTGTTTTAATGTCTTTTTTTAAGTTCCAGTTGAACACAAAAATTTCTGTATCAACAATTATGCCATAAATATCTAATTGCAAAAGGGTTGTACAATAAAAAAGACCACTGAGTCTCAGGGGAAAATTTAAAAATAATCTTTTGTGAATCTTTTTCAGTGTACAGAGTAAACAGCAAACAGCTGACATTTCAATAAGACAGACTGGTATTATCACAGTCATAGCTGTCAAACCACAGCTTCCCAGAATCACCAGAAGTGAATGGAGCCTCCCTTCATAAATAAGCCCTTTATTTATCATAGCACCTATCATGCTCTATTTCAACCATTTAGTGCCTTTTCTGTCTTCTCTACTGGAATGCAATACACTCTTTCCAAACCATCTTTATACTCCCAGAGCCTATCAAGTACCTGCATATGAAAGGCATTAAATTATTATTCATAGAATCGATTAATGACGTAAATACTTACTTTGTTAATTAAACAATCACTGTTTTCCAATCATTTTCAAACTTGAAGGTGCATGAAAATTACCTGCAGAACTTAGTTTGAAAATGCAGACTCCTGGCTCCTGCACATGTAGATTCTAATTCAGTAGGTTATGCAGCCTGGGAACGTGTGTCTTAACTAGGACATCAATGTTTCTGCTTCCGGAGCAAAGATCACTCTTGAAAAACATGGATAGAATGTCATTAACATGATCAAGGACTCGATTCAGATAAACCTCAGCAAAATCACTGGGCACTGAGTATACGTGAGAGAAGGCCTGTGCTGATTCTGGGGCCACGTTGGGGAAAGCCTGGGCAGAACTTCCTCCCACGCTGGGCCTGTGAGATTTGTGAGGTCAGTACGAACAGAAAGTGAAGCTAAGGACAAACTTGGCAGTGTTGGCAGATTCCAGGACAACCTAAGGTTCCAGATAACGTCCATGTTCCAACTGGGCTACATTCGGGTCACTATCCAATGGGTTCAAACCAGGAAAAAAGCTGGGAGCAAAATCTAGGTGAGACAACGGAATAGCATCTTAAGGTACAGACTATGCAGGCATATTGTCACCAGAAAACTCTTTGAGTGTGACTTTTGATGCCTCAGTAGACCTATCCTTCCTCAGTTATTGTTTTAAATCGCTTTTCTCAATGTCAGTAGATAGGAGCTAGCAAAATGTGTACTGCTCCCATTTGAATATGCTTCTTAGATCCTGGCCATGGTGGAAGGTTTGATCTTCTAAAGCATTTATACCTTCAGATTCACCCCAGAATCTATAAAAATGTTGTTCAGATGTTTGGACTCTAAGCCAGATCTAATAAATCAGAATCTCCAGGGAACACACAATTAGGAATCCGTTTATGTCTGGTCTTTAGGTGATTTGGATGATTCACCTAAACAGCCCAGGTGTGGGAACCATGATTCTGAAAAGCCTTCATAGATATTTCATTAGTGAGAAAACGGTAATTATTAAGAGTTGCATCCCCTCCCCCACCTTTAGCCACATGTTTCTGCCTCTTGCATTCAGCTCCTCTCATCCATCTCTTAGTATCTCCTGTCCAAAATTATTTTGTCATAGACTTGCATTTTTAGATATTCTAACACTCTCACCATAATAGTAATTTCCTCTACGCCCTTTTCCATCAGTTTTCAGTATAAAGACTTGGTGTTTTTTTCTCCGCACAGTTTATACCCTAAAGTGTGTCGGATTTCACACATGCTCCACCCACCTTTTTGTGCACATGGATAGTATATCAGTCGGCCTACATGTCAAAAAAAAAATTAAGGTCCAGTGATTCCCTATATCTCAACAAATAAGCAAGGTCAGTACCAATCTTAGGATGTAAGAAAAAGGTTCAAGGCAGAGAAAGCTGATTTTTAAAAAATGGATTATGGCTTTAGAATGGAGCAAGACTACCTAATCCATTTTACATCCTGACTTATTTTAACAAGATTTCACCGCTTTGGAATTCATTTATAGAATGGTTATAGCCTCCCATTGGCTCGGTTCTCCCATTTATTCAGCAACTGTAAATAATAGCCATCAGCAAAGCTTTTGAAATCTTCTGATGAAAGGAACTCCGAAACGGGTGCTGACTAGAGAAACCAAGGAACAGCAAGCACAGTCACCTCAGAGCTAGCACAGTCCAGTTTAGGGGAATCATAAATGTTTATTTTCTATATACTGAAATTAAAAAAAAATAAATATTCCTCCATTTAGCAGGGTAGAGTGTATTTTATCTTAAGTTGTGAGAAATGCTGGAAAAAGGAATGTCAAATCAGTTTCATCACGGGAATTAATGCCGCAGTAGTTTCTTTCTTTGGTTATTGCAAAGCCAGTTGCTGTTTTAAGGCTATTGGTCACATGCTACTGTGCCTGAGAGTGAAATTTTTTATTGCCATCTAAAGATGATTTATTTTGTTACTTAAAAGGGGAAACTTTGATAAATAATTCCAGCATTTATTTTATTAAGGTTTCTGTGGACTTAAAATGCATTGGCAATTGAAAAAAAGTATATGGGTGATCTTTTTGTGTAGTTTACTTAGATAGCCTACATATTTTAAATTCTTACACCAGTTAGCTTGCAGTGGGTGAGGTTATAATCTTAATGAAGGGCTTTGTAAAACCTCCTTATAATTTTATTGCTGAGTTAAGGAACCAGTGCTGCTCCTCTGGGCCAAGGGTGCTTAACTGGACCAGTGTGATACATAAAGTTGGGAAGCATAACTTGAAATATAGAATACACCTGACTTAGATAACAATGGAGTTAAAAAATGTGTATTAGACCTCTTTGTCATTTACTCACTCTATTATGTCTGATAATGTTAATATTCAGTACTGCACAGAATGCAGGAAACAAAAAAAAAACATTGCTTATTGAGATCAAGTAACTGTTGGGGCATTGTATGGTACATAGGAAATGTAGCTGTGTTTTTAGCCTTCCAGGACCTCAAAAGGCATTTGGACATAGATGTAGGTGTAGATGTAGGTGTAAATGTAGGTGTAAGTTTAGGTATAGGTATAGGTATAGGTATAGGTATAGGTATAGGTATAGGTATAGGTATAGGTATAGGTATAGGTATAGGTATGGTTATTGGTATGGTCTGGTATGGGGATAATTTTAGGTATAGGTGTCAGTGTAGGTACAGGTATAGATATAAATAGAAGGATAGTTAAGGTATATGGCATTTATTTTCAATAACATACAGCTTATACCCCTTACTTTTTATACTATTCAGTTGACAATTACTTATACCATTAATATACCCTATTTTATATATTTAAGTCATTATTTAAATTCATTAACTTGTACCCAAGAGAAGATTTGTTTGCTTGTTTTATGATATTTATTTTCTAGAATAGCTTGAGTATTGTGGACATACAAAAATCTTTCCACGTGCTTGAGTGTTTATTTTACTCCTAATTATTGTTTTATTATTTTAGGATGTAAGTATTGCATAATGCACTGACAATTTCCTTGACTTATTAAAAATAATAGGTAGAGTATGCTTTTATCCATTTAGAGGCATCATTATGTGCATCAGTGTCTGTGATATTTTCATAAAGAAATCATCAATATAGAATGGATATGATGGAAATCCTTGAAAAATGCATTATTGATCTACTTTTATGTTATTTTTATTTTTTTTCTCCTAAAGATGCATGAAGCAATTAGGTGATTTTCTGTGCCCTTTCTTATAAATTGCTACTAAGTTAATAAGTGGATCAAAGGCTAAAGCATACTTATTGCAAGGGATAATTTTAAGATATAGAAAACTACCTACTTTATCATTGATACTGGTAGCCCTGAGTTTGTCAGTATCTTTGAAACATCATCTCATCGTCAGTATAAATGATCACCTACAACATGGCAATATTCACCCACTCCTCTACTTGCTTTGCTTTGATTTGGTTCCCAATGTAGGAAGGACGGTTATTGTTACCTTCTGTAGCTTTTGAAAGAGAATTGCATTTTTAGGAGTGGAGAGCTGGCATGTGGGGAGGAATTTTGTGACTTATTGAGAGATTAATAAGATTAGAAATCACATACTTAATCTTATGGTAATAATAATTAACAGTTTATAAGATATATTCAATAATGTAATGTCCTCCTGAAATTCTCTCTTTCCTAAATTATAATTGTAACTGTTTTGTGAAGATTCCAGGAGATTGACTGTGTTAAGAAATGAATTCCCTACAAGATTCATGATACTCTTCTAAAGCTTCAAGATTACACTTACTATTTTTAAGTGCCTAATGTAATTTATTTCATTTTAAATGTCCAAACTCAATTTTGTGACTAATACAGCTCTATGAGCCTTATGTACTTATGTGTAAAATGGTCTTTTAGTGAGTATGGTAGAAAGAATAATTGTCCCCCACAAAGATGGCAATGCCCTAATCCCCAGAATCCCAGAATCAATATATTACATCACATGGCCAAAGGCTGACCTTAAGATCAGGAGAATAACTGTATTATCCTGCTGGACCAAGGCTCTTTACATAAGGAAGAAAGAAGCAGAGGAGTCAGACACAGAAATGGCATCTCGAGAAAACACCCAATTGGTGAGTGCTGGTTTTGCTGAGAGAAGGGGGTCATTGCTCAATGAATACGACGAGCATCTAGAAACTGGAAAACGAAAGGAAGCAATTTCTCCCCTAGAGCCCTGGGGATGAACACAGCTCAGTGAGACCCATTGTCAGATTTCTGACCTCCATAAATGTCAGATAAAAAAGCCATTACGTTTTGGTAATTTGTTACAGCAGCAAAAGGAAACTAAATGACTATTGGAGTCAAAGCTGGAAGTATTCTTATGATGTTTCATGGAGAGTCAATGGAACAATATTGCTGAATTCCCGTATTTGGGTGAATGTGTGGCAGGGCACTTCTCTGACAATTAGCATCATTCAGAATCTTTGGGCAATATAAATAGCTCTGTCGGCCGAGGACTAACGCAGAGACAGGGTGGATGAATCACAGAAGTGATTCAGCCCTATTGAATCAGAATACAGGCCTATTCTGTATTGTGGCTCAGGGAGTCATGATAGAATTGCTGAGAGCCTCCAAGAATCTCAGTGCTGGCAAGCCTCTGCGTTGCTGAGATGCACTTATATTGGGTGCTACATGCGCAGGCTAGGGATACGCTAAGAAAAATAGCATATGAAAATAGCTACAGTGACTGACTCTGCCAGTCGGGAAGTGGACCTTAACTCAATCAAGGATGAGCTCCTCACCCCACAACCTCTATTCGTTTTCTGAAATTAATTGAACTCCATGGACGAAAACCATTAAAACTCCAAAGCTGGAGTTTGGAGATGTGCTATGAAGTATCTAAAGATTCCACTTTGAGCTTTATGGGTTAAACAGGTTCTCAACCTCAGCACTATTTACATTTGGGCCAGTTAATTTTCTTAATTGTTGACAGTTTTACTGATGCCCCCCATTTTTCCCCTTTGCCCCCTTCAGTCCGACTCCCACTGCCCCAGGCCTTCATTGTATGTGCCCATGGCCTATGCATGTATTCATATAAGTTCTTTGGTGAATCAGCTAATTCCTTGTTGTAGTGGGGCTGCTCCTTGCAATTCAGGGCATTTGGAGGTATCCATGGCTCTGTCCACTAGATGTCACTAACAAACCCCTACTCCAGTTGTAACAATCAACAAGGTTTCCAGATACTGCCCAGTGTTCCCAGGGTGGGGCAAAATCACCTCTGCTTGAGAATTACTGGATTACAGTACTTGAGCACGTAACTTTCTGTCTTAACAGACCCTGTCCGAGTGCCTGTATTTAAATACTATGTTTTCCCTAGATCTCAGTCATCATGGTAGGGTCTCTGTTATGACATGACAGAATATCTTCCTGTGGTCTCATGAACCATTGTAAAACCTCCCTGATTAAATGTTCTATTCTGCTAGATTTCTCGCCATGGACTTCTGAAGGCACCTTCCCTGAGGGGTGCAACCTGATGGATACCCATGGTCCTATTAATCTGCAGTTTGTCCCATTCTACTAGAGCCTCGTTTCTCACAGTCAACTTTATTTAAAAATGAGGAAAAGCTTCATCCATACGCATTCTTATTTGCACACATAAACGCAGATATCACTCCCACCCACAGCAACCATTGAGACTCTATTTACAAGTAGCCGAAACCCACTTGAAAAATCTTATGCAGGAATGCAATGCAAAGCCAAAAAAAATGAAAATGGGTAACTTTGAATAAATATAAATTGTCTCAGAAAATCAAGGCATGCAGAGTGGCTTTGGGTTTGCATACAGGAATTGGGAAGTGGTCAGGACCTCAGGGAATGGTGCACATCCTTTCTTCATCTCTGTCTTTTCCACATTTCCAGGGTTCTTTCTTTATGCTGACTGGCTTTCTCTTGTCCACTTGGCAAGATGGCTGAGTCAAAACTCCCAAGACTTTGGAAGCTGTCCCTCCCAGAGATTAGCTCTGAGTAAACTATAATATCTTAATCCCAATTCCAAGTTCCTCAAAGAGAGAATTTGTGACCATGAGTGTGTGGAAAACACTTCTTTCTGGCAGGTCAAGAAAATGCTCAACAGATGACAGCCACAGATTGCTTAAGAAATTTACCCAAACCACCTGATTGCCAACAAGAAAAATTTTCTATCTTTTTAAAAAAAGTATAACAATTATGATTAAAAAACAGTTCTACATGCTGAATCATAATTTTATGAAAGCAATCTCTCTATATGAAAGACTGTGTCTGTCCGACTGGTAGCTATGATGCTCACTGACCACCAAGGGGCAGCTGTTCAATGCCAGGAGATTCTGAGCTGCAGTGACTTGGCAGCAGTGGTTCGTGGGTGACGCATCCCAGAACCAGAGAGGAGGGAGCCCGATTCCTTGCAGGGCTGCGTGATTCCACCCTCGGCTGTGGGTTATGTTGCTGGGGCACTGTCAGCCCTGAATCTGGCTTACAGCACACTTGCATTTGCGTTCCACACCCTGTATGACAGCAGCTTTGCAGAGTGCCCTCTCGCACTCCGGGACCCCTTGGGGGATGTCAGAGAGCCGGTTTCTAACCGATCCCCACAGGACAGGCTGAAGGACCCCACCTGCTGGAGGGACCCAGCTCATTCCGCAGACACCCTTTGAGCCCGACACCCCGCAGGTGTGGCCGGCCAGGGAGGGACAGCTGGAGGTTGGCCCCAGGGTGTGTCTAGCCCATCTCGCCCAGTCCCACCCCACCAGCCACTTTCTAATGAATTTCCTTTCAATGTGCACGAATCCGTGCACTGGGTCACTAATGTAAAATAAAAACATCATCTTTGGGAAAAATACACAATTACCTAATTATATATAAACACACAATTGCAAACTTTATTTATCAGAGACATTATCAAAGCAGTTTTGTCCAGCTACAGACAATTACTATTTTCTGCTTAGGAAAATAAAAATTTAATTTCCTTTCTGTATATAAACAAATAAATAAAAATATCAAGATCTTTTAAGAGCATCTCTAAGGTTCTTTGTACATTACTGAAACTAAAGTAAAAAAAAAAATTTCAGGTTAAGGAAAAGATAATATAATCTTTGTGTGAATCTACAATGATGATTTTTTTTTTTCTGTAAAGCATGCTTGAAAAGTAATATTTTAACAGAGAGCACAGGAAATTTTAAAATACTAAGACAAAAACCTGGAAAGTTTGGACCTTTATGTTTTCCTAATAAGGATGCTCTGTTTTATTTTCTGACAAGTTCACTGACAGAGCTTAAGAGGTGATGTAACTCTAAGTGCACTTACCTGCCAGCCAGGAATGAGTCACTCTGGAATTTACTAAAAATGACATGATCAACATGGCATAATGAACCCTGGGGAGAATTTGAAGATGCTGTATGGCAACAGACCCTCTCATTAGTGTCATAGGTCCTATTAGTACATGTCATTTTTCTCATCTTCACAGCACTGCTGGAAGAATACAGCCAACACCATATCTCTACATTTGTGACATCTCTTAATGTCTCTATGTCTTATTTTTTTAATTGCTTATAGCTTGTTGAACGTTCTAAACCTGTTTTAAAGATTAGGAAGTAATGTGAAGCAAGGGAAATGAGAAAAACCCACAGACTTTTTGGCTGAAAAGGAGGAAGAGGTGTGCTGACCCACTGAATGGAAAGTAGTGCTTGTTCCCTGTCAGTCTCTATAACTCAGGCGGCAACATCCTCCAGGGCAAGAGCCTGTGACTCAGGCTAGTGTTCTAACTCAGCTCTGCCAGGGACAACTCCTGTTACTCCTAACCTCTCACAGATTCATTAGTGACGTATATGCTGGAGGAAATGAGCTCTAGGATCTTTTATTATTAGCGTGGATTTTTTGGGGGGGCCCTTATGAATATGCCCCTCTCTCCTTTCCTTCCTCCTTCCCTTCCCTTCCTTCTCTTTCACTAACATTCACAGAGCAAATAACAAATCCCAGGCATAGCGATAGGCACTGCAGATAAAGTCAGGACTTCATTCTATTAATGTAGAGAAGTAATAATCTTATAAGTCTATATACAAAACACTTTGGGGAATGAATTGAACAAAATTTGGCTGCTGTTTATCTGTAGTTAACAAAATGATGCAGAGAAGCTGCTGGATTTGTGATTTAAATACTTCCATCTAAGTTCCATACATGGTCTTGAAAAAGCAAATGATTCACATTTTCCAAAAGGACCAGGAATAAAGTTATCTAGGAGAGCTGTAGTATTTTAAAGGCCAAAGCAAGTAATAAAGAGTGCGGTAAAGTAAGTCCAGTATATCATGTGTTATTTTCAATTTTAAAGTTAACATTTACCATGTGCTACTGCAAGCCAACTTTACAAAGCCTGTCACTGCTGATATCTCACATGGTGAATCCCCGAGAGCCCCTAATGTCTTCTCCTGACATTTCCTCAAGAGTGACTGATAGCTAGGCCGGTCCAAGTGCACTGAGTGGACTGAATTGATACTGGTACAACCAAGGCTTAAAAACAAGCAAGAGTGATGGAAAACGCATCTTACTGGAAGGTGGCATCTTATTCTGATGACTTGCCAAAAATACAGCATAGTTTTTATGTGAGATTAAATAAATAACCCATTTCCATGTATATATACATAAATATTTCAGGTAAAAATGAGTAAATAAGCACTAAAGTATATCATTCACATGTACATCATGGTAACATTGTAGCTACCAAATCCATAACAATAAATGTCACCTCAAAATCAAATTAAGAGAACAGATTTTTTTTTTTAAATCTCATCTGATTTATCAGGTAGTTACTGAACTACTTGTCATCAGATGACTAACTTGTCTTCCGAAAGGCAGAATCATGACACTTACTAAAAGTAAAATGGTGGTAGGAGTATCCAATCCGTTTCAGGGAGTGGTTTAGACATCAGGAAAGCTCCTGGGGAAGCACCATATGTTAGGGAGACTATAAATTTCATCGAGTGTTTATTGGTTTCTGTCATGATATGGTAGGTACTGGTTAGTGATAAAAACAAAGGAAAATGCATTTGTTTGTAGCTTTCATTTATCATTTACGTGCTTTCTGGTAGATACATTTGTCTTGTGAAGGAGGTAGTAACGTGCTACTTTAGAATTCAATTCTCATCACAGACAAAAGATTTTCATATAATTTGTTTTTCCCCAGTGGAACCAAAAAAGTATAGCGACCTGGTGAAATAGCTAAGAATAACTAAGGTACATCAGTTGTTAATCAAAATGGATCAAATGTGTTTTTTCTTCTTGAACGTTTTTTTTTCCTCCTGTCAAAGAATAATGATTTCAAATAAAATTTAAAGGAAGAGCTCTTTTATTTTCAAATCCTCACCTGAGGATATTTTTTTTCCATTGATTTTTAGAGAGTGGAAGGGAAGGAGGGTGGGGAGAGAGAGAGAGAAACATAGATGTGAGAGAGACATCGATTAGTTGCCTCCCGCATGTACCCCAACCAGGCCTGGGGTTTAAACCTGCAACGCAGGTACATGCCCTTGATCAGGAATCAAACCTTTAACCCTTCAGTGCAAGGGGTGCTGCTCCAACCACTGACCCACACTAGCCAGAGCCAAAGTGGCATCTTTAAGATGTGCATCATTTCTTCTAGGAATTTCAAAATCAACCTAGTTGTACAACATAAAATATGTAAATTTCCCATCATTTGAAATTCTCCTTTAGTGCATTAATATAAAAGCTTATGATTTCAGTTAATCACTTCTGCTGGTTTTGAAGCAGTAACAAAAGATCAGCCTTTTATGGTGTGCCTGTTATATCAACTACACTGGTTGTACAGGGAGAGAATTCAGGTGTAGGTCAAATAGTTTAAAGACATTTTTTTAAAAAAAGCAAAGCATATGCATGCTAAAATTTTAAATAACCTTTCTCGTTAACAATAGAACTATGTGACAAAGTTGTTCATGATTAATAGCAAAATTAATGGCTTAGGCAATAATTGTTAAGGAGTTTATAGGAAAAGATCACTTCACTGAAGTAGTAAGCTACACCTTAATCCAAATTTATGAATTGAACTGAGTAATGAAAGATAGAGCCAGGACCACAGTCATTCTAGGCTCCAGAAGAGGCAAGACAGAAAGATAAGAAAGTAAAATGTGTTGTTGTTTTTTAGATAAGAGTGAGTATGAATATATGAAGGATATAGTACAGAGTAGAAGACTATAAAATTAGCATAGAGACAGGATACAATGGCTCTTGAATGGCCAAGTGATGTTGACTTTATTTTAATCAGTATTTCCCAGAGTACAAGTCTTTGAAACTTCCAAAAACTCTATAAGATGTGATAGCTACTCTTGCAGATGAGATAAAAACAGGAGTGAAACTTAGAAGTTCAGTGTAGCCCTAGCCGTTTTGGCTCCGTGGATAGAGCAAACTGAAAGGTGCCAGGTTCGATTCTTGTCAAGGGCACATGCCTGGGTTGTGGGCTCAATCCTCAGTGGGGAACTTGCAGGAGGCAGCCGATCCATGATTCTCTCTCATCATGGATGTTTCTATCTCTCTCTGAAATCAATAAAAATATATTTAAAAAAAGAAGTTCAGTGTATTTGGGAAATTCTCAATTAAAAAAAAAGTTAAGTTTTCTTATAGGAGTTCTTTATAGAGACCTTAATAAATATATGAATGTGCATTGTGAAACTGCAAGAAGAGGATATATGTTAAATGAATATTCAAACACATTTGACTATGAGATTCTTTTCCTGTGGCACATCACAGATTAGGTGTACATGGGACAAAATTTGGGAAAAACATGTAACTGCTAATGGCTAATTAATGGAAATCCACTGAAAAAATCTATGAACAATTCAGTGAAATGTTAAAGTTCTTTTGATGCATGATAAATTTTTAAGAATTACTGAGGAGTATGGTTAGAAGCAATCTCCAGTATCAAACATTAATATTTTCTTTATATAAATTATTTTTGCACCAGGAAAGGAACTAACAATTGAAGAGTTATTAGATACTAAATAAGCCATAATCCCTTCAGGGTTAATTTGTCCAGATATATGTATATTTGCATATTAAGAAAATATGTGTTCAAAAAAAAAAGAAAAAGAAAATATGTGGTTCATTTTTGACATTTGATATATAATATCAACAATTATTCAACTATCTACAATAGGAATATACACACACATACATATGCATACATACATCTAGAGAAAGAATAATCTCAAGCTATTAGTACAATACATTACATTTATATTTTAGTATCAATTTAATACCTTTTTATTTAAGTTATTTTTAAAATTCTGAAGCAGCATTGTAGTGCAGTTTATAAGACACCAAACAAGTTATTTAAGATGATAGGAAAAGAGAAATTCATGTTATTGCCTGTTAGTTGACACTTTTTATCTGAATATTTTAAATAAATGCTTCCTATTAGGTGGTTAACATTGGCTAGCTAGGGATTTTTTTCCTGTGCAAGACTTAGATAAATCAATGTTTCCAGGATATTTTTGGCATTACAATATAGTATACACTGTTTTATTCCTTAAACTGATTTATCATGTTTCAGACATTTTCTAAGGCGATTTTCTTTTCTTTTTTTCAGGACATGTCCAGTGACTTAATCTATTAGACTGAATTCAATTTTTTCCTCTTGTACTAAATTTGATTATGATGCTATAATTGTCTTCTGCTAGAAAAGAAATAGACAATACAGAGCAAAAATCTCTATTTGAAAATCTCCTTCATTCTTCATCATTACTGATATTTTTTAAAAGAATATATTTTTATTGATTTCAGAGAGGAAGGGAGAGGAAGAGAGAGGAAGAGAGAGATAGAAACATCAATGATGAGAAAGAATCATTGATTGGCTGCCTCCTGCACCCCCCCCCTACTGGGGATTGAGCCCCAAACCCTGGGCATGTGCCCTTGACTGGAATTGAACACAAGACCCTTCAGTCTGCAGGCCAATGTTCTATCCACTAAACCAAACCATCTAGGGCTGATGTATACACACACACACACACACACACACACACACACACACACACTACAGGCCCATTGCACGAAGAGATTCGTGCAATAGGCCTTCCCTTCCCCTGGCTACCGGCACTGGTTTTCCTCCGGCATCCGGGACCCTGGCCTTCGCTCCGTATGGAGCCTTCGGTCTTCACTCTGCCACTTTGCTCCTACGTATGCAAATTAACCGCCATCTTTATTGGGTTGATTTGCATACTCTCCTGATTGGCTGGTGAGCGTAGCAGAGGGATGGTTAATTTACATGTTTGTCTATTATTAGGTAAGATATATATTTTAGGTTGAAAATGGTCTAATTTTGCCACACTCACTCTAATCACTAATTTATGTAGAAAATATGGTTCCAAAGGCAGAAAAATTAAGATATTTTTAAATAGTAAAATGGATTATTCTGCTTTCACTTAGATCAAAAGCCATTTGGAATTATTCTAAAAGTGTCCGGCCCACAGTCACAAAATACCTAACAATTTTCAAATTATCATTACCTCCCACTTGACTATTTTCTATTGTGGGTCATTTCATTAAGGTTTATTAAGTGCACTTATTTAAGTTTTCTTCTGCAACCCAGTTCCTACGAAGATTGCTGGTGCCTGTTGAATGCATGTGACTGACCCTAAGGATACCCTTGTTACTATATCCTAGTGTCTCATTTTGACCTCCTCATCTCCCATAAACTTTTGTGCTACACTGCAGGCAAACAGCCTTACAGCCATTGCTCTATACTTCTCCCCTGAAACTGTATTGCCTCCACTAATTTAAGCCCACTTTTTGAGTAAACCTTAATTGTTGAAGTACTACCCATTTGATTATTTTCTACATCACTGTCTCCTCCATTTCCTTGATACCACTTTCAATGGCCTCTCTTCACCCACCAGCTTGATTGTTGAAATACCCCCATATGATCATTTTTACCCCATCATGATATCTAGAAATTTCCTATCACCCTCTTAGTCATCTCCTTATTTATTAGCTGCTCCCACACTTCTGTATTTATTTCCCTTCTTAATCAGCTTAAACTATGTGGATTATCATGTCAATAAGTTTATATCAATACCCAAAATTCCTTTGCCTCACTAGCTTTGACCTCCTGATCATAAAAATCGTCGATCAATAGATGAAGCCAACTATTTGGTTTATCTGTCCTGAATCTTGTATCTGGGCTCAGCTACATACAATAACAATGCATGTCAAACTAGTGCCACTATAATTAGTGTATATTTATTAACCTTCAGTGGAGTCACTGCCATGTAATCGTAATACATGTTGACTCTTCCACCCCTCTGAAAATTTTACTTCAAGTTTGTTCTATTCTCTGTAAAACTCCAACGTCCCTATTAGTTAATCTCCTGTAGATAACTAGTTTAAGCAAGAAGAAAGCAAAACACAAAACCCTCTTACTTAGAAAAGTTTTCAGTTTGATATGGGAGACAGATAAGTCAACAGAAGGAACCTTTTTGATAGCAACTTTCTCAAAGCCTCACTGCTATATCTCACTTGCGTCTGCCTCATTCACTCCTTATCCCAGCATGTATTAAATTCAGTTAAATATTTTGAGTCTTCTGCTTAGCTGACCACATCTTTTTTCTTGCAACACTTGTTTTTCCCCTCTACCAACATATTTTTTTCCCTCCTACCACTTTGCACCCACCTTCTCAGTGCCCTTTGCTTGCCGATTTTCCTGTACATTTTTGTTAAATTCTGAGATCTTAAAGGCTCAGTCTAAGGCCTCACCTTCCCTTTTCATTCTACATTCGATCCCAAGCCAGTTAATCCCGGAAGTGGCTTCAGCTCAAAGCCATTCATGTCAATGACTCTGATTATATTTGCAGTCCCGTCCTCTCCTGACGTCCAGAGGAGTATACCAGCTATATTTTAGATACCAACATTTAGATGTTCAGAAACACATCAAAATCAATATGTCCAAAGTTACACAATATTGTATCTCTGTCTTCCATTATGTTTCATTCCTTAATGAAAGGGACACCATTCACCTATTTACAAAGGCAGACACTTGGATTCATTCAGAACGTCTTCCTGTATTGTACCCTTTATCCAATCCATTAGCAAGCCTTATTGATTTAGCCTCCAAATATATTTGAGTCACACCATTTCTCAACATCACCGCCATTAACACATACATACAAGTCACCCACCATCTTCTCTTGACTAGACTGCTTCATTAATGTCCTATCTGGCCTGCTCACATCTTCTCTTAGGTCTCTCTCTCTCTCTCTCTCTCTCTCTCTCTCTCTCTCTCTCTCTCTCTCTTCCTTTTTTTCTTTTTGGATGACAGCCAGAAAGGACTTGAAAGCAAATTTTATTGTTAATCTTCTTTTTGCTTAAAACTATTCTACTCCACCTTGTGCTCTAGAAACAATCGCTTTTATCAGTTGCTTTAATATGTTCTTCCCCTATCTACCTCAGGGCCTTTGCACATATTCTTGCCTCTATTTCAAGGTACCCCTTCTCTGCCTTCTATCTTCCTATGCATACCTCCCTCACCATCACACCTGGCTACTCCTTTTTATGATCTTGGCTCAAATATCACTTTTCCATAGAAATTTCCTTTGATACTCCATTTGACTTCACAGCATCCTGTAAATGTTTTTTCATAAATGCTGGTTTAACTACTAAGTATGTATTGAAACAATGATACAATTTTATGAGGAACCATCAGTTCATTTCAACAAACATTTACTGAGGGCCTACTATATGCCAGACTGAATTTATGCTCTTGAAAACCTCATCATCTATCATAGAAGGTATCCGCATTTAATTTTTTTTTTTCCAAAAAACAATGCAGCCCTGATTTCAATTGTTTTTCAGGTACCTACCATATATGCCAGGCACAAATGAAGACATAAATCCTGCACGGGAGGGATTTAGACTCTCAGGCAAAGTAGTTTTGTTATAATATAATGAGCTATATATAATGTAGGTATTTAGAAAGGTCGGCCGGTGAAGGAAAAGTTGGGATGAGCCTGATAAGTATTTTAAAATAAATACTCCCCTAATAGACAGGACATGTAGTTCCTAATTCCATGTTATCACCGAAAGTGATTGTGCCCTTCAGGCAAGAAAAAGTTTAGTCTGTAGAAATGAAATTTCAAAGGGACGTACAAAATCATACATTTGCTCTTCTTGGTTGTTAGAATAAATCTGAACTAATCATGTCCCATCCTCCTTATCCCTCCAAGCTTTTCATTTTTTTCAGATGACTGAGAAGATTTATTGAGACCTTACGGCTGCTCACTCCCTAATAAAGTTCTCCCTCAGTCATCCTGCTAATTTGGTTGACTGGTCTATTTTTAAAAATTAGCAGTTTTCAGAAACAGCCTCCAGTATTGTGGCTGTGAAAAATCTGTTGAGAAGAAATAAAAGGCTAAAACAAAATCTAATACTGTAAGCAAGTATAAATTTTTTGGAATGATATACGATCCTGTGTTATGCCAGTTTGGTCCCTGAGGCGGGAAAGAAAGCAATCTGGTTTTCTGAAACATTCAAATTTCTCACCTAAGCTCCGGTAAGAATACATTATGGGGAGCAGAGTAGAAAGTCACCATTTTACCCCTTAATTTACAGTGCCAGTGGGAATAACACAACGCAGAATTCAAAGTTCAAAGAGAGAAGACGATCTGGCTTATGGTGGATAGAAATTTAATTTCTTTGAACCAGATACTTAGGCCCTACTGTGAAGATTTAACACTGGGTAGTCTAGACTTCCTTTAATGTTCTTTTATAAGTTTCAGAAATATGATAAAATATTCACTTAAAGCACTAAATAGCTACTTGGTAAATGCTGATCTAAAAGGTTCCTCCAGTTGGGTTATGAAGTATTTTACTTGTTTTACCAGGTAAGATAGAACAGCTTTTTAGATTGTCCTTCATTGAACCCAAGGACATTTCTACTGCCTGCCTCAGTTGTGATATTAATCTCTCTCTTTCTCAATCCTATTAAGAGAGAGTAGAAGCTTAACTTTATCATCTTAATGCCAAGATCTCAGCAGGCATTTACGCAGATATAAACAAGGATGCCTTTCAGAAGGTTATACCTTCATGGTGATAATGAAGAAAGGGACTCACATTAATTATCATGATTTCACAAAGTGTAGTGTTTGATAAGATTTATGGCACATTTTATTATTTTCTAAACCTGATAAGAAAAAAAAAGTTAAGGAGAAAATATCTTGTGATTTAAAAATAAAGTAGCTAAAGTAGCTCAAGAATAGACTAATTTTAGCAACCAAGGTCTACTTTTAACTAGGCTTAATACTTTCCAATTCATCAAGGGATTTCAACCCAAGCTGCTTATTAGAATCACCCTAGACAGGAAAAGGAGCAACTTTTAGAAATTTCTATTCCTCTGATGCCCACTAGTCAGGAGACAGGCCTACCTCAGTACCACAGGGAGACCCTGCATGCTTCATGGTCAAGGGACAACTTCAGTAGAAGAGGTGCATGTCCTGGGGTGGGGTGGGAGAGAGAGATGCTGTTGAAATTCACCTGGGGTGGGGCCCTGACATGTGTATTTTGATTAGTTCCAGGCGATGTATTCAGCCAGGCTTGAGAATCACTGACTTCTGAATCCCTCTGCCTTTTATTTTTTTAAATCTGTACTGTTGAAAGTATTACATATGTCTCCTCCCCGCCTTCCTCTGCCCTTTAAAACAATGTAATTGAGTGATTCCCTGCATTATTTTTTCTTTTAAAACAATATTGTTCTTGTTGTCAAATTGGAACATATTGTATTTCCTATATGTATCAGCCGCAAGTCATTTTTAAACCTGCATCACTGTCTATCCTGAAATAAAGGGTCTACTGCTAAGGAGGGGCAGTGTGATACTCCTGGGTCTCTTACAGCTTCACATTCCCATCCACGATGCATTGCTGAAGGGGCTGCTGAGGAATTTCCCACGGCTTTTGTATTCTTTGGGGAACAGCATTAAAATGATTGGTCAAAGAAAAGAAAGCCCTTTATCTACAAGTGATTTCTGCAAAGTTGAAAAATATTTAGAATATATGCTTAGAATACAGACAAATCCCATTTTTCCTGGCAACATCTTACAGGCATCTGTACATACAAAGGAAAAGGAATCCTCATTTAATCAAATTGATTAAGCAGCAGGGTCCAATATGAGGCCTTTCTTAAAGCTGATCAAAAAAAAAAAAAAAAAAAAAAAAAAGCTGATCCAAGTAAAGTCTGGCAAGCTGGTATCCCAATATGGTGTCCTCTCCTGTGAAGACAGAAAAAATTTAAAATCCAAAACACCATCAGAAGCTGATGGTCACAACCTATGATTAGAATCCAAGAATTAATTCTACTATTCATCAGGCTTTTGGATCCAGATTAGGACAAATAAATATGGCTGGCTTAAATAAACTTCACTCCCAGTGTTCCTCACTGACTGAAATAAAATGTAGAAAGATACTCTTCCCGCCCCGACCACAACCCTCGGCACCTTGAGCCCTACTAGCTGGACCATGGCCAGAGAATATAACATTTAAGAGCCATTAGTTTTTCATAATGGTTAAAAGTACAGTTCTCTGAATTTGAATGTTGGCTTTGCCAGGGTACTGCAGTTTGGCCTTAAGGAATTTCCTAATCTCTATAAACCTGAGGTTCTTTAAAAAAAAAAAAAATTAAAAGAGATCAACATTAGTACTGTTTTGCAAACTATATACAACTAATCTATGTAGAACTTTTACTTAATGTCTAGCATAGAATAATTGCTCTATAATTAGTAATGATTAAAACTGCACTGTAAGAAAGCTATTTTTATAAGTAGGCATTATACCCATTTTATTTTTACTTCTATTCAGAGATTTAAAATTACAGAAAACAGAGAGGAAAAAGAATTTTTTACACTCTCCCTCCTGTAGTTAGTCGGTCAAGAGAAGAGACTCAAGACAATTTTGCCAGGTAGTTTGAGGCGCTCAAGAATTATTTGCAGAATTAATGAAAATAGGTCTTTTTTTTTTTTTTAATCATCACCCAAGGATATTTTTCCATTGATATTTAGAGAGAGGGAAAGACAGAGAGAAATATCGATGTGAGAGAAACACATCAATTGGTTGCTTCCTTCACACAACCCGACCAGTGCCCGGGCTGGGAGAAGCCTGCAACCGAGGTATGTGCCCTTGACCAGAAGGGAACCTGGATCCCTTAGGTCCGCAGGCGGATGCTCTATCCACTGAGCCAAACCGGATAGGGTGAAAATAGGTCTTGATGAAGGGGAAGTGGAAAGGAAAGCTTAGTAGTGGTGTCTCCTGAAATTTTCCCAGGTACTTGAGGAGTTCAGCTTTCGATAACTAGTCAGGAGACAGTCATACCTCAGTACAACAGGAAGACACTGCATGCTTAATAGTCAAGGACAACTTCAGTAGAAGAGTGGAGTGGGAGAGAGAAATCTGGAGTGGAGTGGGAGAGAGAAATCTAAAAAAAGCATCCGATCTACCTGCAAGTAGGCAGTGAAGCAAAATCCATAACCTTGTCATCTTGTCTCTTGATGACTAAGGAGGCAGGATAAATTTTCACTATCTGAAAATAGGTAAGAGGGGGAAAAATGAATCCAAATTAAGAAAAACTATAAAGACCAGAGGAAGAGAACAGCATCCTCAAAATGGTGGAAGGCAAATATATGCCTCTGAAAACTATTAATCTAGGAATCAAGCATTTACTATATTATTTGGCATACATAAAATCATGAGCTATGTGAGACACCAGAGATTTACAACAGAAGAAATTGGATTGCTGAGTGATAGTGCTATAATAATGACAATATACTATAATTTTTACAATAGCAATTTTAATTATTAATAACTAGAGGCCCAGTGCACGGGTTCATGCACCAGTGGGGGTCCCTCGGCCTGGCCTGCGGGGATCGGGCCAGGCCCAGTGCATGGATTCGTCCAGGGCATGTCCGGCCTGTCTTGCCCAGTCCCATTCAGCTGGCAGACCACAGAAGCAAGCTAACCTACCGTCAGAGCATCAGCCCCCTGGTGGTCAGTGCATGTCATAGTGACTGGTCGAATGGTCGAATGAACGGTCGAACACTAAAGCACATTAGGCTTTTATTATACAGGATGTGACAGATATTCAATCCTATCCAAAATAAAATGTCTCAATAACCATAATGCACATGTCACTGAAATACATGTTAAGTTATGAAATTATACTCGATATTGTTAGACTTCCTAATTGTAGCATATGCACTTCAAATATCTGCCAGTTTAGTTAATGTCAGATACAGCTAACTGAGAAGTGATGCTCAACCATGGACAATGATGATGCCACTGTCCTTTCTGTGTGAATTGACTACTGGTATCACTGTTGGCATGGTAATTCTGTTGACAATTCCCTTTCTTCTAGAGATGATGACACTGAGGCTCAGAAAGGTGAGACAATTTACTTAGAGGTGAAAGTACAGGACAAAGCTCTGGTCGGTGGCCAACACACGTCAGCATTTCCAGTGTAGTGACCTGCACACATGACAATCTTGCTGAAATTCCGGTTTCTCTTTTGAGTAATGGAGACGTGGCCATAGTCATCACAATGCTACTTTGTAAGAAAAGCGATGTGAACATTTTACCCTGTTATTGCCTGAGATTCTCTGTGATGACACTAGGAATCTTTTCCCAAGATCTATTGGTGATCGTTCAATATTAACCAGGTTGAGAGCTCACCGTTTGGAAACACTATTGGATGAGAATCTGGCATGAAGCACTGAATCTCACTTACTCCTACGTCTCCATTTATACAGCATTCCCATTTTCGGTTATGGCTCCACAAATGCCAGTCATCATTTCAAGCTGCTCCCTCTTTTCTGAGGTATCCAGCCTTGAATTGCCAGGCTCTTCTAATTACAGCCTGGCTAGCAAGATAGAACCCCTCCATCCACAATCTCAGTAGTGGCTACTTAGGCACAGGTGCTCCCCACAGGAAGAGTGCTGGGAGGTGGTCCCTCAGAGAGTCCTGCCTGGTAGGGGATCCCCTAGCAGAAGCATGGCTGCGGGGATACTCAGTGAAGAGACCCGCAGGATGGCAGAAGGGCAGAGGCTGTTCAGCACATCGTCCTTACAATCTTCAGGAAAATTACTAAGTTCATGAGATGCTGAATGTGGGACAAGAGGAAGGGGTGGATTCTTTCATCTGTGCCTGATGTGTGTAGCATGGTTGACATTTTTGCATACTCTAGTGCAGGTATGCCAACATCGGTACCTGCTTTGTTCCATAAGTGAGTCTTAGGATTCTGGCTAGTGGAAAATGAATGTAAAGTTCTCAAACTTTTCTCATTTAAAAGCTTTGTTGTTGTTTTTCAAATGTTTCAAAACAGTCTCAAGAAAATAAGAACTTGTATGCATATATGCATAACCCGTGGACACAGACAATGGGGTGGTGAGGGTCTGGATGGGGGGAGGATGGGAGCAAGTTGGAAGAGGATAATGGGGGACAAAGGAGGATCTATGTAATACTTTCAACAATAAAAATTAAAAGAAAAAAAATAAAATAAACAAATCCATGCCCAGAAAAAAAAAAGAAAATATGCAGCCAATTCAAATGCGAAATCCTACTCAGAACTGTTGTTCCATTTCCCCCAGTTATCCTTATGAGCTCAGAGAAGAACCCATTGCTCTTGGGCTATATTCTGAGTTTTTGCTGGCCCGACTCTCATGTGGTATAGTGATTCATGTGGTATGGGGTGTCCTTTCCTGTGGGCATCTGGTATTGGTGACAGCTGAGGCATGTTGACCCCACTTTGGTTGGCTGTGCTCTGTGTTAGAAGCCCCTAATTCTGACACTACCCAGGGAGGATAATCATGAAGTTCTCATCCTTCCCGCCGAATTCTCTGGACTCTTCCTCTTTTTTCACAGATTCAAAACAAAACAAAACAAAACATGGGTCAGATTCTTTCTTCCATCTGGCCCTTTTAGCCCATAGCCACAGCTGCTTTCTTATTCCACTGGCTGCCTCTGGACCTCAGTTCAGCCCTTCCCTGTACCCATGGGGACCTGCAAGATTTGGGGAATTTCTTCTATCCCCAGAGTTAAGGTAGAATATCAGAGTACATTCACCTCACTGCCATCTTCCATCTGTTCAAGAGGATCCATAGTGACAGCAAGGCAGTCTGCCTCAGACCTCATTCTGCATTGATGCTTCCCCCAGACATTTCTGTACTGCTGCCATGTAGCTTCAGTGCCCTGCTAAATATGGGCCTTCTCTCCGCAGCTTGAAAAATCATTGTGGGTTATGTCTTGAGAAGAAAGAAGCGAATCCCCTGCAGTGGGACTTAGTCAACCCATCTGATCATTTTCAGTACCTTTTTTGGGAGGTGTCTGACCTCTGACCTGATTTCTTCTCTACCCCGAACTACTCCCCTAGACCCGTGGTCGGCAAACTGCGGCTCACGAGCCACATGCGGCTCTTTGGCCCCTTGAGTGTGGCTCTTCCACAAAATACCACATGCAGGCGTGCACGTACAGTGCAAATGAAACTTCTTGGCCCATGTGCAGAAGTCAGTATTTTGTGGAAGAGCCACACTCAAGGGGCCAAAGAGCCGCAGTTTGCCGAGCCGCAGTTTGCCAACCACTGCCCTAGACCAGAAGGACATTCTTTTACTTACCATCCTGTATTGTGTAATTATCCCTCCCAAAGCAGCACATGCCTTTCTTTCTAACCTGGGACCATAACATTGGAGAGGTCGCAGGTGAATATGAGTATGAGCTCAATATTGTCTGCAATGTTTTCCATCTACATTTGATTTCATGCAAGAATCTAGAGGAGACAATTCTTGAGAGATGTCAGACATAATCCATCAGACCAAACTTTCAGCTTAACTCCAAAAGTAAAATCATCCTGCCCTCTTAAAGACCAGTCTCAGGCATCATAGTGAAATTAATGCCTGGGTTTGTTGGTTTGCTTTTCTACCATGGAGCTGCTTACAGAGTCTTCCTAGGGTCTGAACACTAGAATCCACCACCGTTTAATATGGGTCACAGTTGAAACTAGACGAACTTGTCTTCCTTTCCCCACCATGACAGGCAAGAAGTATTTCTCTTTCTCTGGAAGAACCCATTATACTCAGGCCGCATTACTGGCTGTTATAACAAAATGATATATTTTATTGAAGAGTTTACTAACCCTTCCTGTTCTGGTACACATCGCTGGCATTTTAAAATCGGCTTTCTGTCAAAGAGTAGTTTTACTGTTTATTTTCTGTCGGAGCATTTTGACTCAACTTGAACAAAATAAGATATAATAATTTTGAGTATTAGTATATAAATTCTTATAATCTTTTCAGATAAACCTGCTTGTTTTACATTAAGTACACCACTTTTCCTAATTCTCCTCACTTGCTAAAAGTATTAAAAAGGCAGCTTATCGCAGAGGCTACTCAACAAATGGTTAATTACTCTGTATTTTCTCTAACTCCCAGCTGTAACAGTGCCATGGAGATGGACAATACTGTTACAGTTTGTGTTGATATCAATGGCAAGGTTGATGTGTATTTCAATAAAGGCTTGACTATCAAGTCATGGAGCTTAGCGGCCAGGAAGAGCAGCTACAGAATCAGATCCTTAGGATTCCAGTCCCTGTTCTTTTGGGTTTGGGATCCTGTGTACATGAATAATGCCTCTAAGGTAATGGTCTCCAAAATGCAGATAATATTTATTGTTTAACAGAACTAAACAGAGACTACACATCAGATAAAGTATGTGAAGACTCTAGTTTAGCATAAGACCTCAATAAAAAGAATGAATATGTTACCTAATGGTTTGTCAGATACACTTTGCAGCAACTAATTAAGATGGGGATAGGAGCGTTACCATGCAAATTAATCACAGGAAATTGAAGGGGTGGGCTGTTTTGTTGCGTTCGCTTCTATTAATGGTCATAAGCCTTCCTCTGCCAGCCAAGAGCAGATTCCATAGGAAGAAAGATGTGCTTGATCTGGAGCTATGCAGTGTCCTGAGATGTCTCCTGAAATAGCTTCCCTACTTAATAAACAATGCCTCACTGAAGATTGATTTGACCTCATCATTTACTTCATAAGCAGAGTTTCTAAATCAGCCCCGTGTAAGAAATCTGAATTTAGCTACAAGTGAAAATAATAGGAGGCACCAAGTTACATAAACTTAAAATAAATATCCAGCTTACTTGACAATAGATGTGAAGTCAAGATGAATCTGCCCCTTAATCTAAAGGCAAATTAGTGAAGGACATTTTTTCCCCACAGCTTTGAGACAGAGCTAACTATATTTGTGTGCTAGTGCAGCCTGCCTTTTGCTAGTTATGTTTCACAGTGAATATCTGCTGCTATCATAGATTTGGCCTGAAAAAAATATTTCAAGGCACAGTTTACTAAAAGGGGGAGCAAATTGATTTCATTTTTATAGTGAAACTTCAGAATCATTTCTCTCTCCCTGTTACTTTTCAAAGGTGTACATAATTAGAGCATTTTTTTTTGTATTGCATATTTATGTGTTCTTTTTCCTCTTCCTTATGCTCTCCTCTGCTAGGCTTATATTTATATAACAGGTACAAACTGAACATATAATTAAGTGGAAAACACAGTAATAAACAGTAATTTCTTGGCTCCCCGCTGCCCTCCATCTAGGTTACTAGACATGCATCTTGTCCCTACGCATTCCCATTATACAGAACATTTTGCTACTTAGTAAAGCAATCTTGGAATGAACATGCACGATATAACATACACACACACACACCCTGAAACTAACATAGCACTGTCTGTCAAGGCCACAGATATGTGAGTCTTTCTTGAGACATTGTGTCTCAATATTTATTCATTCAACAACTATTTTTTGAGGCATTGCGATGCTCAGAAATGTGATAAGCAGTGATAAAAGAGTTGAAATACATGAATTCTTCCTTCATGGGGACTCCAGTGCCAACATCGCCTACTTAATTTATGGCTACCCCTGCTGTACATTCTAGCTACTCTCCTACTGTAGAAAATTTCCATTCTGATGCTCCGTCACAGTGTTTTCTGTGTAACAACTTCACTCACGTTTTCCCCTGGTTATTTAGCGTAGATAACATCACTGTACTTTGGGTGTGCTACCAAGTCCCATTCTCATGTTTTTGATGGTACCATTCACTGACATAGCAATATTCTTTTCATAGATGTGTGGGAATCCCATTAGTCCTTGCCCTGTTGCCATGCTAGATCACTTTTCCACCTGGGATATGTGGAGTGAGCAAACTGACCTTCTCAATCACTCAACTGCTGCCTCTCTTATGCATTATTCTTAAATTCCTTCCTGAATTTCAACAGCTTTCTTTTACTTTCCTCTCTCCCTTTATAGCATCCAGGGAATGAATCATTTTATAGTCCTCGTCTCAGATGAAAAATGAGAGTTGCCCAGAGCCTTTGGGGAAAGAGGAAGGCTTCTGGGTTATTTGGCCTTTCATTATTTTTGTTGCCCATAAGCCTAAGTTTCACATTTACCATAAATAAGTAGAACTTGTACTTTGACATTATCTGATGCTGGACTTTAATTATGTCTTTTGACAGACATCGAAGATTGGTCACTTCAGCCATCTCCCTCTTTCCCTGTCTCTCTCTTACACACACATACACACACACACACACACACACACACACACACACACACACACACACTAGTCTTTGGTCCCATTCTTGAGAGCTGAAATATGTGCAGAGGTAAGTAGGCATAAATGAAACAAGAGCATAAATATCTGCTCGTTTTAATTTCTCAAATACATGGCCTCAGGATAAATCTACATTAAACACCACTAAATGTATGCACATTCATCTTAGATATGTCTTCCGAGTCAACCAAAACAGTATTTTCACTATGACAGGCCTTCAAATATTTGAAGCCAGGCATTACTTGTTCCTTTAAAATTTTGTCCCTCGGTGCAAATGTCACTGATTCTTTCAAGCAATTTTCAGATGAGAAGATTTTCATTGCTTCACCAATACTGATATCTTCTTTCAGGATATCCTGGTATAGAAATGCCTCTATAAAGATTGCCCAGAGTAGCAAACTGTGTGTGCAATTATATTGTCTCCTCTGTAGCCCCTTCTTTGTCAGTCTGCTTACTACATTACTCTCACACCTGGTATTCTAAGTCCAAATGGAATTATTTCTGCACTACTTTAAAACCCTTCATGGTTCCCCACCAGCTTCAAGGCCAAGTGCCTTCATCTGACTTCTGGATCCTGCCTGTGTTCGTACCTCCATCTTGCCCGCGCCCCCAACTGCTCCTTCAGGCTGCCATCTCACACCTGTAGCAGTGACTTTTCAGAGGGAGCAGACAGGGGGTTTGGGAAGCGTGACAAGGGGATATGAATCAATATCATCTGGTGGCTTTTCAAACTATACATGTCCTTTTCTCCCTTCCTCCAGCAGTGGTGTTCAGTGTGAATGCAGCTAATGATCATTGTTCACACTGAGAAGGCATCATGTCCCCTAGTTGCATTAAAATAGATCAAAGATGAAATAGCTCTGCCCCCTCTACCTGTGCGCTATATCAGATCCAACTCTGCCTTTTGAATTCTTATCCTAAGGGCAGTTGTGAGGCCTAGCTTCCTGGGATAGTTGAACTAAAAACCACAGGAGGGCTCTCCCAGAGGGAAATGGTAATTCTTACTGGTTCTGCTTTGTGACTTATTTTTTCCCCTTTTGTGATATGAGGAAATTATCAAAGGAATAAAAGCATCTCTTTGAGTGCTGAGTGTTCTCACAGAGGCGCGGAGTAGCTGAAGAGTCCAGTTCCTGACCCCTGGTTGAGAACACTGTCTCTTCTAAGCAGGGCCTCATAGTAGTTGGCTCTCAGCAGAAGATATGGCTCTAGAAAATGCCATTGCTTTCTTTTTTCTCTTTCCTTTCTTGCATCTTCCTCATCCGTCCTCCCATGAACAGCCCGTAAATCCAAGTGCAATGAAACACAGTGGCAACTACACTGTAAAGGAGAAGTGGCTCAATCAACAACTCGTATTCTGGTTGTAGTTCATGGCTTGTTTACCTTTGGCTAGTGGCCTCTCATGGGGACACAACCAACAGAGGCCCCAATGCGATGCTTTGACCTAATTAGTTTATTTTCCCTGTTGTGTAAAATGGTCCTAGAGAAAAACTGGACCTTTCCAGGTGTGAGCTATTACCGTGAAACAGCATTGGCCACCTGCACTGGTCTGTGGTCATTGTCCAGTAGTCGATGTCAGAGGACACACTGTCTCCTAATCAGTCAAGACTCACGGGACTGCCGAAACCGGTTTGGCTCAGTGGATAGAGCGTCGGCCTGCGGACTGAAAGGTCCCAGGTTCGATTCCAGTCAAGGGCATGTACCTGGGTTGCGGGCACATCCCCAGTGGGAGATGTGCAGGAGGCGGCTGATCGATGTTTCTCTCTTGTCGATGTTTCTAACTCTCTATCTCTCTCCCTTCCTCTCTGTAAAAAATCAATAAAATATATTAAAAAAAAAAAAAAGACTCACGGGACTGGCAGCCTTTTTTTTTTTTTTTTTTTAAGGAATGTAATATATTTGCATGGTAGAAACTATTCACATCTACTCTGTTGTGGGAAAACATGAATAATTTATCTTACGAATATTAAAATTCATATGAAGAATATAAAAAGTAAATTTTAAATCTATCTACCCTCTCATTCCTTCTAGTTTACATTATATTTTAGAAAGCCAGTGTTTTTTAAAGTTTAAAAGTAACCAGATACACAGTAAGGAAATAATTTTCTTTTTGTAGGAAATAGCATAAAGCACAACATAACTATGGTTATAACAAATGAAGAACCTAATTAAAAATTAATTGTGCATTCCTACAATTTAAAACCAATCAAAACTTAGATTGGACATCCTATATAATAAAAGCATAATATGCAAATTGACCGAACGGTGGAACGACCAGTCAGCGGGGGACAGGGCCAGCGAGCAGGTGGCACCAGGCCAGACAAGGCATGTGCCAGCAGGCAGAGGGAGGGGACAGTGATGGGGGAGGGGGGAGGCAGCAGCAACCAGCGGCAGAGGGGCAATGGAGGAGGGGGCAGGGCCATCCCCTGATCGGCCTGCCCCATCGCCTCCTGCAGAGGGAGGCCAGACTGTGGCTTAGGGGAGTGGGCCTAAGCCATCAGTAAAACATCCCCTGAGGGCTCCTGGACTGTGAGACGGCACAGGCTGGGCTGAGGGGACACCCCCACCCTAGGGCACAAATTTTTGTGCACTGGGCCTCTAGTTCTATCTAATAATAGAGAAACATGGTAATTAACCATAACTTCGCTACCCTTCCCATTGGCTAATCAGAGAGATATGCAAATTAGCTGCCAGCCAAGATGGCGGCCGGCAGCCAGGCAGCTGAAGCGAACATGAGGCTTGCTTACTCCGGTGATGGAGGAAGTCAACGTTCCCCACCTGCCACAGCTCAGCTCTGAGCTCCGTATGAAACACTGTTGCAATTATAGAACCTAAACAAACCCCAGAAACCTGCTTTCAGCCAGCTCGGCCTCAGAGCTTAGAGCGGCCAGTGATGGCAACAGAGTTTCAATTATAGAATCTAAACAAACCCAGGTACCTGCTTTCAGCTGGCAACGGCCTCAGAGCTGGAGCCTGCTCTCAGCTCCAGTGATAGCTATAAAAGGTAAATTAATCCCAGAATAAAAAGAAAAAAAGAAAAAAGGAGAGGCTGGGAGCTTTAGTCACCCACCAGCCTGAAAACAGCCCTCAGCCCCTCACCCAGACTGACCAGGCACCCCAGTGGGGACCCCCACCCTGAAGGGGGTGTGACCAGCTGCAAAAAGCCATCATCCCCTCACCCAGGCTGGCCAGGCACCCAAGCGGGACCCCCACCCTGATCCGGGGCACCCTTCAGGGCAAACCAGCCAGCCCCCACCCATGCACCAGGCCTCTATCCTATATAGTAAAAGGGTAATATGCAAACTGACCCTAACAGCAGAATGACTGGGAATGACTGGTCACTATGACACACACTGACCACCAGGGGGCAGATGCTCAATGCAGAAGCTGCCCTCTGGTGGTCAGGGCGCTCTCACATGGGAGGAGCTCTGCTCAGCCACAAGCCAGGCTGATGGCTGCCAGTACAGCGGTGGTGGTGGGAGCCTCTCCTGCCTCCTCAGCAGCGCTAAGGATGTCCGACTGCAGTTTAGGTCTGCTCCCCGCTGGCAAGTGGACATCCCCCGAGGGCTGCCGGGTTGCCAGAGGGATGTCTGATTGCCATCTTAGGCCCAATCCCCTGGGGAGCAGGCCTAAGCCAGCAGGTGGTCATCCCCTGAGGGGTCCCAGACTGCAAGAGGGCACAGGCCGGGCTGAGGGACCCCCCATCCCCCCCGAGTGCACAAATTTTTGTGCACCGGGCCTCTAGTATATATATATATATAAAAGCCAAGTGACTAAAACAATGGAATGACCAGAATGACCAGAACAACCGGTTGCTATGATGTGCACTGCATAGGCCAACCTGCCTGACAGGGGCCCCGATTGGCCCCCAAAACCTCCTGTGGCCCCTTCTCTCAGCTGGCCTGGCCCTGATTGGCCCCCCCACCCTGATCAGTGGTGGGGCCGGCCAGCCAACTGCCCATGGCACCTCCCCCTGGCCAGTCCCACCCCCAATCACCCCCCACCCCAATTAGGGGCAGGGCCAGCCGGGAAACCTCCCACATTCCTTCCCCCCTGCCAGCCTGGCCCCTGAATTCGTGCACTGGGCCTCTAGAATAATAATAATAATAATAATAATAATAATAATAATAGCCTGACCAGATTGGCTCAGTGGTTGAGCATCAACCTATGAACCAGGAGGTCATGGTTTGATCCCTGGTCAGGGCATATGCCTGGGCTCGATCTCCAGTGTGGGGTGTGCAGGAGGCAGCCTATCAATGATTCTCTCTCATCATTGATGTTTTTCTCTCTCTCCCTCTCCCTTCCTCTCTGAAATCAATAAAAATATATTTAATAAAAAATAATAATAAACAATTCAAAAGGTATCTAACCAGAACAGTGACCTTTACTTCCTTCTGACATGTATAACTATTGGGTACAGCCTCCGTGGAGCTCATCCTCTATGCCCTTTCCCATTTTCCCTTTCCAATGGGTATGTCTGTTTGTTTGAATATTTGGGCAATGGGTGTGTTTTCCCAACCTATAATACACTGTACAGTTTATTAAAGAAAATTCACACCCAGAAGTTAGAATCCGCTGCCATGTGATACCTGGTCTAATGGGATGAAAATGTTAGGGAATTGATCTAAGAGTAGAGTGAGAAGGCTGAAATGTTGACCATAATCAGTTATAAAATGAGTACACACTTGAGAATTATAGTGCATGGAACCAAATTAAAGAGACACACAAATAGTAAGAGAAAGGAAGACATAAAACTTTATTATCTTTTTTGAGGCTGGTAAACTATTGCTGCTATCATATAGAAAAAGAATACATTATTTTCAGTAAAAATTGGCCATCATCAATGTTTACAAGTGTAAGAGGCATGCAAGAAAAAAAAGTAGAAAGGATACAGAGGACAGAAGAAACAAATATTCTCATAATTGATTTTAACATGGACCATGATTGAGGAATAAAGGAAAATGTATAAATAAAATAATTATGACATAATAATTGAGTTAGGAAATGGAGAGTAGTAGCTAAAAATAATTAGGTATATTATGGAAATACAATAATTAGAATGAAGACTTGATTAATAAGAGTTGTCCTATTTGTTATTCACAGACTTGTATCAGAGAGAAATCTCAGTGTATAAGCTCAGGTATTCAAGTACACAAGAAACACAGTTTTGTTTTGTTTTTGTATTTTTCTCTCACTGAACTTAATTTGTATTCGGGGCCCCAGTTCTATCAAGTGGCAGAAAATCTCAATTAGCCCTAACCAACTCTCCTCCAGGACTGTGTCGACCACATGCCAGGTTGGGGGCCTTCTGCACTCAGTGTCATCAGCTATCCCTGCTGGCAACTTGATAATAACGTACTCACTCATTCAGCCGTAAGTGGAATCATATTATGTAAGTCCATTTGACTAATGTGTGCCAAAGGTAAAGGCAATAATCAGGTGTAGGATTGATAGATAGATATGGATATTTAGAAATTAAGACCTCCAGAAAAGATTTTTAAAGTGCTTTTTATGTTTATTTTTTTTATTTTCTCCTTTTAGACTCTGGTCACTGGTCCTTGCAGGTTGCCACTGCAGCCTCCATGTCCTCATTCTAAGGACACATTAAGCCTGCTGGCTCTCTGTGCTCTTTTTTTTTTTTTTAAGTGGATAAATTCTGCTTCTCTTGCACTGCTCTAGGCTAAGGAAAGCTGTGTGAACTGCTCCCAGCCCACAGCATAGTCAAATCCTGCTTTTTGAGAGCCCCAGTTCATCTAACGTTTCTGTGCTCCTTTCCCAACACTGGGGCTTGTTCTGTGGGCATCAGTAAAGCAAATACCCTTTCTCATGTCACATATATCTAGCCAGGGGTGGGCAAACTTTTTGACTCGAGGGCCACAATGGGTTCTTAAACTGGACCGGAGGGCCAGAACAAACGCATGGATGGAGTGTTTGTGTGAGCTAATATAAATTCAAAGTAAACATCATTACATAAAAGGGTACGGTCTTTTTTTTTTTTTTTTTTTTTTTTTTTTTTTTTTTTTTTTTTTTTTTTAGTTTTATTCATTTCAAATGGGCCGGATCCGGCCCGCGGGCCGTAGTTTGCCCACGGCTGAATTCTAGACTCTTATTTTTTGCCACTCATTTTTCTTAATCTTCCTAGCTGATGGAATTTTGCCCTAAAGATGGAGCTGAGATGGAAAGAATAACTACTTATACTCACTACATTCTTTCAAATATATTAGATTTTAAAACTCAAAATCTAATAGTTAAGCCTTATTTCTTTTTATTTCTGATATGTTGGTCACTACTTGGGACATCCTAACTATCTAAATTAAGGGAAGGGGCAGAAGATTAAAAAGAATACCAAAGACAGAAGTCACATTGCCAATATAATACTATATTAAATCCCTAGAGATAATTTTCATGTGATCAGATGAAATCAATTAAGCCTATTTATGCATTTACTTATATGATACTGAATTATATAGAGACATATTTATTTTACCTACTTAGGTATAAAATACTGAAAAATGTAGAAAATATGTCTCTAGATTTGAAAGTGGGTTTTTTTCTTTTAGTAACCATTGGAAACAAATGAAGTTATCTCATTAGAATGCAGCTCTGTGTAGTCAGATTCTGAATGGCTAAACAAATGTAATCCAATTTCATCCAATAATAAATGTTGGAGTGCCTCTGATAATGCATGCCTCTTAGATAATGTTCTTTAACTTAAAGAATTAGAAGTTGAAGAGCTGAGATTCTGGATTATTCTACATAATGAATACCTGGAAAGTTTGGCTTTCGTTTTGCTCAAAGAAGGTTAGGTATGTGCTTTGGAAACCAGATGAGCAGCTGTCATGCTTGGCAAGGTTTTATGTAACTGAAAAGACTTTATAAAAGACCAGCCCACCATCAATCAAAGGTATACATAAACAGCTTCCTTTCTCCAGGAAAAATTTTGGATATGTGGCAGCAGCATATAATCAAATGTTTAATTTAGTACCCAGAACATCACAACATAGATATAAGCAGGACCACCTATCATCGGGAGTTGGCTATAGTAATTGCATCATTTCCCGATGCCCTCCTGGAACATCTTACACTAATTGGTAGGATTCCTGGTGTATCCACTTGATAAAAATATATTCACTCATTCGGCCGTAAGTGGAATCATATTTTGTAAGTCCATTTGAGTAATGTGTGCCAAAGATAAAGGCAATAATCAGGTGTAATATAGTTACACCGGATCGATAGATAGATATGGATATTTAGAAATTAAGACCTCAAGAAAAGATTTTTTAAAGTGCTTTTTGTGTTTACTTTTTTATTTAAATTATTTTTAAATATTTTTCAATTACAGTTTAATGCAGGATCATATTAGTGTCAGGTGTACACCTCAGTGATTAGATAGTATATAACTTACTAAGTGATCATCCAAGTAAATCTAGGACCCACCCAGAAACCATGCATAGTTATTAAAATATTATTGACTATATTCCCTATGCTGTACTTTACATCCCCATGACTATTCTGTAACCACCAATTTGTATTTCTTAATCTCATGCCTTTTTCACCTATCCCCCGCCTCCTTCCCATCTGGCAACCATCAAAATGTTCTCTGTATCTATGAGTCTTTTTCTGTTCTGCTTCTTTGTTTGTTTTGTGTTTTTTAAAGATTCATTTGTTGATAGATATGTATTTATTGCCATTTTATTGTTCCCATTTATAGTTTTTTTTCTTCTTCTTCTTAAAGAAAACCCTGTAACATTTCATGTAACACTGGTGTAGTGGTGATGAACTCCTTTAGCTTTTCCTTGTCTGGATTCTAAATTATATGTTCTTTGATTCTAGATGATAAATTTGCTAGGTAGAGTAACCTCAAATGTAGTTCCTTGCTTTTCATCACTTTGAATATTTCTTGCCAATCCCTTCTGGCCTGCAAAGTTTCTATTGAAAAAAATCAGCTGACAATCTCATGGGAGCTCCCTTGTAGGTAACTAATTGCTTTTCTCTTGCTACTTTTAAGATTCTACCTTTGTCTTTAATCTTTTGCATTTTAATTTTGATGTGTTTAGGTGTGGGCCTTTTTGGGTCCCCCCTGTTTGGGACTCTCTATTTCCTGGTCTTGTGTGTCTATTTTCTTCAACCAGTTAGGGAAGATTTTTGTCATTATTTTTTAAAATAGCTTTTCAATTTCTTGCTTTTTCTCTTCTTCCAGCACCCCTGTGATATGCTTTGGAAACCAGATGAGCAGCTGTCATGCTTGGCAAGGTTTCCCATAACACATACTACACAATTCACAGATATTTATTAACTTTCTTATTCATGTCAGAGCCATGTTCTAGAAACTTAAATCTTGTTCAGCATGGCTGGACCTTAGTTCAAGAAGGTCAATAGTGGAATAACCGTGCCTGATGCTTCTTTGCTCCACATATGAAATATTGGGCTGAGAGACTCAAGCTTCTACTTTATAAAGGAGGCAGATGAAATATTTTGAAAGAGATCTTCCTTGAAATTACCATTTAGGGGAAATTAAATATGTGTTATAGGTGCCATTTTAAAGGAAATAATTGATAATTCTTTCAGTATCTAGAACCTACAGATTAGAATAGTATTTAAATTGGTATTTAGTAATATATATATACTAGGGGCCCGGTGCACGAAATTCGTGCACTGGGTGTGTGTGGAGGGGGAGTGTCTCTCAGCCCAGCCTGCCCCCTCTCACATACTGGGAGCCCTCAGGCATTGACCCCCATCACCCTCCAATCGCAGGATCGGCCCCTTGCCCAGGCCTGACGCCTCTGGCCTAGGCGTTCGGCCCGGGCAGCGGGGACCCGCAGCTGCAGCGGCCCCACGATCATGGGTTCGCTTTAGGCCCAGGCAAGGGACCCCTAGCTCCTGGGACTGCCAGCTTCAACCGTGCCCAGCTCCCATCGCTGGCTCCACCCCTACTTCCTGCTATCACTGGCCAGGGCGGAAAAGGCACCTGATTCTCCGATCATGGCTGGGGGGCAGGGCAAAGGCGGCCCCAGGGCCACCTTTGCCCTGCCCCCCAGCTCTTAGCTCCCCCCTGGGTTTCCGATCACTGTCAGTGGCAGGGGGCTTCTTCCTGCTTTCCCTTTCGCCTCCCTGCATTGTGCCTACATATGCAAATTAACCGCCATCTTGTTGGCAGTTAACTGCCAATCTTAGTTGGCAGTTAATTTGCATATAGCCCTGATTAGCCAATGAAAAGGGTAGCTCGTACGCCAATTACCATTTTTCTCTTTTATTAGTGTTGATATATATATATATATATATATATATATATATATATCCAGTGTTTTATTAATTTTAAAATATTTAATCAAAGTAGTGGTGTCAGGAGGAACAATCGAGTTCCAAATACAGATGTATGTTGGCTCTACAAAGGTAAATTCATCATTATACTCTGGTTTCTCTTTGCATCTCACAAATTCCTACATGGTGGTAAGCCTGGGTACAGCAGTAAATTGACACAATCTCCTCTTCAGAATTTATAACCTTGGTTTATATAGGAACCTGTGTTCTTCACAGTTTGTTTGTTGAAATTGAACCATAAAAATTTACCTTCCTCATTGATTCATCAGTTATATCCTATGTTTAGGCTTTTAAAGAAAATACAAACTTCATAATGAGATTTAAATGTACGTAGTTCCTAAGTAGCCTCTTTTAGAAAAAAAAATTATTATTATTGATTTTAGAGAGAGGAATAGAGAGATCGAGATAGAAACATCAGTGGTGAGAGAGAATCACTGCTTAGCTGCCTCCTGCATGCCCCCCACTCCCTCTACACTCCCTACTGGGGATTGAGCCCACAACCCAGGTATATGTCCTGATGGGGAATCAAACTGTGACCTCCTGGTTCATAGATCGATGCTCAACCACTGAGTCACACTGGCCGGGCCTGAGTAGCCTGTTCCATATTCTTTCTTGTATGCCACCTGGTCAAAAAGGAGTGTATGTGCAGATGTCAGGGTGCTTTATTTATCTCTTAGAATTCCTACTCAAACCAGAAGGCAGAAGGACATAAATAACATTCATAATGCAAAATATTTTTAAATATAATTTAATCTTTGAAGATTTGGAAAGCACAGAGGGTATTATGAAAATTTTTTTCAAACACCTGTAGATATACTGAGTGTTAGATAATGAGGTTTTTTTTTATTATATATATACCATCAAATAAGCCATACTGAATAAAAATCCTGGGTTCTTTGAATGTGTTTACTTTTAGTGTAGAACTATATTAATTAGCTCCTAGTATAGAAAACGAAATTCTTAAGCTAATTACCAGTTTAGCCCTCATTAAAGAGTTGTTAAAATCAAATACTATATTTTATATCCATATTTTAGGGAAGGAAGAGTAACAAGAATAAAATACAATTTAATCTTTGACTTTTAGATGAGGCTGTTTATAAAATTAAAACAGAAGGCTAGTATTTTCAGATGAAGGATGAGTAACAATTTTGAAAAACATGAGAATTTATTTCATTTTCTTAATCAAGATAGAAAGCAAGGTTTCCTTTAGATATTTGTATGGTTTTTAATTCACTTTGCTGTACAGAAATTATCTGAGGAAATGAAGGCAGATGATGAGATATTAACAAATTATTTTTTTAAAAAAAGAGTAGTTGACTTAAATGTGTACTTAGAACTTCTATCTCATTTCTTGCCATTCATATTCCACCTCGAGCTCCTTTGTATAACCCACTCCCTGGGTGAACCTCTGACCCACTGAACTCTGCTTATGAACCTCTGACCCACTGAACTCTGCTTACTTGTGCCTCCTCCTGAAATGAGCCCATAAATATTCTCTGAATCCCAAGTTCTTAATGATCCTGGTGAGCTCTTATATAGTCCTGATTCTCATTTTTCTAGAATTGATTTTCTCTGAAGAGACTTCTTATTATTCTATCCTTGGGGAAAAAGTCTCTTTAATATCTAGGGCTGAGGGTGTTCTGCCTCGGTATCTGTAGCCAACCTTCACTTGAGTGAGTACAGTCAGAACCCTCTTCCTTCTTGCTGTTGATTCAGCTTCCAGAGCCTTACTGACCGCTGCATGAAGATAAAGCACAGCAAGCCCTCCCTTAACATGGTAGACAGACTCTTGGAAATTGACTGAGTTAAATATGTCACAAAGCTAAGTTCACCTTTGGCTAGTGGATTAAGGGTTAAGTTCCTAGGCATAGTTCTGGTCAAAAAACCTCATTCAAGTTCTAAACAAAGACACAAAACACTTGTTTAAACTTTATTTTTATTGTTGACAGATGTCCCCTGCCCCCTTGCCCACCTCCACTCATTTTCCACACCCCCTTCCCTCTGGCCATCACCACATATTAATCATTTAAAAATCAGTGTGAACTATACATACATTTAACAAATATTTTTAAAAAACAAGGAAGATCATTCTTTTCCAATCTGCTTATTCCAGTTCAGGGTCCTCTCCAAACATCTCAGGGCATGAGGAGGGTCCTCACCCTGGACAGGACACCATCCCTTTGAGGGGCCACTTGCATCCACACTACACCCACTCAGACTAAGGACCATGTAGACACGCCGAGTCACCTCACGTGCACATCTTTGGGATGCGGCAGGTAACTGAGTGCCCCGAGGAAACCACACAGCTATGGGGAGAAGGTTCCAACTCCACACAGTGGCCCCAGCTGGAAATTAATTTTTTTCTCATCAACATAATAAGAAATTGGTGTTGAAAGAAACCATGTTATTCAAGAACCTGCTGTGCTACAAGAGCACCTCACATGACATTACAACTAGCAACTTCATGGAAGACAAAGTAAATCAAACCAACTTCCTGGCTTTGGGAAAACAGAAAACTGGTTAATGATGGAATAGGGAATTTTGCAAATATTTTGGAATTGAAAAATGTTCTGTAACACCAGGGAGACCTACATTTGAATCCTGAATTTTTTCTTTCCCATTATGTGAAAATGTCCAATTTATATAACTTCTCTGTTACATATTTCATTCTCCTTTGTTAATAAAATACATCTAAAAGTTGTTAGGGGAATTAAATTAGTATGAAATTTGTGAGAGATATATGAGTATATTGCAGACATGGGACTTTAATATATATTTCCTTTATTTATTGCAGCAACATGTGGGCACAATCCTATTTATTGTATTCTTTAGGAAATAGCTCTTTGATTTTCAGGATCATTTATCCAAGTCAGAGATTATTTTGAATACTGAAAAAAAAATGATTGGTTGGGCTTTGTTTACTTTTTATTTATGTAAAGAATTAATATACTCTTTATAATAGTCTATAAACAAATAAATGACCTGTATAAATAAATGACTATCTAACAGACAACCCTGATAAAATGGACCATAGAAAATTCTTCTTTATTCCACATGTAATTAATCTGTAGAAGATTTTCTTACACCTAGTTAGACCTGCTGTTTCATGGAAGACAAAGTAAAATCAAACTAATTTCTGAATGGGTTTAACAAATGGCTAGATATGGGATCAAAATTAATTAGGGGAAATATCATTGTGCTTCCGGGGTAAGCTTATCAGAAAATAAGGAATGAGCTCAAGATTTATGGTTACTAGCTCTGCCATGACTGTAAATTTCTTTCTGGCATCTTGGCCATTGTTATGGGTTTGTGTAAACTACCAGCAAGTTGAAAGCCAGTTGGTACCCAAGGAAGGTCTCTCTGGTCTCCACCTCTTATCCTTTCTCCCTGGATAACCGACAGCCAGGGAGACCCATTAAGAATGAAGAAGAAGGCCCAGTTTGTGGGAAAAAGTACCACAGACACTGATGTCTGCTTTCTTCCTAATGAAACAGAGACTGTAGCGCCACGACTCTTTTCTAGCATCTAAAGAGAAAGTTTAGAAGTTCTAGCATCTGAAGACACTACTTATAACCAACCAGAGAATCCCCCATGGATTGTGCAATGAGGAAACCACCACCCACATTAACAATTAAATAATTGAAGGAAGCATATGGTCTGAGATCTCAAGCTTGCAGTGGATGGGCTCAAGGCAGGCAGCACAGGTGTTTTTTATTGATTTTTACAGAGAGAGGAAGGGAGAGGGAGGGAGGGAGGCATAAAGGGAGGGAGTAGGGAAAGGAGAGAGATGAGAGAGAGCCTCGATTGGCTGTGTCCTGCAACCCCAGCATGAGTCCTGACCAGGAGTCAACCCAACAACCTCTCTGTGCATGGGACGACGCTCAACCAACTGAGCCACACTGGCCAGGGCTGAGTTTGCAACTTTTGATGTAAAATAAACTTACTTTAAGTGAGAAGGAAAACAATTAGTAGAGACTTTTCAGAATTCCACAAAATGACATGTAAAAATAAGTGGAAACCTGCCCCAGCCGGTTTGGCTCAGTGGATGGAGCGTCAGCCTGTGGACTGAAGGGTCCCGGGTTCGATTCCAGCCAAGGGCACATGCCTGGGTTGCAGACTCCATCCCCAGTGGGGGGTGTGCAGGAGGCAGCCGATCAATGATTCTCTCTCATCATTGATGTTTCTATCTCTCTCTCCCTCTCCCTTCTTCTCTAAAATCAATAAAAACATATTTAAAAAAAAATAAGTGGGAACCTAAAATGTACAGAACGAAGAAGGAGAATAGCAAATCATTTTTGAAGCAACATATAATTAACCTTGGAACATGGTTTGCATAGCTGGAGAGCCATTAATCGCTGGGTGTGTTTAACATAGCACACACAAAACGATATTTATAGACACCCATCCAAGAAGCCACACAAGGGCATTGTCAAGAACACCAAGTGGCTTCGAGCCTGATTCCAGCAGCGCCATCTACACAGCCATCAGTGCCCTTGGCGCAGAGCTGGCCAGTGTGGCCGGGCGTGCCCCTCACCTCCAGCTCTTGTTTTAAAGTAAACAAGAAATAGTCTGAAGCTATTTGAATGTTTAGTTAAAAATAAATCAAAAGAAGAAATACAAGGCCTATAAATGTTCTAAGAGTCAATGGGCCACGTTGCTTATTTTGTTCTATAAGAAAAAAATGTACAAGGGTGTATATACAGGTGTGTGTATGAGAGTGTGTGTGTGTGTGTGTGTGTGTGTGTGTGTGTGTGTGTGTGACTCACTCTACCTTTTCTGAGTATTTCTGGGCGAGTGGCTCTTAGTCATGAAGTGTCAGAGGTGACAGACACCCTCAGGTGTGTAGCCCCAGAGACAAGCTCCTGCGCCTGCTTTTTCACAGCTAATCAGGGTGAGGTATGCTGCTGAGCCATCATTTCTGACACTCGCTTCCCTACTCGCTCCCTTAAGGCAGTGTTATTGTGACAGACCAAAGAGTAGGCTAGAAGAAATTCTGGCTTTGAAAGATTAGATAGAACTTTCCTCCCCTTCCCAGGCCCTGCGCCCTCAGAAAAACGTGAACGTTCCTCTGGTTAATAATATCCAAGGGTGGAGGTGGGGGTGGAGAGGAGTCCTTTAGAGGAAAAGAATATGAATAAGATACTGTGGTCTCAGCCTCGCTCCGTGGAGAAGCTGACAATGCCATCATCTCCCTCCTGCTCCTGCTCCTGCTTGCTGCCGATGAACTCCTCCTGACTTGTCACTCCACGCCTGGTTTTTCTCAGCCTTGCCAAGAAATGCCAAATTCACCTGTCGAATCATTAATATTCCTTATTCTTAATACTTTCAAAGATTGCTCATATCATTCCTCAATTCCAAAATGTTCAATGAGACATAGTTATCTGCATGGCATTTATGTGAAGTGTGATATTGGAGTCCACTTTTCCAACTTCATTTCTCATTGCTTTTTCTTTTTTTTTCGTAAGCCCTATCCTCTAGGGCAGCAGTTCTCAACCTGTGGGTCGCGACCCCTTTGGGGGTCGAACAACCCTTTCACAGGGGTCACCTAAGACCGTCAGAAAACATATATGATTACATATTGTTTTGTGATTAATCACTATGCTTTAAATATGTTCAATTTGTAATGAAAATGGGGGGCACCACAACATGAGGAACTGTATTAAAGGGTCGCGGCATTAGGAAGGTTGAGAACCACTGCTCTAGGGTTTTTTTTGTTGTTGTTGTGTGTGTGTGTGTGTGTGTGTGTGTGTGTGTATGGGTTTGTGTGTGTGTTGTTGTTGTTTTCTCAACTGGAGTACTTCTGGCATTTTTGGAGAACAATATTTTGTTGTGTGGCACTGATTACAGAATCATTAGCTTGTTTGGCTCCAGCACAGCAAAGGCAAGCAGCACTCTCAGCCATTGTGACAACCAAAAATCCCTCATCCATTTCGTAACTCCTCTTGAAGGTCTGTTCTTCAACTCCCCTTGCTTTCCTGCCTTGATTCCTTGATCATGCTGTTTTCTGGCCTGAACGTTATTCCCTCATATTTCAGACTCTAACTCAGGATGCCTTAATGAAATTACCTTGAGGCCTAGTCCAGAGCGATTTCTCCTTCTGCCTGAATTCCCAGGACAATTCATATTCATGGAGTGTCTGCCCCACGCCACTCAGTCTTGTTGCTTGCTTTACATGCATGATTTCCACTTACATTGTGCTTCCCTTCCTCTATCATCTTCCTCCCCCCGGAGAGCAAGTTGGAGGTGAAATCTAAGCTCTCTACCTTATCAGACCTTGAGAATTCGGCTTCTACCTTCAGTGCAAAGCACCTACGGCAATAATTTGACTTAGTCATTGCCTAGACTTGCCCTTTCATTTCTTTCCTTCTGTTCCTGGCCATTAGCTTTTAGAGTCAAAGCATCTGATTTATCTTCTTATTTCCCAAGGAGCCCAATGGAATGCACTGGGGTGGCCTCAAAAATGTTTGCTGTAAAAAAAATCTGGATACTGAAAAAATGGTTAATATGTTCCAATTTTGTTTTTTACTTTAAAGCTCAGGACAGTTAAAAGAAGTCAAGATCTAGAAGGTTGAATATTGGTCTGGGGTAGAGATAGGTAAGAACAGCTTAAAAAATTAAAACTAAAGAAACTAATTATATTATTCAGCTTTTCACATGAATACATAAAAACAATTTCATACTATAAAACCAACATAAAATGCCAGGAAAAACTTCACATTATGAGGATATTAAGGGTAAGGATTGGCAGCACATTAAGAAGGGCAGTTTCACAATTCCCATTACTGTCAATGAAACTCATGGTAAAATTCACACACACCTCAGTAGAAGCATGACCTCAACGTGCTACTTTTCATAGTGCGGAATTTTCTCCTCTAATTTGAAGCAATTTTATTTTCTGCCCACTTCACAAAGAAATGTCAGGCTGAGTGAGTAGAGCATTGAGGTTGAATACATTTCTTCACACATTGTACTTACAGTAAAATTTTATTCTGTTATCCTTGATATCATCAAATAAAGGCAAAAACTGAAATATTCTTTTTTTAAAATATATCTTTATTGATTTCAGAGAGGAAAGGAGAAGGAAAGATAGAAACATCAATGATGAGAGAGAATCGTTGACCAGCTGCATCCTGTATGCCCTACACTGGAGATTGGTTGAGCTTGGATTTATGAATCAGGAGATTATGGTTTAATTCCTGGTCAGGGCACTTGTCCAGGAATCAAACCATGACCTCCTGGTTCATAGGTCAAAATAACACTGGCTTGGTACATAGTAAGCACTCAGTAAATATTTGTTTAATCTATTAACCTTTCTCAAAAAAATGTTCTACTTTATTTCTAATTTTCTCCATCTAGTCAACACACTGAACCATCTTTAAACATGTCCCAAGGCCTTTGATCTTTGTGTCCCAGCTGAGGAACAGTTTGAGCTCCATCACCTAATTTCTCTATACAGCACTTCTAATCTACCCTAATCTCTGCCTCCTCCAACTGCTCACAACCAGATTCAGCACAATAAAATTTAGCACTGCATTGATTTAGTGGCATGTTGAATTTGACTCCAGCTAGATCATATGCATCTAGAGGGCAGAGATGAATTTGATACTTCTTTTGTAACATCATACAGGTGATTCTCAACAAATATGTATTGATTGGTGCTGCCAACATACTAAGATTTTTTCTTATGTGCCAAGTTCATCTCTCTATTTCAATTATTCTCTTTTTTTTCCAATGATGGAGTGTATTTTTCTAATGTTAAAGGAAGGAAGATTTTCAATACTGCAAGTTGTATACCATGAGATCTATATATGCACACACACAAACACACACATCTATACACATCTATATGTATATTTATGTATATGAAAAGACATACATATATTAATATTGTCATAATTAGCTAATTAATAATAATAGAAGAGGAACAAAGGGAAGGCCAGACATTATAAGCATGGCCATCTCGGCAGCTTCACCAAGAAGCTGAAACTTCACCCTCCCCAGAGAACCACTAGTCCATTCTCTGCAGATTACTGGGGAAGCGATCAAACCAAGGGGTAGATGGGCGCATGCGCAGTGAAGTTGCAGTGATGTACAGACGGTGCTTGTCTGTCAGTCTAGCAGCGGGTACAATTGGCTAGGAGCTGGACCCCATCAGAAGCACGTGAAATCTTGGAAAGTTAAAATCCCCAGACAAAGAGTTCCTTTGCTCTCACTCTTGTTCGCTCTTTATCTCACTTGCTCTGAGACCTGCACTCACCGGTGAGCTTGCCTGTTCTCTCTCCATAGTCATGTGTCTTAAGTCGCCACATGACCCATAGCCTGGTGGACTCCACATGCAGGATGCTGGACTGGACTGGGCTTTAATATGGAGCAGAAACTATGGGCAGTGGCCTATATTTTGGCCCCGCTGAAAACAAGATGGAACTTCTTCCATGGTGAGAGAGACAGAAATGGGACCTTGGAGGGAGACCACCTTAATTTTACATCATCAACAAAGCTTTCCATGAAACCCCAGGAAAATTCTTTTCTTCATGGGACCCCAAGAACTCCACACCCACCATAATATTATCATGTGAGGTTGGGAAGTTGGGGCAGGATTCTAGCTTCTAATTCAGGGTTCCTAAATAAGTACCATTTTCCTGATACTCAGAGGCCAATTGGAGACCAAGTCAGTTGGCCTTGTACTCAATGTCTGTTATTATGGGGGTGAGGGATGGCAGAGCAAATTCCTTGGAGTTCCTATGAGTCTGATACAGCTATTAATTAGTTATAGAGACTATTAAGATTGAATTAATATAATTTTACTGGCCATTCTAATATATTTTGCATTTCTAAAAAGTTGCTTCTATATTTCTAAAGAAGCACTTAGAGATTCAAAGTTTTAGTGCAGAGGTAATCAACTGTATACTATATAAACGGTATACTATATAAACTGTATCCTATATAAACTGTAAACAAATATTTTATAATAAATAATAACTCTCATTAATTTAAGGAGACACTATTCTATCCCAATTTTATATAGATAAGGAAATTGGAATTCCAAAAGATTAAATTACTCACGATCACACAGGTTAGAAATGGATGAGCCAGGACTCAAACCTAGGAAGTTTGGCCTCAAAGGCCACACATTAAAGTAACAAATGATACCATTGGCAGATACCATATGACCATCTGCCACCCACTTCCTTCTGAGAGTCCATCTGCATGAGAATCAGTTTCCTGGTCCAAAGGCAAAGATGGACATAAAACTTAGTTCTGAACAATGGGATTAAAAGAAATGTCTTCTGGGTCTTTATTTTTGAACTCTAGCAAAAAAGAGATGTGTTACAAATAGGCCCATTCCCCTCCCCCCGCTCCCCCTAATTTTAGATATTGCTGTATAAGGATGCAGTGTTTTGAGATTCTGTAGCCACCTTGCAACTGAAAAGAGGTCAAGAGAATCAGAAGAAATGACTCAGGGGCTACACACTTTTAAGTTTCTGACCCAACCCTGTATAGCTCCTTTCTTATGAATGCTTTGTACTCTAAGAATAGTAATCTTTATTACTTCAGCACCTTTTTGTTGGATATTCTTAACTGCAGGTCAAAACCTTCTAACAGTTGAAAATATAGATTTCTCAGACTTCTTCATCTATTTGATCTTGTCAAAAAGAAAACAGTTTACTTCTTTCAATCAATAACATAACATCCTCATCTGCATATTTATAAGCATCTTAAATTATTTTGGGTTTTTATATGGATATGATTGTATTTATATGACCACAGTGTCCCAAAAACTGTATGCACACACTTGGGATAATTATAAAAGCAGTGTTTATTAAAATACATTTCAGTATCAAAATTGAGGTATCAGCAGTTAAAGTATGTATACTTTTTTGAAATATATATATATATATATATATATATATTCAGACATGAAACAAATACAATTTTATTTTTCTTCAAGTTTAGTTTTCACTAATTATTAATTACATCACCTGTCAACTTGATTTATGAATTTTTATTTTTAATGAATGTTATAAATTATATTGGCAAATTTAGTGAAGAAAGTTTTAAGGATGTGAATATAGTTGATTTATTTGACCTTTTTATATCATAATTTGTTAGGCAAATGAAAGTATATTTTAGTTTTCTTCCCTTCCTTTTATCTAAATTGAACTTAAACTTGTATTAATAAGTTAGTATCTGTTATATGGACTTCCCCAGCCCCCTCTCACCTAAATGAACAAACTATCATATATGAGGAAGTATAAATATTTTCTCTATTTAAAAAATTTTGTCTTCATACAATACCATATTTACTCACATTGCCTTACTGGTGTTTCCCTGAGCAGGTTGAAGATAAGAATTATCTACCACTCAAGGAGATTTTAGATTCTATGTAAGAGAGAGTAATATGTTCCCGTTTGTTTTATTTTTTATTTTAATGTTTTTGTTGTTAATCCTCACCTGAGAATATTTTTTCCATTGATTTTTTAGAAAGAGTGGAAGGGAGTGTGGGAGATGGGGAGAGAGAGAGGGAGAAGGGGCAGGGAGAGAGAGAGGGACAGAGAGAAAGATCTATGTGAGAGAGACGTGTTGTTATGTTGCCTTCTGTAAGTTCCTAGACCAGACCAGGGATTGAACTTGCAACCCAAGTATATTCCCTTCACAGGGAATTGAATCTGTGACCCTTTGGTATTTGGGCTGGCACTCTAACCATTTAGCAACACAGGTCAGGGTTATTTTTGTTTGTTTTTATTAAAAGGTAAACATTTTTAATATTTGAAAAATGCATCTTCATTTAAAGCTAAGAGTTTAATTTCATTGTGATAAACTGGATGCAAAGACTTAGATTTATCGAGCATATATGCATGTTTGAATATATGCATAACCCACAGATAATAGGCCTTCAGGGGGACAGGTGTGGAGTGGAGGGGGTCAATGGGGGCATAAAAAGGGGCATCTGTAATACTTTCAACAATAAAGATAAATTAAAAAGACTGAAACACATTAGTAGAAGGAAATGCATAATGTAGAAAAATCATCCCTTAGGGAGAATTTCAATTGAAGGAAACAAAGTAAACAAACAGGAAACCTCCTTAGTTAAGCCTTCCATTCACCATATAATTTACCTTCAGTACCTGACTATCTGTGATGCCAAAATGCATAACACTACAGCTTGCTGAGCCCATTTCAAATCTGAATCTATAGTGACAAATTGCCAGTTTCAGCCTTCTATGAATAAAACAACTAAACAACTGACCTTACCTCAGATTTTATATATATACTAGGGGCCCGGTGCACGAAATTCGTGCACTGGGTGTGTGTGGGGGAGTGTCCCTCAGCCCAGCCTGCCCCCTCTCACATACTGGGAGCCCTCAGGCGTTGACCCCCATCACCCTCCAATCGCAGGATCAGCCCCTTGCCCAGGCCTGACGCATCCACCAGAGGTGTCAGGCTTGGACAGGGGACCCCCATCTCCCCCTGATCACTGGCTCTGGCCCCCACCCAGGCCTGAGGCCTCTGGCCCAGGAATCATGCCTGGGCAGGGGACCCCCATCTCCCTCTGATCGCTTGGTCCACCCCCTGCCCAAGCCTGACGCCTCTGACCCAGGCTTCAGGCCTGGGCAAGGGGACCATCATATCCCCCCAATCCCCGGGTCCGCCCCCCACCCAGGCCTGATGCCTCGGCCAGAGGAGTTGACCCTCATCACCCTCCGATCACCAATCACCGGATCGGTCCCTTGACCAGGCCTGAGGCCTCTGGCCTAGGCGTCTGGCCCGGGCAGCGGGGACCCGCAGCTGCAGCGGCCCCGCGATCGTGGGCTACGCTTTTAGGCCCAGGCAAGGGACCCCTAGCTCCCGGGACTGCCAGCTTCGACCGTGCCCAGCTCCCATCGCTGGCTCCACCCCTACTTCCTGCTGTCACTGGCCAGGGCGGAAAAGGCACCTGATTCTCCGATCATGGCTGGGGGGCAGGGCAAAGGCCGCCTTTGCCCTGCCCCCCAGCTCTTAGCTCCCCCGTGGGTTTCTGATCACTGTCAGTGGCAGGGGGCTTCTTCCTGCTTTCCCTTTCGCCTCCCTGCATTGTGCCTACATATGCAAATTAACCGCCATCTTGTTGGCAGTTAACTGCCAATCTTAGTTGGCAGTTAACTGCCAATCATAGTTGGCAGTTAATTTGCATATAGCCCTGATTAGCCAATGAAAAGGGTATCGTCGTACGCCAATTACCATTTTTCTCTTTTATTAGATAGGATATATATATATATATATATATATATATATATATATATATATATATATTCCAGAGGCCTGATGCACGAAATTCATGCAAGAGTAGGCCTTCCTTCCCCCAGCTGCCAGCACCGGCTTCCCTCTGGCTGCCCGCAGGCACCCGGGACCTGGGCTTCCCTAGCAGCCCCAGTTTCGTCCAAAACGTCATCTGGAAGGATGTCTGGTCTAATTAGCATATCACTCTAATATGAAATTTTGGGGGAAAAAACAAATTGGTAGGAATTCCTATGATGAGGCATTGTGTAACGCCCTCTGAAGATTCTATTACATGTATTGCTTAAGCACGTGTGCTTGACTCAAGTGAAGAAAATTTCCATCCTCCACCTAAGTACATAATAGAGGCTCAATAAATGTTTGTTGATTTGAATTGCATAGCTGGTGGGGGTGGAATGCAGCACTAACCAGCTACCATGTGCACACACTGGAGCTCTGTATTCCAGCAGGGTGCATCCTGAAGTCGGTGCCACATGATCTGATTTAGAAGTATTAGGAAGAGAAACCAAGGAAACTAGATTTTGCTCAAGGTAACTGAAGTAGTAGGCTGTGGGTCTTGTCTGAGCTATAGCACATTTCCTTCATCTCAAATTTTCACAAAAGGAATGAGACTTCTGGTCCACTGCCAGGGAGAGAATGACGTTAAAGTGATGCTTCTGACCCCTCTCCTGCGCAGCCTTCCCTGAGGAGGAGGTGGAGTGGTTTACTACCTATTGGTGAGGCCAGGAACCAGACATCCATGTGGGTCCTTTGACTAAAAGTAGAGAGCAGTCCTCTGTAATTCTCACTCTCATTCATACTTTTTGTCTGTCTCTCCTCCTCTCACTCCCTTTTCCCTTCTGACTCTTGCCTCTTCCTCAAGCCAAATATCACCCCTTCCTTTGCTTCCAGTCTGCCTGTGGCTCAAGAACTTTTCCATTGCAATGGCCCACTTTGGGTTTGAGGTAGGAGGCCTGAATTTTCCTTTGTTGCATAACAAAGTCAGTGCTATATCTAGATGGTTATGTGGAACTGGTTGGAATCTACAGGAGGAAAAGGGTCAACAGCTCAGCTCACCTTAATGTCCAATAAATCACTAAATCCTAGGGAGCATCAGATCTCAAGAAAGAAAATATTTAGAAGAAAAGTTTGGTGAACTATGGGGAATTTGAATGACAAAACTTTTGTTCTATAACTCTATGCTGAAGTGAGAAATCAATAATGTTTTGTAGCTTATTTAGATATTTCTTATAAAATTAACATAAAAATAACCATCGACATAGTTGATTTTATTATTATATTATATTATTTAATACTATACTACAACATTATATTATATTACTAGAGGCCTGGTACACGAATTTGTGCATGGGTGGGGTCCTGGTCAAACTCCCAGTGAAGGGGACAATTTGCATATTACCCTTTTGTTATATAGGATGTTATAGGTCAGGTGCTGTACTATGTGTTATACATTTGTTATATCAATTATTCCAAACACCTTCAAACTCCTATTAGGAAATAATGACTGTAGTTTGGTTGTAGACTGTAAAGCCAAATGAGTGACATAAGAAGGTTTATACATAATAGCTATACACATGGCTGAGGTGACATCACTTCCCTTCCAGGTCCATTTCAGACTTTACCAGTCAATCTCAACATGTCACTACCAATCAATCTGCATTGACCCAGAAAGATTAAATCTTTCTCCATCCTGGTCTTACAGTCAGCTCAGACAGGTCTAAACTATTGATTTCCTATGCTCAGATATCACTTAAAGTTTTAGAAATCCCAATAGCTTAGAATAATTTCCCAAATAACAAGTCATAGGCTAAGCCCACTGAACTGACAAATCAAGAGAATCCTATTTAGTAATCTTCCTGTTTTATGAACTGTTTGGATGGTATTTATGTCTGTGATTATCCAGACTTTAAGAGAAATCAATAAAAGCCTTTTATTCATAAAATACTTTTAATTTGTTATTTTCTTCCTATTTAAAGGCTCAGCTGACAGACTATGAGAGGCAGGAAAGACGTGAATGTAGAACAGACCGATGATGTCTAGTAAATGACATAACATTTTAAAACGGAAGGGCTTTTGAGCGCAGTGACTTGGAGCACCAGCTTTGGTGTGAAGAGCTCTGAGTTCAGGTTCTGGCTCTGTCTTTCTATTTGCCTGTGTGAGTGACTTAACCACTCTCCTCTTTGATTTCTTCATTTGTAAAAGGGAGGTAATAGTATTCATTGCATGAGCCTCGTGCAAAGATTGAGTGAGAGAAAATATTGGAAAACATTTAGTGTGGGGCCTGCATACATGTAGGCAGTTATTTTTAGCTATTATTTCATTTTAATGCTCAAAGGCAGAGTTGATTAAGTGGAGACCCTTCAAACCATGCCTTTCACAGAGAGATTGGCAGCCCCTCAGTATCTTCCCATTCAACTCCACTTTTGTCTCATTTACATGCATGGCTTTGGCTATAACATTTCATTTGAACAGAGTATAATGATGCTTTCTGTTTTAAATGGACTGGTCTGAAGAAAGGATATCCCTCAGGAAGTAGTGACTACATGCATGGCATGGGGAAATTTACCTCACTTCTCTGAAACACGTGTCTATATAATAATGGCATTAGTTTGAATGATCTGTAATAACCTGTACAATTTTCAAAATCTTTTCTTTCATTGGTGTTAATTATTTAGCATTGACTTAGCACTTCTACTTTAATTCATCTGTGCTTATCTTTGGGATTTTACAATATAATATCTGTATATCAATAAAGTAGCTAGAGAAATCCAACTATTTCTGTTATTTTTTTTTTGCTTGCTTTCTCTCTGGCAATATCAGAGTAATTAATGCAATTTCATTTCTATGAAATTGATTACTGTATTAGCTACAAGTTTGAAATTATAGTCATGTTATTAACATGTGTAAAGCAGCACAGTAAGAATAAATTTAGTGTGGTCTTTTACCTTTTAGAATGTGTTATTGAAAACTATATAAAATTTTATCAAAGAGAGAAGATGCCAAAGTGTTTGATATCATTAAAATTTCACTTTAGAAGTTTGTGCTTTTGCTTATGTGTAATTTCATATAGAAAAAACCTTTATACTATTTATCAGGTTCTCAAATTGTCAGTGACTCCCGAATCAGAAACTCTTCCCATTACTTCTTCTCTGCTTCCTATCAAATCCCAGCTGACCTGTGTTCTTTTCCTTCACGTGTTCCTCACATTTTACAGTGACAAATAGGAAGACAGAAGTGGGCGATTGCAAGCTCCCCGTGTATTATTCTATCTCAGGTAAATGTGTATACATTTTTCAAAGTAGGATGTAATGTTCATTCTTTCATTAAGTGGTTACTTATTGAGCACTACATTGGTGAGGGTTCTTTATTCCAAATAACAAAGCTAAGTGTGGCTTATTTAAGCAGAAAGAGAGGTTATGAAATGATATTAGGTAATGCACAGAATAGTTGAAAAGTTTGGAGAACTAACCATAGGCCTAAGCAGTCAAGAATTATAGCCCAAATCATATCTCAGCACTAATCTGATAAAGAAAGGACAGTTAAGAGAAGGAAATGTTACTTGTTCCCCACATTTGTGTACTGACTCTCCAAGCGATGTTTTTTGTGGCTGTCTCTGCAAGGAGAACCCCAGATCATAAGTCTGGGCCCAAGACAAAAGGATGCTGGGGAAGTAAATATTTAGCTTTTTTACCTTCTGTATGTCAGACAGTCTTTGGTACCAATTAAGACTCATTAGATGAGATAGCCCCCACAGCCTCCGAGTGGATTCAGATGCTAGATGGCTAAAGTGACCATGACTCCACAGCCACCATAACCACACAGTGTGTTGTCGGGTCCTATGGCAGCCCTGAGAAAATGAAAATGAACAATTCACATTTCTTGTTTTCAAGAGGAACAGAGTCTAGTTAGGGTGAAGGCGGAATGCAAAATTCGAGTCTAATGTGGTAAGAGGTTTGGGGTCATAAAACAAGAACCTCAGACTGTGAGGATAAAAACATATACCAGAATGTTTTAAAGCTGTCCAGTTACTAAACTGAACATTCCTCCTACAGAGACAATCCTTGGATTTCCATCTTTGATTCTTCAATTTCACACCTTGCATTTGATCCACTAACAAATCCTGTTGATTCTTCCTTTAGTTTGCATCCAGAATAGTATTATTATTTGTAGTAGTAGTAGTAGTAGTAGTAGTAGTAGTAGTAGTATTGGTAGTAGCATTTCCTAACTCCTACTCTCTTTGCGAAACAAAACAGCCAATATGAACTGATGAAAATGGCAATCAGAGCATGTCCCTCAGAACCTTCCAATGGTTCTCTGTCTCTCCCAGAAAAAAGCCCAAATTCTGAGAGTGGCCTATGAAGCCATACAAGTGCTGGCCAGTCACCATCACCACCACCTTGGGCCTCTTCCTTCCTCACTCGCTGCACCCTAGTCACATTTGTACCCTGACTGTCCTTCCGGAATAGGACTATGTTCCTACCTATGGTGCTTGATCTTTGGCCTCTGTTCCCTCTGCCTAGAATGCTCTTCCCTAAATTATTTGCATAGCATCTTCCTTCACCTGCTTCAGTCTTTACTCCGTGATACCTTGTTAGTGAGCCCTTCCCTGAACGCCCAGTTTAACATTACAGTGGCTGTGCCTGCCTCCAGCATGGCACTCCCCATCCCACTTCCTTGCTTTATATTTTTCCAAAAACAGTTATCACTGTCTAGGGCAGTGGTTCTCAACCTTCTGGCCCTTTAAATACAGTTCCTCATGTTGTGACCCAACCATAAAATTATTTTCGTTGCTACTTCATAATTGTAATGTTGCTACTATTATGAATCATAATGTAAATATCTGATACGCAGGATGGTCTTAGGCGGCCCCTGTGAAAGGGTCGTTCAACAGCCAAAGGGGTCACGACCCACAGGTTGAGAACTGCTGGTCTAGGGTTTTGTATTATTTATTTATTTATTTATTTATTTATTTATTTATTTATTTAATGTATTGTTTGTATCCCTCCTTCTCTAGAATGTAAGTTCTAAATGAGCAAGACATTTGTTTTTCTCTCTGGTTAGAGCTTTCTCTGCAGTGCCCCAACCATAGTAAAAACCAAATAAATTTTTATCAAATAAAGGAGTGAAAATGCCTACTGAGGGGTAAAAACACATAAAGATTCTCCTTCTGCCTTACTTTTTCTCCTTGTGCGTCAGAATTTATCCTCCTACTCATTTAATTTCAGAATCGTCAGTTCTGTGGACTCACAGGCCAGGAATTCTCCTTCGCCCCCAAATACATCTCAGCATAAAGACACTTCTCATGTTCTCCAAATAGAGAGACAAGAACAAGGAAATAGCGTAATAAATACCCTGCGACTGCATCTTCTCCGTGTTCTTGTCAATGCTCCCTTCCTTTTGTTTCCCTCTGCTAGTGGTTCTCATCCTAGGACTTCATCTACGCGAACACATAAAGGCTCCCAATTACAAGGGAATGTTTCCCTTGTTCAAACTTGGGCAGTTCTTTCCCTGAGCGTGTCCTAGGCCACCCACTTCCTCCATAGCTCAGAACGCATTATTTTCTCGGTGTAGGCTTAGTGGCGCTTTCCCTAGATACTGTTATTAAATGAGTCCTATAGATCAGGCTCTCTTTAGGCGCTTCCTCAGCTGTAATGTAATTGAACTCAAACAACACTAATAGAGCTCTAAATTATCATCCAATATTACTGTTTAGAAAACTGAAGCTGGCAAAATAGCCAATGTGCCCAAAGTCAGTGCAGACCTTATATCCAAATTCATGGCAGCCTGACTCCCAAAATGGTTCCTGGTTGCAAATATCTCATTAGACATCATGTCGCTTCTCTCATCATTCCAGGTTTGCTCTTAGCCCCCAACGTCATCCTTAAGTTACTAAAAAACTTAAAAGAATTTGTTTAGTCATCCAGACCTCTTAATTACTTTAACGAGCTATTTTCAACCTTTTTCGTCTCATGGCAGGCATTAAACTGATTACTAAAATTTGTGGCACACAAAAAAGGATATCGCTTTGCTGATCTGACAAAAACGTAGATATAATTTTGATTCATTCACATTGGACGGCTATTGTGTTGGCTGTGGCCATTTTTTTATTAGACAATCTAAGAGAAAAGAGGTCAGTGCCCCTGACTAAATAGTCACGTGCTTAAAGTTCTTGTGGCTCACCATTGTGCCTGCCGTGGTACATGGGTTGAAAAAAGAAAAAAAGAAGAAGAAAGAAAGAAAACCGCTGATTGACATTAGAAATCTAGAATCTAAATTACAGAAAAACTCTCCATTTTGAACACCTGTAGGGAGGTAAGTTATAAAACAACTACAAACAGCTGTGAAGGTATCAAGATATTTACATACTGATGCCGAATATATTATAACAGCTAAAGCAGTGGTTCTCAACCTTCTGGTCCTTTAAATACAGTTCCTCATGTTGTGACCCAACCATAAAATTATTTTCGTTGCTAATTCATAACTGTAATGTTGCTACTGTTATGCATCATAATGTAAATATCTGATATGCAGGATGGTCTTAGGTGACCCCTGTGAAAGGGTCGTTCGACCGCCAAAGGGGTCGCGACCCACAGGTTGAGAACCACTGAGCTAAAGAGAAATCAGGGGCAGTCATCCTAATTTGAGGTTTCTGCCTGCCCTGGCCACTTTCTTTCAATCTAAACGAAAAGGAGCACATAGAAGTCAACAGGACTTAAGAGGTTTGACACTCTGTTTTACAGATTCAACCAAGACACATACTTCCTTTTCTTATAGACAGTAAGAAAAAAATGGATACCTTCTCAGATACTTAAAGCAGCGACCCCCCCCAACTTTTCCTGCTTTGATATATTACTTGAAAAGGGGGGAAATGTGTCCCCTGTTTCTACTTCGCACTTTATTGTTAAACCTAATGTGTGACTTTCATGCTGCTGTCACCCAGCTGGTTCATGATCCTGGGTGCCCCAAGTCCCAGGAGACAGTGTGCTCCCTCCAGGCCTCCTTGGTCTGGTTCCTGTCATTAGCATCTTCTGCCCCAGGCACCCCAGCTTCAAGAACTTTCTACTCTAGCCCCCAGTTCCTACAATGACCTGTACTATTGACAGGAGAGCAGCTAATTAGCCTTGGTGGCTTGTCAGCTGCCACCGAGGTTGCTCTGCTTCTGTAGTATTTGTGGAAAATAGCCACAGAGCAGGCACATTTCCCTAGGATTCAAGAGCAATTTCTAATGACTTTTTCCCCCCTATGATTAAAAAATGAACAAACCAACATTTCCTCCATCACTGCTGTGTCTTTAAGCAGCAAGATAGAACTGATATTATAGATATTTTGCCCCCCCCCCCCCCACTGTTTCACTTATAAGACTCACAGTTTAGATTCTTACATCAATGCAACTGTTCAGACCTATTTGGCTCTGTCTGTATTTTAGTCTCCTTTTGATTCATGTTATTATTGTCACAATGTGGTGGTTTTCAGATACTTGGGGAGGTTGCTAAATATTTGAGCTGCTATTTATAAATTATATGATTGACAGAGACTTCTACTAACTGTCAAGAGCTTTCTAAGGGGTGCAGAATGCTTTTCCAAAGGAGACTACATATGTGCGTAGATTCATGGAAATTGTGTTATTGATTCGGGTTGTTTTCCTGAGCAGATGCAAGGGTGATTTCTTTCCCAGGCCCTTGTCCAGATGGATGTGATGAAGCCATGAGCAATGGGTGGTAGATGTAAAGGGTGGGAATTTATTGGAAGCAAATACGAACTCGCATGTAGGGAGGGGGTCCCAAGGAGTAACCCACAAAGCCCTTCTAAGGTTTATAAAGGCTGCAGTTCTTTGTCTCTTCATGCTCCCTTCTAATTGGACCCCTTCCCCACTTGATGATCCGATGCTCTTCTACTTGGTCACTCATTTTGCAGAATATCAGCTTCAGAGCCCAAACCCTGCATGGTGGCCCCCTCTATCTCTCTCCCTTTTCTTGTAACATTTCTCTATCTCCTGTGAAAATCTGTTTTCCTCTTTCTGCCATTTGTTGGCAATTCTCTATCCTCTGTGAAAGTTTGTTCCCTTTTTCCCCACACCCTGTGGCTTTTCCTTATCTTCTATGAAAGTATGTCTTCCTCTCCCCTTACCCTGTGGCACCTTTTTCATTCTCTGTGAATGTATGCCTCCTGGCAGCTCCAAGCCCTCACCTATACATTCCTCCCCCATGGACCCTCTTTATTCCTAAAACTCCCTAAACCTGCCTATTTTTATCCCTAAAACTCCTTTCATTGTTCTTGTAATATAGAATGCTATTTTTGTTTGAAAGAAACAGATTTCTGCCCTTATTGAGTTTTTCTTTTGTCACCTTATAAAAATCATAATATTCCCACTCCTGTATGTATAGTTTTTCATGGCAGATCTAATAATCAGTGGGAATAATTAGTCAATTCAAGAAATTGTATAATATAATCAAGAAAGTGGATCCTTACATGCACTCCTCTTTAAAAAATAACCGAAAGGACAATTATTTTTATCAATGTGAATGGAGAGTAAGTTACTTAGGATTTAAGAAATGTCAGAAATAAAATAAGAATTCTTCTCAAAATGCCATATTTTAGAAGATGCTGACAGATTTTGGTATTGATTACTCTCTCTACAAATCATTTCATTACTATTCTTTTCTTAGCACACTTCAAAATGTACTGTTTAAAAAACTGCAGAAGAAAATGGGTCTTTTTGTTGGTACATTTGCTTTTGTTTTATTTTTATACGCATTGGTCTTAAGGCCTGAATTCAATGGCTATGGTTATTTAAATTTTGGTATCTGAATTGAAAGCCTATACACAAGGTTGTTAAAGCTGAGGAGAATAATATAAGGAGTATCATCGTTTTAAAAGGAGAAAGCCCAACACAAATCTTGCCATTCTACTCTTTTGTATAAATTCTAGGTTCCGAGATTCATTAAGCTTTGTCCTGTTGAGAATAATTTGGAGGATAAGTGAGCACTTTAAACATCACAGACAGTGCAGACCATAACTGTAATGAATCTCCGACCTGGAAGAAATATTAGCATTTCTAACAATGTTATTTTAATAGAATAATATTTATTAGCAATAACCCCATGAAATGCTTTGGGAAATATACTGTGACAGAAAATAGAATAGTGTACACTCTCTGCCCTTTCTCTTTGTGGCTGAAATAATCATCTACCTTCTTACTTTATTCTTTATTAAGGGATAATAATCCCTATTTTACCATAAAATGTGCAGACCCTTTCTATGAAAAAGAAATAAAACAAGAATATGATAACTAGAAAGGCAAAGAGATTTTTTAAAATGGACTTTTCAAATAAGAACTATAATGCAAAACCATACCACTGTAATTGATTTTGGCATTTTCAATGGAGTGCACAAATATTGAATATGAAAACAAAAAAGCTGAGAACACTAGCTTTCCTAGGAACTAGTTGTTTGTTGCTCTTCTTTAATCCTGTTTTGCATTATCTACTTACCCATACTTACTTTCTTGCTATCTACATGTCAAGCTAAAATAGGCAAAGCTGCTACTAGTAGCAGAAAATCTCAAAGCTCATGACAACATAAACTCCGTTCTATTGTAAAGTCCTGTGGAGGCTGGTGACGGTAGCATGCAACTTACTAGTTTGTTCTTGTGTGCACTTTTTAATGTAATCATTCTCCCGTGCAGGCTCAGATAATTAAATGGTGACTTAATTTTACACTTTGGCACATATATCCATTGAGACAAAGGAATTATGTCTTTTCAATTTTAATAATGTGCTCTGGACGAATATAATAATTAAATCTCTCAAAGTAAATGGAACGGATACTATTTTTAACTTAATGTGCTTTCCAGTTTTATTTTAAAGAAGTTTTATTTTTCACATTTGAAAACTATAAATTCAGATACATAGGTGTGTAAATGAGCATTAAACTTTTATTTTAATTTGCAAATTACTTTGTATTGCCAAGTATTACAAGTTATACATTATGTTAAGCAGAATTCCTCTATATATTTAGGTCACTCCATGTGGTTCTTTCACATTTTGATCTGACCTAGTCTAAATGAGACTTTAAAATTGGTTACAACAAAATCACTCAGCTGTCAGTTTTCTCTCTTTACTCTCAGGTTGAACATTATAGATTCAATTTACCAGCAGCCACAGCATTTGATTTACAGAAAGAAACAAAGTAGGCATCTTTGATTGCCACATCTTTAACCACTTTTATCTTGGTTTATCAAAATTGAAGGTGACAGTGCTGATTATATTGTTCTGGGGGAAATCTGCTGGTCTTGGGTTGCACTTTTTACCACACAAGTGAAGCCTTTGAATACAGAAAACAATGGCAGTCCAATTGAAGCATATGTTTTGCAGTAGAACACCCCGACTGCATGCAGAGGGTGATGCACACATTTCTCATTTCTTTCTCTTGCAGTTGAGCCTTTTTCTTTCAAGAAGAGCATGAGCCAGACCATCCAATAGCATATCACCGAACTGCTCGGCTTCCCCCTCACTGTCAATTAGACTATACTATTTTGTTAAATTGGGTCCTTAGGGGCCCTGCCTCTGGTTGAGTCCATCCTGGCAAAGCAGCTAGTTTGATTTGATTGATCAAGGTTTAAAAAAATGTTCATTTCCGGAGAGCCAGACCAATAGTATAACATGAAAATTTTTATCTCATTTGTTTATTCCTTAGTTATTATGTGACTAGTACACAATACTTACCTTTTGGAGCCTTGATAGCTATTGCATGAGGAAGCAGTTATATGTAGAAGCCATAATAGCTGTTTGGAGTGTAGTGTAGAAAAAGGAGTGATTCGCCCTCGCTGGTTTGGCTCAGTGGAGAGAGCGTCGGCCTGTAGACTGAAGGGCCCCAGGTTCGATTCTGGTCAAGGGCACATGCCTGGGTTGCGGGCTCGATCCCCAGCAGGGAGTATGCAGGAGGCAGCCAATCAATGATTCTCTCTCATCACTGATGTTTCTATCTCTCTCCCTTCCTCTCTGAAATCAATAAAAAATATATTTTAAAAAGAAAAGAAAAAGGAAAAGGAGTAATTCATTCCCTTAGGTGGAAGGACTCCCTTTTGCCATGTAGGATGTGGCTATCTTTGGGGGACCATTATGAAGCCCACCACTGTCTGAAGCCCACCACTGTATGGTAAGGAAAAGCATGGAAATATGATGAGATTGTAGGGTAGATGCTTGGGATTGAGGAGGAGGAATTATATCTGGTAAACATTTTGACTGAAAATGTCAACCATTTATTATCCATAGTTCCGTAGGTTAGAGGTCTGAGTGCGTTTGGCTGGGTTTTGTACTCTGAGCTGAAAACAAGATTTCAGCTAAGGCCAGCCCTCACCTGGAGGCTGTGGGGAAGAATCAGCTTCCTAGCTCCTTGAGGTTGTTGGCAGAATTCAGTTCTCTGTGGCTGTTTTGGTTTCCTTGCTGGCTGTGGGCAGGGAGCCACAGTATAATACTTCTTTTTCATGGGGTCCTCTCCATCTGTGAGGTCAGCAGTGGCACTTGAAGTCCTCATGCTTCAAATATACCAGGCTTTTTCTCTGCTACCAGCCAGTGAAAACTCATATTTTTAAGGACTTGTGTAATTAGATGAAGCCTCCTTGGAGAATCTCTATTTTAAAATGACTAATTAGTCATCATAGTTGCAACTGCAAAATTTCTTTTTCCATATCTACACTAATAAAAGAGAAACATGGTAATTGGTGTACGACCGCTACCCTTTTCATTGGCTAATCAGCGAGATATGCAAATTAACTGTCAGCCAAGATGGCGGCGGGCAGCCAGGCAGCTTGAAACTAACGTGAGGCTTGCTTGCCTCAGTGACGGAGGAAACCAACATTCCCCGCCTGCCTTCCAGGCCTCTGAGCCTGCAGTTTCAAACATTGTAACAAATACCGCCCAACTTCAGCCATCAGATTTGCAACATTGTATGCAAAGGCCAGAAACCTACTTTCAGCAGCGGAGGCCTAAGAGCTGGAGCCAAGTCTCAAGATAAAGCTGGCCCAGAATTTAAAAAAAAAAAAAAAAAAAAAAGGAGCGTTTGGGAGTTCAGTCACCCCCAGCCTGAAAACAGCCCTCAGCCTCTCACCCAGACTGGCCAGGCACCCCAGTGGGGACCCCCACCCTGAAGGGTGTGTGACCAGTTGCAAACAGCCATCATCCCCTCACCCAGGCTGGCCAGGCACCCCAGTGGGGACCCCCACCATGAAGGGTGTGTGACCAGCTGCAAACAGCCATCATCCCCTCACCTAGGCTGGCCAGGCACCCCAGTGGGGACCCCCACCCTGAAGGGTGTGTGACCAGTTGCAAACAGCCATCATCCCCTCACCCAGGCTGGCCAGGCACCCCAGTGGGGACCCCCACCATGAAGGGTGTGTGACCAGCTGCAAACAGCCATCATCCCCTCACCTAGGCTGGCCAGGCACCCCAGTGGGGACCCCCACCCTGATCCAGGACACCCTTCAGGGCAAACGAGCTGGCACCCACCCATGCACCAGGCCTCTATTCTATATAGTAAAAGGGTAATATGCCTCCCAGCACCGGGATCAGCGGAGCTGAGAGGCCTCCCAGCACCGGGATCAGCATGACAGGGGGCAGCACCCAAACACCCTGATCGGCCCTGCTCTGTGGGTGATAGAGGGCAGTTCCCCAACCCCCTCTGCCCCCCCCCACGGGCCCTGCTCTGTGTGTGACGGGGTAGAGCCATAACCTCCCCATTGGCCCTGCCCTGAGTGTGACAGTGGCGGCGCCCCAATCCCCTGATTGGCCCTGCTCTGTGGGTGATAGAGGGTGGCGCCCCAACCCACTGATCCACCCTGCTCTGTGTGTGACAGGGGACGGTGCCCCAACTCCCCTATCGGACCTACTCTGTGAGTGACAGGGGGGAGCTCCTCAACCCCCTGATGGGCCCCGCTCTGTGCCTGACAGGAGGGAGCTCCCCAATCCCCTGATGGGCCCTGCTCTGTGCGTGACAGGGGGTCGTGCCGCAACCTCCCCATCGACCCTGACTGGAGTGTGACAGGGGGTGGTGCCCCAACCCCCCCAATCGGCCCTGCTCGGAGCCCAACCAGGGGCTGCACCTAGGGATTGGGCCTGCCCTCTGCCACCTGGGAGCAGGCCTAAGCCAGCAGGTCATTATCTCCTGAGGGGTCCCAGACTGATAGAGGGCACATGCCGGGCTGAGGGACCCCCCTCCCCCCCGAGTGCACAAATTTTTGTGCACCGGGCCTCTAGTCTATACTAATAAAAGGGTAATATGCTAATTAGACTGGATAGACCAGATGTCTTCTGGACATCCTTCCAGACATCCTTCCAGACAAAGCCACAGAGGCTGTGAGGGCCGAGGGCCAGCAGCCACAGTGGCTGCAAGGGCTGAGGACAGGCAGCGTAGGAGAAGCAGTGCTGCGGGAGAGGCGGTGCCACGGGCCGGTCTAGTGCCACAGCCCATTCCGCAGAGGCAGCCCAGGACAGGTGTCATAGGCTCTTCCGCAGAGGCAGTGGGAGAGGGAGCTGCGTTGTCCCGGTCCCAGTGCTGCCCCTTCCGCAGAGGCAGCCACAGAGGCAGCGGCGCAGGCCCAGTCCCGGCGCCATGCCTCCACAGAGGCTGGACAGGGTGCAACCTGCTGTGCCTCAACTTCCCATAGCCCCTCCCACAGCTGGCCTGGCCCCAGATCGCCCGCCACCCACCAGTGGGCAGGGGGCGGAGCCAGCACTAAGAAGCAAGGGCTGAGGGTCGGCAGCCACCATGGCCGGCAGTGGCAGCAGCAGTGGGGTGATGGGGAAGGTGCCTTTCCCTGATTGGCCTGGTCGCTTCCCACAGAGGGAGGCCAGACTGTGAGGAATAGGCCTAAGCTGTCAGTAGGACATCCCCTGAGGGCTCCTGGACTGTGGAAGGGGGCAGGCCAGGCTGAGGGACACCCCCCACGCAACCCCCGCCGCCTGTGCACAATTTTCGTGCACCAGGCCTCTAGTAAGGTAATAAAATCACAGGAGTAACACCAGGGGGCAAGGATCATGGGGCCATTCAAGAATTCTGCACACTACACCTAAGGAAGTCTCTTTTAGAGCACTAAGTACACAATGAACCCTTAGTACACGATGGCACACTAAAGTTTAGGCCACATTGGGAAGGATTCTGGGAAAGTCCAGTATGGTAGTATCACAATAGGCAGTGGATATCCATCTGGGATTCTTATGGGGAAACACCATGCAATTTCATAGACTTTAAATTCTATGTAGCGAAGTACCATAGGGCACTTGACATCTGGGGCTGGATAATTCTCTGCTACGGAGAGCTGTCGTGTGCATTGGGAGATATTTTGCAGCCAGCCCTGAGATCTACCCTCTGGAGTCCAGCAGCACTCATCCCCTCACCCCCAGCAAGTTGTGACAAACAGAATGTCTCTGAACATTGCCAAATGCCTTCAAAACACTGCCCTAGAAGGTGTTCATTTTAATTAAGCAATCACTAAAGACAACTCCAATTAGAAGTGGGTATACCTGAATAATGAGAGATCCAATGGAGGAAAGAGAAGTTGTTTCTTGATGGCATCACTGGGAATAGAAACATTTGAAGATGGATGAAAATAAACCTAGAAAAAGATGGACAGTAATATTGTTCACAGGTTTTGGAGGAAAATTAAGAGAGGCCTCCAGCCAGTGATGTCATAACCTATGGTATTCTTTTTTAAAAATATATTTTGATTGATTTCAGAGAGGAAGGGAGAGGGAGAGAGAGAGAGAGGAACATAAATAATGAGAGAGAATTATTGATCAGTCACCTCCTGCATGCCCCAGGCTAGTGCCCTGACTAGGAATGGGACCGTTATCTCCTGGTTTGAAGGTTGATGCTCAACTATTGAGCCACACCAGCTGGGCAGCCTATGTTATTCTTATCATTGGAGGTTAGAACATGAAACTGGTTGTCTTCATTCCTAGCTGAAGACAATCCTCCTGCTTGTGTCCTAGGTTCTAGCCATTCTCACCTCCTCAGGATCATTGCTCCAGCAAAGCTCCATTTTCTCTCTCTCTCTCTCTTTCTCCATCAAACAGTCCCTCTATATAGCTTATTCCTCTAGTAAAATTATCCAAAAGTCTGTAAACCGTGCTTGAGTCCATAGACAAAAAGGGTATGTGCTTAGTTTTCTATTGCTGCTGTAACAAATTACCTCAATCTTAAAACAACACAATTTTACTTTCTTACAGTTCCAGAGGCGAGAAGTCTAAAATGTGTCTTAAAGGGGATAAAAGGAAGATGCCTGGCCATCTTTCTTTTATCCCCTTTCTTCTGGAAGTCCTAGGAGCGAATTCGTCCCCATGTGTTTCCCAGCTTCTAGAATCTGCCTACTTCCCTTTATGGTCCCTTGTGCATCTTTTCATTATTCCAACCTCTGCCTCCCATGATCCCATCTGCTCTCATGACTTGCACTCCATCTTAGAAAGATCTTTGTGATTTCAACCGTCCCACGGGAATAATTTAGGGTAATCTTCCCATCTCAAGATCTTTAACTTTGTCACATCTACAAACTCCCTTTTTCCACGTAAGATAGCACATTAAGATGGTCCAAAGATGAGGACATGCACATCTTTGGGGAAGTGTTCTTAAGTATCAATGTACAATAAATGAAAAAAGTATGACAATATGATGAGCCTGCTGTAAGCTAGATACTTGGGATTGAGGGAGAAGAATTACATCTGGTAGACATTTTGAGCACGAATACGTCAAACGTTGGTCGTGATATGTGGAATAAACATGATCGGCCTACTTGTCAGTTCTTTTATTCTCAAGACTGAACAAGAATGGGATCAGTGACCCTGAGAAGGGTAATGTACTGTGCTAGTTTCTGTTCACTCCATCTTATTTTCATTTTTAGGAATCTCCTAGAAAATCTAGCAGTTTCATTTCGGGTGCACTTGGAGGCCATCGGGTATTCTTTAAATGCAGCCTCTCAAAAAAATAAAGTTTCATCAGAACCATCTGGCAAGTCTACATTCTCAGGGGAGCACTGTGGCAGGCCCAACCTGCTTAGGATACACATTTCATGCCAATGTGTGAGACACAAGCGCTGCTGCCCTCCTTGGTGAAGATGGCCAGCGAAGGTCACCTGATGGCTGGCCGCGTGTTCTATTATTAGCCGAATGAAACGGGCAGTCTGTTTACTTCTTTTTGTCACCTGAGATCAGTTGTATAATAAGCCATGCACAACACATTCTACTAAGCACCGGCTCAGTAAAGAAAATGATTGTAACCAGAAGTGGGCGTTGATGCCTAATACATGTAAATGTAGCTAGAAACCATTAGACATAAAAGTTAGCTCCCAGATGGTAGCACCATCTGGAACATAAATTTGTAAAGGTACTTCTGTAGTATTTTTGCAATGAAAAATCAGGACTTACTGAGAATTTTCAATGGCCACTTATGAAGTTCACCATTAACATCAGTGTTAATAAATGACATTTATGCATATATATACAAACTTGTATTCATCAAGGTAGGCTCTTGAAGCTTCAGGCCACTATTAAAGAAAAAGTGTGCTGTCATCTAATTGGTCTCTGGGAGAATGCATACAGCTGGTTTAGTAACTGGGATTTGAATAATGTTAATTTCATGTAAGTACAGAAAACAACATTTGTCTATTAGGACTTTTCTCCCCCCGCCCCCCCATTTAAATCCTTTGTAAATATTAACAAAATACTTTACTTAATTCTCTCTTACATTCTCATTTCACAGAAGGATGAATAAGAGAAAGAGAATTAGTATGTTATTTACAGCTTTAAAGTAAATAATCAATGGACCCCCTCCCCCGCTGTAATCTAATATTCTGTAAAGCAGGTAGGGAAATGAGAATGGCTTTATCTGAAAACTGTGGGAAGGAGTATCCTTTTATTTTATTTTAAAATATATTTGATTGATTTTAGAGAGGAAGGGAGAGGGAGAGAGAGATAGAAACATCAATGATGAGAGAGAATCATCCATCGGCTGCCTCCTGCACACCCACACTGGGATCGAACCTGCAACCCAGGCATGTACCTTGATTGGGAATCTAACCCTTATTTCCTGGTTCATAGGTCGAAGCTCAACCACTGAGCCACCATGGCCGGGCAGGAGTGTCCTTTTAAATGGCATTACCTTGTCCATGATGCAGATCTGTGGCATCCCCCAGACAGAACTGTAGTGATACTTTTTTCTACTGATAATTTGCATGATAACTCTCAAATTAATACTTATAATATGCCTTTTTTGGGGGAAAATCAACTGAATTCTATTTAGAAACTTAATCTTCTTAGGATATTTTTAGAAAATTGTGTATTAAAAAGGCCAAACACAACAAGCCTATCTATATTCTGTGATTTTATTTACATACCTATGTATTGCTTAACATTGACTCGGTCCCACTGTTTCCGTTTTCTATGGAATGAGAGTTGAACTTTTGGGCTGAATTTCAATACGCTCTATCTGAGAAATGTGCAATAAACAGCAGGCAGATTGATTTCCTAGAAATCTCTCATAAGGAGATTGCACAGGACATAGGCTGAGCGCCCAGCTCTTCCTTCATTTATCCCTGACTGAAAACAGGGATACTGCTAACCATGAACTCCCACTTCCCACTTGTTTCAATATTAGAGCTTACTTAGGGAACATGGCCCTCAGATATTGAGAGCAGATTTTGGAAAGATCTTTATGCAGATGATGCATATAAACATAAACACACACACAGTGCCCCTCATGCCCCCCGATATGAAAATTAAATTGAAAGCTTCCTAACTTTTGATTCATTATGCATTTATTGGTATACATTCCTCAAATGTCAAGCATGAGTAATTCACAAAACATAGATGAATTGCGTCCTCTCATTTGTGGAGCTCAGCACTTTATCTCTGTCATACCTCTGTAATGGAATAGGTTTAGTTATTAGCCGAGTACAATTTTAAAGAGACGTGTACTTGAAAGTAAAATAGAATTCATGATTTCATCCATGAACAGCATATTTAAATTATGTTCACAGCGAATGCTACAGGTAATCTCGTTTTGGAATGTTAAATGCCTTTAGTGTATACACAGCTTTTTAGCAATAAATATGTCTTGCGTGTTCATTCTTAGTTCCCCAGTGCCAGCTAACTTCAACAGGAGGATGTGGGAGAGTCTGACAACACTGATATTGTTAGAGGAATCATCATTAGTTAGTGCTCTAGTTCAATAGTAGAGGATCGGGAGCTCAAGTCCCAGCTCCATTTCTGTCTTTCGTATGTGCCAGATGCATAGGATGTTTTTCTAGGAAGGTCCAGCAAAATATGACAGAGGCAAAGACCAAATGAGCAGCGCTGAAATGTGGCCATGACCTGGAGTGAAATGTAGATCCGCACAATTTCTCCCGTCTTCTCTGTTAGACCAATTGTGTTTTTCTGATTGAAATAATTATAAATCTGATATATGTCTGCATGACCCTAACATTAGTATTACTCAAAGCAGAGGCTAAAAATCTATTTTCTGTTTTATAAAGTAAAGAAAAAGAAGAACATGGAACTTTTAAGTCCCATTAGTAGCGTAAAAATGTCACACTTGGCATGTTGGTTAAGAATACAGGTTAAGAGACTTGAGATTATGGCTACTAATTTATCTCCAATGGTGGGGGATGTAGGAACATTTTATTTTACTTTCTAACTTAGCATTGAACATAGGTTCCTAGATTGACATGATATCTAAAATTTTTCCTTCTAATAATAAGATTAATATTTATTCTATACTTGTGTATAAAGATAGTACACATAGCTCTCCCTTTCGAAGAAACACTTATCCTATAACAAATTAATAAAGCTTAAACCTTGCATAGGGCTACATCACTGCTGCCACTATAAACTATATCTACTCAAAAAAAGGAGTAACATTTGTTTACTTGGGAAATGAGTTTTGCACTGTCAAATCTTTTCCAGCAAGTAATGTTGGGACATTTAGCCCTGAAGGCTCCTACTTTATTTTCCTCTGCACTATTGAGCACTTTAACATAAGTTCTTGCCTATATGTCTCTTCTCCAAGTGAGCTAATGTCAACCTCTTTTCTATTCAGATTAAAATATGTCATGTCATAGATCTAAAACCATAATAACATGTTTTTAAACTTTATTATGTGAGGGCTATTCTTCCCTTTGTAGACTTCTCCTCACACATTTCCTCATCTAATTTCCATAAACATTCAAACTAGAGGATTTTTTGTTGTTTTCGTTTGTTTTTGCTTTTAGAGAAAATGGTGACTAGAAATGGGAAGGAACTCGGTGACTTTTACTTTCCATCCAAAACTTAGTTTATTACTCTATAGGAATTAATAACTAGTCCAGGAAAGGTACAGAATGGAAACTGCTATAGTAGACAATGGGGAATAAAGAGAAAGAGAAGTCATGGTAACTCAATATATTTATTATATTATACACATAATGTTATATGACATTATGTATGTCATATATAATATAAGTAAAATGCATTCAGTTTAGCTACTACATGAATTGGTAAATTGGTCATAGAGCTTAATAATTCCCCATATGCATTCAATTGACTTAAATAAGAAAAAAAATATATGTTTCTGTATGTGTAATATTGAAATAATTAGAATTTATAAATGAACCATCAATTAATAGATTCTGAGGACACTGGTCTTGGTTAACATGCTGATGGAAATTCCATGTAATCAGCTTTGACAAGAAATTATAGGCAAACCATATTTAGCTACTATATAACAATAAGGAAATTTTTGAGTGAGCCACTATGTTTTAATATGGTAAGAAACACTATATTTCTTCTTTATTAATAGTACTTTTTGAAAAATAATGAGGACGTTATCTTTATTGCCTATGTGTACCAAACTGAAGATAGTAACTTTTTCACATTATATATTGTCAAAACAGTAATTCATTGTGGCAGTTGTACAAATAATAGTAATTTATGTTTATTTTGCCTGGAGTTATATGCTCCTTCAAATGTGTGAAGGAAAAGATTCTTCACAAAATTATCTCCAAATAATTTCTAAATATAAAATACATGAATGAAATAATGACTCCACAGACCTAGAATCACTTACGTTTGAAACTGCAAGATACACTTTTCTTGATTTGAGTAGCATCCTAATAATCAGTGTCCAGCAATCTGAGCTCTTTACTTTCACTATCTTCCTGTTTCACTCAGAGTCAAGCTATTTAATCCCTCTACGACTTTAATTTAGCATCACTTCACAATCACTGTCCTCAGGGTCTGCATCAAGAGGAGACCGATGATGACAAGATAACACTATTCCTTTGAAAATTAACCCTATGGACAGGATATTAAATTCCACCCTGGATTGCAAAATATCAGAGTGAACATCAAATCTTTTTGTAGTACTTTTTATTGAGTACTGTAAAGTGCTTGAGCAAGGTGTATTCATACGATAATATTCAGTAAAGCAAAATGTAGGGCAAAGAATGACACACCTTCAGAGGGGTGGGGAGTCGTGCGTGGTAAAATCCTCGAAGAACATGTAGCCAATGACAAAACAACAACTAGACTCCAGGAGCGAAGTCCATTTACTCTTTGTCAAGTATTATCTCCGTGGAGCCTCACTGTAACTATTGCTGTCATTATTTCCCGCATTTTAGAAATCAGGAAAGCAAGACTTAGGACATTGATGAGATTTACCTGAGATCATATTGCTACCAACCGGCTAGAGGTTGGGGGTCTTGCTAAATGAAATATGACAAGATAGTGTGAACCCAGGAATAAGTGAACAGCAGCCCAACAAAAATGCCAGAATGTCCCAAGGGCTTTCAAGGACATGGGTTTTAGGGGAGGTCAAAGGAAAGGATCTCAATAGAATAGTTACCAGCTTTCCAGGTGTGTCCTTTCAGAGGCATGGCCTCCACTGATTGGTTGCTGCCAGGGCAGGGGTCATTAGTCAATGCAGCTGGTCCTGACCTCAGCCATGGCATTGCTTGTCTGGTTTTGCTGCTTTTCTGGGCCTGGAGCTGAAACACAGTGGAGTCTTCGATGTTATCCCTAGGGGTTCATGCTTAAGGGAGTGGTGGTGCAAGGGCCTACATGGGAGCCCCAGGAGGCTACTCTTCAGCCCCTTATTTCCCCTCCAAGGGAGTCTTCCATATGACTAGGGACATACCAGGGGAAGAAAGGCTGGGGGAGGCTCTGAACCGAATGCCCAGCAATATGAAAGGTCCAGGGATCTAGACTGCAGGACCAGCAATATGCTAAGGGTGAGGTCCTTGTTTTTTCAATTTTGCCTGTTGCTAGGCACCAGAGACTTTCCGCCCTGGTGACCTTCCATACCTGGCCTATTGCCCTTGCTCTGCTCATGTCTGTCTAACTCAGTGGTTCTCTAACTTCCTAATGCCCCGACCCTTTAATACAGTTCCTCATGTTGTGGTGACCCTCAATTTCATTGTTACAAATTGAACATAATTAAAGCATAGTGATTAATCACACAAACAATATGTAATTATATATGTGTTTCCGAAGGTCTTAGGTGACCCCTGTGAAAGGGTCATTTGACCCCCAAAGGGGTCGCGACCCACAGGTTGAGAACCGCTGGTAACTGCTTACCACACTTCCTTCAGCTATCCAACATCTAACCACCATCTCCCTACCTCTTCACCTGTGATTCTCTGGTTTTCTCCAGGCAAGGGTGGTAGAGGGGGTCAGAGTCACTTGCCTTTCTATATATTCTATTCTTGTCTTTGCCAAGCATGACTTCAGTCACATGTTCCCCTCAAGGCCTTCACTTTTGACCATCAAGGACATGGTTTTAGATACCACAACTAAGCATTGTACATTTCACTCCATAAAAATGATTGCTCTCAGAAATGGCAATTCCTTTCACACATTTTATTCAGAAACATCTCATGTTCAGAAAGGCAAAGGGGGATTAAAAGTTTCTGAACATTGTGCTCTTGAGAAGCAAAATACATTTCTATTTTCTTTAATTTGGTTCTTTAATTGTACATAAATATGTAGGAATATATTCTAGTTTGTATGTCACAGGGGAAATGATCAAGAAAGTCAACTAACATTTGTTTAGTGACTACTGTGCATGGGGCACTTCTCTTTATCATTTTATGCCGGGGTCCAACCCCAGCGGGTTTAGGGGTCCCCAAAGGCGTGGACGGAGTCGGTGAAGAAGGAATGACACATAGACAGCGTTCAGTTGATCAGCAGCCTAGCCAGGATCTCCAGCCAAGTTCTGGTCTGGATCTCCAGAGAGGTTCTGCTTAGGATCTCCAGTCAGGTTCAGTCACCAGGTTCTAGTCAGGCTCTCCTGCCAATCTCCGCAGTCAGGTTCAGTCCAGGATCCCCTGCCATGCTCTCTCGCCAGGCTCTGCCTCCAGGCTCCGAGGCCAGTCCCGGTCCAGGATCCCCTGCCATGCTCTCTCGCCAGGCTCTGCCTCCAGGCTCCGAGGCCAGTCCCGGTCCAGGATCCTCCTGCATGCTCTCACCAGCGAAGTTCTTCTGTCTCTAGAGAACGTTCTGTGTAGGTTCTGTGCCTAGGCTCTGTCTCTCTTGGTCCTGTCTTCCAAGCCCTGTCTCCTAAGTTCTGTGTTGTTACATCTCTCTTGGTTCTGTCTTATAAGTTCTGTCTCCTAAGTTCTGTCTCTTTCTGTCTTGTTACAACTGTATTTATACCAGTTGATTCAATCCTATCAATCTCTATTACAAAGGTTAGGGCGTTTCTTATCTCCATTCCAGGGAGTAAAGATTATGTAGCTTAAGCATGATTGTTCGTAGTTAAAGTGATTAATTACCCGCCTGGCACTTAGTTGAGGGGTTTTATTCCCTCCCTAACTTCAGGGGAAAATCCCTACCTGGGGAAACAACCTTTCTCAGAGACCTTGGTTAAAACACATAGTGCCAAGAAGGTGAGCAAACATATTAAGAACAGTATGCCATATATGCCAGGTCCTTTGAAACAGCAGGGATGGACCGGCTCCCGGCAATTTTATTTCCTCCTCCCTTAAACAAGGACCTTGATAATGAACTCACTTAATGCTTGCTACACAGTAGACCAGTTGCTCTATCCCTGTCCTTCATGTGACTTGGAGGGCAATGGCCAGGTTGAGCTATCACCAGGGAGGGAGAAAGCCCAGGTGACATGGGAAAGCTAAGTGCGGACCTTGTGATCCTAATGGTGTTTTTCAAAATAGCAGAGCCCCACCCTGACCGGTTTGGCTCAGTAAATAGAGCATCAGCCTGCGGACTGAAGGGTCCCGGGTTTGGTTCCAGTCAAGGGCATGTACCTTGGTTGCAGGCACATCCCCAGTGGGGGGTGTGCAGGAGGCGGCTGGTCAATGTTTCTCTCCCATTGATGTTTCTGACTCTCTATCCCTCTCCCTTCCTCTCTGTAAAAAATCAAATATATATATATATATATATATATATATATATATATATATATATAAATTTTTTTAAATGGCAGAGCCCCTTTATTTACATTTTCATGTTAGTCAGATTGGTGCTGGAGAAAGTTGTTAGTAGTTCCATTTTAGAGGTAGAAACTGAGGTTCGCAGAGCTTCACTCGATGGCTCCAATGTTAATAGCAGATCATGGTGGAGCAATGCCTGGAATTTAGGGAAGGAATGTTCCTGCTCTTCTCTCCCAAGCTTGCTCACATTAACAGTAATCAGATGGTCATCAGCATTGCAGTAAATAACAGAAAATGTAACATGCTCATATATACATTGTGTAATACTTTGGCAATAGAACACTACTGTATGTTCATCGTAGCACAAGTCTGACCAATTTGGTTACATTTGCTTAAAATTAAAGACAGAAGAGCCAAAATATGGTAAACTTCCCACTGAATCAAATCCGAGTGCCTCAAATCATTTACTGAAAATTGCCAGAAAATGGTTATGGGAGTATGGAAAGTGCATCAGTTTTTAGAAAACAGTTGCTTTACAAATGTTAACATTTTTAACTTCTATGAGGACCCAGCTATGTAGGTGGCTGAGTGCACAGAAGCTGCATTTAATTAACCCCATTCAAATTCGAGCACCACCATATCCTAGCTGCATGACTATGGGAAAGTCACTTAGCCTTTCAATGCCTCCGTTTTCTCATCTGTGTTCATCGTTTCTGTCTGATGGAGTTGTTGTGAGGCTCATAGCACATAAACCAACTTAAACAGTTCTTGGCACAAAGCAAGACATTTTTAGCTATCACTAGAATTAAAACTCCTGAAAGCGGAAATTCTTTTCTGTTCTCTTTACTGCTGTAATTTCAGTGTTCATAATAGTTCTTGGCCTAGAAAGATACTTTCAACCATAAGTCAATTATTAATACTTATTATTTAATCCAAAAAACAAACTAGGCAATATGGAGCTAACCAGCCCATTCCATTCTAGTCATATCATAAAACTTCTAAGCCAATTAATACTTCAGAATGAATTGACCTGCCTTATTCATATTATACAGTTGTTTTTGTGCTATATGGTATGTGTGCATCTGTGTCTGTGTGGGAAAAGAGGGGAGGGATGTGGGAAATTCTGCTTTATTTACATAACCTCACTCATTTCATTCTTACTCCCTTCAAAATATGTGTCCATTATGCTCTTTCTTTTCAAAAGAGGTTTATGCTGACCAATGTTAAAGGACAACAACCAAATAAAATATAAATAGGAAATTATAATTAAAAAAGGAAAATAAATATATAAACCATAAGAATAGATGCTGTGTTTGGGCATCACAGTGGCTTCTAAGCTTTTGCATAACCCTTAAGCTTTTCAGATGCCAACCAACAGGGCTGGCTGGCCTCCTCTCACGACCATAATGGTATATTACATAGCTATCCCCACAGGAGTTTTGTGGGAAGTGGTTAAATTGCTCTGTAACACCAGCATATTTCTCCCTCTGAACTAACATCAGTGTGTGAATGTTAAGATGCAGATATGTAAGATAATGGCAACACAAGAACTTGAATCTGTTTAGAAGATCTCACACTGCTGAAACCAGCTTGGCTCAGTGGATAGAGTGTTGGCCTGCGGACTGAAAGGTCCCAGGTTCGATTCCGGTCAAGGGCATGTACCTTGGTTGTGGGCACATTCCCAGTGGGAGATGTGCAGGAGGCAGCTAATCAATGTTTCTCTCTCATCAATGTTTCTAACTCTCTATCCCTCTCCCTTCCTCTCTGTAAAAAATCAATAAAATATATTAAAAAAAAAGAAGATCTCACACTATCTACTACCTTCCTATAAGCTATCTAGCTTTATATATATCTACTAGAGGCCCGGTGCACAAAAATTTGTGCACTCAAGGGGGAGGAGGGGGTCCCTCAGCCCGGCCTGTGCCCTCTTGCAGTCTGGGACCCCTTGGGAGATAACGAACTGCTGGCTTAGGCCTGCTCCTGGGTGGCAGAGGGCAGGCCCAATCCCTAGGTGCAGCCCCTGGTCTGGCTCAGAGTAGGGCCGATTGGGGAGTTGGGGCACCGCCCCCTGTCATGCACAAAGCAGGGCAGATTGGGAGGTTGCGAAGCCACCTTCAGTCACGCTCAGGGTAGGGCCGATTTGGGGGTTGGGACACCACCCCCTGTCACACTCAAGGCAGGGTCGGTGGGGAGGTTGCGGCGCCACCCCCTGTCACGCACAGAGCAGGGCCCATCAGGGAGTTGGGGCGCTGCACCCTGTCACACACAGAGCTGCAGGGCGATCAGGGGGGTGGGGAGATCCCCCCTATCAGGCACAGAGCAGGGCTGATCAGGGGGTTGAGGCGCCTTCCCCTGTCATGAACAGAGCAGGGCGGATAGGGAGGCTGTGGCCCCGACCCCTGTCACACACAGAGCCGCAGGGCGATCAGGGGCTTTGGGAGCTGCCCCCTGTCATGCTGATCCTGGTGCTGGGAGGCCTTGCGGTTCCGCTGATCCTGGTGCTGGGAGGCCTCGTGGCTCCGCTGATCCCGGTGCTGGGAGGCATATTACCCTTACTATATAGGATAGAGGCCTGGTGCCCGTGTAGGGGCCGGCTGGTTTGCCCTGAAGGGTGTCTTGGATCAGGGTGGGGGTCCCCATTGGGGTGCCTGGCCAATCTGGGTGAGGGCCTGAGGGCTGTTTTCAGGCCGGCGGGTGACTGAAGCTCCCAACCGCTCCTTTTTTTCTTTTTTTTTTATTCTGGGCCAGCTTTAGCTCTGGCTTCAGCTCTGAGGCCTCTGCTGCTGAAAGCAGGTATCTGGTTTGTTTGTGTTCTATAATCGAAACACTGTATCAACTCCAGCTCTGAGATCCAGGCTAGCTGAAAGCAGGTTTCTGGGGTTTTGTTTATCTCAGGGGTGGGCAAACTTTTTGACTCGAGGGCCACAATGGGTTCTTAAACTGGACTCAGAAGAAGGAGCTGCGGCCGTGTTTCCCGACGTCGCCATGTTAACACTGCTGCTGGTGAAGGAGCGGAGGGGAGAGCAAGAGAACCCTCCGCTCTTTCGGCTCTGCGGGCCGGATAGAACAGCCGAACGGGCCGGATCCGGCCCATGGGCCATAGTTTGCCCATTGCTGGTTTAGCTTCTGTATTTGTTACAATGTTTCAAACTGCAAGTTCAGAGGCTGGCAAGGCAGGCGGGAAGCATTGGAGTCCTCCGTCACTGAAGCAAGCAAGCCTCATGTTAGCTTCCAGCTGCCTGGCTGTCGGCCGCAATCTTGTCTGGCAGTTAATTTGCATATCGCCCTGATTAGCCAATGGGAAGGGTAGCAGTCATACGCTAATTACCATGTTTCTCTTTTATTAGATAGGATACTAGAGGCCCGGTGCACAACAATTTGTGCACTCGGCCATGGGGGGGGCAGTGCGGGGAGGGGGGTGTCCCTCAGCCCGGCCTATGCCCTCTTGCAGTCTGGGATCCCTTGGAGGATGCCCACCTGCTCGCTTAGGCCATCTCCCTGGGGAATCGGGCCCAAGCTGGCAGTCAGACATCCCTCTGGCAGCCCAGCAGCCCTCGGGGATGTCCACTTACCAGCAGAGAGAAGACCTAAGCTGCAGTTGGACATCCTTAGTGCTGCTGAGGAGGCGTGAGAGGCTCCTGCCACCACCACTGTGCTGGCAGCCATCAGCCTGGCTTGTGGCTGAGCAGAGCTCCCCCTGTGGGAGCGCACTGACCACCAGGGGACAGCTCCTGCATTCAGCATCTGCCCCCTGGTGGTCAGTGTGTGTCATAGTGACCAGTCATTCCCAGTCATTCTTCTGTTAGGGTCAATTTGGATATTACCCTTTTATTATATAGGATATATATATATGCTAGCGGCCCAATGCACATGAAAATTCATGCACTTGGGAGAGGGGGTGTCTCTCAGCCCAGCCTGCATGCTCTCACAATCCAGGACCCTTCAGGTTGGGTCAAGTTGCAACATGGCTCTGGTTCCCTGGGCCTGCAGGCCGGGGAGCAGGGACCAAGAGGCCAGTTCAATCACAGCATGGCTCTGGTTCCCCAAAGCCTGTGGGCAGGGGAGGATACCTAGAGACCAGTCCAATGGCAGCATGGCTCTGTTCCCATAGCTCCCTACTGCCACTGCACTGCGAGTGGCTGGGGCCCACAGCTCCCTCCCGCTGCCACACCATGGGTGGCCAGCTCCCAGGCCGTGGGCAGCTGGGACCCAGGACTGACTTCCACCGTGCTGGCCAGGACCCTAGCCTGGTGTTTGGTTATCTGTCTGGATGTTTAGGTCATGATGGACCCTGGCTCTTTATATATTAGGATATAGATAGATAGATAGATAGATAGATAGATAGATAGATAGATAGATATTCTGTATAATAAAAGCCTAATATGCAAATTGACCAAATGGCGAAACGACCAGAGGAATGACCAGTCGCTATGATGTGCACTGACCACCAGGAAGTAGATGTTCCACACAGAAGCTTCCCCTAGCCTGGAGGCCCCAAGCCAGCCACTGCGGGTGCCAGTGGGAGCCCCCCCAATGCCCCACTGGTCGCCCTGCAGAGGGAGGCAACCGGTGGCGGCAGCGGGTTCGGGGCCGGTGAGCAGGCAGTGCTGGGCCAGCCAAAGCGGGTGGCAGCAGGGTCCCCCCACCAACTTCCTTGCCGGTCACCTCACAGATTGGCCCTGATCACAGGCCAGGCCTAGGAACCCTACCTGTGCACGAATTTCATGCACTGGGCCTCTAGTATATATAATTATCTCACTATGTACTAAGTAGGTTATAGAGGCATTTCAAACAGTGAAGTACTAAACTTTAATTTTAAGGGACACAAGAGACAGTTGCACAGACCATCTACAAGGCAGTTGGTCTTGGTATGGTACTATGTCAAGCATGCTGAACAAATTGATGAGGCATTGAGTAAACTCAAGAAATATAGGGCAGAACTACTAATCCAGCAACAGTTAGATGTTCCCTCTACACTCCATACTTGTAAGGTGAGAGCAGCATGTGTGTCTATAATTATTACAAGACACAAAAATTGGGGTCAAAACTGAGTTGTTTTGTTTTTTGTTGTTTTTTTCAAAACTCTGATCTTAGACCTCTCAATTTATCTATCACTAACCTTTCATTATAACATGCTCAGAGTAGATTTTATCTCTTTTATATGAATGCTAACAAAATAATAATTATTATTACTATTCGTTAATTTTTTATTACACATTAATCCATCAATAATTTTGAGCAAAAATAAATAAGAAAAAGACTTTCTAAAATCAATTATATTTATCATCCCTGTGCTACATCTTAGAATTGTTCCTAAAAGTAGTCAAAATGAGAAATATGCCCTAAAACATTTGCACTAATTATCATATACTACAAATATAGGAGACATGATATTGTCATAACATATATGACACTTTCAAATTGTGCTTTTACCACCCATAAATGTTCACTTATGTCACACAATGAAATTAACCTTACAGCACCCATAAATTATTACTTAACCATAGTAGCAAACCTTCTGGTATCAGTAATAAGCTCTGCTGATTTTCAGGTAAAAACCTTGTCAATGAAATAACATTTTCATTGTACTGCAGGGATATTACTGGAACCATGTCCTACTACAATTTTCTCTTTATGCCAGAGGCCCATGGAGAAAGTGGAAATTAATTTAACCTCAACTTAGATAACAAATTATGAAAAAGATTTATTTTCATGGGCAGTGTGAAAAATAAAGAACTTTAAAAGATTTTAAAATCTCCGATGATCTGGGTGAAGATTTGCATAAATATTTTGAATAATATAATTATAGCCGTAAGACAAAAAAACTAAGTTGGAAAAAAATCCCTACTAGCAATTCATATCACTGGTTCTCTAACAATTTCTTGTACTGGCCTCTGGCTCATGTTTTCTATCAGATGAGGGAGCAGGGTCTTTATCTCTTCCTTATACAAGCCAGGAAAATAACCACACTGGAGATTTTACAATTATATCCAAGTAAAATAGAAGGAAACTTGATCCTCTCTTATTTAATAATGTATTAAACCATTAATATTTCCCCCCTCATTATGCATTTTTATAGGAAGGATCATACCTTAGAGTCTTCTCTTTGATTCAAGTGATAAAATTTATTTGAATTTGATACTAGCCAGGGAAATAAGTATTTTCTGCATCTTTGCTGTAGGGTACAATTGAAACAAATGTATTGAAATTCATGACTCACACTTGGCTACAGGCAATATCAACTTAAAATTCAAGGTTGTAGTGTTGCAGCTGTGTTATGAGGCTTCATGCATACAATTTTATCAACAAGAAACAAAGGAAAAGCAAAACCTTATAACATTTTTCCTAAGAAGCATACAATACATCCTTTTAAAACACAGCTATGTCAGTGTTTGTTTCTTAGAAAAATGTTACAAATTTCTGTTTGATTTCATTTCAAAGACAGAACATACTCAGAGATAAAGTAATATTTTAATTTTAATTACAGATGGAGTAGATCATTGTTATCTTCATTCAGATTTCACCAATGCATGCATTTAATTAGAATATTGATCATGCATATGTGTCTAACAATAAGGTTAAGGTGAAAATTATACTGATGTTTATAAAATTTCAGCTTTCTCTTATAATGAAATTAACCAAATATTTTAAATAGAGGTATATTCTCAAACATCCAAACTTTTGTTTTATCAATCCATGGAAATAAAATAGTACTGTATATTCTTTATCTTGATTTTGAAACACTTTTTACTTTTAATGAGTTTGTGAACTGGAAAGGCATAAAAGAAGTATAAGAATAGAGAATTACAAAAGAAGTAGAATAAGTGTATTTAATAACAAAGTAATTTTTAAATATATTTTTATTGATTTTATAGAGGAAGGTTGAGGGAGAGAGAGAAACATCAATGATGAAAGAGAGTAATTGATCAGCTTCTTCCAACACGCCCCCTACTGGTGATCTAGCCTGCAACCAGGGCATGTGCCCTGACAGGGAATCGAACCATGACCTTCTGACTCATAGGTAAATGTTCAACCACTGAGCCACACTGGCTGGGCACAACAAAGGCCTTTTTACTCCTTAAAACAAATCTGCAACGAACTTCAAAATATGTGTCATTGTTTTCAACAGTACTTCTTTGATGGGAAAGTAATTTTAAGAAATATTTAAAAATATATTGTGGTGTTTTTCTAAGAGATTTCTAAAATGTTTATTCTAGTAATTCTCAGAACAAATTTTCTGATTTGTATAAATACCCCTCTAAAAGGAGAAAGAGTCAGACTACTCAGATATAGAAGGGGCAAATAAACCGTTGTACAAGGGGAAAATGGGATGGTGGTGAAGACTGATACCTACCCAAAGCCTACACTTCTGTGTGGAACTACGAAGAATTTTATTTATAAAAAAAGACTTTAAGTTTTAAACTGATAAGATTGCCTTGTCTTAGAATATACTATCCTTTGGCCATATAGGTCAGCTTTCATGTGGCAATTAGATGCATACATTGAGTATTGACTTGTAATTAGATGTGTTCAGATGCTAAATTTTCTTCCTCCAAAACAGAATGAAGATATATTAACCCTAAAATCTGTGGATAACTGCAATATAGGAAAAGTTGCATACTAGAGATTACAAAACAATTGTAAATGCAAAGTGTTCTTTTTTGGTAAAGGCACCATTTGAGAGATTTTGTTATACATCGGCAAACATCCAGGAGACACATGATAGAAACACATTGTTTGTCAATTAAGAATTAGATACTATTTTGAAAGATGTTGTTTTGGTAAAATGACATGATATAGGGATTTTTTTTTATAATACTTTGAAAAAGTTGGAGACAGAGTAGTTAAAACAAATGGGCAAAATCATAAAAACTATTGAATCTGATGATTTTATGAGAATTTGGTTTATTTTTTCTCCACATTTTTATGTTTAATGTTTTTCATCATAAAGTTTTGTTTATTAAGGTATATTTTAAATTGATTGTTAACATTCATAAATTGATAATATACAAGCATGTGTCATACTTGATATCATATTTAATTCTCTTATCTATGTACTGACATTTCTAACTTTAGGATTATGTGAGGAAAATATGTCTTGAGCTCTTTCTTATCATCAAAATAAACTTTTTTATGACATTTTATAAATTCCTAAAAAAGTTGTGTTTGGAAAGCTTCTGGAAATCTATAAGCCTCCCCCCAAAATATTTTCTTTTTACTTTTAAAGGCAAAATTGATTTTTTTAAGCATTCACATACTTTTCCTATTCCACATAGCATCTAAAATTGCAGTCCATACACTACTCAAATTAGTTCTAAATGCAAATCTAGGGAGTCTTGAAATCAGACTCTCGTCATATTTCTCAAGTTTATCTATAGATTTACTTACAAATGTTTTTCTCCTAGAAGTAATCACTAGATAGGTTAATTGAATTAATTAAGCTATACAGCTGATATAATTAAATCTAATTGGTTAATCTTGCTAAACTTGAAGCTACATAGTTTTTGGAGCAGGGAAGATCAATTGTCTACTTGAAAATCCATTTTTCTTTCTCTTTCCCTTATTCACAGTAGCATTGAACCCAACTAAAGGACATATTTCACAGGCTCCCTTGCTGTTATATTATGAAAACAAGTTATACAATTTACAGGAAGTCTTTTTATTTTATTTATTTTATTATTTTTTTCATAATTCTTTATTGTGGAAAGTATTACATATGTCCCTATTTTCCCCCATTGACCTCCTCCAGCCCGCCCCTGCCCTCCCAGATCCTCACTGACCCACTGTCTGTGGCCATGGGCCATGCATACTGGTATATGCATACAAAGGCCTTGATTAATTATCTCCCACCCACCCACCCTCCCTCACCTTCCCTCCCAGGTTCTGCATTCTGTTCCATGCTTCCATGTCTTTGGATCCACTCCGTTCATCAGTTTATTTTGCTAGATTCCACATATGAGTGAGATCATGTGATACAGGAAAGTTTTTTTAAAGAGAAAATGAGTGCTTCTTTCTTTAAGTTTTTCACTGCTACTCTAAAGGTAGACACGATGACTCCAGCTCAAACTGGTATTTAGAAACGTACACTATACCCTTAAGAATTTTATTTTATTTTTAGTAAGAATTGCTATCACTAACATATTTTGAGCATATGAACAATGATAGATTGTTTGTGATTAACTGTTTCACTTATTATTCATGACCCTGTAAATTAGATTATGTTATTATCTTTATTTCATAGGTTAAAAAAAAAAAGGCATGGCATGGTTAAGTGATTTGAGAAGTTCACAGTTCCTAAGAGGTATAGTTGAGATTCAAACGCAGGGCTGCCTGACCTGAATGCATAGGTTCCTAACCACTGGGCTATAGAGCTTTCTGGCATAAAGCCTTTATATTTTAGTTAGGGATTGGTTTTTAAAATTTTAATTAGCCTTTATACTGACACTATCAGAGACTTTAAGCAATATGTAGAATTAGCAACATGTCTTGAAAGGTGTGTGGCTTTCAACAAGAGGAATGTTGAGGGTAGAAACACAAGAAAATGAAACATGATGCTTTTGAATTTGTGCATGTTGAGTTTAAGATGTCAGAATGACAGCCAGGAGGAAATACTCCACAGGCAACTGGAATATGAATTGGGACCCGTCAGCTATTTGAAATGTCAGAATTAGACATATAGACCCGTTTGCTATTTACTTGGAAGTAATAGTTAAAACAGTAGAAATATTTGAGATTATCTGCAAAGGGAAGTAGGAATCTGAAAAATAAGGTTGGTGAAGGATTCTTAAAAACATCTCCAGTTAGAGGAGGAGGGAAGTAAAGAATATAGCATCACAGAGATGATTCATCCAAGTGAGAGGAGGGCAATTGGGAGCATGAGTAGGAAGGGTGGAAGAAAGAAACAGTAGTCAAACATGTTGCACATTCAATAGAGCAGGCATTCAGAATTTGGAAATGGGAAAGGTAACATGGAAGAAAACAATTTCAGTAAACTAGTACAATGAAAGCCTGCTGGTGTTGGACTCCTTAATTCATACAAAATAAGGAATTAGACACACTAAGTATAGAATACTGTTGTTTCTAGAAGTTTGACAAGAGAAGGAAGAATGGGTATAAGCAGGTACCTAAGAGGGAAGAAAAATCCAGAGAAGATGATTTTGTTGTTATTGTTTTGCTTGTTGTTGTTTTTATGTATTTTAGCAATGGGTAATTTGAGTATATGATAGCTGAAGAAAAAAATAACCTAGTCAAAACAAAAAAAATATGAAAAAAGACAAAATAGATTCATGAGGAGTGAGGCCCTACAAGACAGGAACTCTAGGTGAGCAGCAGGGGAGGTGAGCTTTAGAAGTGACAAGGCGATACTGCCTTGGAGATAGGGAATGCGAGCAAAGGAGGAACACAGAAAAGACTGTTGTGACTGTTATGAATCCATTTCCTTCTGAATAATTATCATCTAATCCTTCATTCTACTTCCAGATTCAGGGAAGGCTGTGGCTATCCTAAGATTTCAGGGACCTGGACAGGTGTCTCTTGTTTCTTGATGCCACCAATTATGAAGTTATTTTCCGTAATTCTATGAAAGATTTGAATGTGTTTTCTTTCATGTGGAAATGTAATCTATTTTATTATGTAGGAGGAGAAATACTCAACTCCAAAAAGCAACACAAATTTACTAAGTTGAAATACATTCCAAGTGTTTTCTAAGATTAAAATGATCATTTTCAGCATTACCAGTTTAACTTACTTACTATACCTTTTAGTACTTCGTCCTCTCTAAATGCTTTCTTTTTTCTAATTTCTTTTTGTAACATGTTAAATAGGTAATATATATAGCTCTTGCAGAATGTCCAATGGAAAGATAGAATCTACCATTTATATGACTACCTTATTTTATTTTTAAAAGTTATCAAGTTTTTTTTTTCTATTTTAAAACAAAGCTATCAGTGCCCTGGCCAGGTGGCTCAGTTGATTGGATCATTGTCCCATGCGTCAAAGGGTTTCGGGTTCAATTCCTGGTCAGGGCACAATCTCCAGTTGGGGCATGTACAGGAGGCAGCCAATTGATGTTTCTCTCTCACATCAATGTTTCTCTCTCTTTTTGTCTCTCTCCCTCCCTCTCTAAAAAAATCAATAAACATATTCTTGGGTGGTGATTTTTAAAAAGCTATCAAAATGAGAGCTCTTTGGTGTTTTCTTCTTCATAATAAAATAAATTATGTTCTAAGATCCAGTCTTACATGTATTATACACACACACGTACATATATATATAATTAAAGTAAAACAAAATAAAAATATGTTCTAGTAGCATTTTAATCAATATTGTGAAAACTATTAATATTGATGTTTTTATTCTTAGTTGTGGAAAAATTAAAAAATAATCTTTCATTTAACCATTAACATTTTTTTACACTAACTGGTGGATTTAGAATTATATTAATGAAGAAATTACTGAGGTTGTATTCAGGACATTATTTCTTCAATGTACGAAACTCATCTAAATTTCATATCTTAACATGCCCAGAGTTAATTATGCTAGAGTCAGAAAATCTCCATGGTCCCCTCAAATAATGCCAAGAAGCAATGGACTCTATGACAACATGAAATATCAAAGTGTAGAATGGAAATGCAGTGCCTGCCCAGGGACCGGGACAATGACATATGAACATAGCTTTTCACAAAGCACAAAAGAGGAGAATAATAGTCCTTGATTTTCTCGGTCAAAGAGTGACCTGCAGGTGTTTCACAGAACACCCACCTCTACTGGATTCCCTGTGAGCCAAAAGCATGCACTATATATGCGGGAGACAATCAAGCTTTTCTGTTTATCAGACTGAATAGAAAAAAGAAAATTCATAACAATTGCCACCTCACCAAAGAGGCTGCCCTGGCATTCTTTCTAAAATAGTAACTTGCAGACCCTTTACAATGTTTTATTATCTTTCCTAGCACTTGATACTACCACACAGATGTTTTGTTGATTTCCTGTGTTCTCTCTCCCTTCTCTAGAAAGTAAGCCACATGAGGGAAGGGGGCTGTTGGTGTTGTTCACTGCTGTATAACCATCACCTGACATATATGTGTTCAGTGGATATTTTAAAGTGCAAATATGAGTAAATGAATAGATCTGATATATTAGGATTCATTCACCCAAGAGTTTATGTATTATTATGTAAATTTATCTTAACATAATAATTTGTGACGAACTGATCTTAAATATAAGCTATATGATGATGAAAACTATATCTATTGTATTTGTGGCTTTTTGTTTGTTTGTTTGTTTTTGTTAATCCTCACCGAGGATATTTCCCCATTGATTTTTAGGGAAAGTGGAAGAGAGAGGGAAAGACAGAGAAACATCGATGTTAGAGAAACACATCGATTGGTTGCCTCCTACACGAGCCCTGACCAGGGCCCGAGCCAGGGAGGAGCCTGCAACCAACGTACATGCCCTTGACCAGAATCAAACCTGGGACCCTTCGGTCTGAAGTTGATGCTCTATCCACTGAGCCAAACTGGCTAGGGCTCTATTGTATTTGAATGCTATAAACACAACCTTTGAGGTATACATATTTCTGGGGAACAAATCTTGCAGATTAACCCCATATATGTTTGTTATATGTATAAATACATGTTGATCTCTACTTTATCATGAATGCTTACCAAGGTTATAATAAAATAAATTGAAATGGCCTAAAACTTGGGAAGTCAAAGAGAATGGAAGGAGAAATGATGCATGAAAAACTTCATAGAAATTTTGGAAGCCCAAGAGTGAATGGAGGAGTGGTGGTTGACTTAGAAGATCAGAAAACCATGAAACCTAAGCCCACAAGAGGCAGAAGCCAAGAGGATGTAAGGTGACTAACGCTGCAGATCTCTAGACACATTCAGGAATTGCAGGTACCAAAATCCTTGGAAGATTGAAGGGTAAGGTCAGGCAGATTTAAGCTTCAGGAAGGGAGGTGTTAGCTAGTCAACCAGGGTACAAGGAAAGCTCCAGAAATTTCCTTTGCACAAATTAGAAGGCCAATATATAGACTCCAGATGCAGGGAGAACATTCAAACGAAATCAAAGAGAATGTTTGAAAATTTCTATGCTGAATGGTGAGAAGTTCCAGGCTTCCTTCTGGGTCTGACTCATTTATTGCCTTCTTTTTTCCCCTCTGGTTTGGATAACTCACCAAATTTTCTGAATCAGTTATGGTGATTGAAACAATGCAAAATGAATTTTAAAGTACTGCTACCTACCAAATATGTGCTTAAAAAATATCTATATATATAAAAGCCTAAGTAACCATTACGACTGGTCGACTGGATGACCAGCTGGTAGCTATGATGTGTACTGACCACCAGGGGGCAGATGCTTAATGCAGAAGCTGCCCCCTAGTAGTCAGTGCGCTCCCACACCCAACCTCCTGCAGACAGACAACCTCCCGCAGTCCCTCTCCTCACCCCCACCCCACTGGGCTGGCCAACCTCCCAGCCCCGATTGCCCAATTAGCCCAATCAGGACTGGGCGAGACAGGCCCCGATTGCTGGCCAGGCTGAGGGACCCCACCTGTGCACGAATTCGTGCACCAGGCCTCTAGTGTGTGTGTGTGTGTGTGTGTATCTTAAAATACATGGGACTAGAACTTGAGAAATGCCAGACATACAAAGGAAAATCAATGTTAACTTTCAGTACCAATTTAAATGAATGAACTATTAAAAAATCAGAGCTACAAAGGAAACATGCTGCCTTGGGACAATTTCAGTGCTCTTGACTGACATAAGTGCATTGGAACTATAAGAAGAATCAAGGCTGCAAATAGCTTTGAAAGCCATAAATTGTAAAATCAATATGCTGAGCTACTGGAAGCCAATGTGAAAAGCACAGTACACGAGCACTCTCGTGATCCAGCTTGGCTCCCACCAATGCCTGACATCTGCATTCTATAAATTATATTTCAACACGTTTGGCTTTCTGGCCAAATAGGCCTATGGCTCTTAATAGAAATAAGAAATGTTCATTAAGTAAAGGAGAAGAAGAAAGATAGCCTTAATATTAGAACAAGCAATATCCCCTGGAGCCTATATGATCCTATTAACCAATGTCAACTCAATAAATTAAAAAAAGGAACAAGCAATATCAGAACTACTGATCTCAATATCAGAAACTGACCTAAATTACTTTCCTGTGAGCAACTAAGCACCAAAGTTCAAGACAGAAGATGAACGACTATTTGAAAAATTGAATATCAGGAAGAATGAAGGATGTGTAAGAAATTAGTTAGAATAAGTAAAAGAGAGAGAAATAGACCGTCTCTAATGTCACTGAATTTCACAGAACATAGACAAGAGATCCAATTGTGATGGTCATGTATGGTCTCCGAAGCCCTCCCTTTCCTTGAAGTCCTGTGGGAGGCACTGTGTTTGGACAGCATCACCATCATTATGCTGGATATCTTGGAGGTCAAGGTAGTGAAATACTGAAACCACACTCAACTGCCTAGACTTCCCTCAGTTAAGAACTTTTTCAAATAATATAGAAGGGATCTGAAGATTTTAAATAATGACTTAAATAGATATAAAGTCAGTTACTTATTATGGAGACACCAATGCAAAAGATGAAATTTAAAAGGGGGGCCAAGGAAGTAGTACCAGTAGCTTTACTTTCATAGAAGGATTAAGAATATATGTTATTGTTCAAGTGTTTGTAAAAGGTTACAGTATTTAGAATTAAAATGAAGTATTTGTTAATATAAGATAAAATTGTTGTTACCATCATTCTTATTTTTTTATGTTTATTTACTAATTTTGTATCTCCTTTTATGAATTTTCTTATTGATCCATATACCTGTATTTGCAAAAATAAACAAAATTTTAAAAACTTTATAACCCTTCAGAATTAATATACATATGAAAACAACATAATCAATTATGACTTCTTTAAGGTAGCTAGCATGCTAATTAAATCCAAAGTATATTTTCCAGTCTTTTCAAAAAATAAGCACACATTCAATTAGTCACTCTAAGTAACCTGTCCAATTTTCCCCTACCATTGGAAAGTTAGATCATTAGGTTAAATCAACAATTATAGCTAAATGTTAACAAATATCCTGATTAAAATGACCACTTTGCTAGAAATAAATCCACGATTCTGCATAAATATTAATATTATGTATTTTAAGTATAGGCCAAAATAATCCTATATTCCCATCTAGAATAGTTTACATTTGTGTAAGTAACATATCATATATAAAACATTTAGGATAAATAGAAGTTAAATTGTACATAATACATATAACCTGTATACTTATAAATCAGTGATGGCGAACCTTTTGAGCTCGGCGTGTCAGCATTTTGAAAAACCCTAACTTAACTCTGGTGCTGTGTCACATATAGAAATTTTTTGATATTTGCAACCATAGTAAAACAAAGACTTATATTTTTGATATTTATTTTATATATTTAAATGCCATTTAACAAAGAAAAATCAACCAAAAAAATGAGTTCGCGTCACCTCTGACACACGTGTCATAGGTTTGCCATCACTGTTATAGATCATTCTGCTATTATTAAAACTCTATTATAAGTTAGTCCTCTTCAATTGATATATGAAGTCTGATATGGGTTAAAATGATATGTATGTTAATATAATTTATTTATTATACAGTATACAAGTTAAAGATTATTAACTGTAGTAGAATAATAGTTATATTATTTGATTAGTGGGTTTCTTTTTTCTTTCTTTTTGAAAAATGAGCATTCGTGCAATTTATGCAATTATGCAAGTTAAGCTACAAACCTCCAACTGAAATAAAAGTCATCATAATATGCTCTAAATAAATAACATTAGCAAAAATTCCACACCCATTATGAAGAACTTCTCTATCTCTGATGGGTTCTTCATCTTGCTGACAGAGGCATATTCTGCAAAGTTATTTTTTCATGTTGCATTTAGAGTGACTCCAATAGAGATGAGAATGCTTTCATTTCAATTGCTATTATTTGCTCAGTCACACCCTTAGAAGAAGTAATGTTAATCTTGCAGTGGAGGTATTTTATGTAGTTTAAGAAAGCACCAGGCTCTTGTCCTACCCCAAAGGGATACAGGAGTATATAAGATTTGAAGTAGTAAATACTGTGGACCCTGTAAATTTAAGAAGTAGCGTACTTAAATTGCTATCATGTATGGTATATGATAATTTTGGCAGAAAAACTGAGAATATCGGATACATTTTCTAAAATAACTCAGTCTAGCATACAATCCTAGGTGAGTCAGTCGGATGTGAAAAAGAAAATGGAAAACTAGACAAGTCACCTTGACATTCTGTAAAAAAAAAGGACCCTTATGAAACTACACTTAAAACTTCGGCTTTGTCAGGGTGACCTAGCAGCCTGAACATTGGGAGGGATACCACAATACTTTGCCTCAACATCTACCCAGGCAGAGGGCAATCTGGCCATTAGCACATTATTCACAAGAACCTGAGATTTCAGTAATACTCTAGTGTCTATAACAGGGGTAGGCAAACTTTTTGACTCGAGGGCCACAACGGGTTCTTAAACTGGACCGGAGGGCCGGAACAAAAGCATGGATGGAGTGTTTGTGTGAACTAATATAAATTCAAAGTAAACATCATTACATAAAAGGGTACGGTCTTTTTTTTTTTTTTAGTTTTATTCATTTCAAACGGGCCGGATCCGGCCCGCGGGCCGTAGTTTGCCCACAGCTGGTCTATAAGCTTGTGTGGAAACAACATTACAATTTTACTTTCCCCAAAATCTTGTTGATTTAAAATTTCTCTTTGTTCTGAATATAAGCAGCAAACACAGTAGTGTCACTATACTACTATGGCATCCTAATATATAAAAAGCCAGGGGCCGTCACGATCAAAACAACCGGATGGATGACCAAACAGCAGACTGCATGGGGCGATCAGGCTGGCAGGGGGGTTAGTGAGGGGTGACCAAATGACTGAACAGCAGGCTGCGTGGGGCAACCACGCCGGCAGGGGGGCCAGTTGGGGGCAATCAGGCCACCAGGCAGAAGTGGTTAGAGGTGATCAGGCTGCCAGGGGGGACAGTTAAGGGTGATCAGGCAGGCAGGCAGGTGAGCACTTAGGAGCCAGTGGTCCCGGATTGTGAGATGGATGTCCGACTACCGTTTTAGGCCCGATCCCTGGGATTGGGCCTAAACAGTCACTCAGACGTCCCCTGAGGGGTCCTGAATTGGAGAGGGTGTAGGCTGGGCTGAGGGGATCACCCTCCTCCCCCATGCAGAATTTCGTGCACTGGGCCTCTAGTTACATCATATTGTATTAGAGTAGCACTCATAAAGAGTTATGCTCATCATTGTTTTGTGACCCAGGTAGTTATTACACCCAATCCTAGATAACATTTTATTTGATCTGTTGATAACAAAACACATTATGATTTTAATTTTTAATAAACATATTAGTGCTTTTGTTGTAATCCCATATATGTATTCTATGCATTTTAGAACTCTATTCAGAAAAGGAGTCCATTTCTTTCACCAAAATAACAAAGGAGTCCATGGCACATAAACAGTGAAGACGCTCAGAACTCAGACCACAAGTTAAGTGGTACATCATATTACATCACCTCCCAGGTGTAGAGTAATTTTTCCTGCCATACTCATGTGGCTCTAGTCTGTACCTTAAACACTCCATAGGAGACTTCAAAAGTGCTAAATAGCCACAAAAGGGTTTGGAGTGTTTCGATGAGGAATCGTTTACAAAAAACAAATCCAAATAGCTCAGGAAATCATATTTTTTTCCATGGTCAGCATTAGTCATCACCATCTGGCGAAAAAACTGCTGCTAAAGCAAATAAATCTGTCATTTCATTGCTGAAGTTATACTGCAGTTCGGAGAATGACTGGACAAAGTATGTACCCAACAGGTCACACCTACAAACCAAAACAAGGGACACAGTGAATGCCCAACACCAAATGACTGAAGAACGTTTATTGGGATTTAACATTAATAAGAAAATCTGCCACCCATTGTTCTAATGTAGGAATATAAAATACCTCCAAAACCTCAAAAATAGGCAGAGAATTTATTTTGTATGTGTTGAATACAATTAGATTCTGAATCATGTTTAAGAAACAAGAACACGTGTCACATACCAAGTGTTGAGTTCTTTGATTGGGTTGACGATACCATGGAAAAGCAAGAAAATTTCTTTTTGGGTAAAACAATATTCCCTGAAATGTAAGTGTATCAAATGATTATGGGACAAGTAGTTATTGGGTATACACTCTGGGCAAGGCACTGTTGTGTCATTCCTACATCAACAGTACAGATGTATTATTGCAGACATTGCAGTATCATAAAGAGAGGTTTTCTAGCAGTATAGGAAGGTTTTCCTTTCTGAAGAGATAACATACATGGTTGTTATGATAGGTTTGTAGCCTATCACTTATAATTAAAGGCAAGTTTTTCTCATGCTTCATAGAACTATGATAAAAAGACCCATCCAAGGCATGTGGGAATAATAGTCTGGATTCCTAATACATAATAGAGCAAGTTCTGTGCAGGGATGCACAGGAAATAGTCATGACTTTAAGTGTTAAAGGCGTAGTAATAATACCAAATTTCAGCAAATTATGTGTCCATTTATTTTATTTCAGTTTCTTTGAAATTATTGGGGTGACATTGCTTAATAAAATTATAAGCACATTATTTTTTTAAAACAAACCTTCAGAATTTTGCCAACTCTTTATTTTCATTTTAATTCTCATTTCATGTATTTAAAATTTTTAAAGCAATTAGGGAAAGTTTGGAAGCATTTCTACCTATTTATGTGAAAACTGCAATTGTGTAAATAATACAAATAATTACAACCTTGAAATTATAGTTTAAGTCAGTGGTTCTCAACCTTCCTAATGCCACGACCCTTTAATACAGTTCCTCATGTTGTGGTGACCCCCAATGTCCTTGTTACAAGTTGAACATAATTAAAGCATAGTGATTAATCACAAAAAAATATGTAATTATATATGTGTTTTCCTTTGGTCTTAGGCGACCCCTGTGAAAGGGTCATTTGACCCCCAAAGGGGGAGCAACCCACAGGTTTAGAACTGCTGGTTTAAGTTCTAATAAAATATCTATAATGTTAACAGATTTCATGTAACAATAGGAATTTTAATTTAAGTATTTGGCCATTTAGCATAAATCATGTGTAATCAAACTTCTCACTAATAATGCTGTGCAAAGTAGAAGTTACAATTTCATGTTTTCAAGTGGAAAAAAAGTTTTCTTTATGCCTCACATAAGTTGACCGCAGACCTCAGTATTTTCCTGGCCACACTATTTCATGACCATCAGTCAAATAAGAAGTAATTTAATTCTCTAGATTTTAGAACACTCCAATTCCCATCTCTATTCATTCTTGTGAAATGAAAATCTACTATAAAGTAAGATACACATGCACTCAGAAAACTGTATATGCTCTTTAGTAAAATAAAATCATAACATAATGTGTGATTTAGAAAGAACATCTAGGGAAGGTGGATTCTCTATAGTCATTTTATAGACCAGTTGGTGTGTACCACACCAAGATTTGGTGTCGTATTTCTACCGAACCATGAATATATATATATATATGTGTATATATATATATATATCCTGAAGCTTCTGTTTCCTTCCCACAACCCTTTCCTAGTCCATCATCCCATAAGCATTTGTAGGACAATGATTAATATTTTTATTTTCTTAACAATTCAATAAAAAATTAACAAAAGAAAATGCTACCATCTGCAAAAGAGAGAACTGTAAAATTGAATCATAATGCTGACCATGGAAAACATAACAATAAAGAAGGTTCTGTCCTTTTTTTCAAGGAATTTAAAATGTAATAGGATGGTGACAGACATCTGAAGAAATAATATACGATTTCATAAGGAAAACTTGCAAATACAAAAGATAAAAGCAAATAACCAATAAAAAATTGTCAAAGAACATCAATAGGCATTTCCTTTTCATAGAAAGCAAATACAAAACACCAGAAATCTATAAAAAGACTCAATATATATTATCAGCAATGACAGAATAGAAATTAAGGCCATAACATAGCATTTGACCCACTATATTTGCAAAAATTAAGAATTTTAACATGGCTAAGTGTTGGTGAAGATATGAAACAATGTAAACTCATATGTTGGTAGTAAACATTGATGCAAGAATTTTTGAAATTCTTGCATATTTGTATCAGGAGATATGATCCAGAGCTCTTTTTTTTTCTTTTTTTTTCAGACACAAAATAATATTTATTTTTCTGAATATTTTTGATCATTAGTTGGTGGGAACCAGAGCATTCAATACTGAATACAATAATTGGAGGGTACTTCATTTCCCTACTGTCAGTAATGGATGTAATGGATACATCATCTGGACAGAAAATCATCAAAGGAATGTTGCAATCAAACCTTTATTTTAGTTTTTTATCTTTATCATTGAAAGTATTACCTATGTCCCTTTTCCCCCCAATTGATCTCTCCCCCTTCTCTCCCCGCCCCCCCCCCCCCGCCTTCACCACCCTATTGTCTGTGTCTATGGGTTATGTATATATGCATATGAGTTCATTGGTTGATCTCTCCCCACCCCCCTCCCCTGCCTTCCTCTGAGGTTTGATAGTCTGTTCAATGATTCTATGTCTCTGGGTCTATTTTTGTTCATCAGTTTATTTGGTTCATTAGAGTCCACATAGAATGAAATCATGTGATACTTATCTTTCTCCAACTGGCTTATTTCCCTTAGCATAATGCTCTCTAAATCCATCTATGCTATTGCAAATGGTAAGAGTTCTTTTTTTACAGCTGTGTAGTATTCCATTGTATAGCTGTACCACAGTTTTTTAATCCACCACAAATCAATAAATGTGATACATCACATAAACAAACTTAAAGATAAAAACTACATGATCGTATCAATAGATGCAGAAAAAGCATTTGACAAAATCCAACACACCTTCTTGATAAAAACTCTCAAAAAAGTGGGAATAGAGGGATCATACCTCAGCATAATAAAAGCCTAATATGACAAACCTATAGCCAACATCATACTCAATGGGCAAAAAGTAAAACCATTTCTCATAAGAACAGGAGCAAGATGGGTGCCCACTTTCACCCCTCCTATTTGACAGACTACTAGAAGTGCTAGCCATAGAGATCACACAAGAAGAAGAAATAAACGGCATCCAAACTGGAAAGGAGGAAGTAAAACTGTCTCTATTCACAGATGACACGCTATTGTAAATAGAAAACCCTAAAGACTTGATCAAAAAACAACTAGATTTAATAAATTAATTTAGGCCCTAGCTGGTATTGCTTAGTGGATAGAGCACTGGCCTGCAGAAAAGGGTGCCAGGTTTGATTCCAGCCAAGGTCACATGCCCAGGGTGTAGGCTCAATCCCCAGCAGGGGGCATGTAGGAGGCAGCCAGTCAATGATTCTCTCTCATCACTAATGTCTCTACCTCTCTCTCCCTTTTTATCTTCCTCTCTGAAATCAATAAAAATATATTTTAAAAAATAAAACAAATGAGTTCAGCAATGTAGCAGGATATAAAATTGATACACAAAAATTTATGGCATTTTTATACACCAATAATGAACTCTCAGAAAGGGAAACTAAACAAATAATCTCATTTACCATTGCAACAACAAATTAAGATACTTAGGAATAAACTTAACTAAGGAGGTAAAAACCTGTACTCGGAAAACTACAGGATATTGAAAAAAGAGATAGAGGAAGATATAAACAAGTGGAAGAATAGACCATGTTCATGGATTGGTAGAGTCAATATCATTAAAATGTCCTTACTACCCAAAGCAATCTATAGATTCAATGCAACCCCCATTTAAATACCAATGGCATATTTCACAGACCAAGAAGAAACTATCCAAAAATTTATATGCAATAAAATAAAACCCCAAATAGCCACAGCAATCCTAAGAAAGACAAAGTTGTAGGGATCATAATACCAAATATCAAGATGTATTACAAAGCCATTCAAAATTGCCTGGTACTGGCACAAGAAAAGACATATAGACCAATAGAATAGAACAGAGAACCCAGAAATTAACCCAAGCCATTATGTTCAATTAATATTTGACAAAGGAGGCAAGAGCATACAATGGAATCAAGACAGTCTCTTCAATAAATGGTGTTGGGAAAATTGGACAGATACAGCACACACACACAAAAAAAATGAAATTAGATCAGCAACTTACGCCATACACAAAAATAAAATCAAAATGGGTAAAAGACTTAAATGTTAGATGTGAAACCATGAAAACCCTAAAAGAAACTGTAGACAGCAAAACCTCATATGTCTCTCCTATCAATATGTTTATGGATACATCTCCTAGGACAACGGAAACTAAGGAGAAAATAAACAAATGGGACTACATCAAAATAAAAAGCTTCTGCAGAGTAAAAGAAACCATCAAAAAATAACAAGAGAGCCCACTGCATGGGAAAACATATTTGCCAATGATACACCCATTAAGAGGTTAACCTCCAAAATGCATAGGGAACTCATACAACTTAACAAAAAGAAGTTAAACAATCCAATTTAAAAAATGGGCAAAGGACCTAAATAGACACTTCTCCAAAGTGGACATGCAGAAGGCCAAAAGGCATATGAAAAAATACTCAGTCACTAATCATCTAAGAGATGTAAGTCAAAATGACAATGAGGTACCACCTCACACCTGTCAGAATGGCAATCATCAACAAATCAACAAATGACAAGTGCTGGTGAAGATGCAGAAAAAAAGGAACCCTAGTACACTGCTGGTGGGAATGCAGACTGGAGCAGCCACTGGAAAACAGTTTGGAGCAGGGGTCCTCAAACTACGGCCCGCGGGCCACATGCAAATACAAATATTGTATTTGTTCCCGTTTTGTTTTTTTACTTCAAAATAAGATATGTGCAGTGTGCATAGGAATTTGTTCATAGTTTTTTTTTAAACTATAGTCCGGCCCTCCAATGGTCTGAGGGACAGTGAACTGGCCCCCTGTTTAAAAAGTTTGAGGACCCCTGGTTTGGAGTTTCCTCAAAAAATTAAAAATGGACCTGCCATTTGACCCAGTGATTCCTCTTCTAGGAATATATTCCAAGAATTCAGAAACACCAATCAGAAAGGATATATGCACCCCTATGTTCATAGCATCACAATTTACCATAGCTAAGATTTGGAAACAGCCTAAGTGCCCATCAGCAGGTGAGTAGATCCGGAGTTCTTATAGGAGTATAGTCCACAATAGCATTAAACTGGAAACATCTCAAATATCCAATTGAGAAATAAATCATGACATAATTATACCATGGAATATTAAGTGAATATTAAAATTTACTGACATATAGGAATTACATTCAGTATTCATAAATCATTAAATAGTAAAAAAAAAAAAAATAAGCAAGCAAGGTGTCATTTAACTACATATAGAACAGTATCATTTTTAGAAAGTTTGAAAATCAACAAAATGAAACTATATGCTGTTTAGGGAAACATGTTGAGTAAGAACTGTCTTTTAGCCTGGACAGTGTGGCTCAGTGGCTGAACATTGGTCCATGAACCAGGAGGTTCAATTTCCAGTCAGGGCACATGCCCATGTTGCAGGCTCAATCCCCAGTAGGAGACAGCTGATCAATGTTTCTCTGTAATCGATGATTCGTTCTCTCTATCCCTCTCCCCTCCTCTTTCTAAAATTAATAAAATATATTTTAAAATAAAATTTAAATTCAAAAACTATATTTGAGGCAATAAAATCATTAGAAAAACAAAGCTGATCGCAGCTGCTTCCTTTGGTGGGGAAGATGGCACCCAGAAGCAGCAATCAGGTAGCTGCAAGCGGCAGTGCTGGACACTAAGTTAATTGATGAATGTTAATTTCAGGTGTGTAATTCATCTATTACTCTGCATAGTTTAGTATGTAATACATATTTTTAAGAAAACAGTTTAAACATTTATTATGTCACATGAAAAGGTCTCTAAAGGAGCAATATGTAGAAAGCATTGCAAGGGAGTGGCAGTTACAGGGAAGAGAGAAACCACCTGGAAACCTATATTTAGATCAGAGTGACATAAAAAAACAATAAAAATTCGATAAGGGATGGGTCTGTATAGGACAACATCTCATTTCTTATGGGCAGCTTCATTTACCTTAAAAATACATTAGTGCTCCAAGGAAAAGCCCATTTAGACAAGTCTAAAAATATTCAAATTCCCTATGAAATAGCCCTGCTGTGGTATCCAAATGATATTTTAATCTTCTAAAATATAGTTGGGGGATGTATTCTAATGCAGTGTAAATTCAACAGAAATTTGTGTGCATGCCATGCTATTTTATTTTATAGTCCGCTAGACTAATGCATCCTAATAGGAAATGATTATATCACTGCATGTTAGAGTGGATATGTCTGAAAATAGTCAAAATATGTGTCAGTCAGTATTTCAAGCAGGACCTAATGGAGCCGCTTAAACAAGCTTGCTGAAGTTTGACCCATAATTGTAATTGTACCCGTGTGTTGTGAGTTTTACTTCCCACTGCTAGTGGATCACCAGAAGACATAAATAGCCATGGAGTGTATAATTGGTGCTGTGTTGCCACAAGTAGTTATTTAAATTCAGCTTCTCTCTGCTGCCCTGGAATCCTGTGCATTAGTAATGACAAAGCTGCTGAAATAAATAGATGCTTTAGGAATGTAATCAAATTCTTGAAACCTGTTAGTTTTATTTATGTTTTTTTCCTGGCATACTAACCTGGAAGTTTACATTTTATAAAAGCGAACATTTGAGCCTGTTTTAACAGGCTGTGGATAATGTGGGTTGTTTTAAGCACAGTGTTGTTCTGAAAATTAATGAGATTAAATGTTCCATTAAGAGACCACAGATATAGCAGCCCACTCTTGGATACTTTAAAGCAGGATAGAATGACTGTTTTTTGTTTTTTTTTAAACCCAATTCACGATGATTCAGCTCCTCGATGAGACCTGCTTTATCATCGTGAGATAAGAAACAAGTCTGTCAGACCAATTTGCTCACATCCCTTCCAATCTGGAAGGTAGGGCAGTAATGTCACTGACCCAGAACCATGCAGACTGTTCATTAGCATAATGGCCAATCAACCTAATGCATTTTAATTGCCTTAACTTTTACCTATCCCCAGCAAGGAAAAGAAAATGCAGAAAGTTACAATTTTAGATTTGTCATGGGTAGACCTTCAGTGGAGATTCTCTCTTCCTGAATTTCATAGGCCAAATGTCACTTGTAGAAGCTCCATTCACTTATTCTGGCCACGGTCAAGACTAACAGGTGCATTACCAGAAAGAAAAGTGAAGATAATGGTCCAAAATATTTGACCCATGATCAGCTCCATCCACCTTGGGGGTGGTGCCTACCTGAGTTTAGGAAAAGCAAGGTCTCAAAACAGTAATTTTTTTCTTTAAGGCAGCAGGAAGGATAAGAATTTCATAATCTTTGAAGAAGTAAAATATTCATCTGCCATATTATGGTTTAACAAAAGAGCATACCAGGGACATGTGATATGGCCAAAGAAATGCACCAGAAACAGGCAAAATCAGATGCGAACAGGTCAAATAGACAAATAAATTCATTTTCAAAGTTGTGGAAATAAAGAAGGTAAGATCAATGGCTGTTAGAAGCAGTGGTTTAATAAAAGAAAAGGGATCCTCTGGCCCAAGATGTCTTTGAGCAAAAGCTGTTCTGTAAACCTACATTACACTCCTTGAACAAGTTGCCTTGATAGACTCTGATGTTGTAGGACTTGGATCTCCAACCTCAGACCTCATTGGTAGATTCTAGCCTTTCTCTGTACCCTCTTTGTGTCACTCTTGGTCCAAGTTGAAGTCAGAAGAGGCCACATATTCTAAACTGACTCACTATTGCACAATGTGGTACTGCCACCTGCTTCTTGAAACTTTTCTTAATTTCTGCTCACTGGCTGTGACCTTTCTCTTCTTCAAATCTCTGTTGTACTTTGTAGCAATTATTGTACTCCAGTCTGTGTTATAATGATCTTTGTCTTATCTTCTCTATAAAATGTTAACCTCCCCAACAGCTAAAATTACAGGAAATTTGTACGCATACCTTGACTACTTAGTGCAATCACTTGTTGAGCTGAATAAAATTCATTACCCAACCCCATACAAAGATATTAATCTGGCTTAATGATGATGATGATGGCATTTGAGTTTGTCTAGATTCTTTTGAAAGTAAGGATAATTTACAAGAACTGTCATATCTCTGAGACTATACTAATATCCTTCCTCTGCTAAATGTTATGTCTAGTTGTAAAAATACTGATTAATCCTTCTCTGTTACCTCAACTGAAATATGAAGTGAAAATAAAGGGTACTGCAAACATTTAGAGATAAACAATAAGCACAGACGAGCATTAGATTCTGTCAAAAGCTCTTTAATTTCATTACTATTAATTGCCAGCAAGCTCCCAAGATCAATCTCATGTAATGCATATTTTAAGATCATCTTGCCCTTAAGGACCCATGGAAGGGTCATTATGGCCACAACTGGAAAATGTATTCATGAGGCCACCTGCATGATATTGCTCCGTCTTGGAAGGCTTTCTGAAAGAGCTGAGTCCTCAGAATGCTTCAAAAGATAAGTTAACAAGTTGTATTGTATGAGATCAGTTTCACATGTTTATTTAAGTTAGGATTATGTTAATAGGTCTTTCAAAGATTGAGATTTCTATTTCTCTCAAGTCAGGAGGCTCTGCTCCACAAAGTCCTCGGGGACCCAGGCACCTTCCAGACATCCAAGGGCAGAGCCATCATTATCATGATCAAAGATGGCAACTATGCTCCAGCAAGTGCACTCATGGTCCATGAGCAAAGGACAAGTAGTAAAGGCTGGAGCACAACTTTTGTTTTTGTGTGTGTGTTTTTTAATCCTCACCCGAGGATATTGTGGGTTTTTTTTTTTTTCATTGATTTTTAGAGGGAGTGGAAGGGAAAGGGAGGGACAGAAAGAATCACTAATGTGAGGGAAACACACCAATTGCCTTCCGCATGTCCCCGACCAGGGCCGGGAGCCTGCAACCAAGGTATGTGACCTTGACCGGAATCAAATCTGGGACCCTCAGTCCACAGGCCTACACTCTATCCACTGAGCCAAACCGGTTAGGGCACAGCTTTTGTTTTAATGAACAGTCCCAGGAGCCCAGAAGTGTACAGGACATTTCCAACTGCATCTCATTGACCTGAATTAATGACATCGTCAAGCTTAACACAAAAGAACCTGGGAAAGTGGTTTTACTTCAAATGAAAGTATGTACTTGGGTAAAACTCAGAGGGTTTGCTGTGGTGGGGGGAGAGGAATGTGGATATTAGAGGGTACCTAACAGCATCTGTGACAAAGTAGTGCAGATTTAAAAAAGGAAATTTAGAGCAATAAATTAATGAAATAAGAGTAGAGGAAGCAAAAGGTCTTAATTTTTTGCAGTTTGCCTTGTTTAATATCACACCCTAGCTGGTTTGGCTAAGCGGATAGAGCGTTGGCCTGTGGACTAAAGGGTCCGGGGTTCAATTCTGGTCAAGGACATGTACTGAGGTTGCAGGTTCGATCCCTGGCCCTGGTTGAGGTGCGTGCAGGGGGCAACTAATCGATGTGTCTCACTCATCATTGATGTTTCTATCTCTCTCCCTCTTCCTTCCTCTCTGAAATCAATTAAAAAATATATTTTAAAAGATCACTTCAAAGAGATATTCATTTACCAACATTTTTAAGTATCAGATACCATTTTCATTGAGATAGGCACATTATAGGGCATAGTAGCTCCCAATAGAAAAACATTTAATCAACCAAATGAGAATAATACATTAAAGGGCACTGTGGAAACCCAGGCATGTTACCGTCTACCCATGGGAAATAAACATTTTTTCCATGAAGTTTAGGCTGATCAGTGTTTAAAGTTTTTATGTTTTTTAAATCACTTTTTAAAGAGGCCAAATAAATTGTACCAGAGACTGTTTTCCAGCATGGTCACTTGAAGATATAAGTAAAACTATTAGTGTACCATTGAGATGACAGGAAAAAAAAATTTCTTTGGGACTAGCATAAGAAATCTGTGATTTGACTTGCATTCAAAATTATGGGCAAGAAGCGATTTGTCCGCATGAGGTTTGTATCATAAATTATATTCTAATTGCCTAGCCTGTCAAGTTTCTATACTGCTAAATATTCAGCAGAAGCAAAGGGAAAAAAACCTCATTATATACTGAACTGTATTTAAATGGATTGTCTGATAAGGGAAATTTTATAAAGCCAGCTCTAACAGACCTATGGAAATGAAAGAGTTTTCAAAACATTCATGTATTTTATTGTAAATAAACCATAATGCAATTAAAACAAATAATAAATAATTTATATTATTCTATGACTTGTATTTAAAACTGCAAAATAAAGGAGAAAGTTTCATAATCGTAGCAAAAAGACACCTTACTTCTATTTTGTTATGCTGGATTTGGATGTGTACAAAGTGCATTTAAAGAGGTATGGCCTCTTTCAATTTTTAAGTTAAAACTATTTTCAAGTAATAATTTTTGTCACAGAAATTCTTCTAAGTAGTGTGGAACTTTTAATCACATGCTCTCTTTATATGGTCTGTCCTTCCTCAGCTTGCTCCAGTCCCCTCTGCCCAGGTCCCCTCCCCATTATACACCTTTCTCATAGAGCAAAACCTACTTACATGCTGCCATGAAAATGTTTTAGCAGTTCCCACCTGGAAGCATGCCTACCTTTTTTGCCCTCCACACGTGCTTACCTGACTGTCATACAGCACGTGCTTTTTTTGTTCTAGGACTCTGACTTTTCACTTCATCTCTCCGACTAGATGAATTATTTCTTGAGCACTCACCCAGTCACTGTCTGGTTAATTGTTGTCCCACTACTGCCCCCAGGTGCACAGGGTACTCAGTACATAGTGAATCCTCAAAAAATGCAACACCTCTGCATGCAAAAGAAAGTAGCACAGGCAAATACTGGATTATATCGGCATGTTCATAAAATCATTCTTTGTAGGTGGGCTTTTTCAGTTTTAAGCAGGTAGTTTGCTCTGTGTCCTGTTTTACTTATTTTACTAAATTAGATATTGCTTTCAGAGATCAGAGAAGGTCCCTAAACTGCATTTTTGGCCAATTTTGGTGTGAATTAAGAAGGTTTTGTTTGGACTAATAGCATCTAGAGATGGGAAGCGACTGATGAGTCTGTGGATCACAAAACTCTAGCGAGGAAGGACTGAGCTTGGCACAGCCTCTCTCTAGCACATCTGCACTAATCATCTTCAGCGCAAGTCAGTGTTCTCGTCCCAGAAGCACTTTTGCATTTCCATAATTACTTTAATGGTGTTTATTATTTTCTTCCATCCGGTAATAAAGGACCATGTGTTTTCTTGGACCATCTAACTTGATGCAAAGCCCTCTCTATTGAAGCATTCTTGTAAAATTTATGAGCCGCATCACGATTTCCAGTGTTAGAAGTTCCCGAGTGTTTGTATTACCTTGAAATTCTTCCAAAGAAACACTTTATGGATAAGATGTTAAAAAAAAACTTTAAATATCCTGGGGTAAATCAATATAAAAAAGAAACTGAACAAAACAAGGAACTCAACAAACAATAACAAAGGCAAAATAAGACCAAAACTCGAAGTTAACGTAACTTTCCAAACAAAAGCAGAAGTTCGTCAAATTACATGACTTGAAATTTTGTCTCAGTTCATAGGTAAACTTTGCTTTTCTAAAACACATGCATCTATGAGTTATGATGAATATGGCTTAAGTATCACCACAGAAAATACTGTACCTATAACGGCAAAGCATGTGAATAAATAATATGACTTTTGATTCACTTTTCATTCTATCATACCAAACTTTCCGTTAAAGCTTGATTTGTCTTTTGGGTAGAATTTGTTCTTTTTTGTGTGTCAAAAAAAAGTGCAATGCTAAATTAACAAGGATTCATAAGAACTCCTCAGGTGTTAGCTTAAACCATAAAGCTATGTTTGGGGTATTTTTTAAAGTGAGATCTGTTGGTCCTTGTTCTTTGTTTCTTAGCTGCACTAATCTTTATACTTCGACATACTAGTATGTCATCCTGGAGAGCAGACATTACAGCACAGTAATGACCTTGCCAAGGGCCAAGGTGTGTCTTAAAGAATTATAATCTCTTGTAACTCGATTTATGTGATTACTGTGTAAAACAGGACTTGCTCAGCAATGATGGATGGCAACACTGCAGGTATTGACTGATCTTTAGAAATATTTATGTGACAGGCCCCTTAAGGTTTTGTACATTGTAGGAGAGAATAACTGCATAGAGGGGAAAACATGAACTGTGATTCAGGTTCTTGAGCAATGCGCTTAATTATCATATTTCTTTCTTGCCCAGTCTAATAATTAAACCTCTACCAATGCGGTAGAAACAAGTGGCCCTTAAATAAAAGTCCTTTGCCCTTTCAGAGCATCACCTTTGCAAAAAAATAAATATATATATATATATATATATATATTCATATATAATCATATATATATTCATATATTTGATTAAATATATATATATTCATATATATATAATCATATATATATATATGATTAAAAAAAAGAAAACCCTAGAATAATTTGAAAAGGTGGAGAATATATTTAAAATCAAAATCTACTGCCCTAACTGGTTTGGTTCAATGGATAAAGCATTGGCCTGCAGACTGAAGAATCCCGGATTTGATTCCGGTCAAGGGCACATGCCCAGGTTGCAGGCTTGATCCCCAGTAGGGGGTGTGCAGGAGGCAGCCTATCAAAGATTTTCTGTCATCATTGATGTTTCTATCTCTCTCTCTCCCTCTCCCTTCCTCTCTGAAATCAATAAAAATATATTTTAAAAAATGAAAATAAAATCAAAACCTAGTTTAATTACTTAGCTTCTAAACTCAGTATGTTCTCTGATATATTTCCAGCCTCGGAATTGCAGACATACACAGACACTAACATGAGAAACTCACTTAGCCTGTGCTGACATTTCTGCTGTGTTTACAGAACTCCAGCTCTTGCTTCATAAGATCATATATTTCCATTTCCTTCTGTGTCTTTCTGTATTTCCCTAGATATTTCTGATTTTTAAAAATATTCACTTTTAGCCCTGGCCAGTGTGGCTCAGTTGGTTGGGCATTGCCTGAGCACCAGAAAGTTGACAGTTTGATTCCCGGTCAGGGCACCTGCCCGGGTTGCAGGCTTGATCTCCAGTAGGGGGCCTGCAGGAGGCAGCCAATGGATGAATCAATGTTTTGTTCTCACATCAATGTTTCTCTCCCCCTCTCCCTTTCTCTCTCTAAAAATCAATTTACATTTTTTTTAATCTTCACTTTTAAAATTTAATTTTCCATTAAATATTCATTTTGGTGACTGGAAGAAAAATGGTTTGACAAAGTTAAAGTTTTTCAGGAACATATACTTTAAAAATGTGTCATTAAACAAAAAGCATATTTACAAAAAAACTATAAAGTGTTGTAAACAGTGCTTTGAATAAGCTGAGCAAATATGATGTAATTAAAAACATCTTTATTTTTGACCTTACTTCCCCAGCTGGAAGTGGAATTTACCAATCCACTTCAAGGTCTGGTTGGCTGAGTGTCCACTGGAGGACTCTGTTCCTTTTCTTCAAAAAAACACAGGAATGCAGGCTAATTCCAACACAGCAGCCACACTTCTTCAGTCAGCACCCAAGCAGGCAGCGAGCTTCTTTCCTGTTAGGTTTCTTGGGTAGAATTTGGAGCCTGGTTCTTTGTATACCACAACTGCAGGAGAACATATGAAAGTTTTCCTAGTGGTCCCACTACGTGCTGTGTCTCCTGACATGTGGTAGGAGCACCTCTCTTTCTCCTTGGTGGCGACACAACTGTCTCCAGGAATCCTGCTCTGCCAGCCTCACATTTTGTATCTACTTCTCCCACACCATACATGCTTGAAGTAGGTGGGGCAAAACTGGCTTTTCAGTTCTGATGTATCGATTTTAAAATATGTACAGGATATGAGGGTATTCTTTCTTATCTTCTACCTCCTGGCTTAGGGTCTAGCCTGAAATCCACTTTAACATCTTGCTGAAGTAAATGTAACTTACTGCACTTCAACCACTTAGCAGTTGTTCTGTAAGCATCCTACAGTGGATCAAATTTCAAAGAGAAGAGAGGGAGGGGGAAGAGGAAGTTCATATGTTGACAGCATATTGAGTAATTTTTCGCCAATTCATATTTAGTTATGAAATAAAAATTAAATGGAATATCCAGGATAAAGGTAACAATAATTTGTGTTAATATTGCAAAGTTTCTGTTTTAATTTGAGATGACCAATTCATTTCTAAAGTGAGAGGTAGAGTAGACAGCTGTGGCCAAGAAAGCCTGGGAGACTGGTGTATTCTCAGTCACTCAGACAGTCTTTTCAGACGTTCTGATCTCTCTTCTACCTTCCTTTTCATCCTTAGCAGATGTAATTTCTTTAAAATCCACATATAAACACATACCAAGCTCTCCAATACATGAGCTCCAAATGTCCTTAACTACACATCACTCTCCTGCCAGAAACATTAAGTATGAAAGTGCTAATTACAATGACTTTAAGATTAGTCAGAAACATCACCAAGCAACATTCCAAAGTGCACAAACCAGTTAAGCACGTACAAAATTAGTACCAATCCAGTTAGAATACAAAATGAAAATCATGCATTGTGGGGAAGTGCGGGACTTGGTTGGCAAGTCTGTAAGGAGGAATCTCCGAAAGGTCGGGGGCCTTTGAGGGGACCTTGCAGAAGGCAGCAGCCCCTACCTTGACTTTTCCCGGGGTGTTTTGCTAGAATCTCTCTGTTTAGCCTTAAAGACCTGACCTTATAGAGAAGCATGTGCTTTCTCAAGGATGCTTACCCTAGTGATCGTACCTAGAGGTTAATTTTAGTTCAAGCTGTTGTTACAATAAAAACCAAAGGAGGCAGGCGGACAGGGCTACTTGGCGGCGACAGCCAAGTAGTGCCTTATCCTCTCTATCACAGGAACGTGTGTCAGAGCAATCACTCATCTGTGGCTCAGGGTCTGCCGGTCAGCACCGGCAATGGATGCTGTCTCAGATATCTGGAATTCTACAAATTTACAAGCATACTGTAACAAAGTAGACTCTAGTTTTAAGAAAACATGACAGTTCAATATCTGTTCCATTTCACCACTTGTTCTCCCCCTCTTTCCTTTGCCTTTCTGCATTTTGACCTTTGTTTCTCTTTAAGATGATGAAAACTTGCCCGCAGTTCTGCTCATAATTCTTCAGGATGCTCTATATTTAACTTTTCCTGAATCCCGAGGTTCCCAACTCCACTGAAAATGCACCCACTTTGTACAAAGCCTACTGCCTGACACCGTTTGGGCGTGGGTGCAGAGGAAGCCACGTTAAACAGCAGCAATGGAATACAAATAATATGAAAGTAAGTTCAGCACCTTGGAAGGGGCCTTGCTAGTGAGGAGCCCTGAACCTTCAGTAGCTTCACCTCAGGTCCGCCTCTGCATCTGTGTCTGAAAAGCCTTGAAAAATCGTTTGCTCCTTTCCTCTGTCTTTCAAAAACAGGCATCATTAGAAAGCTGCTTCCTTCTGTCTTTCCCCCGGGTTACATAAGAAAAAATAATGAGAAACTCGTTATTTCAGATCTTCAGCATCTGATTCTTAAGTGGGTGTTAACTCTAAAGGCTACATCACAGGAATTAAGTACCTCTTTTGGTAGGCACAAATATATGACAGTGTATAAAAACATGGTCTTGGCACATTCAGCCCCCTCACACTTATGACTAATTATGATGCTGAAGTAATAATACTATGTCTCAATATAATTCTTTAGTTCAAAACATGCACTAAATAGAACAACCTTGAGTTCTCATTTCATTATTGTGCTAACAAAATTATTTCAGTACAATGAAGGTTGGAACATGTTAGCTTTCCAGGAGTTTCATTATTATTTTACATCAACCTTAATACTATAACCTCAAGAATACGAATCTACTTTTATCATCCATTGAAAAAAAAGCCTTTCTGTTGGTTTTTACTGTAAATAACTAAATTTACAACACTTGTCCCTCATGTTGTATTTGATGGCAGTTAATTGTTAGTTGGTTTTAATTATACATCATAGTCTTTGTTCTGGAGACAATCCAAGGAATAGATCATCCTGGTGTGTAATTTACAGAAACAGTTTCTAGGCAGTCTGCCATACTAAAGACCATGTGGTACAATTGTCATTAAAATTAGAAAAATATTGGTATATATGTTTGAATTAAGTATCAGGAGTAGTTCTATAAATTATAGAAACTTCTGCAAAGTATTACTAAGGTTTGAGTTCAGCCAAAGGCCTAGTTTCTAAAACCCAGGTGCACTTCTTGTATCTGTGGTAAATGCTGCTTCTGCTGGTAGGATTCTGGATCATTCACGGATATTGATATTCTCTTTTTTTAGCAGGTGAGTAGGTGGGTAAATACTGTTAGCATGTGGCTATTGCATAATCATACACTAAGATATATTGTCCCATCACAAAATATTGAGCTTTTTTAAAAAAAGTAAAGGGCCCAAATTCTGGTTAATATTTTCTTCAGCTCAGGGTAGCATTTTAGAAAAATACTAACAATGCTCAAGCAATATTTAAAGTCATAAAATCATTCTTACAAAGTATAAAACAACTGCTCTGCTAGATACCATTGAATAACATCATTAAACATTATTTTTTTATTAATATTTTGTTTTTGAAACTCGATAAAAATACGCCACACAAAGATTGGCACGAGCTTGTTGGAGATAAAAACACCACGCACCCTTTTGAAATAAAAGGCATGTCTTCTCTCTCCTTCTCATTGATATCTATCTTAGAAATCTTCAAAAACAAATCTCAGGGCAGAGAGCAAACGAAAACAAGACAGAGAAACAGAGCTTGTGTTTGCTGAAATGAAACATTCGGCTGCAAGTGCAGCTCGGGAAACTTCAGTCAGTATGTATTTTAGTGTTATGCCAAAGCAAAGTTCTTGTCTAGGAAAACTTAGGAAAATATCGAGAAACTTTCTATTTGTGATAAAACAACAAAAACATATTTTTGGTTTTTTCAAAAATCAAATTTTATCACTCAATCAAACATCCGAGTGTAATAAAGTGCCTTGCCACTGGAGCTCTAGCAGCTCAAACACTCCCCAGTCTTGGCAGCTGTCCCCTGGCCCTGCCTAAACCCAGGGAGCTACTGAATGATACGTGAATAGCTAGTATAGCGATAAGGATTCCGGACTCAGAGAGAATACAACAGATAAATGAGAAAAAAGTACTGATGGGCAGCAGTAGGTTCATACGGATGGGCATGTCGGGGTGCTGCTTGCCCGTATAACACTGATGCTGCTGTAATAACCTGGTTGTTATTTAACAGGAAAGGGGGAAGAGGGAGGGCTAAACAACATAGGCATGCCATCTGCACAGCTTTGCCAGAAAGCTGCATTTATCTTTCTCCCAACCTGATCTCTGCCAATCAGTGGGGGAAGGGACGAAACCAGGTTCTCAACCTTCTGGCCCTTTTTAAATACAGTTCCTCAGGTTGTGACCCAACCATAAAATTATTTTCGTTGCTGCTTCATAACTGTAATGTTGCTACTGTTATGAATTGTAATGTAAATATCTGCTATGCAGGATGGTGTTAGGCGACCCCTGTGAAAGGGTCCTTCGACTGACAAAGGGGGTGCGACCCACAGGTTGAGAACCGCTGGACTAGACCAGTGGTTGGCAAACTCATTAGTCAACAGAGCCAAATATCAACAGTACAACGATTGAAATTTCTTTTGAGAGCCAAATTTTTTAAACTTACACCATATAGGTAGGTACATTGTTATTAACTCAATTAGGGTACTCCTAAGTCTTAGGAAGAGCCACACTCAAGGGGCCAAAGAGCCGCATGTGGCTCTCGAGCCACAGTTTGCGGACCCCAGGACTAGACAAAGGCAGCTTAGATGCATGCCCAGTAAGTGTTGCAGGTGAGTGTTGTGGGAAGGTGACTGCCCGTCCATCACCTCTGGAAACCAGTCAGTGGCCAGGGTGGGCATGGCTACCGCAAGCCTGAGAAACCTGCATATACAAACTTCGGAACCGAGAAGCTCCAGGCAGCAGGGCTCCTGGGACTTCTGCTGCACTGGGCTGGGCTCCCCTGCGCCCCCGTGAATCATGGACATGGGGAGGCACCCACCATGGACTAAGGGGCTGTAATCTGGCTTGAATGTAGAACTGCAGCCTGCTGCACCCCCAGACAGGCACTGAGGACACTGGCCTGCCTTCTGGCTCTGCTGGAACCCCGGCTGCACCCCTTTCAGGACTGGTTTGAGGGCCAAGGGACTTGGGAACCCGGGGAATGTAACTTCACGCCAATAAAATCTTCTGCCGCAGCCCATCCTCCCGTGGGCGCTTCTGAAAATTCTTACTGGGTGCCGGCGGTACCCCAGGGGACCTCCACCTCGGTCCCAGGAGCCACCGGGAAGTTTGATTCTCCGATAACAACACCTCCTCGTTTGCCCTTCTAGGACAGTGGTTCTCAACCTTGGCTGCACATTAGAATTACCTGGGAATCTCTTTAAAATCCTGATTTCTGGGCCTCATCCTCCGGAAATTGTTTCTTTGTTATGGGGTGGGGCCACAACATTAGTAACAAAGAAGCAATTTCCGGAGGATGAGGCCCAGAAATCAGGATTTTAAAGAGATTCCCAGGTGATTCTAATGTGCAGCCAAGGTTGAGAACCGCTGTTCTAGGATAAAAGCACATTTGACATTAAAATCAGTTTTCTTATCAAGAAAAATAAATAAACAAATAACTTTAAAATCCTATACTAATTCAATTTACTAAAAGAATATAAAAAGTCATTCTTACTACATTATAGCTGCTTCCAAAATTTTGAACTAATAGTTGCCTGTTCTTTCAAAATTCTGTTTTTTAAAATTGTTTCTCCCCACCCCCAAAGTTTGGATATAAGAAGAAATACATGAAGAAAGCAAATATATTTTTTAATGAGAGGTATGGGATTATAGTTATACTTAATAAATATTGAGCTCAATTCATGTGCCATGAAATGTGCTAGAGGCTGGGTACTCAAAAGTAAACATGATTCATGCCCTTCAGCAGCATATAGACAAGGGCATCGGCTGGTTAATTGGATTAGAGCAGGATGCTAAATGATGCCAAGATCATACATTCCACTTATGGACCAATTAGCTTGTCTTTATTCAATGGCCATAGATTGCATACAGATTAGATACTTTCATGGGTTTGTGCACTTCTACTCTATCTCTTGCCAAGAGGAATTTAAAAGAGCATACAGCAAAGATATATAGAGTACAGAAACTCAGTGAAAGATAATAGAAAATGTTTCTAGAGACTGTATTTTATCAGACTATTCAAATGTACAAAAGTGTATTTCTACTTTAGCCTATGAGACATGTGCAAACCAAATGTACTGATTAATTCAGTAGCCAGGAAAATATGTAAAACTGTAAAATTATTTTAAGATGGTAAAAGAAATTTAACAGTTCCCTAATTCATCTATTAGAATCCAAGCCTCAGCTATGGAATCTAGATTTAGGATAACAGATACAAATATACAAAGGTAATAATTTGCTGAATTGAGAGATTTCTTAGTTTAGATAAACTATCTGTAGATAAATTTTCCAAAATAGAATTATCAGTTAAGTACTTTAAAATTTTCTTATCTACATTATTTGCATGTGTTCAATTGCTGTTGGAATAATAATCATCATCATTTTATTTAATCATTTTCTGAGGAAGTCCACAAACAAAAGTAAGCTAAGGATGGAATTTCTGACTAAATCCAGAAGCTGCATTTAAGCATTTATATACACATTACATATTATACAGTATATACATTGTTTTATCATAATAAATTAACCGGTCAACCTAATTGATTCATTAAACATTTATTCAGGCTGGTTATTTGACATTGTTCAGTAAGAACTTACATGATCATGCACATTATTCTTCATCTTTTAATAAATTATATTGAATTTTAGGAAAATTGTTTTTCTTAGTCTTGTTCTTCTAGAGCAGGGACTTGACAAGAATAATAGGATGGAGATGTTGGATCTGTATGCTTTTATGAATAGGATTTATATTATTTACCAAATTTGTGGAGAATGGGCACATCTGTACTAACATATGTGGCAGAAACTTCTGTTAGCCCCAATATTTGTCCCCTCCTTTATTACTAATACTGGACTAATTTTTAGCTCGGCAGATGACCACATAGAATAAAGACTACATCTTACAGTTTTCCTGCAATTAGGCTTGACCATGAGATGAAGCCCTGGCCAGTAGGATGTAAGCAGAAATTTCGAGTCTGCAATTTATAAGAAATTTCCTTTATGGGTTGGGGTATGTCCATTTTTCTTCCTCCTCTCTGTTGGTGGGAATGCATATTTGATAACTAACATTTCATCAGTCAGTTATCTTGAGATATGAGGTGACCTTGAGAAGGGGATCCTAGGTCTTATGAAAGATCAGGATAGAATGTGTCTGGATCCCTTGTCTCATGGGACTTCTATTAGCCCTACATCTCTTAATTATGGATTTTCTGGTGAAAATGAATGCATTCTTTTGTTCTTTTTCAGTTTTATTGAGAAGTAATTGACATATATTATTATTTAAGTTTAAGGTATACCTCATAATGGTTTGATTTACATATATTGTGAAATGATTACCACAATAAGTTTAGCTAATATTCATAACTTCATAAAAATAAAAGAAAAAAATATCCTTGTGATAAAAATTCTTAGGATCTGCCCTCCTAAAAATTTGCCTATATATCATACAACAATGTTAACCATAGTCATTATGTTTTAAATTCAATCATAGGTATTTATTATTTGTGCATTAAATACCCATGCCTTATTTATTTTATAATTGGAAGTTTGTACTTCTTGTCCCCTTCACCCATTTCACCCACCCCACAACCCCCTTCTCCAAAAATATATTCTTTTCTTATATAAGGCACGCACTGTATTTTTTTAAGATATTTTAACTTGCATTTAAAACTAATTATACATAAACAGTACATAAAAAGCATTTTAATATAACAAGGCAGTGTTATTATATAATATGTTTACCTTGATTTTTATAGTAGCATTTCATAAACATAAGCTCATTGGGAGTAAATATCAAATATTTGAAAGTTTATTCTGAAGCTACATTGCCCTAATTTAATAAGCTTGTTCTCTTTAATATTGGTAAGCAATATTAAGTCTGTATTGCTACTTTGATTATTTTAATGAAATTCAGTTTTGTTTGGTTATTTGCCACCATGCAAACAAAGGCAGATTTATAAGATTTTAATTAGTGTTTTGTAAAAAACAAAAATCATCTCAACTAGAAATTAGTTGTGTGTGTTTTTTCTCTTTTAAAGCTTTATTTCTTAATAGTTTTAGAACAAATAACATATTATTTTTATAATTTAAAAGGTTGGTTTTTCTATTTCAAAGATCATTGTTATCTTAGGGGAGCCTGCCTCCCTTCCCGCGATTGCTGCTGGGGATGGGATTCTTACAATATCCCAAGAAAAGGAATTTTCTGAGACTTGCATGGGAGGGTGTGATAAAGCAGAAAGCTTTACTTCTGTGGAATTACACCCCTGGGTTTTCAAAGTTCCATTTCCCTTAGTCCAGTCATGGAAGAAGTGTAGCTGGCATTTCAGCTAAAATCAGGCCCAGTGGCCAGCGCTTCCGTTCTGTATTTGCATAATCCAATATAGCGTCAGGCTAGCTGCGGTCGTTAGTCCATTGTGCGAGGGCTCCCAATGGCTGTGGGCCAAATGGGCGGACACCAGGAAGCCAAGGTCACAGCCAGAAGCACAGGAGCCAGGAGAGTTCCAAGAGCACAAGAGAGTGAATTCCTTTCTTTGGGGGATTATGTATCCCCAAATGTCCACAAGCTCCCAGTGGCCAGGCCCATTCTGGCCAATGACCTCTGTTCCCAAGTGTGACTGACAACATGCACCTTCCCTAACCCCCCCAACTTTACTGGGCGTGCGTCTATCTCCCCTGTGTTGGATCCGTGGGAAGTGTGAAACTGCAGCTTTCTGGGGAAGCTGACCTGTCATGTCTGACTGTCCCCTTTGCTCCTTTCCTGATATTAATAACTAGCTAATCACAATGGTATCACTATATCGTTTGTTGATATCCACAGTTTTATATTCTATCTGAAAGCTGGGGCTTTTTTTTAAAGTTCATTGTAGTATATTTCTGTTATCTGGGGATCTGAGATTTTCAATCAGAAATAAGTACTTAACATCATCCAAGTCTCTAAATAATGACTGGTATTTTTATAACATTAAAAATGAATGCAGAGATTTTGAAGGTTTTATACTCAAAGGAGGTTGCTAGAAAGATGGTTTCAAGGAAATAGCTGTGGATATAATTCTTCCATTCATTCTGCCCCCTGGCTTCAACATTCTACTTATTCACAGCAAGGTGGAAAGAAAAGTGATATTTTAAAAATTAAATTATATGTTCTGAAATGATTGCCCTAGCAATTTTTTTCTAATGGTCTTTCACTAATGGTCTAAAAGGAAGCCAGGTGACAGATGTTAACTAGACTTATAGCGGTGGTTATAATAATATTGAATGATTATGCTGTACACCTGAAATATATATAATGCTATGTGTCAATTATGCCTCGATAAAAAATAAATTAAGAATAAATGTAAAAATAAATGAAAGGAGGCCAAAATAAAAATTAATCTGAAAAACCACAAATGCCTCAAGTTTCACAATGACTATTTTAATGGTTCTCTAAATTCTGTAAATTATATTAGAAATTGATCCCAACAATATGTAAAATCATTGAATTATAGAGAGCCTTCCAGCCATAGGAATTATACCATCTTTTCTGCCAACATTGTGGCATCTACCAGTCTTATCACCAAGCAAAATCTGTGAGTCCACTTTGACCCTCTGAATGCATACTCTCAGGACGAAAGTTATTTCTTCCTTCAGTAGTGCCCAGCCCCACTGTTTTCAGAGACTGGCACTGAATATATATTAGATAAAATACTGGAAACTGATAAAATATTAGAAAGAAAACATATTTGTGAATATGCATGTTACATAAACTGTCAACAAGAAAGATGCTTCTCCCAAGACGTTTATAAATCAGCATAAGGAATGTATTGATGATAATTTTTATTTTACTTGTAACTATACTTATAATGTGAAAATATTATAGTAACTGTCACAGCCAAGAGAAGTCTAAGGAAAAATGACGACTAAATACAATGCAGTATCCTAAATGGGATTCTGGAACAAAAAAAGACAGCAGGTAAAAAAGGAAATTTGAGTAAATATGGGCTTTAGTTAAATACAATGTATCAATATTGCTTTATTAATTATAACAAATGTTACACATTAGTGTAAGATGATAATAGGAAACTGCACAGAGGGTGTAAGGGAACTCTCTATAATCTGCAATGTTTTTGTAAAATTAAAACAGTTCTAAAATTAAAAGTGCAATTTAAAAATAACATCAAAATATTATGTTCTAGAGATAAGCATTCAAAAATAATTTTTTATCCAAAGTTGTAATTGTCATTTCAACTTATGAACTTAAATATCAAACTTGTTTCCTCCTTTGGCAGCACATTGGAGAAGCCAGATGGCTTATTAACCGTCAAATGGCATCTTGATTTTTTTGATGTTGTTTACGGACATTTATTATATTTGTGCATGGAATGGTAGGTGTTCCTTAACATGATAGTAAGTTGCTGCAAATGGCATTAGTTTTGTTGTTTATTTCAATGCAACATAAAACAATCCAATTGCAAAAATACTTGTCAACTATAGTCATGTACTTAAAGTGGATTTCACCTCTAATTAAGAAAATTATTCCCACTCTTATTTCAAAAGGTATACAATACCTAGGACTCAGTGTTTTCATGCCATCAAGGATACACTTTGGTTCTTTCTTCTAGCATCCAAACACTTGACAAACAGCAGAAGCTGTGGGATAGTGTTAGTGGTGAACATTTTCTGTCTCCTACATTGGACCATCTATATATATAAAAGCAGCCAACCAGCTGGCTGGTAGCTATGACATGCACTGACCAACAGGGGGCAGACGCTCAATGCAGGAGTGGAAACCACAGGCACAGAAACATGGAACAGACTGATGAATCTCAGGGGGAAGGGGAGGGTGGGAGGGCAGAAGGGATTAACCAAAGATCTTATATGCATACTAGAGGCCCGGTGCACGGATTTGTACACTAGTGGGGTCCCTAGGCCTAGCCTGCACCCTCTCGCAATCCAGTACTCCTCAGGGGATATCAGAGAGCCAGTTTAGGCCTGATCCCTGCAGGCCAGGCCGAGGTACCCCACCAGTGCATGAATCCATGCACCAGGCTTCTAGTCACATCATAAAACTCTATGGAAAGCCAGTCCCTTTCTCTCCTGTCACTTTTAAGCTTAGGTATTTGAAGTTTAAAGTTTCTATTTTCCTATGTGACAAAAATCCCCTAGTTAGTCCTTGGATCACTAGCACTAATATCAGGCTAAGAGGCCTTGAATCTTTCCTAACCTGAAAGATTCCCATGTCAGTGACATAGGACGATGGTGGCATACATTGTGAAGCATATTTAGCTGTCAGAGACAGCAAGGTGATGTGCTCTACATGTGTTAATGCCAGGTGATGTTCTAAGTACTCTACATGTGTTAAAGTTCAGAGATAGCAAGGTGATGTGCTCTACATGTGTTAAAGCCTGGTGATGTTCTAAGTACTCTGCATGTGTTAACACCAAGTGATGTTCTAAGTACTCTGCGTGTGTTAACACCAAGTGATGTTCTAAGTACTCTGCGTGTGTTAAAGCCAGGTGATGTGCTAAGTCAGGGGTGGGCAACCTTTTTGTGAGTGCGTGCCAAAACCAGCAAAATCTCTGACTCAAAATTCTTCTGCCTGCCAACCCTAATTTTTTGAGAACGTGAAACGCCTACTTGATATATCTTAAGGTGTACGTATATGAAGAACTTTGAAGAAATAATAAAATTCATTTGAGTGACAAAAACACAGTATATGATGATGAGAAATACATTTGTTTTTTAATGTATACATGTACACTGATAGTCCGACAGAAAACTTTATGACTCCGTTTGGCATTATCAGTGGGACTTTTGCTGCTGCATCAATGATGACAGAGATTTTACATCAGGTTTATATTTCGTGACCTTCAGAGATATGCACGAGCTACTACTTTCATCCATCAGGCTACTCCTATTATGAGACTTAACAAAATTCATCACTGAGAACAAAGATTCACAAGCGTATGTGGATGAAACCAAAACACTGGTGGGATCTAGGAAGGCAGGGAGAGTTAAGGCAGAAGCATAGAAATTGCTCTTCCCCTCTCTTGTCAATCCATGTCTATGGTCTTTAAGATAACTTGTCATGTAAAATTATTTATTTATCTAAGATGCACCTACACTGAATTTATCTGAAAAATAAAAAAGTCGATATTAAGAAAAAATTTGTAAATGGAAGATTATAGAGAGGGTTTCGCATGCCAGCAAAAGTTAGTGGTGTGCCATGTTTGGCATGCGTGCCAGGGGTTGCCCACCCCTGTGCTAAGTACTCTGCATGTGTTAAAGCCAGGTGATGTGCTAAGTACTCTGCATGTGTTAAAGCCAGGTGATGTTCTAAGTACTCTGCATGTGTTAACGTTCAGAGGCAGCAAAGTGATGCACTCTACATGTGTTAACATCAGCTGAAGTGCTAAGTACTCCACATGTATTAAATTTCATATTTAACAAACATGTTGAGATTGGCACTATTATCAATTTTAGAGAAGAGGAAACTGAGGCCAGAAATTTAAGTCACTTGCCAAAGATCACCAACTATTGAGTACTGGAACCAGATTTTGAACCCAAGTAGCCTGCTTCCAATTTCTCATCAAACACTGCCTCCCAGAATCATGTCAGTGCATGAAAGTATCCAGAAAAGCACTGTTTTGCGATCATTAAAGACCTAAATTTAAGCTCAGCCTTTGCTAAAAGTCCTTAAAGCACTTCATCTCAATATATACAATTTACCTAGATGCCAGTCTCCCAAAGATTAATTATGGTGAGGGGACTATTTGAAACCATATCTTTTAATAACTCTCCATAAATTTCAAAATTCTCTACCTAATGAGCACTAAATTCTTCAACATTCAAAATCATTTGACAACTGTAGCTTTGAATATATTAATTTCTAGAGCACTTTAAGAGGCCTGGCAAACCTTTCACAAATTACTAATTTAGCCATGCTAACCAGATTTTCTTATTTCAGCCTCTATCTCCCATATTAATTTTTTTGACTTCCTAAAATGGTTATTTCTTTTTAAAAATCTTTATTGTTGAAAGTATTACCTATGTCCCCCTTTCTCCCCATCGACTTCTAACCCGCATGCACCCCCCACCTCATGCCTTCACCATGTTAATTCTTCACAGCAGCCAGTAAGCCCTTGAAAACGTAAATTACTCCTCCAACCACACCTTCAAATAGCTTCCCATTTTCAAAGAAAAGCCCAAATCCTAAAATGCTCTCTAAGCCCTCACATGACTTAGCACCCACCCCCATCACACACACACACACACACACACACACACACACACACACACACACCCTCAGAGCTTCTTTCTGACTACTGATCCCCTTGCACATTCCTTTCTGACTGGTGTCCTTACTATTTCTTGAACATGTCAGGAGCACTAAATCAGGGCATGATAGTGTTTCTCTCTAGAGCGTTTTTTCACCTGGAGAACTTTATGGCTCATGCTCACTTTCTTCACATTTCTTCTTCTAAAAAAAAAATCACCTTATTAAGGAAACTTTCTTTCCTCCAAATCATTCTTCACCCAAACCCGGGTGCACACAAACCCGTTACTAAGTTTTGTTTCCCCCCCCCCCCCCGCAAAGACTTAATCCTGTCTAAAATTATTATAGACTTAATAGTTTATTTGGTTTTTCTTTGTCCAGTCCCCCAAGTATGTGATCCTCTTGAGGGCAGAGACTGGTTTTCTTTACTGGATATCTTCCGCACTTGGTCCATCATACAATTTTCAATAGCTAGTGATGAATGAATGAATGAATTTAAATGTGTTGTATAACTTATGCAGTGTGTATGATGCAGTATTGCTAATGATATTTCTTTCCCTCCTTGGTAATTTATACATCCCAAGAGTGATTGCCACGTGATTTGAATACAGTAAGTTATTACTATCTCATTCACAACATATATTTTGGCTTTACATTCTGATAGTGTTATTTTTTTATTAGTGGGACTATGTGTTATTTTTTTAATAGTGGGACTATGTGTGAATTTTCTTACCTTTTTGAAGTTGTGTTTGCAACTGTAATATGAGGATAATAGCACCTATCTTGGAAATTCCAGTGAGGACATAACCTTTAGATGATATTAAATTAGTGTTATATGAAAATGTCAGGCTAATATACCACTGTGCATCATTAAGAGCATTTATGTCCCTAATAATACAATCCCAGACCCGCCCACTATATGGTAAAAGCCCCACCTTCCCAAACTGGCCCAAATGGAACTTCTCCAGTTATCCTCATTTTTATTCGATTGGAGCAACCTGAGATAAATTACCCTTGCCCTAACCCAGATGCGTGAATCACCAATTAGCATTATTTATTCATACCAATGCCTCCCTTCATTGACATTGAATAATGGAGAGTTGATTGTGTTTAGGAAGATGAACACTCCCATGGTTTAATGCACATTTCAAAGCAGAAAACTCACCAACCTTCAAAACAATAAAGAAGAATTAATGCTTTTAAACAAACACAAAGCAAGTGCAAAATTTTTATCTACATTGAAAATTGGTAATTATATTAATGAAATATATATATTAAAAATAAGGAACTGATAGAATAATAAGCAAAATATTTGTGAACATATAGCTGTTTATTTTGTAAATATGAGTTATTAAGCATGAATTAAATATAAATATCAAGGTACTTTGATGTTATGGTCAGCTTTTTTCAAATAATTTTTTAGATTTGCTAATAAAAAATTATTGAGTCTGTCTGTCTACATTAGCATCACATTAACTTCTTCTAACCTTCAGAAATTAGGAAAAGGTAGCAATTATACTCTTAACAATTTGCTTTAGAATCAACTAATTAATCATTCATTGTCCATGACACTAACAAGTCATTAGTCTTATGGGGGCTCATTATAAGGAGCAATGTGTAGACAGGTTCATTCAGGTAACCCTTTCTGCGTACCGATGAGGTTATTTGGGGATGATATATGCATGTTAGGACCAATTGTAATAGATTACTGAGGGTTTCTTTCTCTCCTTTTTTATAAAGGCAAGAAAAGTAGACTGTCTAAATCAAGAATTATAGTTTTGAGATGTCTTTGAAGTTTCTTTTAAGTGGATGAATGAAGTAATTTTCTAGTGAAACCCAATTATTACATCTTAATCTCTTACCCTGAGTGGCTCACAATATTCTGATGACTGTGCACACACATTTGAATCATGTTTTAACAAATTTACATTCAGAAGTTTTCAATATGCAAAACTTTGAAGCCAGCCAATAAAGGCATTAAATAGTGAGAAAACATGACTATTTTTTTTCCCTCTCACAGATATACACACACTTTTTTTTTTATTTTCTTAATTCATTTGGCTATTACATTTTTTTTTGCCATTTATGATAGATATAAGTTGTATCAGATTTAGGTTTTATCTATGTGAAGTTTAAGAATTTAACATTTTTATAGACTCAGGTAGACCATTTTAAAACACATGATTGGTCTGATTTATTTCAGTGAAATAACCCTCCAGTTTCATTAAGTTAATGAATTAACCAGTTGCTTTGGTTTAAATGACTATAAATTAAGTAGATGAGTCTGAAGATCTAAAGAATCTTTGTTCTATTTTAAATAGTTGTAACACTTGGATGTTATTTGTTTCCTAATTGCCTATTGTTTGCACATGAAAGTATAGAAAAATGTGTCATTAAAATTCACATTTAATATGAAACCAATTAAGTGATTTAAAATATTCATCCAAAGTCCTCATCAAATAAACTGAGTGTATACTTAAAGAATTATTTTGAAGACAGTTTTATTTAAACCATATTATTACTCTAGCCAAACACACAGGGTAGCATGCTAACAATTTAAACCCTCTAATAGGTATTTAAATGTTAGCTAATTAATAGTAATGGGTCAGACTCTGCCCTTGAATGTTCATTGCTTTCATTGAGGGCAATAGGACATGGAAGGACTAGGCAATGGGTATAATTATTATTTTTATCTATTATGTATTCATAGGTTCTTGGGAAATACGTTGCAAATATAAATAAAACAAATTAAATCTGATTTTCATGATAAAAAACTGGGATGATTGAAGGTTTTGCCCATGACCAATGACTTGCTCACATTCCTTCCTGTCCACACCAAAAGCCCAGGGGCACAGAATACTTTGTAACTGTCAAAAACATGAAAGAAACTGTCAAAGACCATGAAATCAATTGTGAAGCAGAAGCCATGGTTTGGTTTTCTCAAAGTCAATATCTAAATTGCAAACACCCAAGTTATAAGCATCCCAGAAATACGTGTCACACTATATCCTGGGGATTGCTATGTTCTTATGGATTAAATCAACATTACATTTAGTCGATTACAATTTATATTCCTATCTAATATAAATATTTATAAAGTATATTTAAATAAGACACTTCCGTACCCAGTATGTAAACTTTTTTTTTTTTACTTATTATAAAATAGTTTTTATTGCAACAAATTAAATACTGAATGTGTATTTTCATGAGGTTAGAAGTCAGGAAGTTCACTCTTACTTGAAATACATTTTTATTCTGTTCCTTTTTTAAAGCTATTGTTCCCTTGTTATATTATTTCATAAGATTAGAAAGCCTCCAACCTGTGCTTTGTGCTTTTTTCACACCAGAGAAGACAAGTCCTTTGGAGTTGTTCTTACCCTTCCTGGTCACTTACCTCCCTCCAGCTGAGCTGACCTGCTCATCTCCCCTCTACATGCTTCTGCTTCCCTGCCTCTGCCACTTCCTCTTCTATTTTCCTGACCTTCAACTTCACTTCACATCGAAGTTATTGTTCATGGCTGAGTGGAAAGGCATGCATTTTGTGAAGCATTTTCTCATTTCAGCGTCTGCAAGCGTATATTCCTTTCTCTGAGTTTTTATTGCTGTATCAGTCAGAATCCACTCAGAAAAGCAATCCATGCCAGTGGTTTACCAGAGATAATTTAATTAACACTTTGTCTAAACAAGTGTGGAGGGAAAAAAGGAGAGGGGAACCCAGAGGTTATGAAAAGACAGTAATTGCAGGCAGAGATGGCATTCCTAGATCCAGGAGTACAGAGGGGAGGGGTCGGGATCTTGAAAACCTAGAAGCTCATAGAAAGGTCTGGTGGGGCTGAGACCCACACCTTTGGAGGCTATATGTTCTGCTGCTGCTGGTGCTTCCGGAACTCAGAAACGGCCCCCCATAGAATTAGGACGTGGGATTCTGAGAATGAGGCCTCCCAGCTTGCTGAGGCTAGCATTTGCTTCAGGGATCAAGAGGGAAATGGAATATGGAACTAACTGATGTGTGAAGGTGAAGAGTCAATTGCTGGGATGATATTGCTTCTATCAACATCACCCCAAATCTCTCTGGAATAGAAAAAAAACTACCAGGGAGCTAACTGGCAAAGGAGAAGTGAGCTCAGCATCGCCAAACAGCTGAGAAGGGTGGATTTGACACTGAGAGATGATAGCTTAATAACCAGGACCTTAGCGTTTTATTATACCTCTCTCATATACTTAGCATCTTCTTCCTTCTAATGTAGTGTTCTGTATTATCTTATTTCCTATTGGTCTCTAAGATCCTTGAAAATAATATCTGAATAGGATTCATATTTTGATCTCATGTTGTTGAATAAATGAACATATGACCCCCCTCCCCAAATCAGAGGCCTTTCCTTTTCAGTTGCAAGTACTGAATGTTTTATTATAAAAGAAGATCATTAGAAAATTAGTTTTGTTTGACACCTCAAATAATTTTTCTAGGATTTTATTGAGTATGCTTATGGTAATACACGTATGCAAACACATGCACACAAGAGAGTGTTCATTTTAAAAGTAATCTTATAGCAGTCTCTATGATTATTGCCTTATCCCTCTCCTTGCTCTCCTAAGGGAAAGTGAGAGCAGAATCCCAGAAAGAGACTCTAGTAGTATTCTAAAACCCAACCAACTGAAGGAAGAGGTTATGTAGGTTAGGGCATGAAAAAGCCGGGGAAGAAACTGAGGTTCAGGACTAAGTACCAGGTATCAGATTTAAAAATCGTCACATGGATGCAGAGTACAGCATAAAGAATATAGTCCATATATTTCAATAAGTATGTATGGTGTCAGACGGATATTGGAGTTATCTGGTTGATCACTTCATAAGATATATAAATCTCTAATCGCTATATTGGACACCTGAAACTAATGTCATAAAAAAGATGAAAATCTTTATTCTACTCACATCCATAAATGGTTCACTGGCACACGTCCCTGTATACACTGCCTGACTCTCCAGGTGCTAAAAGTTGAGCTCATGAAGGTGAGTTGGCTGAACTCCATTAGGATAAATAGTTTGTATTGAACTTGACAGAAGATGGAAACTCTGCTGTTGACCCACAACTATATATCCACATATACAAAATATACATACGCAAGCTCACAAGTGTGGGCCCATAGCTGGTACACTTCAGAGCTTCAGGAAGACTTTTGCAGTGGTTCTCAACCTTCTGGCCCTTTAAATACAGCTCCTCATGTTGTGACCCAACCATAAAATTATTTTCTTTGCTAGTTCATAACTATAATGTTGCTACTGTTATGAATCGTAATGTAAATATCTGATATGCAGGATGGTCTTAGGCGACCCCTGTGAAAGGGTCATTCGACCCCCAAAGGGGTCGTGACCCACAGGTTGAGAACCACTGCAATGGATAGAATGGTTTTACATGGAGGTCTTTCTGTAACAACTAATTTGGACAAGCCCTAAAGAGGTGCTGCATAAAATTCTATATAACACTCTAGAGGTTCTGACATTTGTTCTAAGAAGTTGCATTATAACTTGTCAAATTTTCACTCACTCCAAAGGAAACCATTTTTCCTAGTGAAATAATTTTACATACAGCATGTTGAGGTGTGCATGTGCGGTTTTAATCTACAAAGCAAGGATAAGCTAAGAAAAGGTTATTCACTTTAGAAATTACTGACTTTGCAATGCCTTTTATTAAAGTAACCCTGTTGCATATTTAAAAAGCAATTCCATTTATGAAAATTGAATTTGCATACAATTTTATAAGTAAAGCTTTTGTGTGAGAATTGATCAATTATGTACTCAATATCCTTTTTGAAGGAGAATGTTATTCTAAGTATAGTTGTTGAGTCAGAATTGCATCTTCTTTAACTTTCTGTGTTGTTCACAAATATTATCCACAAGCTGAAGTTCAAGGTATAATTAATGTCAGTGAGCAGTAAAGTGTCAGCAAAATCATTAAGTAATTGACTTCTAAAAAATTCAGTGTAACAACAGTAAAAAAAACACAAAAAACCACAGGATTAGGAATAATATATAGTCTCTTGCATTTACTAGCTACGTGACTTTAGACAATTTAATTTATCTGAACCTCTCAATGTTCAAAATAAGGAATCTAATCTCCATCTATTAAGTTGGTCATGCAGATTTTAAAAATTAGGATGCCAAGTACTTAACATATAATTTTAATAAAGGGGGCCTATTATGAATACACTGTTATTGTCAAGTTTAATGACTTTTATATGTCGTTATTACTTACTTATACATAAGCCAGTGGTCAGCAAACTCATTAGTCAACAGAGCCAAATATCAACAATACAACGATTGAAATTTCTTTTAAGAGCCAAATTTTTTAAACTTAAACTATATAGGTAGGTACATTGTTATTAACTTAATTAGGGTACTCCTAAGGCTTAGGAAGAGCCACAGTCAAGGGGCCAAAGAGCCACATGAGGCTCGAGAGCCGCAGCTTGCTGACCACGGGGTCATAAGCTATTCATTTCAGGAATTCATTTAAATATAAATTCTCGCCCTAGTTGGTTTGGCTCAGTGGACAGGGCATCAGCCTGTGGGCTGAAGTGTCCCGGGTTCGATTCCGGTCAAGGGCACATGCCTGGGTTGCAGGCTTGGTCCCCAGTATGGGGCCTGCAAGAGGCAGCTGATCAATGATTCTCTCTCATCATTGATGTTTCTATCTCTCCTTCTTCCTTCCTCTCCAAAATCAATAAAAATATATTTTAAAAATAAATATAAATCCTCTTCTATTTCATAATCAATTTTTAATATCATACTAGTCTTCTTTGCTGAAACCTCAAATGTCCTGGTCAAATAGCATATTTCTTTTCTAAGTTTTACATTAATATCAGCTACATGTCTTCTTAAAAGATTCAAACATGCATTTTGTTCCCTGCATTTCATGCACAGTGCTCTTCAGGAACGCTGCTTCCAGCAATTTGTTAGCAGCATGTCCTATGGGCTCTGCATAGTTCAAGGCTGTACCGTCATCTATGCTTAAAGGGAGCTTGTTAAACAGACAGCTCGTCAGGACTTAGCTAAGGGAATCACCTAGTTACTCCAAGATAAAGAAAATGAAAGACCAATGGGATAATATATGTAAAGTGGTCTTCAGAAAGAAACAGAAGTAAACCAGACTTCCCTTCTCATCCTCTCCTTGCTTTTAGAAATGAGTCAATCTAATGTGCTTTGTTATGATTGCCATGCACATCATTCACTTTCAAACGCTGCTACATGTCCTAGAGAAAGGGGTGGTTCAACATGTTATACTAAGAATCATTCCTGGTATATCATAAAGGGTAAATAAAAGTCATGGCCCTGCCTGGTTTGGCTCAGTGGACAGAGCGTCGGCCTGGGGACTAAAGGGTCCAAGGTTTGATTCCAGTCAAGGGCACATACCCAGGCTTCAGGCTCAGGCCCCCATAGAGGGCATGCAGGAGGCAGTCAATCAATGATTCTCTCTTATCATTGATGTTTCTATCTCCTCTCCTTCTCCCTTCCTCTCTGAAATCAATAAAATTACAGTGGGGCCTTGACTTATGAGTTTAATTCGTTCTGAGACCGAGCTCGTTAACTCAAATTACTCTAGCAACTCAATGCAAAAAATCGGCTGAGAGACAGCTGGTATCTCAAAAAACTCGTTAGTCGGGACACTCATATGTCAAGGCCCCACTGTATATATATATTTTTAAAAATCATGAATATTCAGGTTCTTAATGTTCTAAAGTCCCAAACTGAGAGAGCTGCTTTACAACCTCAGCGAAATCACAGCACGGCAAGTCTTAGGTTCTGTGCCTCTAAAATCTGGTAAATTTAGTGCTGGTTTCATGAATAATAAAGCAAATATCTGTAAAGTATTTATTTGATGGAAACACTAAATAATAAAGGGAAGTCCTTGTGTTCTGCCAATTTTCAGTAATGCTTTTTGCCTTTGTTACTTAGACATACCTGTCTTATTGAATTCATATTCTGAAATCATAGGATTTTTTTTTCACTAGATTGTGTCTAGATTGAAGCAACCAGAGATAGAAAACCCAGAGCATATGTAGGCAAACCATCCAGATGGGAGGGTAAAAGAGTTTCTAAGCCATCAAATTCTGTAGTACCAGGAAATGCCTTTTAAATGTAGGCTATGTGCATGAATAGATTTTAAACAAAGCCACGTGCAAAGCTGAGGGAAGCTAAATAGCCCCTACGCTAACCTGCGGAAGCTCCGAGTCATAGTGCTACAAGCCATCCCATAAATCTGGAACATTTTCTCGCAAATTGCTCTATCAGACTGGATTATGAAAGCGTAATTTATTGGTAGGGACAATTCAAAGGGTAGAGAACAATCTCTGATTTCCTTGGGGAGGACAAGAACACATGTAATTCTTGCAAGAGAGACACAGTTCAGAAGGTATGCTATCCTCTGTTTATTCCCTCTTCATCAGCTAGGATAGTCGGATTATAAACCTAATTATTTATGCTAATTTATTTCCCCTGTCTTCACAGCTGTACATTTCTAAGTCTTGAGTCAGAAAATGATTTGAGTATCTATGGATTTCACAAATCTGATATCTAATCAAGAATACTATGGTATAGTCCTGGCCAGTTTTCTCAGTAGTTAGAGTGCCAGGCTGCAGACCCAAGAGTCATGGGTTTGATTCCTGATCATACCACAGTTGCAGGTTCAATCCCCAGCCCAGATCAGGGCCAGATGGGAGGCAACCAATGAATGTGTCTTTCTCATGTCCATGATTTCTCTCTCTCTCTCTCTCTCTCTCTCTCTCTCTCTCTCTCTCTCTCTCTGTCTTCCCCCCTCTCCCCCTTCCCTTCTACTCTCTAAAAATCAATGGAAAGAAATATCCTCACTCCTCTGGTGAGGATTATAAAAGAGAATACTGTGGTGTAAACTGTAGCTTTGGAGTCTCCTTGAATCTTCATTTTCAGTTCTTAAATCTTTAAAGATACCAATTTATTTTGTGTTTCCTAATATCCTACTGGTTTTTTAGCATTTGAAATAACTGACCAAGCAGATTAGTAAGTTATCTCTACATGTAAATTTGAGGCATCTAGACTGTTGGGTACAAGGAGACTGTAGCTACAAACCGTAGCTATCATTCAAAGTCATCTCAAATGCCAGGCCTTCCCTACTCACCCAGGAAAAAGAACCGACTTGCTCAGAACTGCCCTGATTCTATGAAACAAGCTACCTCCCATCTCCTATTACAGTTATTGTGTACATGTTCACTCTCTTCCACTAGCATCACCTCAACTTTTTGTTGTTGTTGTTCTTAATCCCCACCCAAGGATATGTTCCCATTGATTTTTAGAGAGTGGGAGGGAGAGGGAAAGACAGAGAGAGAGAAATATTCATGTGAGAGAGACACATCAATTGGTTGCCTCCCACACAAGCCCCAACCAGGGCCAGGGACCAAGCCTGAAATGAAGGTATGTTCCCTTGATGGAATTTGAACCCAGAACCCTTCAGTCTACAGGAAGATGCTCTACCCACTAGCAAAACTGGCTAGGGCTAAGTGCAAGGAGAGTTACTACTTATTTCTGTGATAATGTGCAATGCTGTCCTAGATAAACTGGGTTTTATGGTCACTACTAGAGGCCTGGTGCATGAGGATCAGGCCTAAACCTGCAGTCGGACATCCCTCTCACAGTCTTGGACCACTGGCTCCTAATAGCTCACCTGCCTGCCTGCCTAGTCACCCCTAACTGCCCTCCAGCTTGCTGGCCTGATCGCCCCTAACTGCCTCCCCTGCCAGCCTGGTTGCTCCTAACTGCCTCCCCCCCGCCAGCCTGGTCACCCCTTACTGCCCCCTCTTCCTGCCTGATCACCCCTCATGGCCCCTGCCAGCCTGGTAGCCCCATGCAGCCTGCTGTTTAATTGTTTAGTCATCCCTCACTAACCCCCTTGCTGGCCTGGTCCTGGGCAGTCATCTTGTGAGGGTGTGAGGGTCAATTTGCATATTACCTCTTTATTATATAGGATACTCACAGGGCACTCTTCATGATTTGACCATAGCCTCATTCTTCATCATCCTCTCATACCCATGCTGAGCCTCAGCCAGGCTGTATTATTTTCACTGCCCTGAGGTGTGGTGATCTCTCTCATGTCCAAACCCCCAGAGGATTCTGCTGAAGTGGCAGTTCCAATCATGCTTATGAATATCTACTCCACTTCACTATCAACGCTGCAGGACTGTGAGCAGGTCTGATTGTTTTTGCTTTTTCCCCACCCCCATCCCCCCAAAAGAGTGTTTGGTTTATTGTAGATTTATAATTAATTGTGGTGTTCAGTGAAATTTTTTTAAAAATTAATGATAATCCAAACTAGTCCCCCAAATGACATTCTGGTGAAGGTTTCTGTGAACGTGAAACTAGGACATAAAATTACATGGCATTAAATCTGGCTTCAAAGTTTATATCTCAAAAGTGACTGACGCATGCCCTTTGTGTTTTAACTCACCAGTAGTGTTTAATAATTTTTTTAAAGATAAGCACTGAAATATTTCTAGAAAGTCACCACCTGCCTTTCATATTGAAGTAATGACATTTCAGGTATTATAAATTATATTGTTATTATAGGTATTAACTTCAGTTACTGAGAGCTGTGTGTATGGGTTTTTTGTTTGTTTGTTTGTTTTTACATTACCACTTTATTCTAACTGTGCTTGGTTTTTTGCCATGGAAGAGTGTTTTACAAAAATTCATGGAGACAAAAATCTATGTGTGCTTTTAATAATGAAACAGATTTACAGATATTTCAGGGCAAATTATCATTTATTAAGTAAGTAAAGTTTGAGTGTGTAGTACTCTGTGTATGTTTGTGTATACTTAGATGGACAAGCAACTTAGGATTTATATAGTCTTTATTAAAACTGACATGATTTTTACATAAAAATAATCATAAGCCAAAGTATACCAATAAAATATTATGAAACTCCTCAATGAGAAGTGGAAATATGTTTATTCTTAGTAAACCAAAAATATTTTTGTTAGATCAAGAAAAGTGGAATATGAAAAGTATTGATTTGCCCGCCCCGTGTGGCCCAGTGGTTGAGTGTTGACCTATGAACCAGGAGGTCACAGTTCGATTCCCCTGGGGTCAGGGCACATGCCCAAGTTGGGGGCTCGATCCCCAGTGTGGGGCATGCAGCCAATCATTGATTCTCGCTCATCAGTGATGTTTCTTTCTCTCTTTCTCTCTAAAATCAATAAAAAATATATTTAAAAAATAAAAGTATTGATGTCTCATGAGAAAATTTTAAAAAATGATTTCTTTTTTTAATTTCAAAAAATAGAGTACGCTAATGTCCTAAGAAGTCCTAATTGAAAGAGAGCTAAAGAAATGTACTAAGAATACTAAGGTAGTAGGAGTTGAGAAGTAGGAGTAGAACCTGATAGTAAAACATGATGTTCAACTATCACATTGCTTTTAAAAGTTTTTGCTTCAATTTCATGCTAATTTTTTAAATAAATCCTTAAATGCTATTCCTTTGACACTTCGTCTTCAGGCAGCACTAAATATAAAAATAAACATCATTTGTTTAGAAATGTAATTTCATTTTGCATAATTACCATCAAAACTGCCACTATGGTAGAGCTCTGTTAATTCATACTAATGACAGGGAGACAATTGCTGAATTTTCCAAATTATTAAGTAGGTGGATAAATATAATAAAAGTCATGGATTTTTCATCTCAGGTGTATTTTATTTTCACAGTTTAAGTTTATTTCTTAATTATTCTGATAATATTAGGATTAGTCAGTATGCTAATGCATAGTCTATGAAACTTAAAATACTCAGAAGACATGCTTTCTTATCAACAAATTGCCTGGGTTAGCTAGCTTAGAGTACAAAATTATCCTAAGAGATGAGAATAGCACTAGGACAGCATAATTAATATACACTATGCCTGTCTTGAGGACCTCACACTCTAATACAGAATGGAACTTGTAATTCTTTTAAAATAATTAACAATATTTATTTGTTCCTGAATTCTTTCTTTAGGCATTCCAAATCAGTGAGGTATTATTATAATGTATCTTAAACTATGTTTTAGGCTAAACAGCTTCTATCTTATGTTAGTTACTATTGGTATTACTGTTAATTTTGGATTGAATAAAATAAATTCCCAGAGTCTGGGATGCCTGTAATTTTTCCCCAAAATGTTTGTTTGCTATTTTATACAAATTCAAGTTGTAAACCACTTGAAAAAAACAAAAAACACAACAAACTTTAAAATTACATCTATAAACTATAATTGGGGGGAAGAAACTATAAAGTTTATAGCTCCAGAATGGAAACTGAGATTTTCAGATTCTGAACCTGAGTCATAAAATGTACCAAGGCATGACCCTTACCCCTTTGAGTCTCCAGAATTTTAATTAGTCTTGGAATTCTAATCTTTCTGGGAATGTTCTGATTTTTATTTCAGGGCACTAACTGGTGTTCAGAATGCTCTGACTATATAGTCTTAAATTGGCATAAGACATGTTGGTGTGAGGGAAATAAATTCAAAATCCCTGCTTACAGTTCTGAGGGTATAAGAAGCATCTGGCAGGAGATCCCAGTCTTTCCCCATTAACATTGTACAGCCGTGAAAGCAAACACCATGTGCTTGTGTAATAGCATTTATTCATTCAGTAACCATTTGCTAAACAATGAGTAAAAGAATAAAACCAATCGTAAATGCTCAGTTGACCCCACTTCCTTGGCAAGGCCAAAGTGACAATTCTTATATTTGTTTCTATGCATACAATCCCATCTGAGTTCTCCTTTCTAAATATTTAACTTCCCAATGGTAACAGCTTCATTGTAACTTCATTGTGTTTGTTGTGTTGTTCTAATACTCAGTCTGGCCAAGCACGTTTGCTTTTTCTTCTCCTTTAACAATTGATATCCCGCCCTCATCCTGGGATTTCCTACAGTCTCTAAAGCAGAGGTTCTCAACCTGTGGGTCGCGACACCCTTTGGGGGTTGAACGACCCTTTCACAGGGGTCGCCTAAGACCATCGGAAAACACATATATAATTACATATTGTTTTTGTGATGAATCACTATGCTTTAATTATGTTCAATTTGTAACAATGAAATTGGGGGTCACCACAACATGGGGAACTGTATTAAAGGGTCGCGGCATTAGGAAGGTTGAGAACCACTGCTCTAAAGCCTTCCTCACAAGAGAACAGAAATCATTGTTTTTTTGTGTGTGTTTTTCTGAAGTCCTTGCTTTTCATTTTGACCCGATACATTATCTCCAGGTCATGCTTCTTGCCATGCTGATATATGAGTGTGATCTCTCATCCTCATTTATGAATTTTTATGTACAATTTACCAGGCATTAATATCTGATCCTAATTCAATTCAGAATTCAACTAATCAATACTGATTGTGCATTTCAGAGAAATGGCAGAGTATAGAAGGAGAAATGGATCTTTAAAAAGTTTGAGAAGAATCTGAGACTTAAATTTGTATGGCTCTGGGGGGGAAATAATTCCATGCAATTCTTCTGAGGTTGTTGCCTCATATACAGAAGGAAGATTATACTTGAAGGTAAAAAAAATAAAAATAAAAAAGTAAGGATTTAAACTTTGCCTTACAATAACATTCCTAAGGAAGTTTCTTATCTTTTTTATGTTCTGGTTGTACCTAACAAAGGACTCCAAATATAGTGTTCAGTACCCTAGGCACCCTCAAAGAAAACAGATTTAATTAGTATGAGAAACTTGAAAAAGGATATTTTGTTGATTTATTTTTATTTTTTTAAATAAAATTTGTCCAGTCAATTCATAAAATAACTGGCTCAGAAGTTGAACTATTCTAGGGAGGGGTGTTTTAATCCTAAAATATCAAGTTTTGATAGTTATCCATTGTAAAAAAAAAATGTTTACCTAAATTTATAATTATCCCCATTATAGTTTTTAAATGCCATGCTATTCATGCTAGGCACACCTTCTTTTTTCAAAACAGGGAAGAATGCCTTTTTTAGTCTTTCAATTTCATTTGTCATTTCATTCTTTGCCAGGAGGACAATAAGCTGAACTCCCAAATAACCATCTGAATCAATTTTGAAGAGAAGGTAATGTGTCTTTCCTGAAAGTACATAAAATATTTTACCTTAATTCAATAAAAACAACAATGGATCATTTTAACATTCATAACCAATAGAGCTCATGACACTGTAATGAAGTACATCAGGTTCATTGAGTGATTATGCCGGCACTTTATCAGGTATGCTCAATATGCCGGCTGAGTTGTCCCATCCATGTATTTACCTGAATGTAGATTGTTACACAGTATATAATAAATTCTCTATTTTATGGCCTTCTGGGAACTGAGGGAAATGATTCAATTAGTAAGAACATGTGAAGTGAAGGAAATTAAATCAACTTTAATAAAAACATCTATAAATCAAGTTGCAAGCGAAGCAGAGTGGTCATTAGGGGCCTCATTCCTGGAAATTAATAGAACATCTCAAGGGTCATATTTTTATAACTTCTCGCATGTTAGTTGGACACAGCTCAAGGGCATCCCTAAAACTACCAATCACATGAGGACTCCTGACTTTCGGTACATGTCTCCAATGAGGTCAATAGGTATGCATTAGTCCTGTATATGGAACTCGGCCCGAGTAAGCATCGCAGCGAGAGATATGTGAATTTAATGCATCATTGGTAGGAAATGCATGCAGAAAATTTTTATTTCTCCTAAATATTCAAGGTTTCTTTGACCAAAAGTTGTTGTTTTTTTCACACCTTTAACCTATGAAGGTCCCATTCTTCATTCATGGCTATGGGAGTGTAGGAGGTTTCTATTGCCTTTTTAAACATTTATGTATTTTTTCCACTTTTCTAAAATAAACATTTCAAACAAAGCAAAAATACAAGTATGACGTTTTTATTTTTACTGCTTCCTCCCTCCTTCCATCTCCTTTTTTAATTTTACTGTGCTCTCAGGTAATTGCTACTTACAGTTTATTATGTATTCTTCTAGGAGTGTCTGTTAACATAGAGAGAATATATACATATTTTATGCTACCACATACATAGTCTCCATATCTAGGATCATATTATACATACTATTCTATGTTTGTTCATTCATATTATTAAGTAGTATATATTATTATACCACATTATTATAAAAATTTTACTTCATTGCCTAGAATTCCTATACCATAATTTGTTCCACCACGGTTCTTGGTAAATGATTTCATTATTTTTAGAACAAGATTACATATAATTTCTCTATAATTTCCTAGCATATTTATAAGTTATTATCTTAATTTACCATTTTTTTAAATAATCGGAATTTTTGGTGTACAGTGAGGTTGAGTATTCCAACACTTTTTAATTAATAACTCAGAAAGAAAAGCCCATGGTCCTTTCCCTTTTGCTCTGCCACTGCCCTCACCCCACCACCTCCAGACGGTAAACTTCAGTCGCTGAAGGTTCTGGAAAGGAACTCAATCATGCTGGGAGTCACGTACTTCCCCTGTGTGGAGTTGCAGATCTCATAACTCTGACGGATTTGGTTCTCAGTTTGCCCCCACCTGTGTGATATCTTCTAGAAACCTGTCACAGTTTGTTTGTGGAAGGCATACTCTCACCACCCTGATAGAAATTCCAAAGACATTGTCTAAAGCAATATAAATAAATCATAGCACTCCTCTAGAGAATTATTCCATATTTCTTCTAGCACTTTAGAAGTTCTGAGAGAAAAGGCATCTTTAACTAGTACCTTGGACTGCCTTTATACTCAATACAAGATATAAAAAGTGTAAAAGGCTCTATGCATCTCTCAGGACCCAGGTCAGGGAGCCGCCAGCTCTTGAGGCATTTATTGGTCTTCCCCTGGTCAATTTTACTTAATTCTTTGTGTTCTCATTGTTCTTTTTAAATTTTTTTTTAAATTCTTTATTGTTGAAATTATTACATATGTTCCCTTTTTCTGCCATTGACCTCTCCCAGCCCACCCTCCTCCCCAGCACAGACCTTCACCCCCCTGTTGTCTGTGTCCATTGGTTATGCTTATATGCATGCATACAAATCCTTTGGTTGATCTCTTACCCCCTCACCCCCTCCCAACCACCCCTGCCTTCCCTCAGGTTTGACGGTCTGTTCGATGCTTCTATGTGTCTGGATCTATTTTTGTGCATCAGTTTATGTTGTTCATTATATTCCACTCATGAGTGAGATCATGTGATACTTTTCTCCAACTGGCTTATTTCTTTAAACTCCTCTTGTAGCATTTATTGCACTCTGCATTGTTCCATAATTGTGCTTATATGTGTTTTCTTCCACACTGGACCCTTGGTTAATTGAAGATCAGGTCAATGACTAATTTATCTTTATATTAATAGCCACACTCACAAGAAAAATAAGAAAATATCTATCATATGAATAAATGGAATAACGTATGTTTATCTGTGTGAAGTAACGTAAGTAATGGACAGTAAGTAGCAGATAAGTTTGTAGAGCTGAGATACTTATCCAACTCTTTTTAAGATAAAGAGTTGCCGTGACCTAATTGTGGAAAGTGACTCTTTTAAATGCAGCTGTGGTTTTTGTTATCGTGCTACACAATAATGTATTATAGCAATTCAGATATACTTACATTTTCTCTGATTTTATTACTTTTCTGCTACAAAGACAAATACTGTGCCAGTACTCTCAGACCCTCAGGGAAGGAGGAATGATTTGCACAGTAGTTTATACAAACACTGCTCTTTAAATTGGATCAGGAAAGCTTCCTTTAAAATGACAGCAGTCATAGGACTTTGTCTCTCAATTGCAAAATAAAATTAAAATTTCAGTTTTTCCTCGCTGTGGGGAAATAATTTAGAAGTTGGATGGGAAGGAACTTGTTACATCTGCAGAAAAAGTTCTAAAGTGATTCATTATGAAAAACGAACTTGACATTTTAGCAGGTCACTTAGCAATGAGCTATTCTAGTTTGGGGTTCTTGAATCAACTTAATCATATATACCATTTTGTCAAAATGTTAAATCATGGCCATGGAAGGTATTATATGTCATTTGAAAGTAAACTAAATTGAGATAAGTCAATTTCCTCTCCTCCTCCCCCTCCTCCTTCTCCTCCTCCTCCTCCTCCTTCTTCATCTCTCCATCTTAATATACTCAGACTAGCCAGCACCTTCCAGAACATGGGGCAGATGTTGGCTAACCTTATAGCAATAACCCACAATAAATAAATGAGACCCAATGATGACACAAACATTCCTGCAGTGATTGCACTTTTCTTTGCAACCATGGCTGCAGTATTACAACATTTTTAACTCCATACTGGCATCACCTCCTTCCTAGTAATACATAATGGTTGCAATTTGACTGCTGTTCTCAACTTCACTGTTTCTTAATTTCAATGCATTGATGTATATGGCACATGAGAAAGCAAAGCTACAGGATTTGCAGGACCTCGAAATGGACTAACATGTTTATAAGCCTCTGTAACTAACTACTTCCCACACTTTGTTTTTTCTACTAATAACTACCATCGGACTCAATGCAAAAGAAAAGGTAGCTATTATGAGTAGATGTCTCCTAAAAGCAACATTTGGACAAATTTTCTACTTAATAGTTTCCTCCTTTGCTGTTAACAGCTTTCAGAACCAGGAACTTCAGGGAAGGTGGTGTACAGCAAATGCGTGCAGTGAGCGTTTACCTGAGAGTGCGTGGACCCGTTTTGAAACTAAGTCCAGGGCATACTTCCTCTCCTTGCTTGCCTGTGCCTCTTAGTTTCCTACAATACCAGTTATATCATTTGAGATTAGATGTGTCTCACTTTGCGTTTAAATGAGAAAGATGTTCTCTTGGTGGCTTATTCAGCGAGGAAACTAAGTGTCTGAATTATTGGAAGGTAAAAGATGCCAGGATTTCAGATACACTTGGGCCATTTCACCTTCACCCTGCTCCTCTCTTACAGAAAGCTTTTCATGGCAGCCCTCCAGCTGTTTCTCTTCCAGTTGAATTTGAAGTGCTCTATTGCCTTGGCTAAATTTCAACTACGTCAGTAAAATCCCAAAGAGCAAATCAAGCTAGCATCAGAAGTACCATTCCTCCTAAATAAATACGCGGCTGGCCCCTGACTATGAAAAGAGACATCCTACCATCAGGATTATGTTGTAGTCAGTCTTGATAAAGGCAGTCACTTCCTCATGCAGAGGCTTTCCATTGTCTAACTCAAGTTGGAGCTCCGTTTAAATGAGCTGGCCGTCTCGCTGGCACGCACACGGTTCACAGAAGCACTTGAGGAGCACATGCCTCGCGCTTCAGTACAGCCAGCATCACTGCCGTCACCACTATAAAGTGCAGAGACGGGCCTCGAAATGGCTATTCACGGTCCCCTAGGAACTGAGCAGGACTAAATCCACACGTCTTAGTTCCCGGATGACTTCAGCCTCCCTAAGAAACCAGTTCCTTTCTCTTCTGAAATATTATTCAAAGCCTGTTGTTCCTGATGATTATATCCACCAACCTTCTCTGTAGTATCTAAGGAACATTGTCTTCACTCCAAAGAGGATATCCAAATGGTCAAGAGACAGGAAAAATGCTCAACATCACTAATCTCCTCCCCCTTGCTCACTCTCTCAGCAGATTGCCTGGATGTTTATATCCCTCTTTTAAAGAAAAGCAATCAGGTGATAATTAGCTAATTCTTCCACCACCAAATTTACCGTCCTGCCTTTCTCTTTACCCATGTAATTCTCTGTACTTCTGTTTCAGTGATTCTATTGAAATTCAGCAACTTAATCTACATCCCACTCCCACCCCCATGCACTCAAAGTCCTTGCTCTTGTAATTGACTTCATCTTTCCCTGTACTGATTGCTCATTCTCATTGGCATACAACGAGAATAACCCCATATTTCTCGATTAACCCCATCTTAGAAAAAAAAAATTCCTTGATAGAATACTCCTCTCCAGCTGCCACCTTTTGTAGAAAAACTCCTGAAAATATTTTGCTCTATTTCTTTCTCTGTTGATATTTTTACAACCGGCCTTTCAAGCTCACTCTCTTGAGTGTTCTCTTTTCTGTTTACAAGTAACATCAAGACTGCTTATTCCAATGGTCAATTCTCAGGTTCCATTTATTTGATAATTCCCTTTGACACAGTTAATTATTACCACCTTTACAAAGACTTTGCATACTTTGCTTATATGACACAATACTTTTCTTATTTTCATCCTCCTTGACTAATTCCTCCTTTAGTTTCATTTCTTAGTTCTCCTTTTATTTTCCAAGAAATGTTGGGAGTTCTGCAGTTATTTGATCTTGGGCCTCATCGCTCTTTAATGTGCACTTATTCTCTAGGTGATCTTATCTAATCTCATGGCTTTAAATATCGCACAAACTCTCAGGCCTGAAGCTTCAAAGTCTCTGAGTTCTGCTTGGCTGTCCAATGGGCATATCTAACAGAAATCTTGATATATGTGATGTAGGGGCTTAAGTCATATTTTTTTCTAATTTTATTTTTAAAAACCAGAAACAAATCAAAGAAAATTGTTTGTTCTAAATACATTCTTCTAAATCTATTCAGTGATTGTATCAATGTTAGTTAAATTCTGAATTTTTTCCTACGTTTTCAATGCATTATTATTTCTTTTAAACTAAAAGATAAAATCTATGTCATCATCCTTTAAAATTACCACTACAGAGAAATAAATCAAACAAATAAGCTCACAACTAAGTACGTTTAATTTAAAATATAGACAATAAAACTTAAAACCATTTAAACCTAACTTAAATATTATTTTTTTAATATATTTTATTGATTTTTTTATAGAGAGGAAGGGAGAGAGATAGAGAGTTAGAAACATCGATGAGAGAGAAACATCGATCAGCTGCCTCCTGCACACTCCCGACTGGGGATGTGCCCGCAACCAAGGTACATGCCCTTGACCAGAATCAAACCTGGGACCCTTCAGTCCGCAGGCTGACACTCTAACCGGTTAGGGCTTAAATGTTATTTTTAAAATCCTAATAAAATTGATAATATAACATTAAATTTATGATGTCTTGGTTCTGAAAGCCTGTCCTTTTCATAAAAAAAAAATATCTCACAAAATTAGTTGTGACACATATGATTTGAGAAAATTGGGATCAATTTGTATTAACAACAAAATGAAAATACTCGCTATCTGAAATAAAAAGATCATAAAGTACAGTGTAATCTATCAGCTGTGAAAGTAAACAAATGAAATAAAACACCCAGTTTAGAACAGTACTCATGCTTTTTACATGAGTCATAGCTAAGACAAAATAACTAAAATAATTATGAATAGTAATGACAGAGGGAAATGTTCATAGGACAATATAAAATGAAGGCATAGATAAGCTACTATATAGTTATAATATCTTAAGGGTAAATGCAGCCCAGGCTGATGTGATCAGTTGGTTGGAGCGTCATCCTGTACACCAAAAGGAGGCGGGTTCGATTCCCAGTCAGGGCACATGCCTAGGTTGTGAGTTCCATTCCCAGTTGGGTTGCGTGGTGGGGGCAACCAATGGATGTTTCTCTCTCAGATTAATGTTTTTCTCTCTTTCTCTTTCTTCCTCTCTCTGGAATCAATAAAAATATTTTTTAAAAGAATAAATGCATATGTAAATGCACACACGTTCACACTTCCTTAGGATATAAAGTAAGTGTTTATAGTAGTTCCCAGATGGAAAATCTGTTCTCTGCATTTTTTTTTTCGGTCAGTAAGTGTTCTTTGTTTTAAGATCAGCAAAAGTTAATATCAATACATTATTTAAATAAATCACTACACATCTTTAAAAACTTAAGTCTCAACCCATTTACACTTCACTTGATTTCAATGACTCCCAAAGTCTGTTCCACTTACCAACTTTTCATTATTTCTCTGACCTCCCTGTTATGTGAAAACTATTCTAACCAAAGAGATCTACCTTCTGACCTTGGGCACATTCTCACCTTTAGCCAAAATTGTAATGCTTTAAGGCCCAGCTCACTTTTTTTTTTCTCCACGAGGCCTTTGAGACAATCATAACCTTTTGAAATTGTCCTCTCTATAGATTCTTATAGCACTTCCTATACTGTTTATCTCGCACTTGACAAAAGATTCCTGGCATCGTTTTATCTCAGTAATTGTAATCCCTAAGTATATGCTAAAAGAAAGAGTAAATACCCTGCACTTACTCAGAACTCTACATCCAGATTTGAGGGGTGTTCTTAATAGTGATGACATGTACATGAACTAATAAAATGCCATTGCTAATGTTTGACAATAAAATTGATTTTAAATCAAGATATGGATATGTTTAATCTCAAATAGATGAGAAGTATGTTGGTTGCATGGAAAATGAGCATAAGTCACATTAATTTGATAATTGGATCTACAAAATCCCACTCTCACTTCCTATCTAGATCTGTTTTTGGCCTCTCCCCTCCATCTAGGCATATGCAGTGTACATCTTTGCACAGCCCTTTCTTTGTGGCTCTTTAGCCTCTGTAAGTAAGGGGAATTAGTATCTTGAATACCAATTACAAAATATGACACTGGTTAAATGAAAACTGGTGTGGAATAAGTAATGATCTCCTTTTGAAAGTGACTAGTTTAAAGAAAAATCGACAGTTGACCAACATAAAAGGGAAGGTCAATAAAATTTTCCCAACTTTCTGTTTTATTCGGGTCATCCACAGCTCATGGATTTTGAAAAAAAAAAATCTTTGTTTTATTTGACAATGTGACATAATAGGCTAGAAAATAGATATTAGAAATGTCTGTGGTGTGAATTTCCTATGCATAAATGTCCAAATAATTTAGCTAGATACTACCCAGTCCAGGAGGTGAAGTGCATGTAACTCCTACTTCTTGAGTGAGGGCTGTTTGGTAACTTGTTTTCTAAAAGTAGAGTATGGAAGGAGCAAGGAATAATTTTACACTGGAGAAACCTGAACAGCACTGCTTCAGCCATGTGATCAAGGGTAAAGCCATCCATGTAAGTCCCACTGCTAGCGCGTACCATTACGTGATGTGATAAGAACGGCATTTTTTCCTGTGGTCTTTCTCCTAAAAACTCTAACCCCAAGAAAAAGAGCAGAAAAATCCAAATCGAAGGACCCTCAGCGAAATACACATTTTGTATTCCTCAGAACTCTGAAGTTCATCTAAACAAGGAAAATCTGAGAAATTTCTTCTGTCTAGAGGACACTAAGGATACATGATGACTAAATGTAATGTGTGCCCTTGATGGGATCCTGGATCAGAAAGTAGACATTAGGTAAAAGTCAATTAACACTGAACAAAGTATTGACTTCGGTTTTCTTAATTGTGGCAATGTATTATAGAACCTAAGGTGTTAACAATAATTGAAACTGGGTGAAGGGTATATAGAAACTCTCCGTACTACCGGCAACTTTTCTGTAATTCTAAATCTGTTCTCAAATTTTAAAAAAAAGGTTATCTAAATTTGTCTCTTATAACGTCCACGATAGAATAATGCTTGATATTTATAGTAAATCCCTCACATACCACACCAAATGGGGGGGAGACATAATTTTTGAACTGTGATACGGAAGAGTCTTTAAATAAAAAGTATGCTGTTTAAAGAAGGTATTCCAGAAAGATATTCTACTACTCCAGCAATACTGTGTTTTATGCATGCTCTTTGGTTTTAAAGAGTTGTAACTGCTACAAATACATGTCTCAATAAATGAGAGGGAAAGTGGATGGATCCCAGTAGATCCTTACTATTATAGGAATCTTCTGGAGAATTGTGTGCTGAACTATACATCCTTTGGATATTTTCATGCTGCTGTAGCTAAAGCATAACTGACTTTTCATTATTCCCTTCCACAAACTCTAATATATACACCTTCTGTGTGCTTTTCTCATCTGACATACATAGTTCAACAATGAAGTTTACTTCAGCCGACTTGTACACTTTTAGTTAGAAATGGTTTCATATTATTTTTCTCTTTACTGTTCCATTACAATTGTTAATTTCTTTGAAAAAATAACTATTGGTATACTATCTTACAAAAACCCTTTTGTGCAATGTTTAGATGAGCATACATTTATTTCTAGTAAAGTTAATTTTGGAGCTGGAAGGTACTATAGAGTTCACTTGCTACAAAGTTTTCATTCACCAAAGGAAGACATTGAGGCAGATGGGGGTAAAATCATTTACCTGACTTGGGAGGACCCCATAGAGAGTAGCTTTGTATCACACATCATTGGCATACTGGCTCAGACTGTGTTTTTAAAACATGTCAAAATTTAGGAGTGACATTACAGTCTTTCTTAATGAGAGCCTCAGACATTTGGATGAGGCCTAAAGTATTAGATAAGTATTCATATATGGAGTAAAACTCAAATTCACACACTTTGTAGAGTATCAACTACAAGAAAAGTTGTACCCCAAAAAGCTGTCTCCTAGAAGGATGGTTGGCTACACAGGCAACATTGAAACCACTGAAATAGATGAGTCAATCACATAAGTTCATCCAAATAAGAGGTTGACATTCCTGACTGATTTCCTTGAGTGGGATTGACGCTGCTTCACTACAGTAGAAATGTTAACAGCTTGCATTGATCAACAACTGAATTAGTTAGTCTCTGTCCATGTAGCTGAAAATTATTCTGTAAAAGCAAAATGGTTAACTTGTTGACTTGATAGTTTCAAATTGACTTTCCTGTACCTGTGTAACCACTCTTTGGGTCATTGAAAATTATTTTATGTTTCATTAACAAAAGTTCAGGATGGCAGAACTTAGAACAATATCATTCATTTATCCTCTCTCGACCACAGCCTGTGCCCTAGTTCAGTTTCCACCCCCTCATACTTTTTAAAATGTAGTAAAACAAATTACTAGCAAAAAACACACACCAGACATACAAAATGCAAACTATTATTAGATTAAAAAATCATAAAAGTACTCATCAAATTGCTATTAAAATTTTAAACCTATATTCTCATTTGCTATCCTTATCTCAACTTAAATGTGTAAAAGGGCAGGAAAGAGAACCCTAGCTTCTTCAAGTTGCACTGCTATACAATAGGTTCATCGTTCCCAACCTAGCTGATCATTAGAACCACCTCTGGGAATGCTTTTTAAAAGAGAGGTATTCTGTGAGTACATTTATTCAGATGATGGAGAAGACGGCACTCCTTCTCCACACAGACCAAGGTGTGGAACACCTCATCTACCAATAGGACCCCACAAAATGCACAAAGATCAGAGAGCTGACTAGTCCAAGTTCTAGAGCCCTCAGTCCAGAGGAGGAATCTCTGAGCTGAGGCCTTAGGCTTACCTGCTATAAGCACATATGGCCCTTCAGGTGGTGGCTACTAGGATAGTCTATATAGTTCACTATTTCCCTGCTGCCTAGTCCACAAACCTGGAAGCACCAAATGATCTGAGAACGGGAGGAGGATCTTTGCCTCAGTGGTTTGCATACACATGGTATGGTAATTCTTTTGCCAGGAGGAAAGAGACATGGGCCAGACTGTGTCATCAATACTCAAATTCTATACATATGTGTATATTGGTAATAAATTCCCAGGCCTCCAGGACAATTCATTGGAAAGCATTTTATAACTGGGTCTTCTAGTCAGCATCAATATAATGCCCTGAATATTTATCTTAAACATATATACCATGTTAATCATTTATTGGTTTAATAGATATTCCTGTGGCCCGTTTTACTAAATATCTTTAAATGCTTTGATATCAGGAACATGGGTCAAATATTTTGCTTATTACAACTTGGTGAATTAATGGAGCTAGAAATCAAACCCGAGATTTCAGATCCGCAGGACCCACCTCTCCGTTTTGAAAGGCAATAAATAAATCAAAGGCAGTGTCAGTCATCAAATAATAACAGGATGTTGGATAAGATTCAAATTCATTGCAGTAAGCGCTTACCACACAGTGGGTAATTTCATTTCATTTTCAAGTGGCAACATGTTTTAAGTATTTTAAAATCAGTTTTATAACTGGCTTTGGGAGAAATGGTCCCAGCACTTGACACTATTCACTAGGCTAATTATCATGCTGTAGGATTAGCATAAATCAGTTTTAAAAGAAATTGACTCATTTTATTCCTCTCCAACTGCATAGGGTTTCTAATCTATTGATTCTGCATAACTGTGAGAAAAATAATAAAACTGCCATGATAAGGGCCCCAACTTCTAGCACAGCGATAGTATCAAGTGGACAGGACCTAATGCAAATACGGTCTTAGTTGAAATGACCTATCCATTCCTGCATGATCTATTCAGTTCACTTCAGCAAGCTTCTCTTTTGTTGTGGATGATGAAATGTTTTCCGTCAGTGTTGATGCCTCCAGGAGCTAGTGGAATATTTTTATTCCTAAATAATAATACTGGCATCTTTACCTTTTTCAGCAACTATTGATAGCATCTGATACAATTGGAAGCCTGAGCACATGGCTTGGGAACATGGCTAATATTAAAATCATGGCTGTTTTTAACAATTCTTTGCAGTAGGCTGCAGCAAATGACTACGACTTATTGCTCACTTGCCATGGGTCAGACAATGTAATAAATAATTATAGCTGTTATCACAGTCCAGCAAGGCCAGCATTATCCTTGTTAACCAGGTCATTTGACCCTACTTACTCTTGACAAAGAAAATTCTGATATTTTTTAATTCAGAAAAGGATTCTCCCCCGTCTCTCTTTCACGCGCGCGCACACACACACACACACACACACACACACACACACACACACACCACTCATACTGGTCTCTAAAGTAGTGAAGTCCTAGCTGTTTTTGCTCAATGGATAGGGTGTCGGCCTACAGACTGAAGGGTCCCAGGTTCGATTCTGGTCAAGGGTACATACTTCAGTTGCAGGCTCCTCCCTAACCTGGGCCCTGGTCAGGTGAATGCAGGAGGCAACCAATGGACATGTTTCTTTCACATTGATATTTCTCTCTGTCTTTCTCTATCTCTTCCACTCTCTCTAGAAATCAATGGAGAAATATCCTTGAGTGAGGGTTAAAAAAAATTTTAGAAAAAGGAGTGAAAAATTTTCTAAATATACACTGAAGTATTATTGCGGAGATTGGTTTTCCATTTCGTGTGTCTCAGAAATTCTTCTAATAAAGTTTAAGCAATTTTATCTCCCAAACTCCCAACTTTCTTTGATCTCCCAACATCAGTTCCTCTGGCCTTGTTCTGTTCTATCCATTCCTCTCTCTCTAACCACTTCTCCTATTTCCTCCTAGTCCAGTTTTATACTCTCCATGATTTCCTCATTTTTCTCAGGTAAAGCAACCTTTCTCTATCTTTTCCAGTTGTCCTCTTGTTACATGTCCTTTTCCAATTCAACAAAGCTCTGGTGACTATCTGCTCTAAGAGACAGAAGATGAAGGAGGCTGTGCAAACTCTTTACTCTAGAATTCTTGCCACATTCCTATTGCACAGATAGGAAAAATGAAGTTAAAATGAGGTTTTGATAAATGAAGTTGCTTGTTCAGCTGCTTAAGTAGTTAAAATACTACTGTTCTAACAAGAATTTGAATAAGATGACCCAATTAGAAATTTTTGTTTGTTCCACTACGTAACACTGTTTTATTGTGAAAGAAATTGTATCTAAATCTATGAGTTTTAAAAATCAAAGATTGTTACCTTATATGTAGGATGTGTTCTTTATTAAAAATCCCTATAGATTTTTTTTTAAAAAAATCTGTCTGTCTCTTTTATCTTATCTTTCTTTTTTAAGCCAAGATTGCATTGCCACCTAAACATCTAATTTGCAAATAAGCCTGAAAGTTTTTTCTTAACCAATCTGCCTTCTGAATAATAAATATTTTTGGACACAACTGAATTTTACCCATTTCTGACATTGTATTTTAGGCAATTATTATCTCTGAAAAAGTTTTACCTTGTATGAGCTTTTGGGTTAAATGTGTAATTGAGATAGACCACCATTCTAACGGAATGATCTAAAAATTTTACAGAGACCGGACAGGGAAGTGATGATCACAGGATTCCTGAGAAAGCAAACATTGGATTGCTATTTGATGACCAATTTGAATTTTGAGTTTTGACAAGTGAAAATGTTAGAATTTGTATGAAAATGTTTATTCTTCTCTGAACTGTCTACCCTCAAAAAGTAAGTTTTGCTTAAAGTAGGAGCATCTGTGAAACATAAATTTCTTAAAATTGATAATGCTCTATGCAAAGGCAAATGATAATATGTTACCAGCAGTAGGAAAGCAGGAGAGTTAGAGCTGAGAGGATTAGCAGAAATTCTAAAGAATGGCTCATGCCTGGATTTCATTATGTAATAGACTCAACCTGTACACAGTTGTGAGCAAGGATGTCATTTAATTCAGATGTGTGTTTTAATAATTTTTCCCAAGAATGGAGTTATAAAAAGCATTATCTTTATTAAAGTGTCTTATTTGTTTTATTTCAAAATGAAATTTAACTAAGAAAAATAATTTTAAACATGTAACCATTAATAAATGAACAATTAGTATGCAATCACAAGATTCTGGAAATATTTTCATAGAGAATTAGAGTCAACCTAAAGGCTCTTAATTACTTTTTATTTACTTTTTTCAATTTTTGTTTTATGGATTTCAAAAAGTAAGGGAGAGGGAGAGAGAGATAGAAACATCAGTGATGAGAGAGAATCATTGATTATCTGCCTCCTGCATGCCCCCTACTGGGGATCGAGCCCACTAACCGGCACTTGTCCTGACCTGGAATAGAACTGTGACCTCCTGTTCCATGGGCCAGTGTTCAGCCACTGAGCAACACTGGTCATGCTTATTTACTTTTTAGCATCCTCACTTGAGAATATGCTTACTGATTTTATTTATATATATATTTTTGGAGGAAATTCACATTATTTGAATTTTTGTGTGTGTTTCTTTTTAATGAAATCTTTGTTGTTGAAAGTATTACATATGTCCCCCTTCCTACTTCATTGACCCTTTCCAGCCTACTCCCACCCCCGACCCCAGGCCTGTACCAACCTAGTGTCTGAGTCCATGGGCTATGCATATACGCTTACAAGTTCTTTGCTTGATCTCTTAACAACCAACCACCCTACCCCGCCTTCCCTCTGATATTCTACAGTCTGCTCTATGCTTGTGTGTCTCTCGATCTATTTTGTTCATCAGTTTATTTTGTTCATTAGATTCCACATATGAATGAGATCATGTGATACTTGCCTTTCTCTGACTGACTTATTTCACTGAGCATAATACTCTCCAGGTCCCTCCATGCTGTCTCAAAGGGTAAGAGATCCTTCTTTTTCACTGCTACATAGTGTTCCATGATGTAAACGTACCACAGCTTTTTTATCCACTCATCTACTGATGGGTACTTGGGCTGTTTCCAGATCTTAGCTATTGTAATTGTGCTGCTATGAACATAGGGGTGCATACATTCTTTCTGATTGGTGTTTCAGATTTCTTAGGATATAATCCTAGAAGTGTGATCACTGGGTCACTCAGTTCCATATTTAAAGTTTTGAGGAAACTACATACTGTTTTCCATAATGGCTACACCAGTCTGCATTACCAGCAGCAGTGTACTAGGGTTCCCTTGTCTCCTCATCCTCACCATTTGTTGATTTGTGATTTGTTTACGGTAGCCATTCTGACAGGTGTGAGGTGATACCTCATTGTCATTTTAATTTGCATTTCTCTGATGATCAGTGACTGAGCATTTTTTCATGTCTCTTGGCCTTCTGTATGTCTACTTTGTATAAGTGTCTATTTAGGTTCTTTGCACATTTTTAATTGGATTGTTTGTCTTCATTCTGTTGTATGAGTTCCTTATATATTTTGGATATTAACCCTTTATCAGATGTGTCATTGCCAAATATGTTCTCCCATACAGTGGGCTCCCTTTTCATCTTGTTGATGGATCTTTTGCTGTGAAGAAGCTTTTTATTTTGATGCGATCCCATTTGTTATTTTCTCTTTGGTTTCCTTTGCCCTAGGAGATGTATCTGTAAACATATTGCTACAAGAAATTTCTGAGATTTTGCTGCCTATGGTTTCTTCTAGGATTTTTATGGTTTCATGACTTACATTTAACACTTTTATCCACCTTGAGTTTATTCTTGTCCTTTATTTAAGAGACTGTTCACTTCATTGTATGCTCTTGCCTCCTTTGTCAAATATTAACAGAGCATAATGTCTTGGGTTTATTTCTTAGGTCTCTTCTGTTCCATTGATTTATATGCCTGTTGGTGTGCCAGTACCAGGCTGTTTTGATTACAGTGGCTTCATAGTATAACTTGATATCAGGTATTGTGATCCCTCCAACTTTTTCTTCTTTCTCAAGATTGCAGTGGCTATTCGGGGTCTTATTTAGTTCCATATACATTTTTGGAGTATTTGTTGTAGATCTGTGAAATATGCTGTTAGTATTTTAATAGGAATAGAATTGAATCTGTAGATTGCTTTAGAAAGTATGGACATTTTAATGACATTAATTCTACTAATCCATGAACACAGTATATTCTTCCACTTGTTTATATTTTCCTCTATCTATTTTTCAATGGCTTGTAATTTGGAGGGGATACAAGTCCTTTTCTTTTCTTCTTTTTTTTTTTTTTTACTTTGGAGTTCTTTTTTTAAATTTTTTTCTTTATTGATTAAGGTATTACATGTGTGTCCTTAACCCCCTGTGCCCCTTCATCCCTCCCCCCACTCATGCCCTCACTCCCCTAGTGTCTGTGTCCATTGGTTAGGCTTATATGCATGCATGCAAGTCCTTTGGTTACTCTCTCCCTTTTACCTCCATCCTCACCTACCTTCCCTCTGAGATTTGATGGTCTGATCACTGCTTCTCTGTATCTGGATCTGTTTTTGTTCATCAGTTTATGTTGCTTGTTATATTCCACAAATGAGTGAGATCATGTGATATTTTTTTTTGTCTGACTGGCTTATTTCACTTAGCATAATGATCTCCAGTTCCATCCATGCTGTTGCAAATGGTAAGAATTCCTTCTTTTTTACCACAGGGTAGTATTCCATTGTGTAGATGTACCACAGTTTTTTAATCCACTCATCTGCTGATGGGCACTTAGGCTATTTCCAAATATTAGCTATGGTCAATTGTGCTGCTATGAACATAGGGGTGCATATATCCTTTCTGATCGGTGTTTCTGTTTTCTTGAGATATAGTCCTAGAAGTGGGATTACTGGGTCAAATGGGAGTTCCATTTTTAACTTTTTGAGGAAACTCCATACTGTCTTCCATAATGGCTGCACCAGTCTACATTCCCACCAGCAGTGCACCAGTGTTCCCTTTCCTCTGCATCCTCGCCAGCACTTGTAGTTTGTTGATTTGTTGATGATAGTCATTCTGACAGGTGTGAGATGGTACCACACTGTCGTTTTGACTTGCATCTCTTGGATAATTAGTGACTTTGATCATGTTTTCATATGTCTCTTGGCCTTCCTTATGTCCTCTTTCGAAAAGTATCTATTTAGATCCATTGCCCATTTTTTGATTGGGTTGTTTATCTTTCTTTTGTTAAGTACAAGTCCTTTATTTCCTTGGTTAAGTTTATTCCTAAGTATCTTAATTTTTGCTGCAATGATAAATTGTTTTTTTTTTTAGTTTCTCTTTCTGATAATTCATTGTTGTATTAAAAAGCCATTGATTTCTGGATGTCAATTTTGTATCCTGCTATGTTGCCAAATATTCTTCCACTTGTTTTTATCTTCCTCTATCTCTTTTTCAATGGCCTGTAGTTATTTTGGGGTACAAGTCCTTTATATCCTTGGTTAAGTTTATTCCTAAGTATCTTAATTTTTTGTTGCAATGATAATTTTTTTTCTCTTTCTGATAATTCATTGTTGTATTAAAAAGCCATCGATCTCTGGGTGTTAATTTTGTATCCTACTACACTGCCAAATTCATTTATTAAATATAATAGTTTTTTGGTGGCATCTTTAGAGTTTTTTAAGTACAATATCATGTCATCGGTGAATAATGAGAGTTTTACTTCCCCCTTTCCAATTTGGATGCCTTTTATTTCTATGCTAGAGGCCTGGTGCATGGATTTGTGCACCAGTGGGGTCCCTCAGCCCAGCTGTGGGGATCAGGCCAAAACTGGCTCTCTGACATTCCCCGATGGGTCCCAGATTGTAAGAGGTCACAAGCTAAGCTGAAGCACCCCACTGGTGCATGATCAGGGCTGTGGAGGAACCGCAGGAGGCTCCAGGGCGTGTCCAGCAGATATCCCTGTCTTATCTTGTTCTTCAGGGAAATGTTTTTAGTTTTAGCCTATTGAGTATGATGTTGGTTGTAGGTTTGTCACATATGGCCTATATTATGTTGAAATACGATCCCTCTATTCCCAATTTGCTGAGAGTTTTTATCAAAAATGGGTGATGGTTTTTTTCCAATTATTTTTCTGTCTATTGATATGATCATGTAATTTTTGTCTTTCAAATTGCTTATGTGATGTAACACATTTATTGATTTGCAAACATTGTACCAGCCTTGCATCCATAGAAAAAATCCCACTTGGTCATTGTGTATGATCTTTTAAATATATTACTGGGTTGTTGAGGATTTTAGCATATAAGTTCATCAGGGAAATTGACCTATAAATCTCGTTCTTTGTAGAAACTTTATTTTATTTTCGAATTAGACTAATGTGACTTCATAAAAAGACCTTGGAAGTGTTTTTTTCTCTTGGATCATTTGGAATAGTTTGAGGAGTATAGGTGTTAGTTCTTCTTTTAATGTTTGGTACAATTCCATTGTGAAGCCATCTGGACAAAGGCTTTTGTTTGCAGGGAGTTTTTTGAATACTGCTTCTATTTCACCAGTTGTTATTGGCTATTCAGGTTTTCTGAGGTGGATGTCTTGTAGGCAGCATACAATTGGTTCATGTTTTTGTATCCATTTAGCTACCCTATATGTCTTTTTATTGGAGCATTTAATCCATTTACCCTTAAGGTTATTATAGATAATAACCTGTTTATTGCTATTTTAATTCTGTATGTCTATGTTTCTCTCTATATTTCTTCTTCTCATAAGTTCCTTTAGCATATCTTGCAGTGCTGGTTTGGTGGTGATAAACTCCTTTAGCCTTTTTTTTGTCTGGGAATCTCATTATTTCACCATCTATTTTGAATGATAGCCTTGCTGGATATAGTAATCTTGGTTTCAGATCCTTGCTTTTCATTACCTTAAATACTTCATGTCATTCCATTCTGGCTATAGTGTTTCTCAAGAGAAATCAGCTGACAGCCTTATGGGAGCTCTTTTGTAGGTAACAAATTGCTTTTGTCTTGCTGCCTTTAAGATTCTCTCTTTGTCTTTAATTTTTGGCTTTTTAATTATGATGTGTGGGCCTGTTTGGGTTCTTCTTGCTTGGGACTCTCTGTTACTCCTGAACTTGTGTGATTTTTTTCCCGCCAGGTTAGGGAAGTTTTCTGCCATTATATCTTTAAGCAGGTTCTCTATTCCTTTCTCACTTTCTTCTCCTACTGGCATTCCTATGATGTGAATATTGTTACTTTCATGTTGTCCCACAGTTCCCTTAAACTGTCCTTCTGTTTTTTTTAAATTTTTTTTTTTTCTTTTTGGTTCTCTGATTGAGTGATTTTTTTCTACCCTATCTTCTAATTCACTGATCTGATCCTTGGCTTGCCCTAATTTGCTGTGTATTTCTTCCAATGTGTTCTTTATTAGTGCTATATTATTCTTTATTTCCAATTGGTCTTTTCTCAAACTTACTATATCTTTCTCTGAATATTAAAAAATAGAGATAATTTCTTCTTAGAGAAGGTCTCTGAGAATATTCAATACTAGTAGAGTCTTCCTTATTCTAAAAACTACTTTAGAGATCTTTTCATATTTCTATAAACTCCTCCCCTCTTTTCCTTCCCTGTGTGTCTAATCAAATATTTCCATAGATATAAACTAAGTATTTAGATTCTAATACCCAATGTTTCTCTGAAAGAAAAAATGTCTTGCAAAATTAACATAGTGTTTCATGCAACCACTAAGTGCAGAAATTATTTCCACTTCCTACCGATGTATCTCTACATTTCTATATCACTGCAATAGTCAGTACAATCTAACAACACAATAGATAACCATCTTCCTAATCAACCCTCAGTGAAGTTAAGCCAATCTCCTAGAAAAGATTTGGAAGCCTCAACTCTTAGAGGATTATTTGAACAATTGAGTAATAAACTGTTTTATAGGTGTTACATAAATAACAAAATGAGGATTAAATATCTGATGAAAGACTTTCATTATGGAAATTACATCAATAAAACTTCCTTTTCTAATTCTGCAAAACTTTACTTTTTAAGATAAAGTATTTACCAAATCAGCAGTGAAAGTTAAGGGAAAAGAATCATAAAATTCATGTAATTGCTCTGACCAGTTTGGCTCAGTGGACAGAGCATTGGCCTATGGACTGAAGGGTCCCAGGTTTGATTCCAGTCAAGGGCATGTACCTTGGCTGCGGGTATACCCCCAGTAGGAGGTGTGCAGGAGGCAGCTGGCCGATGTTCCTCTCTCATCGATGTTTCTAACTCTCTATCCCTTTCCCTTCCTCTCTGTAAAAAATCAATAAATATATATATTTTAAAAAAATTCATGTGATAAATTGTTTGATTTTTTCTCATTGATGTGGTTTAAGTTTCAAGTATAATATGTATTAGAGTCTCTTTGTACCTCTAGTTTGCAGGTAACTGGTCAGCCAGCATAGAATTGATACACAAGGAACTGGAATGTATTGCTTATCAAGCATAACTTTGAAAATAAGATAGAAGTTATTGGTTTTAAAGCAGTTTTAAAAAAATACTCAGAGTGTTAAAAAAAAAAAAAGATAAATTTGAAATAAATCTTCCTTAGACTAACAGTCCTTAGAGCTCAAAGGTAATTGATTTCCAAATCCAGGATTAACTTCTTGACTCTGAGCTGACCATCCTATATAATAAAGCAGTAATATGTAAATTAACCCTCACACCCTCACAAGATGGCTGCCTACGACCAGGCCAGCAGGGTGGTTAGTGAGGGATGACCAAACGACTGAACAAGCAGGCTGTGTGGGGTGACCAGGCCAGCAGGGGGAGAGACAGTTGTGGGTGACCAGCTGGCAGAGGAGGGCAATTGGGGGCAACCAGGCCCACGGGGGGGGGGGGGGCAGTAAAGGGTGACCAGGATGGTAGGGTGGCAGTAAAGGGCGATCAGGCCGGCATGCAGAGGCAGTGAGGGGCGATCAGGCAGGCAGGCAGGTGAGCAATTAGGAGCCAGTGGTCCAAGATTGTGAGAAGGATGTCTGACTGCCGGTTTAGGCCCAGACATCCCCTGAGGGCTCCCAGATTGGAGTGGGTGCAGGCTGGGCTGAGGGGACCACCCGCTCCCCTCTCCCCCCCCCCCATATGAATTTCATGCACCGGGCCTCTAGTATACCAAGAATATACTTAAACAAGGGAAACAACTCACAGTATACAAATAGAGATAGCTCAAGAAATTAAAAACATGCCAAATTAAATATAACATATTCATGATACATATACATGTTTAATTTTCTTCCCCAAATTAAAAAAAAAAGTCAAATATCAATCATCTGGCCTCTGTTTATGCCTTTTAGTGGGACCCAACAATTCAGGAAAGCAATTATATCTATTTTGAAATCAAATATGTTAGCAAGGGTCTTGTAGGGCAATGGTAGTATGTCTGACTCTGAAATTATTAGTGTGGCACAATACTTGTTTATTGAGCACAGTTTAAGCCCTATCAGTGCAACGATTTTTATGAATTGGAAAGGAGGAGATAGGTAGAATTGGGGCACTCTTGCCAGAGCAGATAAGATAGAATCAGGGCTTTCTTCTTTCCTTGAATTTCAAAGAAAGGTGCTACTTAGCAATGGGAGAGCAATTATGCTATGTGCAACTTTCAAAGTGATTCACATCAATTATTTCACAGGGACCTCTTAATAACTATGAAAATTAAGAGATGGAAGGTTTAACTGTTTCTCTTTTTAAAATTAGAAATCCAAAACTCATTTAAGTGATACCTCCCAAATCACATGATTTGTTATGGATACAAAAAATAGAAGCTACCAGGTCCTTCTGACTATAAGTTTCCTTTACTGTTAAATATTCTTTTACTTTTAAATACTTTTGCCTCCAGGAAAACATCTCTCAGAAGTTCACCCTGACAGCACTCAGAATGTGAGTTGGACCATTGAGTTGATAAACTTTTGGATAATAAATTAGTTCATTGAGTACTCAAAAGATTATGGTCTACATGGATAGGAATCAACATACAATACAGATTTTAAGTTAAATTGAGTACATAAGATAAATTGTCCATTCTATACATTAATGTATGGTATAATATGTACTGCATGCTATCTACAACATAATCTTAAATATAAATATCATGTCCTTAAAAATGTTTATACTTTTATGTTTATACTTTCATCATAGCCAATGTAAAAAAATATTCACATTTTCTCATTCTTATCATCTATCATATTCTTCCTATGAAATCTAGATTATGTTATCAAAATCAGAACGATAAAAATTGTAACCAATGTGCTTCACTGATTATAAATTATAAGCACTAGCAATAAAATAAAAACAATTGAAAATAAATTATTTAATATACATGGATTTACAAGAAATCCATTTGAGTGCTCAATAGTTACTCATACTTAAGTCTTCATTCTGTTAAATTAAAGTGAGTCTGAAAAGGTCAAAGATAGAGAGGCAGACTGTGAATTAATCAAATTTAGCCAGCCTTGGAGTTACTTGGCCAAAAACCCTGGACTTGCATCATGAACTCCAATAAGAGCGCAAGGACTGAAATAATTCTCCATTATACTCTGTTCTCTGAGCAAGTTCTGCCTCTGATCTCACTTTCTAGGAAAGTATATTTTTGCAGGTCATATCCATGAGCCTCCTTTTCTCTCTCTCTCTCTCTCTCTCTCTCTCTCTCTCTCTCTTTCTCTTTCTCTCTCTCTCTCTCTCTCTTTCTCTTTCTCTCTCTCTCTCTCTCTACAGTTCTTACTGTAGAAGAATCTGCACTTTGCCTATTGCTCTGGCAAAATGACAAGCAGAGACTGCAGTCCCATAGAAGCTATTAGAACTCTCAGTTCCCTCTGCCTTTTCTTTCTGTTGTTACTGTTAAAGGGTCTAGTACATCTAGGGGTGATGTGAGTTTCAAAATCAGCCCGAGGATGCAGATAAATCATTCACTCATCTTAAAAAGTACTTTACTTAAAATAACTCTAGACAACTAAAAAAATTGCTGTTCTTCTATGTTTAGTTTTAAGTGTAAAAACGGACTAATAGGTGCTTCCTGAATGTTCTTAATATTGTCAGTGGCATAGAATGTCATCACATGATTGATGCTACATTAGCACTGACTTGAGTCTTGAGTAATATATTAAGGATTGAGGCAGTCAGCTTTGTTCACCTTTATGTGTCCTAGAGATTTTTAGATACAGCCCTTCTTAGAATGGAGAGAAGCAGAGATATTTCAGACAGACCTCTGGCCTGAGACTCTGCCACAACAAGTTGTGTGACAGTACCAAAACACCTAAACTCTTGGGGACTCAGTTTCCCCATTTTTATTTTGAAGTAGCTGTTCCAACTATATGACCTTTAGGGTGTTTTCCAGTTTCCTCAGTTCCATAAAGAAGAAATGTTTCCCTCAGCTGGCATGGCTCAGTGGTTGAGCGTCAGTCTATGAACCTGGAGGCCATGGTTTGCTGCACCATCAGGTCACATGCCCGGGTGGTGGGTTGGATCCCCAGTAGGGGACTTGCAGAAGGCAGTCGATCAATGATTCTCTCTCATCATTGATGTTTCTATCTCTCTTTCCCTTGCCCTTCCTCTCTGAAATAAAAAAAAATACATTAAAAAAAAGAAGAAGAAGAAATTTTTCTCTATCCAGCAACTGGGTGCTCTAGGGAATCGCATAGAAGTGGCAGGTAGGTTTTCCAACAGAGCATGTGTTTACCTGGATAATCAAGACCTACTTTAGGAACTGCAGGAGGAATCTGGAAACTCATTCAAAACAGCCAAGCTCTCACTTTTGTGGAAGTTTGCCTTTTTGTGACTATTTTTATAGTGTGCCTTATTTTGTGTCAGAGTGAAACCGGCCCAGATCAGTGTTAGTGGAGGAGAAGGTATGGGAGGACGAGGTAGATAATCTTATTTCTGACTAGATGAACTGATTGCAAGCACTGCTGAAACCATCTCCTCCTTTTCCTGTTTCTACTCTGAGGGAGGTGAGCAAGGTTCCTCTGTAGATTAGAGTGGTGTTGTCAGTTTCTATGCAGGGGGGGGGGGGGCAGTGAGGAGAATCCGAAAGCCCTGCCTCCTCCCGGGGGCTCCTCTTCCAGCCGCCTTTCCCCTGCCCAGCTGATGTTTCCCAAAGGGGTTGATTTTTTTCCAGGTCACACAAGGGAGGTCTTGCCTCCATGAAACTCGTAGTGGGAAAGGGAGGTTCTACAGCCGCACTTTAGCAGTATGTGCTCATCAAATATTTGTCAAATGAATAGATTAAAAATAAATGAAAGACTGGAGCTCTTATTTTTTTTATTAAATGTATTGGGTGACATTGCTAATAAAGAGAATGGGGTTCTTGTAGCTTTCTCTCAGGACGTATGAGGCTCATCTACCAGAGGCAGGTGAAGGAGAACTGATGTAGAAGTTATGTTTTATCGAGTGGGGGAAGGAACAAAGGGGCTGTTACCAGGGGCAAGTTCCATGGCTATGGGTTGCTGATGAGGACAGTAAAAGGGGCTGGGCCAGAAAGGCTGTCAAGGGAAGTGAGGAGCTCCAGAAGGGGTGGAAGAGAGGGACACCCTTTCGAGGACTGACGGAAGGGGGGTTCTAGCTCATGGACCCTATGGCAACATTTTGTTTCAACGACCATTTCTATTTGGTTGTAGCGAATCCAAAGTTTAGTAGATGTCATCCTTTTACTAAATTTTGGATTCAAAAGAAGCACTTAGTTGGAGGAACTGAATTTTAACAAGGTTGGTAACTCCAGGAAAACTGACCCCACATCCATTAAGATGTCAAAAGGCAGAGAAACACGGGCTGGCCCCTCTGCAGGGACTGCAGAAGCAGTACATTAGCTGTAGACACGGAGATTCTGAAGGGGAGGCCCATTCAAACTGTACAGTATTATAACTGAGCCATGTTGGACATTAGGAAGCATGCCGTTTTCAAGGGGACCTCTATCCTGATATCTGATTTAATAAAACATCCCTTTGTGTTCTACACATCCGTCATGATTTATAGAAAAATCACCATTTTCAGTAGAGGACACAGGTAAAATATGTAGTTAGGTTTCATGGGAAGAGAAAGTATGAGAAAGCAGAGATGGAGAAGGGAGTCATTTTCTCTAAACATAGCAGCGCATTCCCACTGAGGCTTCCGTCTCTGTGCACCGTGTCTGTGTGTTGATTAACACTGTTGTAGTGTATCTGTTATTACTCAGCTGACACGTTCCCACAAATTATAGCTAGAGCATTGTGGTGCATTACAGATGCAAATACCATTTAAAATAATTTCTTTCCTTTATACCTAGAGGATTGGGAACTCAAAGGCAGGCTTTCCCTTTACTCTAAAAGCATCCATCCTGCTAACGGAGTAAAAGAGCTGTTATTCAGTTCATGCTGAGTTTTAAATGTAATGTGTTAGAAGGTGTTTATTCTCTCACAGATTAGCTCCCATTATCATTAAAGGGAGATGCCTGAACAAGTACTCTATGAAGCAGTGAAAATATCATCTTCTCAGGGTGCTTTTTGGGGAAATACCGTCTTTCAGAGAGAATTCTTTTCTTAACCTCAGCTATCATAGTGTCATATCATTTCTTATACTGTCTGGTCTTATTTTTTTCTATAGTATTGACAAAACAAAATAGAGATAGCCATATCAAAAATGATCATAATAAAGGGCATACAATAATAAAGGATAATTGGGAAGAATAGATCAAAGTATGGATAATTAGCAATCTCCCCTGAGTGCACAGCCAATCTCACACATAGCTGGAGTCAGAAGCTGCCTCTGCAGAGGGATTTCAGATTTCCCAGCACCCATTTTCTCTCCCCCATAACCAGCCCTCGCTGGTCCTGCTTGTTCTATTATTGCCTTTAGAGGGGGAAGAGGTAACATTAAAAGTGGAGTTAATTTTCAAGTTAAAATACCCTAAGAGCAAGATGGTGTGGTAAGGCATGCAGTGAATAGGATTAGTATTCCTGTTTTACAAATAGAAAAAAAAAAGAGAGATAATATGAGATATGAGAGAGATACAATGACATGTCAGAAATTGATTGGAGATTATTATCTCTTAGTCCAGTGATCAGAATTGATAGATCCTCCCTTCCCCCAACTGGTGGGCAGAGTGTGAGGTAACCTGCAGCCCGGAAATACCTGAGCGACTAACCAGGTACCTTATATGGACTATACATTGGACCACCAATCCACATCTGCCAAATGCCCTAAGCCCTTGTTCCTATATGGACCATACATTAAGCCACCAATCAGTGTGCGCCGAGTACACTAAGCCCCCACCCCTTCCCATTCCGCCCCTCAAAAGGCGTGCCCACCTCTGCCCGTGCTGCTGTCCTCCCCTTGCGAGACAGCCCGGCAGGTCCTTCTCCTCTAATAAAGCCTGTAGTCCTGGTTTTCGGCCTCTGTCTGATCTTTCAAGAATGAAATGGTTAGAATTGCCCTGTCACTCCATTTCATATTTTGCGTAAAACAGGGATATCCACAAGATGTGGTCAAACTGAAGATACAGAAATAATAATACTTAATTGGTTAGATCTCATTGTGGGTTGACGTATTTGCAGATTTTCCAAGTGGTACTTGGACTTAACATTTCATGTTAAGAAAACAGGAAGTAGTTTTGCACCAAGCACTGTGGAGTCGACCACAGGAAGCTCACAGTTTTCACTCATACATGCTCTTCAAGGTCTCCAGGGATCCATTTCAGATAACGTAGGTCTTCATAACTCTCCGGCTCTAGATCAAGAACAATTTGTCTTTATGTTTGTGGAATCTAACCTATCAGTTTGAAAGAGAACAAATTCTGAGGAAAGTAATAAGTTGCTTTCCTATGGATTTTCCGAGTCAAATATACATATGAATGGAGGTGGAAAAGCAACCTGGAAACAGCATTTCTCAAATAGAAATAGCTAATTTTAAAGAATTCAACTGGTCCGACCAGTCTGGTGTGTATGATCAGCAGTGGACCAGCTCTGAGAAGTTAGAAGTCCACACACACACACACACACACACACACACACACACACAAAAGTAAAGATTAAAGAGATTTTGTAATTATTTATTGTAGGGAACTGAAGATTAAAAGATGTCAATGAACACTCAAGTACAATAAAGGCTCATACATTTCTTTTTCTATTTATTCAAGATTTTTAGTAAACTTTCAGGACTAATAAATTTTCTCTTTATACCATTTTCAAGAGAGAGAATCTAGGAAAGAAAGGGAACAGAATACTTGTTTGGAAATATTTCAACAATTTAAGAAAAAATGATTTCCACTCTCTGTGAGCATATTTAAAATTTCTCCCAAAATAAACTACTACATAATTGCAAAGCATTCCTATCTATCAAAAGCAGAACCCCTAGTAATGAAAAACTCAACATACGGCTGTATATCTCCCAAGTCCTTTATTTTCCATATATATTTTTATTCATTTATTGATAAATAGTTATTGTTCCAGGCACTGTACTGGGTATTAGAGATATAAAATTGAATCACACAAAATATGTGGAGAAAATTGGAAATTGCATTTCTACCTTGTGCTAACATTGTACCTGTGGGTCAGGGTTTTTCATGGGCTAGAACTCATCTAACCTTCTCAATGCACAGAAATACATACTACCCCATTTGCTTTCTTGTAAGTTAGCTTTCGCACTTTAAAAAATTGCCGCGGAATACTATTGTAAAACCCACATGATTTCTCATTAGCATTTAGATTTTTTAAAGGCACTCTTCTTCCTATCAAACTATGTCTCCTCTAAATTATTCATCTAATATTCATTGACTGTGTATCTGTGCCAGGCACTTGCTGTGCTCAGGTGTTGAAGAGCTGAAGATGGATGACACAAAACACTTGCCCTCAAGCAGAGCAGTCATGGCACTTCCTGGACTCAGAGAACTAGAGGCAGCATCTTAGTACTGGTTAGAATGCATTTCTCTTCTACCTTCTGCAGGGATTACAACAGCCCAGTTTGACAAATGATACAAAATACCAAATGGGAAATAGACTCCAAAAAAAAAAAAATAGATTGCAATTAATGTCCATCCGCAAGGAAAACAAAAGTTTTCTATAAGTATCTGCACATCCTAGAATGGAATGTTTTCTTATATTCCCATATATGTGAATTATAGTGATAGCCAAGTGTATTGACATTTGTGGAAAACACACAATGCAATATGCAAATGTTACGTTATAGAAGTGTACACTTAAACTTATGGAATGTTATTAACCAGTGTCACCTGAATAAACTTAATTTTGAAAATAATAATATAATAGCACTACCTGGTTTAGCTCGTCGGCCTGTGGACTGAAGGGTCCCAGGTTCAATTCTAGTCAAAGGCACGTGCCTGGGTTGCAGTCTTAATCCCCAGTAAGGGGCATGCTGGAGGCTTCCAATCAATGATTCTCTCTCATCAATGATGCTTTTATCTCTCTCTCCCTCTTCCTTCCTCTCTGAAATTAATAAAAATATATAAAGTGATAATAATATAATTTACATTCAAATGTTATACAAAATTCAATTGCTCTCCACTAAAAGAATCCACACAAGCTAATTTCTGTTGAATTAAGAGAATGGAAAGTGTGTTCACTGCATGTGAAGGAGTAACTAATTATGAGAGATCTCTAAAATCCACACTCTTTATAAGTTCATACTACCTATACCTGTCATTTATAGCTCCTTTGAGCACCTCATCCTTTGGTCTGTAATTTTTTAAAGCACTGTTCTGTTTTGCCAACTAGGTCGTGGGTCCTTGACGCTGTGGCTCCCACATCGATTACAATACAATCTGTACACTGGGAACGCAATACGCTTTTCTGCTGCCACTGCTGCCGATGAGGCTGATACGTTATCATCTCAGTCTGTCTCTAAACAGAGAAATGGCCCGCGGCTGTCGGGGATGGTTTCAGGCCACCTGAGAGCACAGCGATGAGATCACTCCGCAAAGGAAAATGATGCTCCGGGTATTTATTGGCTGAAGTGAGGTTTGAAAGAGGCGGGCTTCAATTAAGTGCAAGAGAAAAGGATATTCCACCAATTTTTCCACGCAGAGAATGTGGCTCAGAGACTGGTGTGAGTGGGGCTCCCATTCTGGGCATTGTTAATTTCCTTCTCTTCCTCGAAGAAAAAGTGTATTATGCAGGTTGCTTAGGCAGAAGCTGGAGGTCTTCTGGGATCACCCCATCCTGTGAGGTTCTGGCCTTGTTAAGCAGCTCACCCTCTCCTGCGCCTTGATGCTTAATGTCTTCATGTGGGATTACTCCCAGCAGGGTTGGTCTACTTTCCTGCTGAGCTGAAAAAAAGGATTCAAAGATTGGCCTTGGCCGCCAGTACACACCAAATATAAAGAGGAGCTTAGGACTGAAGAGGCAGGCACTCACATAGCAGTTCACGGGATTAACTCAATTAGATCATTTCAGAGTAAAAACAATATGTCCTTCCTGCTACTCCTGGCCAATTTTAGAACCCCTCACCCATCAGAGCCATGGTTCTCAAACATTGACTGGCATCGGAATCAACTGGAAGGCTTATTAAGCGCAGATTGCTGGCATCTACCCCAGAGTTTTTCGTTTAGTAATCCTGAGATGAGGCCAAAAACCCGCATCTCTAACGTTGCCCAGAGATGCTGGTGCTGCTAATCTTGGGACCACACCTGGAAACTTCTGGGTCTGTGGAGTCAGCCACAGAATGAAACCTCGCTAGAGGCTGCCTCTATCATCGAAGACTCTGCAGTTCCTTTTTTTTTTTTTTTTTTTTTTTTTTGCAGTTTCCTGGTTTCCTCAATTTCTTCTAATTCCCTTCCTCCATCCATTCATTTACATATTCAATGAAATATCTAGAATCTATAAAGTCCTAATTGATGCCACATTTAGCCAAACGGTACTCTACATTCACTAAAACTCTGAATGTAAAATCAAGCCCTACCTTGCTGTACACCCACCCTGAGATGTGCAGGCCCTTGATCTTCTGAGGGCCTCAGGACCATGAGGCCACACATTCCTGGTGTCTGTTGAGCCCTAGTAGCTCCTGATGCCAACTCCTACTCTATTCTTATTTTTACAAACTATAAACCAGGGGATGATTTTGGTTGGGGGTAATGATACTACTGAATAATGTACAATATTAACCATCATTTTCAATTTTGAGGGGAAAACATGGACATATTTTTTTCGTCGTTTTGTGTTTTCTTAGTAGAAACTTAACAATGTTTGGCGAAGTCTTCTAATCCATGAAAATCAAACCTTTCAGGTCAACTTCTTACAAATTTAAGATAGTGAACTCTATAAAATCTGTGTGTTCAGGATTTAGTTTCATATGACTTTAGGGATTAAATTATGGGTGTAAAGGACACTTTGTGTGGTTCCAAAGAAATGTAATTTAAAGGCTTATTTAAATAGGTATACAATGTAAATCAAATGTGAGGATAATGACAGTTATTTCAGAGAACATTTAAGTCAGATTAAGTCTCTAATTCAGTTGCACAATATCCCTGAATATGATTATACATGCCAGAAAATTTGCTGGCTGTTATACAGTACATAGTTGTTAAATCACAAACCCATAAACAAAATTCAGAGATTTTTTTTATTATTCTGGAAAAAAAATTGACATTGGTTAATATTACATAGGTTTCAAATGTACAAAAAGAGGAAACAATTCAAAGATGATAGTTTAAAATGCATTAAACATACTATATTATCTGTAATAATGAATCATAATTTTTAATTTTTAAACAAGGGGGAGTTTAAAACTGAGAAGAACAGTATTAGAAATTGCTGGCACTTTAACAACTTTTTGAATCAAAGACAAACTGGAATTGACACATGAGATATAGTAGAATACTGACTATGGACACTCTTTTGTACCAAAATCTTGTATATGACTTCAAGGAGATTGATATTAAGTGAAAAACAGCAAGAAAAAACAAAGAACAACAACAAAAAACCCTCCAACACTATTTGCTGTCCTCTCACTTCCTAGGGCCTCCAAAGAGAAGTGTATGAAGAACACTAGAATAATTAACTTCTGGTGAGTCAGAGAAGGAGTCCTGCCCTGACTGCCCCAGAGTGCACGTGCACGCATAGTCTCCATTTCAACCAGATTCAGATGGCCCAGCGCTTCTGTGTCGTTAGAAAGGAGGTGTGAGCAGAATCCAGCTCAGACCCTCTCCTTCAGGAGCACGGACGAGTCTGCTCAGGGAGAGAGGGAGGTTGGCAGTGTGAATACTATTTCAACATCTAACCTCCCTTAGAATAGATAGATCACTAGTCAGGAACTTGCTTCTTTTTTTTTTTTTTTACCACTATTTCAAAGCTTTTTTTCTGTCAGTTTTTTTTTGTTTTGTTTTGTTTTTTTAAGGATTTCATCAGATATGGAGCTCTGGTGTTTTTTTCACTATGCCATTTCACTTTATGGAGATGCAGAATGAGGACTTGCTACTAAAGCACCGATTTGGAAAATAGGATTTATTGCACACGTGCACAGAGCAACAATGAAAAAAATGTGCCACAAACAACCTAGACTTACAGTACTGATAAAACAGATTTACTTGTAGAATGGACATGAAGTATAAATCACTCCAAGGAATTGGTGACATGTTAACATTGCATAAGGTGGAGATCTGTCTGTTACCTTAATCCCAGTTGGAGATTTTGCAGTTACTCACTGACATTTTACAAGTGTTACTGTGCATAGTGTTAAATTAAAAACTGCTAATCTATTAAAGTTTCCAATTTTTGAAGTTTGTAATACAGGATTTTATTTCTGAATCTTGCAGGCAGCTGCTAGTGTTTTATTTATTTCTATGTACAATAACATATTGTTTGCTCTTATCAATGAAAAATACTTGCCAGAATTTTTTGTGTCATTCAAAAAAACTATATAGAGATATCTTCAAAACTATACATAAAATGATGGCATGAAACAATTTGTATACGTAACATCTCAATTCTCTTCCATGCTTTTAATCATCCTATTGGCTACTTGAAAGATCCCTTTGATTTCCCCCTTCAACTACAAAGTCCATCTTGTCTAAGGAGTGCTTCCTTACTTGACACCTGCATTTTTGTTGTTTTGACATTTTGCTGTTGATTAATAACCTCCTTGCTATACGAATAACATCATTCCAGCTTTCCTAATAAAGGCAGTCATATTTTAATTGATTTATATGTCTCTTCACCTGCAGCCTCAGCTCCATGAGTTCAGAATTTTGTTTTCCATTGTTTTTGAACTTCAACTAAGAGATTATTAACACCTAATAAGTGCCCAGTAAAAACCCTTTGCATTAAATTTCATGTCAACAGCCTGATTCTAATTCATGCCTAATCCTAGGTTATGCAGCAGTTGTCAAGGCACCTAAGAAATAATAAGCAATTAAAAAAAGAATAATTCTTGTTTTGTGGTTTTCAAGTACTAAACTACTGAAGAAACATAAGATTTTAATATTAATGCCTGGCTGGTTTGGCTCAGTGGATAGAACTTTGGTCTGCGGACTGAAGGGTCCCGGGCTCGATTCGGTCAAGGGCAAATCTCTGGGTTGCAGACTAGAGGCCAGGTGCACAAAATTCGTGCACAGGTAGGGTCCCTAGGCCTGGCTGGCGATCAGGGCTAATTGGGGCCTTCTGACTGCTAGCCGGGGCCTTCCTTCCTCGGCTACCAGATGTCGCCCGTGGCCTTCCTTTGTTCCACACTTCCCCCTGGTCGTCAAAGCACATCATAGTGAGCGATTGAACTCCCGGTCTCCTGGTCAAACTCCTGAGAGGACACTTTGCACATTAGCCTGAAATATAGAGAAAAATTATCTCTATATTTTCCTGGCATGTTTAATTATGTCTTCCTATAGTTTGGAACTCAACAAAAGAGTGCATGTACTCTAAAACATTAAGATCTGATTCTTATAAGGTCTGATTTTATCCCAGGTTTAAAAATAACTAGGAAACTGTGTAAAGGAGCGAATATAAATGGCCTTGATGAATCAGAAAAAGAGAGGTGTTGCAATCATAGGTATAAGATAAGACAGTCAGAAAAGGACAACCATCACACCCTCAAATTACAGCATGCCTGGTAACATTCACAGCTCTAAAAACCTATTCCTCCTACACCAGACCCTTTCTTACCCTAACTGCTTACCCCAGAAATGGGGTGACATTAATCCCTTATTTCCCTCAGGATTGAATTAATTTTATCCATCTGTGCATAAGTTGGGATTCTAGGAAGAACTAAATGGGATCTTTATGATATATGTGAACAACTAATTAGCCACTCTGTTTCTTATAATATCTCCACTTGAGTGATTCTTTCTTTGAAAATAATGGTCTATTTCCCATGGTGAAACAGATTGAGTCAGCTGTTCCCTGGGCTTTTCAAGTGATGAACTGATGCATTTATTCTTTATTTGCAGGATAATTTGAATCTTAAATTCCTATTTTTTTTATAATGTCTGTTCCTTCAAAATATCTATTCCCTTTGTGAGAAGCAAGTGCAAATATCTAGGAAATCATATCCAGAAGGCCATAATAGTATAAAAGGAGGTAGGCAGTCCAAAACGTCATGTCAAGACCCTTTGGTTTATAAATTATCTGAATAGGTACATAATTGATAAGTGATATAGCCAGAGTTCATAGAGTAAATAATTTTTTCTTGCATTACTGACATGTAGGCCTACATACTGATTTAAAAAATGTGTTAAAGCAGCCCTCAGAAGTTGAGTCACCTTTTATGAATGCATGATTAGCCTTAAGGCCATAACTTTATTCCTTGATGAAGTCATAGCCATAGTGCTACCATTAGCAAATTTATGTATTTTCTAATATTTTTAATTCAATTTTATGATTATAACCATATTGCTAGTAGTAATGATCATAATGAATTAGCTGAGCACTTCCTATTTTTTAGGCACTGTGCACACCCCATCTCACAATTGATCTGATAACCAATCCCACGTGATCAGCATTAGTCCGGAGAGTAATGGAATGCTCCCATTCTATAAATGAGAACACGAGGCTCAGGCAAAATAGAGAAGCTTCTCAAGATCATACAGGTAGAAAGTGGAAGGCGGGGGACTTGGGACTAAATATTAGCCATCAGTCTTGAAGATTTACTCTAGAGACCACCATTTTATGATGGTGCATCTAGTTATGGCAATATTTTCTAAGTGAAGAAAATTAGGGAAATGGTCTGATAGAGACAAAAAATATACTCAGGAGCAAATGGGACAATATATCTGAAATCAAAATTCTGTTGGAAATTATTACTGTGAGATAGCTTGTGCTTCAGCTCATGCCATGCAACCCAGTCTACCATTCACTGAGCTGCCATACACTAGCGTTTGGCTTCATAAAAGCAACTGCCATCTTTGAACCTCATGATGCTAATCCTCCACATCAAAATATGAATTTATGAATTAATTTTCTATGATATTTATCAGTAGGTTACTCAAGGACTTAATAAATAGTAGCTCTGATCTCCTAAGGACATATTAGGGAATACCCACAGTCCTTTAGAGCAAAAAGTTCTCAGGCGAAGGACAACGTTAACATAAAAATAAATGCTTTAATGTTGCATTCAAAACAACTTTTTATGGATTGTGATAGAACCGGAATGACTTTCCTATTTCTCTACTGAAATCATAATGTGACTATCACAAAATAATTTTAAGCAAATAGTACATGAGAACCAACATTGTTGGGTCACTCAGTTAAAATTGAGCATTAATATGGTTGACTCATAAATAATTCAATATTAATGTAAACACTGCTGGTTTCTACAGGAAAATCTTTTTCTCGGGTTCCAGAAATAATTTTTGCAGTCCATTTTTATTACTCAAAGGGCCTGCCATAAGTTAATCAGCAGAAGAAATTTTAGGTATTTGGTAGTTTTAAAAGGCTACCTTTAAAAGACTTGCTACTTGAAGTGGAATTATGAATCAATTTTGATTTAAAATATTATACCTTTTTAAAAACCTTTAATCAAGTAATCAGGGAAAAGGTGACAGTAAAATATTAGAACTAGTAATTTTTAAAAGCCAACATCATCTTAAATGATAGGGATTCATTTTCTATGGAGCCCTTTCTGGGCTCAAGGTCAAAACTTTAATATGGTAAGCAGCTTAAGCTAAAATCTTTTTCACTTTTTTGAGGTTTGATGTTTGAAAGAGATGCAAATGAATGCTAAGACAGGGGAAGTCTTGCAGAATTAAATTTTGAAAGCTGTCTTTAGGAAATCCTGTCTCATTGAACTAAGCAACAGGCATAGAAATCAAGGTCATTCATTTAATATCCCCCTGCCTAAAATTTTCGACATGATGTGTTTCGCTCAGTGGCTCATACTTCAAGTGCCAAATAATTGCTCAAATCTGTTGAAATCATAAATGTTAAAGGATCACTGAGATAATTCTAGTCCAACTTACTAATTTTAGAGGAGAAGAAAATGGAACTCAGAGAAGCTGTATGTGACTTGCCTGATGCTGCAAAAATAGCAGCGAGCAAAATGTTCAATTGCTAGACTAAATGTTGACTCGCCTGTATGCCAGCCATTAGTACTGCCATGTCATAGCAGCTTTATAAACAGTAATACTGATTAACTATACATCAATATGTTTGTGTCCAGAGGATCAGTGTTTCTAAACATTACCTTAAGAGAATATACAAATATGCTACTATTGCCAAAGAGTGCTTTGGAGTCCATTTGCGGAGCCAGATTTTGCATTAATTTAGCTATTATTTAACAGTGACTGAGAGCCTACTATGCATTGGGCATTGCAAATGAAAAGGTAAATGCCACTATGTTCCTCACTCTCAAGGATGACAAGAGAAGTGAAGATGGATAGACGGAGAGGTGAGTAGGAAACACAGATAATAAAACTGGAAGATGAATTGGATTCAAGGCATGTAAGAGAAGGTGCAGAGGGTAAAGATTAATAATGACTTGCATATGCCGTATCAGGTACTATGCTAAGCATTTATGAAAACCGCTCCTCAAACCAACACTCTATAGAGTGTAACTATTCTCGTCTTTATTTCACAGATGAGGAAACTGACACCCAGAAAAGCTGTGCTACTTTCCCAAAGCCACAGGGCTGGGGTGCGAACCCACACTTCACGTTCTTAAACACTCAGCTATCTGGCTTTTCTAGACTAGTTCTGATGGCTGGGGTGCCTAAGCAGACGGAAGTATTTCTGAACTAAATTGGTGTGAAGAAGTGCAAATATGTTTATGAGGAAGGGAGAAAGACAGTCCATTTGTTTATTTGAACGGACTGAAGGATGTATCATAGAGGCCAGAATTTTCCACATAGGCCAGGTCGCAGACAGCTCTTTGGGAGTTAATAGCACAACGGCAGCAGTTGAAAATATCTGTGTAGCCACGTTTGCTCAGAGAGAGTATCCTGAGTGATAAGTGAGGTTTCCTGAAGTACAAACACCCACATTCAGGGAAATTGCACAGAAAATAAATCACCAAAATTGATTGGGTTGAAAAAGTCAGAACGGAAAGAAGAAAAAAACCTGAGAACATTGTAAAAAATGACAGCATGTTCCACAGTGCCGGCTTCAAAGAAAAGTCTAGAAATTAGAGGACTAAAAATGCCCACTGAAGTTGATACCAGGAGGTTATTCAAGTGATAGAGTGAAAGGCCGTTGTGTGGTATGTTGAACCATGAATTTGGGGTGGGTCAGGAATTAGTGATGAGATGGACTCCTTGTTGAAGAAACTTCATTGTGAGGTGGAGAAAGAGTAGGAGTTGGGGAAGCAAAAAGGGGTTTTCTTGGATATTACATCTCTCGCTCTCCCTTTCTCTCTCTAAAATATCAATAATAAAAAAGAATATGCTATTTAAAAAATTTTTCCATCATTTGAGCCACAATAAATGTGTTGCAAACTCTAAGATTAATTTCATAAAATAAAGACTCAGATATAGTTTAGTAAATGTATGTAATACCAGGCACTGCTCTTAGCTCTATAGATCAGTCATGAGCAAATATGGACACAATAAAAAAAGTGATTTGGTGGAAAAAGTAAATACACCAAATTATTAGAAAATAATGAAATGTATTAAATGACATTTATAGATTCTAAGAGATAAAGTATCTTTGTGAAAAGGCATTAGGAAGCTATAATCATGTTCGGGAAAAATCTTCAGTCTATGCGCAACACAAACAAGTTTGAGTTTGAAATATCAGGCAATACAACGGTTTTATGTTCTTGGATTATATTCTATCCTGACTGAGCCTTTCATTGTTTATCATAATTAGAATTTCTGTTACCAGTGTTTCTTCTAAAAAGGAATCCCAGCATATTTGTTAGAAAAAAACTTACTATTATTTTCCTCAGTAATAAAATAATATGTTGCACTCTTACTCATTATAAGGAAATGCTGTCTCTAAGAGTTGAAAATCCTACAAGAATTTACATGATGTGACAAGAAAGAGCAGAAGGAGTGCCTGTCTGGCTGCATGAACTCAATCCAGAGCCGACTGGAGAATACTGTAACATGCTACAGCCGGGTTCTCTTAGAAATAAAATTAAACTTGCCCCCTTTGCACTCTTAGTAAGGACATGCATGCAAGTTCAAGAATGACGAAGAAGAAAAATATTGAAGCAGGGAAAGCCTTTTCTTGAACCACTAAAGCTTTTGCACCTGTATTTCCTGTCTCAGATCACTCCACCGTTCACGTAATTGCCCAGCATATGAGATACAGTCTGTACTCGTTATTTCCCCAAACCCACATCAATCACTGAGTCCTTTCAATTCTACTTCCTTCCTCTATGTTAAGCCCATCTATCATCGGGAGCTCCACTGTCCCTACCTAGATTTGAGTTATCATTTTTTATGCCTTGAAACTGGTCACACTGCCTTCAGTTCTGTTCCTTCCTAATTCACTTTCCACACACATAGGGATCATTCTGAAACTTAAACATATTTTATTTTTTAAAATATATTTTTTAATTTTTGGGAGAGAGAGAGAGAGAGAGAGAGAGAGAGAGAGAGAGAGAGAGAGAGAGAAACATCAGTGTGAGAAACACCAATCATTTCCTTCCCAAAGGCACCCCAACCCGGAACTGAACCCGAACCTGGGCATGTGCCCTGACCAAGAATCAAACTGGTGATATTTTGGTGCATGGGATGATAATAACTAACTGAGCCACACTGCTCGGGGCTTTTTTTTTTTTAATTTTAAATAAGTGTAATACGTTCAATGTCTTGCAATCACCAACAGATGGAAGTTCAATACCTCAACATCTTGTACCAGATCCTTAATAATCTGACTCAGATTTCCCTTCAGACCTATATTCAGGAGAAACTGAACTACCTGCAGTGTTTCAAATTCTCCAGGCACATGCCTGCCTCCAAGCCTTTGCAGAAGCCATTCCCTCTGCTTGTCAGACCCTAACTCCATCATTCCCACTTCTTTACCGGGCTCACTCCTACTTATTAATTTTTCCCCATAGGTGTCGCCCCCTTCAGGAATCCTTTCAAAATGCCCCAAAGCTGAGATAGTTATTTCTTATAGGCTCCCCTTGCAGCCTCTACCAAACTCATCAGTACAGTCATAAAACTGTAGTATTGCAATCACCTGTTTACATAACTATGTTTGTACTTGCAGCTACTTAGGAATAAAAAGTGTATCTTCATTACTTTTATGTGAATCCTAACAGAAAAAAGAAGACGAAATGAATGGGAACATTTATATATATATATTTAGACAACTTTCTCTCTGCAAGCTTCTATTTTCTCATCTATAAATACACAGTAGTACCAAAAATATCAAGAGATAGTTAAGCTAGAACCCATTAATAATAATTGGGCAACTATATAATGTAGGTTATATTGTTGTAATTTTTGTTCTCATTAACGGTTTCTTGTGAAATTGATGCCATGGATGAGCTGCTTTTATGAGAGGCTTGAGATGGAATACTCTATTCTTCTTGTGTAGAATTCCCTATTGCACATCTAGGCTGCCCCATTCGCCTTTTGACAGCCCATCAGCCAAAGGATTCCTTGGAGACAACCACAATAGTAGTTCATGAATTAATGACTGGTTAGTAAGAGTTTGCTTCAATAAATTAGAGCTGTTTGAGTAATAAAAATGTTACTCAACAAGGATATAACGATATATATACATCAGCAATACAGTTCTTAATAGATGGATGTAATGGAATTAGGCTTAACCTCAAAAAACATCAGTATTAATTGAACTCTTTCGAGTATTCTCCATAGAATTACTTGTGGGTTGAAGTTTTAACTAAGAAGGTTTTATAAAATATGAGAACTGTCAAGAATCTCTAATAATCCTTATGTGGTTGTATAAGCCTTGACCATCTGATTCTCAATTTTTATGTGCCTAATTATTACTTAAGATTTATAATAAAATATATAATTAATGTTCCCACTGCTAGAAATTCTGACTCAGTGTTCTGGTGTAGGGCTGAGGAATTTGCATTTTAATGAGAACTTCAAATGATTTTGATACAGGTTTTAATCAGTCCACCCTTTAGAATCCACTCTGAAAAAAAAAGTGCCCATCTTCATTCTTATTTTCTTATAGAAGACACTGTACTTGTAATCATACTAAATATAATCCCAAACATGCCTATTCATGTAGAGTACCAATTTTAGATGTTTTTAATAGAGCAAATCCTGTACTCATTTTCAAATCCTGTACTCATTCATACTCAATTTAAGTTCCAATAATATAAATAATACATTTCTTCCATATTTTCAGTAGGACTGTATATATTATGACCAGATACCCACAGAATAGACAAAGATAATATAGTTTTGTTGTGACTATGATCCTATTACTGGCATTATATTAGAAAACTAGAGGTGCAGGTACAGTCCGTAGGCCTGGCCTGCAATCAGGGCCATCTTCCCCAGCTGCCCGCAGCCTGCTCCGCCCCCCGCTGCCACCAACCCCCAGTTCCCTGTTCGCCATCTGGTGATCGGTGCCTGACAGCCGGGGGAAGGGACCAAGAGGTCGGCTGTTCCCACCCACTCGCTGGCCCTGCCCCCACCACAGGTGGCCATCAGGTGATAGGAACCTGCCGGCCGGGAAAAAGGACCAAGAGGTGGTCAGTGCGCCTCATAGTGACTGGTCCAGTGGTCGTTCTGGTCATTCTGCCAGTAGGGTCATTTTGCATATTACCCTTTTATTATATAGGATGGAGCAGAAGTCCTGAGCTGGCCATGAGGACACGCTCTGCCACCACCTCAGTGACCTTGGACAAGGCACCTCTTGGCTGTGGACCTCAAAGTCCATATCTGAGCAGAAAGATTGCACTAAATACTCTTCCAAATGCTTTCCAGATTGAAGGCCATGACATTTTCATGCATGTTAAGTCATTTTAATTTACAATAATTCATTTTTTACATCTGGCTATGGTTGTTAATTTAAATGTAAGGAGAAAATATAGGATATTTCCAAGAGGATTATTGCACTATATAGCCTATGTATTACTTATAGTCCACCTATCACAAAAAAAGAGAGGTACTAACATTTAGTAAAAATAATCATCCTACGACTGCAACAGTCTCACAGGTTGCGTCTCCAGTAAAGGGAACGGTGGCAAGCCCATAGTGGACATCCAGCCAATGGGTAAAATGATCAGTTAATATGGTTTTATTGACAGCTTTTCTGTGAAAAGCGTGTTTAGGATCCAAAGTCTTGACACAGTTGGTTTAGGAAATTCTGTTTGGAAGACTCATTGTTCAAGACTGTGAAGTCACAGTCCATTCTCTGGACAAGATTGAGGCTTCCCTGTTATCCCATGATTTTCCAAATGAAATACATGTCTGTCAAGTCAGGAAAAAAGAGTCTGGGGATTCCCTTCCTAAAGTGTTCCTTCTTTGAGTGGCAAGAAATTAAACTCTATATTCTTGCAGAACACCTGGGAAGGAATTTGCAGGACTCTGCTTCTGTGCTACTTAAGAAATCAAAGTCTGCATCGTTGACAAATATTTTAACTTTCAGAAGTTTCATCAAGGTGAGAATAATTAGTCAATTTTCTAGTGACCTAACACAAGGATTGCACAATTACTTTCTAATTCCTGAGTGTACAAACCATCCTACTAATTAAAGTGAATTTAAGGGACTTAATATTGGGGCCTTGTAGGCCACAACACCTATGCACAAGGGATAGCTGTTGGTTGTCATGGATAGAAAGCATCCCTGGAAATTCCTGGTGCTAAAAAAGCTCAGGGACCTGTAAGTTTTTTTTCTCGTACTGACATGTGTATGTTGAAGGTTCCACTTTATCATTTGTATTCTTCATTCCGAAGTAGCAGAGCAATTTCCTGGATTAGGGGGGAAGGGAAAGAATTGATTGGAACAAGAGACATTGCTTTCCTTATTCAAAATTTTGAATCAGCAAAACAGAACAGAATATATGTAAATAGTGCTTTCCAAATCCCACTCCTATATTTTGTTTATAATGTTGGAAAGACATTGCTTCTTCTTAATGTTTAAGTTATTCATCTTTCTACACACATGATTTTTCTAGAGAACTTTATACAAGTAAATTTAAATAAATTTGCATTCACACTAAACCACTAGCAATGAGCTAAGTTGCTAGATCATTTATAATGCACATGATTACGCTTTACTAATGAGCACACTGAAAAAATTTAAACATTTTGTTTGCATATAAACATTTTTGTTTTGCATTTTTAGAAATAGGAAATTATTTTTCATCAGAACATCTATTAATAAGGCTTATTTCTCTGAAGGAAAAACAGTTATGTACAAGAATCGCCATGTTCTTGCTCCTGTTGAGCTTATCTATGTTCGAAGACCATTGGAATCAACCCTCTTATCATCTCTTTAATAGTCACAATGATTGCTATGTCTTTGCCTAGAATCTAAACATTCTCCTTTATAAAAACTCAGTACTGAATATAATCATATTCTACTTGTGAACAGCTATATACAGTGGTGGGCAAAAGTAGGTTTATAGTTGTTCATATGGAATCTATATATATAAAAGTGTAAGCAACCATTACGATTGGACAACCAGGTGACCAGCCAGTAGCTATGACATGCATGACCACCAAGGGGCAGACACTCAATGCAGGAGCTGCCTCCTAGTGGTCAGTGCACTCCTACAGCCAACCTCCCACGCCCCCCTCCCCGCCAGCCAGCCCCCATTGGCCCTGATCACTGGCCAAGAGGCCCCTCCCATGCAAAAATTCATGCACCGAGCCTCTAGGATAATCCTATATAATAAAAGGCTAATATGCAAATCAACCAAACAGTGGAACGACTGGTCACTATGACACCCACTGACCACCAGGGGGCAGACACTCAACACAGGAGCTGTTCCCTGGTGGTCAGTGTGCTCCCACAGGGGGAGTGCCGCTCAGCCAGAATCTGGGCTCACGGCTGGTGAGTGCAGCGGCAGTCGGACATCCCTTGAGGGTTCCTGGACTGAGAGAGGGTGCAGGCCGGGCTGAGGGACCACCCCCACCCCCACACCCAGTGCACAAATTTTGTGCACCGGGTCTCTAGTATAATTATAAATAATAATATACGAATAAACACCGTTTTGTGTACTCACAATTGTAAACCTACTTTTGCCCACCACTGTATAATTGTATGTACTACACATAATTCCTTAATGATCCAAACTTTCAATAGAAATGGCATTCAGTTTATATTTGTTGTATCACTCCCTCCCCTGGATATAAAGAACTGCCTCAGGTATATTTCTTGTTTTGAAACTCATGTATGTGCCATATGAAAATAGCCCCGGATCTGAGAAGAAACCACATTTGCCACAATTTAGAACTCAGAAGTTTAATTTCTTTCAGGTATACCTACAAAGCTGAGCTGCAGGTCTCCATTTTAAAAAGCAATACAGTAGAGAACTTAACAAGATTTTAGCTACCAAGGTGAGGACATCCCATAAGTCCTGCAATCACTTGTCTTTATATGCAAATATTTTCAGAGAAACACAAATATCTAAAATGAGTATATGTTTTTCTCCTCCCAGTGTAAGACATTGCTTATAGTTGCTTCCTGACATGATACATATGCAGTATTGCATACTTACTAAGATTTATATTTCTGTCTGCAAAGCTGGTAACAGATTTTAAATCTTATACACTGACATCATGGGTGCCATCATGCCAGTAGAGAAAAATCAATGCTTAAGAAATAAAATTAGATATTTGTAAATAAGATTACAATATGTAACTTCAAACAAGGTAAGCAATCATTTCTTTCATCTTTCCAGTTACAGATACATTGTACCAACGATGCATGTAGAGGTCTTGAATTTAACCCTGTACGCATAAAGAGTTAATTTAGCACTTCCCTATGTAGGTTCTTGGTAATGGACCCATGAGAAGAATGGTTGACATACATCATTTTCCACTGTAAAGCATGGCAAAAATATCCAGGACCCTTTACATAAGCTTTTTCTCAACATACACGGAGGAACAAAGTTTAATGTCTTTGATGTAGACAGCAAATAAGCCCTTTCCACACTCTGAAGATTAATGTTGCAGAGAATTCAGTAGGGTTGCATAAAGGCAGCTGTTTATTAAGGTAAAAATCCAGGTTTAAAGCTCCATAAGTATTTTGTGATGAATGAACAACCATTCGACTCTAGAGCTACTGAGTTTCTAATGAGACTGACCAGATCCTTCATCCTTGGCAAAATGTGCATTCCCATTATTAGGATAACAGACAGACGTCTTCCTGAACTTCAAATAATTCAAATTACTATAAAGGAAGGAGGAATTGAGGGATTACAATTCCTTTCAAACCCCATTTGTATCTTACTTGAGGACAAAAATTTCATTATCATAAAACCCCAGGACCTCCAAAAGAGTGACTTAAGATATATGGCAAAGGTTTCAATTGTGGAAATACAGCTTTAAAGGACAATTAACCACCAAGACGAGAACACCTAGGATCGATGTTGAGCGGTGGACTAGCACACGGAATCTGGGCCAGCTGCTTAGTCTCTCACTTTCTTTGATTTGTTACCTGCAGCAAGCTACTGAAGCTCTCTGTACTTTCAGTCCCCTATCCATAAAATTGAGACAATAAAAGGACCTACCTCGTAGGGCTGTTATGAGGATAAAATGAGTTAACTTATTAAGTGCTACGTAAGTGCTCGCTATGGTAAAGATGATGAAGGTCATTATGAATTACTTGGTATTTGAAATTGATTATTTATTTGGTTCAAAAGGGAAAAGCATGTTTGTTTTGTTACTGTTTGTTTCCCCTGGCACTTCCCAGGTAAATGCTCAATGACTTTGGCTGTATGAGTGAATGATTCTTCCTCTCTGTTTCTCACCAGCACCACCAGCCACTGGAAAGAGTAAGCAAACAGGGATGGAGTAAAAAATAAAATGTTGATTTCAGGGCATAGATTTGATTTCAAGTTGATCCAGGAAGAAGTTTGCATTAATGAGTACATTTCTTTTTTAATTTACTCCTGCTATGCTCACTCCTTCTATAGTAACATATTTCTGAGGTGACCACCCTGTATGTTCCGGTTGGCATTGTCCTTCACCACAATATTACTAAAGAATCTCTACAGAGAAGTGGCTGCTCTGAATCTAGACTTGATTCCTTAATTAATCTGGTTCCTCAATTAACAATAAGAGAAGCAAAATAACCTCCGGTGTTGCGTTCCTCACAATATAATTTCTAATTGTTTATTGTTGCCTCTGAAAATTATTTAATTATTTCCTGATGTTAGCCCCTTATTTATAAATAAAACTTAATATTCCACATTGCTTATTTCCCTTCAGAGAATGTTATTATTAGTACAAAACAAAATTAATAACTCAGACTGGAATAAAGAAACCTTTAGTTATTGGTTTGTTCGCAAGCCTGTCTGCTCCTCCCCCAATGCTTCTGCATCACCAGAAAGAAACATAATCAATATGTTTTTTAAAAAATTGACTTTGCATCAGTATATGCAAAACAGTGGCATACGGGAAAATTTCCCTGTTTGCCAACTATATACCCAGCAGATGTTACTTAAAGAAAATCTAGCCCAGCCAATGTGGCTTAACGGTTGAGCGGTGATCCAATGAACCAAGAGTCACAGTTCAATTCCCAGTCAGGGCACACACCCGGGTTTCTGACTTGGTCCCCTGAGTGGGGTGTGCAGGAAGCAGCCGATCAATAATTCTCTCTCATCATTGATGTTTCTATCTCTCTCTTCCTCTCCCTTCCTCTCTGAAATGAATTATTTTAAAATTATTTTTTTAGAAAATCTAGTTTGGAGAATAGAAAAATAAATATTTTAGCTTAACTTATTTTTTACATTAAAACACAGTATAATATCTCTATAAGATGATTCTCTAAACTCCCACTTATAAATTGATATTCTAAGATAGAGAACAGTGGAGGTGGATTTGTAATTGGATAGCGCTGCACGGGACTGCAAGAGTAATGGGTTGATTGAGCTCTAATGGAGACAGGGAACCTTTCAGAAGGGGATCGGTTTTTATTTGACAAGTGCTAATGATGGTTGCGAAAAGATCACTGAAACACTCCAAGCATTATCTCTGTTAGGTCATGCAGGAAGGGCATTTAGGAAACCACCACTCTCCTCTTTGTGTAAGTACTTGTCTTAATTGATCTTAACACTTTGCAATTAATTTGTTTGTGAGAACATAATTTCAGAATATCTGCATAATATAGGGAAACTAGAGGCCCGACGCACAAAATTCATGCGGTATTTCTTTAAAATCTCTTGTGTTAATAATGTTAAAAAATTTTGGAAAATGAAAGTGCTCCTGTGATGCAAATACCACTGTAGCAACTTGGTGGAGTCTATCACCACACTGCCCGTATCTCCACCTCCTTTCCATTCCTGTGACTGTAGCTACTTCCATTCTTCTAGCACCCACACCCCACCTAATAGCTTCACCAAACAGAGCTTATACGTTCCTCTGTGTTGCCCCTCACATTCAGATATTTATGATATGATTGATACATGGGCTATGTGTCCCCAAACACCCTTACCTTGCTCAGCGTTGACTATATTTAGCCTTTATTTTTGATTCATAAATCTACCTAGCTTTAGAGCTTTGAATTGGGGAGAGAAGCTAAAATATGAATAAGAGAAAAAGATTTTAAAAGAGAAGATTATTAGGTTTACTAAATGAATTAAAACTGAAATCAGAAAATGTGATATGGAGAGAACCTTGTCTCATCTTGGACACCGTTTGTTAAGCTCTATATGTGTTCCTGGAACTGAGGGAGGCAGGGAGAGAGGGCGGGAGGGAGGAAAGAAAAGAAAAAGGCAAAAGGTAAAGCAAGCTGACTCTTCTTGGAAACAATTCCTGGACTCAGAATAGACTAGCTTTTCATACTTCTCTCACTCTATGCTGGAAAAATGGGCAGGAAACAATTTAGGTTTTATTTTACATAAAGCCTCCTGGCAAGAAACTACTTCTTAGAGCTCCTTTGCGTGTTCAACATCTGTCTTTCCTTTAAAACCTACATAACTCTTTCTCAATGAACCATCTTCCATAATATACACCTCTTAAACATCTGGCTAAATAAAACCAATTATACTATTAAAAATAAACCAGGATTTGCCAACAATATGTTCCACTAGCCTCAAAGTCAGATATTTGCACTTCAAACAATGCTTGCATTTTTTACCTAGAGTTTGTTTTTTTCCTCTCTCCTCCCCTCCCCTGTTCACTTTTAATCTCCATTCTCAGAACTTGATTTGAGTGGTAAAACTAGGGAGTGGTGACAAAAATGGTGATAAAAAAGAACACCAGTGAACAGAAATGCTTAGATTCCTGACTGGAAACTCCCAGCTTTGTTTGCATGACTAAATCTTATTGGTGGTGTTTATTTGCTTTTCCTTACTCCACGCATCAATTAGTTAAATGATTTTTTATTCCTACCACATAGGCTTATGCAGAAACAGAAGGTGAACTTATCCCTTGACTTTTCCCATCAAAACGATGTCTGATTTTTTTTCAAGTGAATTAAAATACAGTTCATTGAATGCTTAAAAACTGTCCAAGCACCATCTGTTAAAAAATATTTTTCTACATTAATATGAAAGTATTACATGTCTAGGTATGCAAGCTGTGGTCTTGGACTAGAGAATAGATTTCAAAGGCAATTCATTTTATACTTTCACTATTTGCAAAAACAATGAAGGGGTGTATGATTTCTATATACAGTGGGGCCTTGACTTACGAGTTTAATTCGTTCTGTGATGGAGCTCATAACTGAAATTACTCGTATGTCAAATCATAAAGTGAACGAGTGAGACACATGATGCTGGGCTAATGTTGTGGCGTTCACTGTGATGTTCACTGCACCAACTAGCAGCAAAAAATCGGTCGAGAGACGGCTCATATCTCGAAAAACTTGTTAGTTGGAACACTCAAAAGTCAAGGCCCCACTGTATATGGTTTGTATATGGTTTATCACTTATACAAATGCTTTCTTCATACATTATGCAATACAGTGCCTTACTCAGTGTGACATATTGTGATGATTTGTTATAGTTTGGCAGCTTGGGAAAGTGTCAACATAATCTGTAAGACCAGTCTAATAAAATAGTTTGAAATGAGAACCAAGGAAATATACAGTTATCTAGATTTTATGTATGTATACATATATGCCAGGGCTGACTGGCAGACCCTGAGCAATGGATGAATGATGACTCTGACACACGTTTCTGTGAAAGAGAGGGCTAAGGGACTGCTTGGCTAGAGAAACCAAACAGCCTCATTCACCTGCCTCCTTAGGCTTTCATTGTAACAACAGCTTGAACTAAAATTAACTATTAGATACTATCAGCAGGGTAAGATTCCTTGAGAAAACACATGCATCTGTAGTATCTTTTAAACAAGGACGTTTTGAAGTCTAAAGATAAAGATTCCAGTAAAACACCCGGGGGCTCAGAATTGTTTGGAAAAGTCAGGACAGGGGCTGCCGCTTTCAGCAAGTTTCCCCTGGAACCTCCGACCTTTTGGAGATTCCTCCTTACAGACTTTCCAATCACATATGTGTGTGTGTGTGTGTATGTGTGTGTATAGTTTGTATGTAAAACAGTAATAATGTTCATGGTGGTAAAGTTGGATAAAGAAAAAAATTGAGTGAATCAATATTTTGAGGGTTTCTTTCTTCTCTAATATTATGTCAAAATATTTTTCAATATTGTGCAATTTAAAATACAATATTTTAATTACTGCATAATATTCCATCTTACCAATCTATTTAGCATTTATCCTACTGTCAAACATGTAGGTTGCTTTCCATGTTGTTTATCCATAAGTAATGTTAAGAGGAACAACTTTGTGCATTTGATTATTTCTAATTATTTCCTGGGGCTAGATTTTAAGGGATTGCAATTTCAGAGAGTGTGAATATTTTGGGGGTTTTCATATTACCAAACTGGCTAAAAAACTTTTTTTAACAAATGTAAACAAACTTATACAGCATAGGAAAGAAGCCCAGATACCACATTCTCACTAAAATTGAGGAGTTTTTTTGTTATTATTCAATTCTGTAGGTAATGAAAGGTTTACTTCTAAGCCTATTTTCTTCACTCACCCAAAAACAGTCTCCTTCATTCTTAGGCCAGTAGTAGAAGCCAAGAAAAATCCACAGAGGATTCAGCCTGATAAAGACTGATGTGCTCATTGCAGAATGTCTTACTATTTAAAATAAATAAATAAAAAGAATCTCGGTCCCAATATCCTTATAAAGAATATATAAAAATGCAATAATGATTTTTCATTTTAACATTGGGAGATTTTAAATCATCATTTTCATACTTTAGGAATAGCTAAATGACAAACTAGGAAGATAGAAGAGAATAATAGTAGTATAGCTGGAAGGTCATTTTGATTTTTCCCTTTTGATTTATACAAGTTTTTTATTCATAATTTATTATGAATGTGCCAATTGTAAAATATCTCATTCCTAGAATGTATGTCATTTCTACCATTCTGTTAAGTGACTTTCTCATTGCTGCAGGGATAGGGATGCGGACCTACTTGCCAGTCATTTCAGTCTGTGCTAAAAAATAAAAAGTTACTGCCTTTTTGTTCTTTTAAAAAAATTTTCTTAAGAAAAAAAACATTTCGATAAGTTTTTATTCATTCAAAAAAATATCAGCTTGCAAATCACTGAAACACCTACTTAAAACTCAACTCATTTTATATTGCCACAAAAATGCTAATTTCACACATAGATCTTATCACTATGCTTGCCCCAGGAGCCTACTGTTACCTAGTAATTGCTTTGTAATTATTTTCTATCCTCAACAGGTGAATAATAAGATATACCACCTAAGAAATTAAATTTACATCTGTTCTTCTTATAAAATGAAAACTACCCCTGGAATGAAATGAAATGAAATGAAATGAAAACTACTCTAAAATGAACACTTTAATAAAGACGTTTTTCCAAAGATGTACAGTTCATATATTTCTAATTACACCTCACGTTGAATGAAGCTATTATTTTCATCATAATAAACCAGGAATAAACTGTAGAAAGAGTATAGTATCAAATTGTCCTAAGTATGTTACAGCCAAAGTAAAGTTCAACGATAAGAGAATGGTGGAGTGGGGACCTACATATGGATATGCCAGCAAATCTGGGAATGCCTTTAGTGGCCTAAGTCTGGACACCCTGGCTTTATCTTTGACACTGAGAAGTGTGTGGTTGAAGAATGAGTCCTAGACACCATAGATGCCACAGTGTTCCCTTGGTTATATACCTTTGTCCATGGATAACAGTTTACATAAATAACCCACTGTCTCCATCCCATTTCTCACAGATACTAATCAGTCATTCTATTTCCACCTGGGTTTGAGTATCAGCAGACCATTGTTATGGGGCAACCCATAAGAGACGACCACCAGAGCCAAAGGGTAGAATTTAGGAGCCTTTATTAGCTGGCCAGCGACTGCAGTTACAGCACCCCGCCGTAGCAAGGACCGAACTGCAGCCCGGACCAGATGTAGAAGTAAGCTTTTATTCACAAAAACCACAAAATGGTTGGCTAAACACACACAAAGTTCGTCACTCCATTTCTCAACACAGGTCACAGACTCATACCTTAGAAAGGTCACAGGTTACAGACTAATACCCCCGAAAGGTCACAGGCTCAGACCTTAGAAAGGTTAGGCTCTTCACCCCTGGCTAAACCGTGACCAGGTTGTAAAAAATGTTAAGAGGGAGCTATGGTCTTTGCAACAGAGACAGTCCTGGTTCCCAGGTACAGAGGAATTTGCTTTCTAAAACCAGTAAGATCACAATCAATGGGATGTTCACATTACAATCAATAAGGCATTCAATCGAATGGGAGGATTTATATAATTCAGAAAATCAAAATAACTTTTCTATTGTTAAGCCAAACAGCAGGGTTAGAGTTAAATTACAGTTTCTACCTGAGATGATTGCTACCATACTTCACCATAATCCTTCTCAGGAGGCAAAGCAAACTTATAGAAAGAACAGGAGAGAGTAAGATAGTAGAGAAAACAAGTGAACTTCTCTTCTCCTGTCTTCCTCCTCCTGCTCCCCAAGCAAACCTTCAGTAAAGCAACCTGAAGGCTGAGAACCAGCAGAACGCACTCATCAGAATCAAAGCCCGGATCATTATTCATACAGCGCGGCACTGTTTACAAACACCTGCCCCTGTTCCACTCGCCTCATGTTTTCTTTTGCTTCTTGAACATATTTACAATCCACCTTTTCTTACAACTTGTGTCCTATTAATATAGCTTTCTTTTACATTATAAGAAGCCGTTTTATGCTCTCGACTTTGCAATACGCAGCCAGAATCTGAAACATAACTTCCATAACTTCAGTGTATGGGCTTGTTTTTTGTTTGTTTTAAAACATATTTTTAATTGATTTCAGAGAGGGAGGGAGGGGGAGAGAGAGGTAAAAGCATCAATGATGAGAGAGAATCATTGATTGGCTGCCTCCTGCACATCCCACGTTGGGGATTGAGTCCCCAGCCCAGGTTTGTGCCCTGACCAGGAATGGAACCATGACCTCCTGGTTCATAGGTCCATGCTCAACCACTGAGCCACACCTGCTTGGCTGGGCTTGTTTTTTGAGACACAATGATCAACCTCAGGAGGTAGTGGGCTCCCCAGTCCTGAAGGCACTCAAAGAAAAGCCCAGTGACCTTCATGTAGGATAGTTGGTCAGGTATCCCTACATTTAGTAGAAGACTGGACCAAATAATTTCTATTTTAACTTCAGGAATTTACATAAGATACCTATTTCCAAAATGATTTAACATGACCGACAGTAAAATATATACTATAAGTCTGCTAAAATGGAATTTGAAACTAAAGCTTCAAGGACCTCAAGATTAGATGATTCCAAATGTAAAGTGTTATTAGATGTAATAATGAGGAATACACAGGAGACAGTGTTTTTTTTTAGCTTATTCATGTTGTTCTGAAGTGTGATCAGTGTCAATAGTTGTAATTTTTAGAGCCAGTTTAATGTTTCTCTTTCTAAAAGCAAGTTTATAGTCTGTTTCTCAGTTATCTATAGAAACGGCAGAGAAAACTTTTAGTTTCTGAGTCTGTCAACCTTTATATTATAGTCCATCCCCACAGACAGTGCCTTGCACCCAGTAGGTATTCCATAGAAGTGTCTGAATTGAATTAAAGAGCCTGGGACAGGAAGTTCTTATCCAATCCTGCCTTAAAATGTCTTAGCACTCACTAAAGAGTGAAATATATATATATCCTGCTGGAGATCTAATTGGATTATAAAAGAGGAACAAAACAGAACAATAACAAGCAGAAATAGCCACCGTTCAGTCCCTCTGCGTGGAGAGAAGCTGTCCTCCACCTACATTTTTCCCTCTGAGAAGAATAATGTGGCTTTAGCTTTAGTATTCTGCTCAAAGAGAGAGGAGGTAAGATGAACTAGCAGGAAGCTATTTGCCTGGAAACCAAAATTGATATATCTTAACCATTTATCAAAGTGTGAAAGAAAAGAAGGGAAAAAAAGCCCTGGATCCTCTAATATTTAAGAATAATATATCTCACTCTTCATCTTGAAAGTGCAGTGTAACTGCTCTGCATCTCTCCTCAGTGGCCTTTTCAGAACCTTGGTCCATGTCCTCTCCCAGCCCCAGTGCTGCAGTGCTAATCCCTCTCTCCTTACTGCCCCTCAAAGATCCAAACACTCTCTATTGTGATTTGTTGTTGTTGTTGTTAATCCTCACCCGAGGATATTTTTCCCATTGATCTTTAGAGAGAGTGGAAGGGAGGGAGAGAAACATCAATGCGAGAGAGGCACATCCATTGTTCTCTGCCTGCCCCATGCCTGGGCAGGGCTGGGAATCAAGCCTGAGACCCTTTCATAAGTGAGCCCAGGCTCTGTTCTAATCATCAAGCCACACCCTCCAGGGCTATCGTGATGTTTTTTTTTCTTTTTTTATTTTTATTTTTATTTTTATTTTTATTTTTATTTTTATTTTTTATTGCTTAAAGTATTACAAAGGGTATTACATATGTATCCATTTTATCCCCCCGCCCTAGACAGTCCCCTAGCCTCCCCTATCACCCAGTGTCTTATGTCCATTGGTTATGCTTATATGCATGCATACAAGTCCTTTAGTTGATCTCTTACCCCCCTACCTCCTGCCCCCCAACCCTCCCCGGCCTTCCCGCTGCAGCTCGACAATCTGTTTGAGGCAGCTCTGCCTCTGTATCTATTATTGTTCAAAAGTTTATAATGGTCTCTATTGTCCACGAATGAGTGAGATCATGTGGTATTTTTCCTTTATTGACTGGCTTATTTCACTTAGCATAATGCTCTCCAGTTCCATCCATGACGTTGCAAATGGTAAGAGTTCCTTCCTTTTTACAGCAGCATAGTATTCCATCGTGTAGATGTACCACAGTTTTCTAATCCATTCATCTACTGATGGGCACTTAGGCTGTTTCCAGATCTTAGCTATGGTGAATTGTGCTGCTATGAACATAGGGGTGCATATATCCTTTCTGATTGGTGTTTCTGGTTTCTTGGGATATATTCCTAGAAGTGGGATCACAGGGTCAAATGGGAGTTCCATTTTCAGTTTTTTAAGGAAACTCCATACTGTCTTCCACAGTGGTTGCACCAGTCTGCATTCCCACCAGCAGTGCACAAGTGTTCCTTTTCCTCCACATCCTCTCCAGCACTTGTCGTTTGTTGATTTGTTGATGATAGCCAGTCTGACAGGTGTGAGATGGTACCTCATTGCTGTTTTGATTTGCATCTCTCGGATGATTAGTGACTTTGAGCATGTTTTCATATGTCTCTTGGCTTTCTGAATGTCCTCTTTTGAAAGGTGTCTATTTAGGTCCTTTGCCCATTTTTTGATTGGATTGTTTATCTTTCTTTTGTTAAGTTGTATGAGTTCCCTATAAATTTTGGAGATTAGGCCCTTATCAGATATGTCATTGGCAAATATGTTTTCCCACACAGTGGGTTTTCTCGTTGTTTTGTTGATGGTTTCTTTTGCTGTGCAGAAGCTTTTTATTTTGATGTAGTCCCATTTGTTCATTTTTTCTTTAGTTTCAAGTGCCCTAGGAGCTGTATCAGTGAAGAAATTCCTTCGGCATATGTCTGAGATTTTCTTGCCTTTGGATTCTTCTAGAATTTTTATGGTATCCTGTCGTACATTTAAGTCCTTTATCCATTTTGAGTTTATTTTTGTGTATGGTGTAAGTTGGTGGTCTAGTTTCATTTTCTTGCATATATCTGTCCAATTTTCCCAACACCATTTATTGAAGAGACTATCTTGGCTGCATTGTATGTTCTTGCCTCCTTTGTCAAATATTAATTGAGCATATTGGTTCGGGCCGATTTCTGGGCTCTCTATTCTATTCCATTGATCTATATGCCTATTCTTGTGCCAGTACCAGGCAGTTTTGAGAACAGTGGCTTTGTAATACAACTTGATATCTGGTATTGAGATCCCACCTACTTTGTTCTTTTTCAGGATTGCTGCAGCTATTCGGGGTCTTTTTTTATTCCAGATGAATTTTTGGAAAGTTCGTTCTAGATCTCTGAAGTATGCTGTTGGTACTTTAATGGGAAGTGCGTTGAATTTATAGATTGCTTTGGGTAGTATGGACATTTTGATGATGTTGATTCTACCAATCCATGAACACGGTATGTTCTTCCATCTGTTTATGTCTTCCTCTATGTCTTTTTTCAACGTCCTGTAGTTTTCTGAGTAGAGGTCTTTTACCTCTTTAGTTAAGTTTATTCCTAGGTAGCTTAGTTTTTTCGGTGCAATGGTAAACGGGATTGTTTTTATAATCTCTCTTTCTGAAAGTTCACTATTGGTGTATAGAAATGCCTCAGATTTCTTGGGGTTAATTTTGTATCCTGCTACATTGCCAAATTCATGTATTAAGTCTAGTAGCTTTTTGATGGAATCTCTAGGGTTTTGTATGTATAATATCATGTCGTCTGCAAATAAGGACAGTTTTACTTCCTCTTTTCCAATTTGGATGCCTTTTATTTCTTATTCTTGCCGAATTGCAATGGCTAACACTTCCAGTACTATGTTGAACAGGAGTGGTGAGAGGGGGCATCCCTGTCTTGTTCCTGTTCTTAGGGGAAATGGTGTTAGTTTTTGTCCGTTGAGTATGATGTTGGCTGTGGGCCTGTCATATATGGCTTTTATTATGTTGAGGTATGATCCTTCTACTCCCACCTTGCTGAGAGTTTTTATCAAAAATGGGTGTTGAATTTTGTCAAATGCTTTTTCTGCATCAATTGATATGACCATGTGGTTTTTTTCTTTCAATTTGTTTATGTGATGTATCACGTTTATTGATTTGCGGATATTGTACCATCCTTGCATCCCTGGGATAAATCCTACTTGGTCATGGTGTATGATCTTTCTGATGTACTGCTGGATCCGATTTGCTAAGATTTTGTTGAGGATTTTGGCATCTATGTTCATGAGGGATATTGGCCTGTAATTCTCTTTCATTGTGTTGTCTTTACCTGGTTTTGGTATTAGGGTGATGCTGGCTTCATAGAATGAGCTTGGAAGTGTTCCTTCCTCTTGAATTTTTTGTAGTAGTCTGAGGAGGATAGGTTTTAGTTCTTCCTTGAATGTTTGGTAAAACTCCCCTGTGAAGCCGTCTGGTCCTGGGCTTTTGTTTGATGGAAGCTTTTTGATGACTGCTTCAATTTCTTCCATAGTTATTGGCCTGTTGAGATTTTTAGATTCTTCCTGATTGAGTTTTGGAATGCTGTATTTTTCTAGGAATTTGTCCATTTCCTCCAGGTTGTCTAGTTTGTTGGAGTAAAGCTGTCCATAGTATTTTTTAACAATCATTTGTATTTCTGTGGGGTCTGTTGTTATTTCGCCTCTATCGTTTCTGATTTTATTTATTTGGGTCCTCTCTCTCTGCTTCTTGGTGAGTCTGGCTAGAGGTTTATCAATCTTGTTTATCCTTTCAAAGAACCAGCTCTTGGTTTCATTGATTTTCTGTATTGTTTTTTTGGTCTCTATGTCATTTATTTCTGCTCTAATCTTTATTATCTCCTTCCTTCTGCTCACTCTGGGGTTTTCTTGTTGCTCTCTTTCTAATTCTTTGAGTTGTAGAGTTAGATGATTTACTACCATTTTTTCTTGTTTTTTGAGATAGGCCTGTAGAGCTATAAACTTCCCTCTCAGGACTGCTTTCAATGTGTCCCATAGGTTTTGGATTGTTGTGTTTTCATTGTCATTAGTTTCCAGGATGTTTTTAATTTCTTCTTTGATCTCATTGGTAACCCAATCAATATTTAATAGCATGCTATTCAGCTTCCAGGTGTTTGAGTATTTTGGGTTGTTTTTATTGTAGTTTATTTCTAATATCATGCCATCGTGGTCTGCGAAGACGCTTTTTATGATTTCAATCTTCTTGAATTTGGGGATACTTTGCTTGTGACCCAATATGTGGTCTATTTTTGAATATGTCCCATGAGCACCTGAGAAGAACGTATATTCTCTGGCTTTGGGGTGAAGTGTTCTGAAGATGTCTATTAAGTCCATCTGATCTAGTGAGTCATTTAGGATTGCTGTATCTTTGCTGATTGTTTGTCTATAGGACTTATCCAGTGCTGTCAATGGTGTATTAAAGTCCCCTACTATGATTGTATTGTTGTCGATCTCTCCTTTGATATTTTCCAGGAGTTTTTTTATGAATTTGGGTGCTCCTACATTGGGTGCATATATGTTTACCAGGGTTATATCTTCTTGTTGTATTGATCCCTTTAGTATTATGAAGTGGCCTTCCTTATCTCTTGTTAAGGCCTTCACTTTGAGGTCTATTTTGTCCGATATAAGTATTGCTACCCCAGCTTTCTTTTCCTTTCCATTTGCCTGAAAGATATTTTTCCATCCTTTCACTTTCAGTCTGTGTGAGTCCCTTCTAATGAGGTGGGTTTCTTGTAGACAGCAGATGTATGGGTCATGTTTTTTTATCCATTCAGCCACTCGATGTCTTTTGGTTGGAGCATTTAGTCCGTTTACGTTTAAAGTTATTATTGAAAGGTACTTGTTTGTAGCCATTTCTTTTTGTGTGTGTGTGTGGCTGTTTTCTTTCTGAGCTTTTTATTTCTAATTTTTATACCAGTCCCTTTAGCATTCCTTGCATTGCTGGCTTGGTGGTGACAAACTCCCTTAGTCTTTTTTTGTCTGTGAAGCTTCTTATTTCCCCTTCAAGTTTGAATGATAGCCTTGCTGGATAGAGTATTCTTGGATTCAGTCCTTTGCTTTGCATCACTTTGTAAATTTCAGTCCATTCTTTTCTGGCCTGATGTGTTTCTGTTGAGAAGTCATTTGACAATCTAATGGGAGATCCCTTGTATGTAACTTTCCGTCTCTCTCTTGCAGCCTGTAAGAGTCTCTCTTTGTCCTGAACATTTGCCATGGTGATTATGATGTGTCTTGGTGTGGGTCTTTTCGGGTTCACCTTGTTTGGGACTCTCTGGGCTTGTGTGACTTTTTTCTTCCCCACCTCAGGAAAGTTTTCTGATATTATTTCTTCGAGTAGGTTTTCTAATCCTTGTTCATCTTTCTGTTGTTCTGGTACTCCTATTATTCGTATGTTGTTTCGTTTCATGTTGTCCCAAAGCTCCCTTAGGCTCTCCTCCTGTCTTTTAATTTTTTTCTCCAATTGCAGTACATTTTGGGTGTGTTTTGCTTCCTTGTCTTCTAATTCACTTATTCGGTCCTCCGCTTCTCCTAGTCTACTGTTGATACTTTCAATGGAGTTTTTCATTGCAGCTATATCACTCTTCATTTCTTCTTGGGTCTTACTTAGGTTGTTGATTTTTTCATCTGTTTCTTCTAGCTTCTTCCATATGTTATCGATTTTTTCATCTGTTTCTTCTAGCTTCTTCCATATGTTATCGATTTTTTCATCTGTTTCTTCTTGCTTCTTGCAGAGGTTGTCGATTTTTTCCTCCATCCGGTTTATGCACTCTAGGATCCTTATTCTGAATTCTTTATCTGTCATGTTGCATGCCTCTGTATTACTTAGCTGCTTTTCTGGAGAGTCCTCCTTCTCTTTCCTTTGGGGGTTTCTTTGTCTACCCATGTTTGATCTCACTGACATATCTAGACGTTGAGTTGTTCAGTGGTTGCTCCCTTGGTGGCAGTGACTCCTTGGTCTGTGGTTGCTCTTCGGGCGGTTGTGGTAGCAGCTGCTCTTCAGTTGGCAGCAGCTCCTCTGGTGGGTGCTGTTCACAGCTGTGGTGGCTCTTCCGGCTGGTGGGGCGAGGTTTCACGTACAGCTGCTGTTCCTCAGCAGAGGATGAGGTGCTCAGGAGGTTGCTGTTGCTTGGATCTGCTGCGTTGATTTAAAGGCACAAAATACAACACAACAAGGCACCACGTACCAGGCACTATACAAATATATTCACGATATTAATAACCCCAATTAAAGGTGACCACCTGAATTAAGAGAATTAGGGGATAAGGAAGAAGGAAGAGAAAAAGATAAAAGAGAAAAAGGAAAAGAAAAGTAGGGACCAAAAAAAGGGAGTGCAAAAATGAAATTGGGAAAAAGGAAGGGGGAAAATAAAAGCGAGAAAAGAAAAGAAAAAAAAAAAAGAGCGAAAAGAGAGAATGAAGTGGAAGAGGGAAGAGACTTTTTATATGAGGAGAATACTCCTATAGAACAGCCATTAATCCCAACAAATTCCAGCAACAGCTCCCTGGATATGAATGCAAACTAGAAACAACCAATAATATAACGATGAAAATAGAATGGTGAACACTAATCCCAAAATAAAATAAAGAAAAAATAAAATGGCACTTTAAAAAATGGTAAAATGGTAGCAGTAATAATACTGGTTAAAAATAAGAAGGTAGTAATTACAAGGGTAAAATCAGGTGATGGAAAAAGAAGAAAAGAAAGAGAAAAAAAAAAGAAGAGAAAAAAAAGAATGAAAAAAAAATTGGTTTCTTAGTTAAAAAGTGAAAAAAGAAAAAAAATTGCAGTAGTGAAGGTCCTTCGTTTCTTCTATTCTTCAGTGTGGCTCGCCTTAGACCTTCCAGGTATTCAGGAGAGTGTTGAGTTTCCCTGTGATATACTGTTCCTCTGTGTTGTAAACCACAGTCCTTATTTTAAAGCATGCCGCATTTATTTCCCAGACTGCCTTATTTTGTTTTTAGCAAAGAGTCAGTTTGTGGGTCAGCCTCTGGGTGGCAGTGTTCTGGGGTTGGCCTCTGAGGCTATAGGGCCTCTCTGTCCAGTGGAAGTTCACTGCCCAGAGCTGACTGCGTAATAGTTAGTTACCGGGGCTATGTTGTTGCTGGGATTGAAAATCCTCCTATAGGCCAGACCCTGTTAACTCCCAGGGACTGATCAGGTTATCTTAATCCTTGATCTCGTACAGGGTGGAATCTGGGTGTGGCTGTGCTCCTTGCCTGGGGGCTGGGGGGAGGAGACTCCCTCTCAGGAGCGGGTGGCTGCCCCAGTCCCGGGCTCTGGGGTGTCTCAGCACTCAATTCACTACCACCTCTCCCGGCTCCCCCTCTTTCCCCAGTCTCTCCCCAGATTCCACTCCTCAGCACACTCTCCCTCTCTTCAGCACAGGTGAGTGTCTGTATCCGAAATATCCCATGAGCAGGATTCAGTGAAAACAAACAAACAAATGCCGGCCGCGGAAACGGGGAAGGCTTGGTTTCTGTAAGCTTCTTCTCTTACCGGGACTGCATGGTCAGGTCAGCTCTTCAGGCTGCCCCCTTTAGGCTCAGTCCTCCGTGATCACAGAACCCAGCTCTCAATTTCCCTGGCAGCACCAGGAATCCCGCGGTTCTCCTTTCCCCCGTCAGGGGCTGTGCCTGTCCCAAGGGACGCGGCTGTCTGCCACGCGGTCTCCCTCTGACTCTCTGGGCTCAGAGGTCTGGCAAACTTTCCTGCCCAAATCCCTGGGTTTTTTTTACCTTTCCACGGGTGTTCTGCTCTTCCCGGCTGTAAACCCTCTCACCAGCTGAGCAATATCGCCAATTCGGTGTGAGTGTTACTAGCTTCAGCTGCTCGTTCCATTTGCTCCGGGACACGACCTGGGACACGTCTGCCTATATCGCCGCCATCTTGGTTCTCCTCGTGATGTTTTTTTTTTTTTTTTTTTTTTTTTTCAATCTTCTGACTCTTTTCCTATTAGCTCCTCTTCTATTTTTATTATTTCTAGCAAATCTAAACTTTTCAATTAAGATGGGTTTGTGTTTTTTATATCATGTTTGCACTCCTCATTCTCTGCAGTTAAGCCTCCTTCCTCATCTTGTACTGATATTGTTTTTAAAAATATTTTTATTGATTTCAGAGATGAAGGAAGAGAGAGAGAGAGAGAGAGAGAGAGAGAGAGAGAAACATCAGTGATGAGGATTGATCCCACAACTGGGGTATGTGCCCTGACTGGGAATCCAACCTCGACCTCCTGGTTCATAGGTTGATGCTCAACCACTGAGCCACACCGGCCCGGCCTGATATTGTTTTAAGGACACAAATGATCATCTGGTGTGTGTTTAGCTTCACCTTTTAGCAGCATTTTCTATTATTGGTCATTTTCTGATTTTCCCAACCTTGGATTCCTTCTCGCTGGTAGGTCCTGGGTGTGTTTCTCAGCCTTCGGACTCCTTCTCCTCCGCCTCTTTAGCTAGTACTGTTCTCTGCACCCAGTCCAGAAAGTGCTCTTTCCCCTCCAGATCTGACCTTTGCCCTCATTTTGTTTCTTTGCACCTTCATCCTGGGAGACCTTATCCACTCCCCAACTCATGGGAATTAAATTCAATGTGCTAGCAAATCTCTAAAGAATATATATACACAATTAAATAAGTAATTTCCCCTGATCTCTTCATCTCTTGGTCAATTATTGTTTTATCCTTGGCCCTACTCCTAACCCAGCAGCTGTTTTATTTAGTGATTTTTTAAAGTGTTTTTGGTGGGTTTTTTTAGTTCTTTATATCTTTCCTTATCTTTACTTTTTTTGTTTGTTATAACACTTTCATATGCTATAAAATCCAAGAAACTTTCAGAATGGCTTCCTGCGGTTTTCTTAGCTTTTATACTCTAGTCTCTCATCTCTTATTCTATCTGGTTTTCATTGCTCCCTCACTCTGGATGTGTGTTTCCTGTGTTCATATCTTATTTCCCAACTCTACTGTAAGCTCCTGGAAAAAAGAAAGTATTTATAATAATAAGAGCGTAATATGCTAATTAGACCGGATGTCCTTCCGGGTGAAGCTGGGGCTGCGAGGGAAGCCCGGGTCCCAGGTATCAGAGGGAAGCCAGTTGCTGCAGCCGGGGAAGGAAGGCCTAATCTTGCATGAATTTCATGAATTGGGCCTCTAGTATTATATATTTGCAATACAACCCATAGAAGAATGTCTTACCCATAATTAATATTGAATGCATATTTTTAATCATGACAGTAATTAGTAAGAACTCAGTCAATATTAAGAGCACAGATAAGGAATATAGTGTACCCTTCCTTCCATTACTTCAGATCCCTACTCTGACTAACATGCCCCATTGCAGGACTCAGTCCTTGTTCATCACCATTTTCACTAATTCTTCTTGATAACTATTTTCATTTATTGCCATTTGTATTCAAAAATATAATTTTAATGCCTTTATGTTACTGATATGATATTTTTTTTAATTTTTAAGACTGAAGTATAATTTGCTTATTTGGAACAGAAATAGATTTTATAGATAGATACAGATATATAGATATAAATATAGACATCTGTATGTACTTATATACACACATATGTGTGTGTATTACATGTTATATTATTTGTCTAGTGCTACCATAACAAAGTATTACAGAGTGAGTGACTTACACACCAGCAATTTATTTTCTCACAGTTCTTGAGACTAGAAATCAGAGATTAAGGTGTTTGCAGCATCAGTTTCTTCTGAAAGATTCTCCTCTTGTCTTGTAGATTACCATATGCTCCCTGTTTTTTCACATGGCCTTTCCTCTGAACCTCTCCAGGTACATCTTTCCTCTTCTTATAAGGACACCATGTTGGATTAAGGTTCATCATAATGACATCATTTTTTTTCATTTTAACTTAATTGACTCTTTAAAGACGCTGTCTTCAAATAATGACATTTTAAAATACTAGGGATTAAGATTTTAACATATGAATTTTGGTGGAACAAAATTCAGCTCTCTCTCTCTCTCTCTCTCCATATATATAAATTCAAGTAAAAAACAATTTTGTGAATACAAGAAACTTAAGGTAAGACATTAAGCTTGAAGACAAAAAAACACACAAACATTTACTCAACCATCCATCCTAATGTCTAAAGAATGCAGCTGGGCAGATGTCAACCACAGGTATCAGAGAGGTCATAGGATTCAACACTGTCATCTAAGCAAAGAAAAGGAAGTAGTTAATACAACCAGTGGAATCTCAGAGTGTGTTAATCATATCATTTTTATTCCCTTGAGAAATTCTCATAAAACTGAGGTAAATATCTGGAATGAACCATTGACAGACACATGGAACGCACGCTTTAATAATAGGAATAAGCTTTTTGCAGCCTCTTCCGGGGCAGAAGTTCCCTTTGAAATTGCCTCACAGACATAGCCTGCCTTGTGTATCAGCAGTTTAGCATTCTACACAGATCCATTTCCTAAGACTGTTCCTAGACCTGGGTCATTTATTGATTGTGTTTAGTTACAGTTTTTACTGATCAATTTTAGTCTCCCATTCAGGTGGCTCTTTCAGCACATTTTAAAGTTTTCTTGCTGGTACAACTGCTGTTTTTTCTTAGGTAACTCATGTTGTAATTTTGCAAACTGACTTTCTCAACAGCAAGAAGAAAATCATTCACTCAGCTAAGATGAATTTTGTGTTCAATGCCATTCTAAACTATCAGTGAAAAAAACATGTTAGGACTTGAAACCAAAAACAGCGGAGACAATGTGAAGGAGCCCATTTAGGAATTAGCTGCCTGCAGAACGTCCTCCTGTCGCAAAGACTCACCCCAAGTGCCGCCTGAGCCACACCCCCACAAAAACATGGTGTGACTCAGTGATCCTAATAGACACTGGGAATCCTGAACATATGGTCCCACTTTCTTCATATCTCTGCATGTGACATTCTGCAAATTGTTCATGAACAAACATGCATACAACACACACACACACACACACACACACACACACATGCACTTTGGGTGAAAGATGAAATATTAGCTATAAGAAAAAAAACTGAAAATGTGTAATTGTATCTGGCTTCTTAAAAAAGAATACCTTATTAATTTTCATGATTAGTATTGAAATGAAAAAAAATTAGTGATAGAAAAAGAAGGGAGCCATACAGGGTGGGGCAAAGGTGGGTTTACAATTGTGAGTATGCAAAACGCAGAGTTTATTCTTGTATTATTATTTGTTAATGCTTGTATTATTTTCCACATGAACAACTTTAAGCCTGCTTTGGTCCCACCCTGTAGAATGACAGGATTTTTTTCAGGAATATTGGTTGGAATTAGAACAGAGCTTTTTTCACCCAGAGTAACATACCCTCTTTAAGGTGGCAGCATATGAGAAGATTTGGATTAAGCAGGACTTTTTCAATCTATAAACATACCTTGGCATTCCCGTTGCATACGTAGTGTGCCTTCTCTTCTTGGGCATGACCAAGTAGTGAAATGACATTTCTAATGCTTGCTTTCTGTGCACAGGAGGTGTGAGGCAATAAAAAAGAAAACATGCTGAGAAATATGAGAGTAGCATACAGTTCACCTCCGTGAAGCCAGATCTGTCCCTTGGATGGCTCACAAGGAAAGACGGACCAAAGAGCATGGGCTGAGAAGGGGGACAACAGGAGAAAAGAAGGGAAGTCATGACAGCTGACAAAGGAGTTTAATGTGGTCCGATTTGAAATGTTTGAAATATATGGAAAGGGGGATTTTGGTGATTTTGTTCACTTGACAGACGAGACTTGGGCAGACAGAATAAATAGAAGAAAGAGTGCAAAGAAATACATTGCACCAGGACTTTGTAGAGGAAGCCCGGATTTGAAATGCAGGTAGACGGGAAGAGGTTTAGTTTGCTCCTAATATTAAGGAGGTAATAGATCACATGCCCTGGGCACCAAAGGGAGAACGGAACGTAGGAGACAAGTAGAGGTCAGGTGCTATTTGTATAAGTAGGTAAAAAATGAATTCCGGGAAGTCGAGCAGGGAATCGAGAAGCTGGGTCATGGGAGCAAAGACACGCGCAGTCAGTGAAGCATCTCAGTGCTCCGCTGTTTGAACCAGGGACCTGTACCCAAAGTGATTATGATAGCCATGATAATGAATCTTAATTCCTTAAATGTTCATCTCTAGTAAAGTGGTGATCTCTCCTGGTGTCTATGAGCCATCACTGGCTATATTCGTTTAGTCCACATTCATGAGAAAATTCCCCAGGTTTTACTGGGTTAATTGACAGCTTTTAAAGATTGAGCCTTTAACAGTCAGATGGCTCAGTCTAGTTCAATCTATCAATTCTGAGTTGACTCTCATAATTCTTTCTCAAGAAAAGTGCCAAAGGCTACTCTCCTTGATATCCGTATGAGTTCCCTCCGCCCAATAGAAGTATTATATGATCAGATTCATAAATATCTCAGATGTCATCTATAATAATAAAAGCATAATATGCTAATTAGACCGGACAGCCGAACGACCTTCCAGACATCCTGCCGTATGTCCTTCCAGACAACCTTCTGGGCGAAGCCAGGGCTGCGAGGGCCGAGCCCCTTGCACAAATATTGTGCATTGGGCCTCTACTGCAATATAAAAGGTCCAGTGGCTATAAACATGCACAAATATGTGCATATAAATGCATAAAAGCCAGGTAATTATAAATAATGACAATGCACTTTTGTTCAATGAAAATCAGACCTATATATTTTAAAGTTAAAGTAGTAATATTGGCCCTTATTAATTTTTCTCTATGTTTATTTTCTCTAAGTACTGAAGTTCTTATCATTATTGTTTTTTATCTCTGTTCTTGTCAAAGGACAAAAGAGATCTTTGTTTACACTTAACACTCACAAAAGTCTTTATCTACAATTAAACTGGTAAGATATAGTGTTATTATAAAAATTACTATAAATTGAACTTGTATCAGAGATTGTGAGGAAGAAATGTTCTATGACTCTTAAGCAATTAATTCTTCCTTTTCTAAACCATATAAGTTTGTACAAGTGTTGTGCATTTTGTAGACAAACTGCCAAATAACTGAAGATATATTATTAGTGTTTTTGCAGTATTTTATTTTTAAGACTTTGACTGCTTTCTCAATCGTTTCCTGACTTTGAGAGAATTTTTCTTTTTTCCTTTTTCTTCTCATTTCCTACCAGGGTAGCATTTTAAGTAGGTATTATAAATCTCCGCCAACAGCACATTCACCACCCTGCTTGAATGGCTTCATTTAGACTAGGACTACCCTTACTTTTCTGAAGTCTCTTCAAGATCTTTTTTTATAGTGAAATAACACTTTGTTTTCATTAAAGAATCAAAAAACACAACTTCCCTAAAAAGCCCTCAGAGTAACTACATGTAAATGATTTCTTTGATTTTGGAGTACATTCAATATTATACCGCATTATTAAATTAACTTTAAATTTCTACTTCAAATGCAAATATGGATTTTTTGTTTATCTGTTTGCAAGCAGAGAAGGTGGCACTTTCTGAATATCTATATATTTCATATGTCTTCTACTGTAGCTCTCTAAATCCAACATGCTTGATGCCTGGGTGCTGTAAACATTTTCTACAAAGGCAAACAGCGCGCCGGTATTTTGTTTTGCAATTTTAATCAAACATTTTCTAAATACTAGTAATGAGTACGGTATGTTTTTTTCTTTAAACTTCCAAGACTTCAAATTCAGACCATGAATACTTTTTAAAAATGCACCAAATCTAGCAGAGAAATATATTGGGTAAGAGATTCAAAAAGGGGAAACTGGAAATAGAAATCTTTCCCAAATTCATATCTAGCCTAACCAAGTAGACACCAAGCATGCTAATTTTTTCAAAGGTGTAACAATATTTCAAAATTTTGCCTCAGACAGCAATATACTATTCTTCTTGAGATGCTTCCAGATGGATAACAATGGCTTATTCATATGGTTATCAGTAACTGGGGAATGCATATCCTAGTGACTTACAGGATTTTTTTTCCAAGTGAATTCATTTCCTAACGGATATATCTACCTTTTGGGGGGGAAATGAATCAGAGATAAAATAACCTTTTTCGTTCAACATTTTTGGTAACATCAGTTACTCTGTCCTCTCCATATAACAATGAACAATAACCACTTTCAGTTTTATAAAAGCTCCTCTCTTCACTATTAACTTAAAAGCATTCAAACATGTAAAGAATTTGTGTGAGTTTATTTGAGTCAAACTGTCGACAATTGCCAGGAAGCAGAATCTCAACGGATTGGGATAATGCTCCGGAGAATGGCAGTTCTTCACCTTGTTTTATACTTTACAATCAAAGGAGGAGACATAAGTGGGCTACATGAAATCCATTGGTGATAGACTAGAAAGGAAGGAGAAAGCAAAAGGGGGAGGGGGGTGGAGAAACCCCTGGGATTGGATAAAAAGTAAAATGATAGATACATGCTTCATTTACCCAGGTGCATGCAGGATAGTTAACAGTCAACAATGAACATTGAAGGAATTTATGGTATCTGTCCTGACTCATTTGGTTGTGCCCTGAGGGGTCCAGAAAAAGGGAAGTTACAAGTTACCCTGACATGTCACAAGGATGTTATCTCAGATGCAAAAAGACAATAGGCTCAGTTAAGGGAAAGATTGACCTTTGTCAGGGAAGATACTGGTCTAGGACATGATACCCACTATAAACTGCCTTTAGTTACAGTTTTAATTTCAGACCATGCATTTTGGTTCCTTTGGGTCTTTGAGTTTGCAATACCGCCATGCAGGCCTTCCCTGCGCTTGTCAGGTTAGCGTGTGGCCTTTTTTTAGACCACATCACAACGTTCCATTTTCATGAAGCATTACACTGCCTTCATAATAATGCAGCACAGCTCCCACTGTGTGCTATTGCATGTATTCTTATCACTTTATTGTTTTTGAAAGGGCGAGGATTACGCCCTCCACCTTGCCCCAGGGTAAGGGCTATGCCCTCCATCTTACCTTGGCCATGTGCTCAGCAAGGCTTCTCCCTGGAAGCCAAGCCGCTGCTGGCCACGCCCAGGATTTCTCTGGACTGGCCAATGATAGTCAAGGGAAGTGCACGCCATTACTATGACCACATCCTGTGTAATGAGACACCGACTGGCGCCTGGCCAATCGGCAGGGCCCACAGTCCTTTCTCCTCCCCTTACCCCAGCCCCCTATAAAGCCTCTCTCCACACAGAGTTCTCTCTCTCGGCCACTGGAGCTTACCGTTGCATCGGTGAGTGTGGCAGGGGAGCCAAACCCGGGTTTGAAATGAATGACTCTTTGCTTTTGCATCGGACTGACAGGCTCCCTGGGGGTCTTGGGAACTTTGAAATCTGGGCACAACAGTTTTCGTGTCTCAAATAACAGAAAATAATTTAGCAGTATTCATGAATGCTAATGTACAGACACTGCCTATAGATTTTGTGATAGACCTTAAGATCCCCTAAAGCAGTGGTTCTCAGCCTTCTGGTGTTGTAATGTACCCCGCGAATCACAGAAGGACGCCTCAAGAAGTCGAATTAAAGAGTCACATTTATTGCAATCCGGGACTGTGAGGGGCCATTCCCAAATCTCATAGCCATAAGATGGTGGCAAAACCAGACTTATATAGGCAAAAATCACAAAGGTATTGATTACATCCCAGGGTTTGGAATGTGGCACCTGGCTCCCAAAAAGCAGATTACAGAAGCAGAATTAAGCATGTTAATTACAGTTTCGGGTCTCTGGGTCACTGAATTGACAGATATACATTATCTAGAACCCTTGGGTAACCTGGGTTAAACTTAGGCATGTTATCTAAATTACAGTTTTGGGTCTCCGGATCACTGAGTTGATAGAAACACATTATCTAGAGCCCTCGGGTCTCCCGACCACTGAGTTGTCAGGACAATTTAGAGTAATTGTGCTGTCCTGGTCTCGGGACCACTGAGTCAGCTGGAACGTACCACCTGTGGCCACTAAAACAATTTAGGGTAATTGTGCTGTCCTGTTTCCAGGTACAGTAGAATGTGCTCTCTAAGACCAGTATGATAACAATCAATGGGATAGTCATTCAATCAATAAGGCATTCAATCTAATGGGATGACTTATACAATTTAGAAAATCAAAGTAACCTGTCCATTGTTAAACAAAGCAAATAGGTACCATACTTCACTGGCCCTTTAAATACAGTTGCTCATGTTGTGACCCCCAACCATAAAATTATTTTCGTTGCTAATTCATAACTGTAATGTTGCTACTGTTATGAATCATAATGTAAATATCTGATATGCAGGATGGTCTTAGGCGACCCCTGTGAAAGGGTTGTTCGACCGCCAAAGGGGTCGTGACCCACAGGTTGAGAACCGCTGCCCTAAAGGCTGAGACCTGTGTCTAGAAGCTAAGGTTATTTTGCATATAATTTTAAGATATGTTATACATTTGTGTTCATGTCATTTGTTATACTAAAAGGTCAGTCAGAGAAAGACACCCTCGTTGCCCTGTAAATAACAAACCTATCTGCTTTCTTTTAACACATTTTCTCTCCTCAGTTGAATGTTCATATAGTTATAATTTGTAGGACATGATTCAATCAATGGTCCTTATGTAATAAAAATTCAAGTTAAATTCCATCAGACTTTTACCCAAGTTAAGTGAGGAAATTACTGGCATTTCTAACTTTAAGTAATTTGCCAATTATTTCATTATGTCCTAACAGGTGTATGGAAGGTGACTTAAAATCCTCTACCTCATTGGACCTCACCTTTTGTAATCCTAAAAACCACAATTTAAGTGTTATTAGTGAATTGTGTCCCTTTGAAGGGCATATACAATGATCATTGATTTTTATTGCAGCTAAGAATAATAATAGAGGGAGATAACTAGAAAACACAGGCAGGAGCCCTGACCTCTATCCGGCCTGTTAAAACGGAAGTGGTCCAGATGAAAACCAACACTGCATTCCATCAGTAGGAGCAAGGGCCCTCACGGGTTAATTTGGTTCTCAGAGATCCCAGGATTTCTACCCAGGCCCTTGGGGACACAAGGATGAGCCTGTTTTTCCTGGACAGATTTCTCAGGTACCATCTAGGATGAGAACCTTAGAGGTCTCTTAGTTTGGGCCCATCATCTAAAAAACTGAATCTAATAGAAAGCTGCTTATAGGAGCACAGCACTATTTTCCCACGATTTATCGGGGAGGATGGAACTTATTCTGTTTCACAGCTGCATTCTCTCCCACCCACTCCTGACATCTGTGGGTGAGGGCGCACCCGCCTGCAAAGAAAACTACGTTCACTCACCAATTACAAGGAAAGCTCTTTAAAAGTGGGCGGAGGGCGGGATGGCAAGTAGAAAGGAACAGGAAGAGGGCAGAATTAATTTTATACCATCGCCTAATGTATATTTTTAAACTTTCCTGATCTAACTTCTTTAGGTGTGGGACATAATTATCCACCTGCCTGTCTGGCAGTATTATTTTTTTCTTTTCAATATTCCTTCATATACCAATATCTTGGGGCTTCAGAGCATGATCTCTTGTGCTAAGTTTGAAAAAAAAAAACAAAATAAAATGTGTGGTGTCATAAAGGAACACAGTAACACATGCATCAGAAAACACCTCCTCATGAGCCTGAAGACACAGGTCAAAGCTGACAGAAGTTATTTAACCACAAAATGAGGAGCTAGCTCACATGTGTGGGCAGTGTTTATTTTCACAGAGCTAACTAGTCGTGCACAGCTAGAGAATCTTTTCTTTCTAAGGTTAGAATTTAAGGTAACATAAGGAATGGATAATAGATTACAAGTGTGCCCTAGACTAACTGTGTATTAGGATATGATAAATTCATTGTGTGAAATAAAGGTCTGAGATGAACGATGAGTATGAAAAGGTTAAATAGCCATCTAGACTTTAAAATGTAATTATTACCACTCTCACAAAACATGCATTTAATATACAATGTAATATACAAAAATATATTGAATAATTTGGTAGACTGTTTTGGGAGGGGAGGCGGTGTTGTTTTTTTTAAACTACGGGACCAATAACATTTGATAACCATATACTACAAACGAAAGCGTCGACATAGAGACAGTCAAGATGAAGAGCTTTCCAGCTCACTGAGCCTCAATCTTCAAATGCCAGGGCAAGCAGCAGGCAGAAAAATCAATTTTATGATTGTTACTCTTTTATTTTAACATCCATTTAAATATAAAAGTTTGCCTCTTATGAGTTCATTTTATTTAAAAAAATAATTTATTTTGTAAGAAAAATAGATGCTACAATTTTTTTTTTAAGTGGAGAACTGAAATCTTTCCAAATGGATTCTGTTAATTCAGGTGTCATGTTTGGAGTCAGACCTTGGGCAAGTGGCTTACCCTCCTGATCCGTCAGTTGATTTCTACCTAAAATGAGGATAATGATAGTACTAACTCCATGAAGTTGAGCTGGAACCCGTGTGGGGATATTCAAGTGCGCAGTAAATGGTCTTGTTATTATTGTATTGTTACTTTTGCCATTTTACACATGTCTAGTTAGACAGACCTCTGAAGTTCATGTGTTGGTTGTGTTCCTTAATTTTTATAAAGGCCCTTAACTTCATTTATTTCACAGATTGATCGGTCACCAAAAAAAAAAATGCAGATTCTTGTCAGAGGTTTCAGACTTCAAATCCTTCATATTAATCCTTACCAAAAGCCTGGCTGTGGCAAATATTAATGGAACATTGAAACTATCCATTCATTTATTGGAGTGATTTTGAATGTAAGGGATGGACTTCTGGGAATAAAGAATGTCTCTAGATCTGCAGTTCTACATCTTATTTTCTATTAAATATATTGCAGCTGTAATTTTGTTTCTCTGATTTTAGAGGGAGAAGTTCCAATCACAGCTGTCATCTGATTTTTTAAAGGATATGATGGCCCCAAAGCTTCATTCCTGTGAGATCTTTTGTATATTCTAATTTTACCCGTAGATCAATCCAGGCCCTCAGAAAATTATATATGGGGAAGGTAGTGGTCTTTTATAGAATTATTTATTGAATTAATTTTTGGCATTATGTCATTGTCATTTAGTTTCAGTGGCATTTCTTATGTAGATCATTGTCTGGAATAACCTTTACAATAACGTTTTACAATAGTCTTGTTGGGAGGACTTGATAAGGTAAATTTTACTGAAGCCTCGGTGTCATGAAAAGTTCTGAACATCTATCTGTGTTTATCTTATAGACAGGTAAATATTTTTTTGTAGCTTAAATCCATACTACAATTCACATATAGATTTCCATGCGAAATTTATTATGGATTGATTATTTTCCTAGCAGGATACTGCATCACTTAGACTTCTCACACATTTTCTTTGAAAAAGTGCAAAAGGAATAGCCTTTCCCATAGTATATACCAACACCCGTGTTCAATGTCTTTCAGTGAAGTTATGCCTCAGCTTTCCACCCATATAGTTATGACTCCAAATAAAACACTTCTTTATAAATTTGGTGAATGCTTATGAGATATTTGGAGATTTTTTAGGTTAAAACCATAAAACGATATTAAAGTGCTCTCTTTCATAGCTTGCTTCATTCTGAGTTATTGCCCACTGCATATCACAGTTGGCAAAAAATGGCTTGGCCTACTAAGGGAGACAGTAAGCTTAATGGAAATTGCCTCTCTGGTGGGCTTAGATGCTAGTCTCGGCTCTGCAGCTTCAGGCAGACATCTATCCTCCTTCACGAACAAAAGGCAATCCCACTACATCTATACAGCTCAGACGGTAGTGGGTGGATAAATAAAATAACACAGTGGAAAGTGCTGTGAAAAACACTATAGAAACACCAAGTATTGTAACAACCCATAACTTGAGGAAATATTTACCCAGCTACCTTGCTTAATGCAGAACCATCACCATGCTCAACCTTATACTTTTAACCTGTGGTTAAAGAGCTCTCAAGCAATAGACATTTACTCAGTCTGTTATTTAGTTGGTCCTCACCACCTATTAGTAGGTGATTTGGGGCAAGTTTCTGAGCCCGCCTACTCCTCAACCCTTTCACAGGTTGTGGAGAGGAATAAATGAGGTAACGTCGGTAAAACCCTCGGTTCAGTATTTGCCACTGTGTGTGAAATTTAATAAATTTTAGCATTCGTCATTAACACGTAATTTCTTTGCCTTGTCCTGGATATTAATAGGCATTACAAAATGAAACCCTCTTATTAAACTAAAATATATACTCTAAGTGTAAATGGTTTCGTATAATAGCAACGGGTGGCTGCCAAGATTTTATAAACAATCATTAATGAGATCCAAGGCACTGATTAAAGTTTAATGAAAAAAATTTTTAATTTAAAAATTGCTGTTCAAAGTATCCTAGTCATCCAATTTTAGTTTAAGGCAGAGGATGCATTGAAAGGACATTGATGAGGCCTCTGTTAGCATCTTGTGCTGATAGCTGTGTTCAGTCACCAAACACACACTCCAACTGCACGTGGACAACTCTGACAAAATGTGGTACTCAGCTCGTCCTCTTCTTACATGAAGGAGCAAATGGAGTGGAATGCTTTATTGTCGTTTTAATTACATGGACAATTTTACAAAAAGTGGACAAAGATTTTTTTTATGTAAAATCCAAAAGACACATTGATAGCATCTGGCTTCAGTATGCATTCCACAGTCTTTGTTCACAATCACTGCATTGCATTCAATCTAGTTGGAGAGAATTCTACAGATTGGAAGGCTAGCAAATATTAATGTGTCTAAGTCTAATAAAAATAAGTTCATTTGATCTGGAGAAAATTAAGATGCAAGTCATTAGATGCTGTTAGCGAAGTGCTAGTATTTCACTGGTATTTGTTTCTTGTCAATCTATTCTATGGAGATATTTATGAACTTCAAAAAAGAGAAGGAAATGTCAGGTGGGGTTACAACATGATCCTGATGAACACTCTTGATACTCATATTTCCTGGGAGAGTAGAGAGTTCTCTATTGTCAACACACACTGAGAAATATCAAATATAACAAGCAAACCGTTTTTGCTCACATGTTCATGAAAAATAGCCATCTTAAACACCAGCAAAAACAGTTTGACTATATAAGCACAAATATAAAGTTGTTTCACAGAGATTCTGTGGAAAACTTTGTGTAGTTTAGCTAAGCACCAAGATGAAATGAAAGAAAAGCTCCTTACCTATCAAATATTCCTTCCCAGAGCTGGCATTGGAATCCAAATAAGAACAGTACGTGACAGCAGATCCAATCACAGACTAATTTAGCTCTTCATTGTTCCTTACGAATACTTAATTTGGGGTAGAAAAACCTCCTGATTGATTCCCCAAGCAGAATTAACTTTAAAATGCACGAGTAAGGAGCTAAGTAAATTTCTCTACCAGATGAGGTCTACAGGTATTGTCCTTTTATATATTGGAGGAGAATGTCACAGAATCCTTTCAAATATAAACTCCCTGTCACTTTCCACCGTTATTAAAACCAGGCCCAGTGCTTCTGATAGGAAAGCCACTTCCTGGCCACAAATATCCTTGTCGATATCCAGGTAAGAAAAACTTACCCAAACAGTTTGGGCAGCAAGAGATCTTCGTACCACAGGCTTTATTGATGATGTTCTATAGCAACAGATTGATTGAATCCCACTTTGGAATTAAGTAAGCAAAAGGGGTAACCAGACCATGACTCACACCCAAAGTATAAATGTGACCACACAGAAAACAAATGTTGGCTCTCTGATCCCTTGCTCACTTTATTAGAAGGAAATTAAGTAAGCCTTTGGCCTGCAGTCTTGCCCCTCGATGTATTCCTCATGGAGGAAGGGGGGACATTTTCTCACATACAAGAGCAGTGCAGTTCCTCTACTCAAATGCTCCGTGGACCACTATTAGCTGCTGCCCCTGGATGGCTGCACACACAGGTACCAGCCTCTACCAAACGGCCAGCGTTGGCCCTCTTCTCTGTGACTCGTGAGGAACTTCTCATAACCAGAGAATTCAAAGGGCAGAGTTTTGAGGACTCTATTAAGTAAGTGCACATTCCCAGGGAGCCCCAATGAATATCAGGGTCATCTGGTAAACCCTTTTACAAATAAATTGGGTGATCTCACCACCAACCAACATAATGTGAAACTCTGGTAGTAGATCTCAGGGAATCTATATTTTGAAAAAGTTCTCCAAAAGAAAAGCATATAGCAAAGGCACAAAAACTAGCTGCTGAATTCATTCTTAAGCAGATAGGACACCCCCAGTGCGCAGATCGGCCTTTGGAAATCCTCAGTTTACACTGCAGCCCTTTTCTTCATGTGGTTGAACACTGACTTTATTGTCCCAAACAGACAGAGACAGTTAAAGAAATCCTTAAACATTCAATGAGCTGGAGCTTGGCATGTCAGAAGTGCACAGTGTAGCTCTAGGGAAGGTGTTGCCTAAGTCTCCTGCATTCCAAGCATAGCAGCCCCACCTCAGTCCCCACTAAAATCCATAATGGAAATCATTACCTTAAAAAATCCTTCTTAAAGAAATTGTGTCATTGACAATATCTCAAAGAATACATTGGACCTTAGAGATAGTTAGGTCAAAAATGATTTCAATGATATTTTTATTCCATTATTTTCAGAGGGCTGAGTGTAAAAATAACTGAACTTTAAAACGATCAAGTGAGTTTCCGCTTAAGACTACACTATGAGTTCCTCAAAAGGTAAAACAACCAGCAGGTAAAAGTCACTCAAATATTATGATCTGGAAGGAAGAAGGAATGAAGGGAGGCAAGAAGGCAGGGAGGTAGAGGACTGAGAGACAGAAAGAGGACTCTCCAAGTGAATGAAAGAATGAATGACTTATTAACGTAGACTTTTAATTTGCCTCTTATTTTTACTATGTGTTAGTTCCTCTTCAGTTGCTACATAATCAAAAACCAGTAGGATAGTCCTGGCCAGGTGGCTCAGTTGGTTGGAGATTTTCCCCACACACCAAAAGGTTGTGGGTTCATTTCCCGGTCAGGTTTGATCCCAGGTCAGGGAACGTAGAGGAGGCAACCGATGGGTGTTTTTCTCTCACATTCTCTTTTTCTCTTTCTCTCTCTCTTGCTCTCTCTCACTCTCACTCTCTCTCCCTTCCTCTCTCTCTCTAAAACTAACCTATAATAATAAAAGCATAATATGCTAATTAGACTGGACGACCTTCCAAACACACCGGGGCTGCACGGGAAGCCCGTGTCTCGCGTGCCAGAGGGAAGCTGGTGCTGGCAGCTGGGGGAAAGAAGGCATACCTTGCACGAATTTCATGCATCGGGCCTCTAGTAAAAACATATCTTCAGATGAGGATTTTTTTAAAAAAAAAACACAGCAGGATCCAGTGTATATTCTAAAGAACTCTATGTTCTATCTGGAAGGACCAAGCAACGCTCCTGTGGTTATACTGCATTGTGTTAACACTAAGGGGAGGTAAATGTGCCGGGATGTTATGTGCCAGGCACTCTACCAAGGATTCTGTCAACCTGACAGAAAACGGAGGCTTGGAGACACTAAGTAATGAAAACCGAAGTTCCAACTCAGTCAGTCTATTTCTGGCACGCTTACACTTAATGACTATTCTGTGTTTCTTCCCAGGTGAGAGAGTCGGGAAGAGACTGGAATAGGAGAGATCATTTAGGTTACTGAACTATCACATGAAAGATGATAAAGACCTGAACTAGAAAGGCAGCAGAGGAATTGGAAAGGACATAAAGAGATTCTTGAGAGAGAAGATGAGAGCACTTTATCCCTGGTTAGATGTGGAGGAGGTAGGGAAGGGGTATTGATAAGAGACAAGAAAGAGTCAAAGATCAAGGACTCTGGCCCAAATGAGGAGAAGAATGGTACATCCTCAACAAAGATACAAATATAGAATCAAGAGAGATGTGTGCAGAGAAGAAACACTTTCATATGTAGTTTCAATAAAAGATTTCATGGATACAATAAGATTTCTCATCAGTTAATACTCAGCAATGAAAATTTAGGAGGAAAGTCAGCTGATGAAAACACTATCTATCGTGTACGGAAGGACATGTATATGTTGTTAAGTTTCCCTTCATGAAACCCCCTATCACCACTTAGATTGCATTCCTGACTGAGGTCTAACTCTCAGGAGGCATGTAGCACTTCTTGAGCCTTAAAGGGCTCTGCAGTGATCATTACACAATGATGGACAAAGACCTGGAAACTATCTTTGGGAGAGTGAGACAACCTAAATAATTTCCCTCCTAGAGATATTGGGAGAGTATTCCCAAACTTAACAACTCTTTTTGTTTTAAATTTTCAGAGTCAGGGCCTGGTCAGGCTTGTTTTGTCCATGAGTTGCCCCATTTTCTTAGAAGGCAGCCTGTGCCAAGTTTCCAGAAGCTAAGATTTAGGTGAGGAAGCACCAGCCTCTGTTCCTAGGATCTCTCTGCCCTGAGGACAGTCTGAGCTTGGTGTGGGAGATTGTTTGCAGATCCTAAAAACTGCCTGCACAGAAGTATTTAGCATCCCCTGGGAAACGTGAGTTTTCCTCCACAGAGAATGCATCAACTCCAAACCATTGGTGCTTGTAGTTCTGCAATAAATTCATTATTTATTTACAGTTTTCCCTAGTCACTATCTAAATTAAGTTATTCTACTGAGGTAAGTTGATCTGTCCCTTATGATTTTAAGTTTACTATTGTTGATTTTTTTCTAAAAATTAGTAACATTTGTGGAAATATTAGCTCCAGCCCTAACAGGTAGTTACTTTTATTTTTTTGAATAATGTAAATATTCATAAGTTCAATGCACTTGTGTGGAAGCTCCATATATTCTTAGTGTTAAATGATCATTCCATACAGGGGAGAATCATGTTTAAGTACAGTGGGGCCTTGACTTATGAGTTTAATTCGTTCCGAGACCAAGCTCGTTAACTCAAATTACTCTATCAACTCAATGCAAAAAATCTGCCCAGAGACAGCTGGTATCTCAAAAAACTCGTTAGTCGGGACACTCGTAAGTCGGGACACTCGTAAGTCAAGGCCCCACAGTAGTTCTTTCTGTGGGGTTGCAGAGGCATTTGACAATGGAACGTTTCAGTTTAGAAACTGACACACTGCTTTCCAAAGGCCTTCCGTATATTGCATGCTCACAAGCCACTGAGGAGTATTCAATTGTTTCAATGTTCTATCAGTATTTGTTGTTGTCAGGTTTTATTGGGCGGAGTCAGGGGAAGTGCTTTCACTTTAATGTTGTTGGTTTTTTCACTTCAGTCAAATCGTTGTTCAGATTTTTTGCTCATTTTTTAAAAATATAGTTGTGTGTTTTCTTATTGAGAATTGAGAGTTCTTTGTATATATTCCTTTATAGTGTATTTTCCTGCAAATATATTCTTCTAGGCTATCACTTGCCTTTTCACTTTCTTAACAGTGTCTTTTAAAAATCCAAGATTTTTAATTTTTATGAACACCAGTTTAAGTAACTTTTCATTCCATTAATAGTCATGCTTTTAGTGTTATACTTTTAAAATATTTTACTCTCGCCGAAACCGGTTTGGCTCAGTGGATAGAGCGTCGGCCTGCGGACTGAAAGGTCCCGGGTTCGATTCCGGTCAAGGGCATGTACCTGGGTTGTGGGCACTTCCCCAGTGGGGGATGTGCAGGAGGCAGCTGATTGATGTTTCTCTCTCATCGATGTTTCTAACTCTCTATCTCTCTCTCTTCCTCTCTGTAAAAAAAAAAAAAATCAATAAAATATATTTTAAAAAATATATATTTTACTCTCCAAAATTATGAAGATGCTTTCTAAATTTTTTAACAAGTGTTATTATTTTACACTTTACATTTAGTCCTATGATTAATTTGACTTAAATCAATTTTGCATATAAATTTAGGTATGGATTAATGATCATTTTTTTGGAATGTATATGTCCAGTTATTGTAGCACCATTTGATCAAAAGATTACTATTTTCCATAAAATTGCCTAGGTATTCTTATGGAAAATCAATTGACCATATATGTGTGTGAGTCTATTTCTAAACTCAGTCTTTGGCTCAGTTGCTATATTTGTCTGTTCTTTGCCAAAACCACACTCTCTTGATTACGGTACCTTCATACGAGGTCTTGAAATCAATAAGTCTTCTATCTTTGCTCTTCTTCTTCAAAATTATTTTTGGCTATGCTGGAATCTCTGGCATACCCAAATAAATTTTGAAATTAATTTATTCATTTCTACAGAAACAATCTTCTGACATTTTTATTGAGATTACACTGAAACTCTAGACAAGTATTGGAGAGAACTGACATTTTAACATAACTTCCTAAGTATATTTATTTATTTAGGCCTTCTTTGATTTCTTTTATTAGTGTCTTATGGTAATTAGCATACAAATATTGCACATTTTGCTGGAATTACACTTACATATTTGTTTTCATTGCTATTTTAAGTAACACTTTTTAAATTTACAATTGGTAATTCATAGAAATAAATTTTGTTTTGCATATTGACTTTGCATCTTGTCATCTTGCTAATCTCATGTGTTAGCTCTTAGGGCATTTGTGTACATTCATTGACATTTCCTCTGTAGACAATTATACTGTGAATAGAGACAATTTTATTTCTTTGTTTCTGATCTACATCAGTTCTTCATTTTTTACTCATTGCATTGGCCTGTAAAATAATGAATAGGAATAGTAGGAGCACACATACTTTCAATTCTGATTCTAGAGGGAAAGCATTTAGTCTTTCACAATTAAGTATGATGTTATGTCTAGGTTTTCAGTAAATGCCCTTTCCTAGGCTAAGGAACGCAGCTTCTACTTCTACATTGTGAGAGTTGTTATGACTGGATGTGAATTTTGTCAACTTTTTTCTCTACATAATTGAGATCATCATATGGTCTTTATTTTTCTTTTGTCTATTGAGACTGTATTTTTTCACTTAAAGAACTTTGTAAGAGTTCATATAGGATAAGCACAAGAGTTCATATAGGATAAGCACATGTCAGAGGGTAGGTTTTCTTTCCAGAAGTTTACACACTGAATAGTTATGGGATGGAATCTCACTTCAGATACCCAAAAGCCTTCTTAGTCTTAGTAAATTCTAAAGAAATAATTTAAATATTATTTTCAATAATTAGTTCTACTCTTTTACGCTCAAAATTTATAATACTGAAATTAAATATAATCCCATTAAAACTCTTAAAGTTTTATTGGGTGTTTAAAATGTTTAAATATAGCTCATTGGAATGAGTTCTACCAACTTTTGTAGACATAATATTAGATGTTTAAGAATAACAGCATTTCCAAATGGATCTCAAACTTTATCAGCCTTTAATTTTAGATAACTTAAGGAGTGTTCATTCAAAAGAAAACAAGTAGACTGTGAAAGTAAATTGTAAAGGAATTTTTTCAAAATATAGGAGACAGTTAATGATGTGTCTAATTACTAGATGAGCATAATTGTTTGTATTTAGGCATTATTTGCCATCACTTATTAGGGATTTGGGAAAATTGATTGTAAATTTTCTTTTTTCCTAATTCTAAATAATTTCATGTGATTTTTAAAATTTAGTATAATATGCAGAAGTGGGAAAAATATCTTAATGTGATTTATGTGTTATTTCAATGAATATGTGTTAATTAAACAACTGAATGCATCAATGTCATTTATCATTTTTGCTAAAAGAAGTATATATAATTCTCTAATTTTGGGCCATTGTTATTTAAGCTTTTGTATTTGTATATTTTTATTGAGATTCGCCTTTTATCTGATAAATCACATGTATGTGTTTTTTAGTGCTATATATTCAATAAGCACTTGAAGCAGGTTGTTTTTTTCTATTCAGATTCTTGTCCCAGGTGCTGAGAATGCAAAGATAAATGAACCATAGTGTCTTCCTTCTCAGAGTTTATACGCTATTCTACTGAGTGGATAGAATGCCTGATACTGCAGAGACAGAACTCTAAAAATATGGAGGAGACACAGAGGATCCAATGCTGATACTGCAGAGACAGAACTCTAAAAATATGGAGGAGACACAGAGGATCCAATGACCAATTATTTCTAGGGAACTCTGTTTAGAGGAGATGACATTTGAATGGAGTCCCAAAGGTGGGAGAAAGAGAGAGAGAGAGAGAGAGAGAGAGAGAGAGAGAGAGAGAGAGAGAGAGAGAGAGAGAAGGAAGGAAGGAAGGAAGGAAGGAAGGAAGGAAGGAAGGAAGGAAGGAAGGAAGGAAGGAAAGAAGAAAGGAAGGAAGGAAGGAAGGAAGGAAGGAAGGAAGGAAGGAAGGAAGGAAAGAAAGAAAGAAAGAAAGAAAGAAAGAAAGAAAGAAAGAAAGAAAGAAAGAAAGAAAGAAAGAAAGAAAGAAAGGGCATTTGTAGGATGACATACTAGTAAGCAAAGATGTTTTAGTGTTGGGAAAAGAGGTTTCCAAAACGCAGCTGACTCTACCATGTAGGACAATGATTGCAGAAGCTGGCTATTGTTAACAAGAGCTAATCTGTGGGCCAAAACTGGAGATCTAGCCTTCCTGTTTAGCCTCCAATTCTCTACCCCCACCCCCAAAAATGCAGCTGACAGCTAAAGAAATCTAACTCTATATTATACTGGTAGCATAGAATTCAAGAGTTATACTTTTCACAGTCCTTTAGTACTGTAAAACAGCCTTTTCTGCTTTTCTACACACACACACACACACACACACACACACACACACACACACACACACACGCAAAGTCCCTGTAATAGTCCATTACTAAAAGCAGTACAACTTCTCACCACCAACGAACTATAGTAACCCTTAGCATACATGACCTCTTCTCACTTAGCTAAGTTATGGGTCGACCTGCTCACATGTGAGGCCAATGCAGAATTCCATTCAGTGATTTTTGCAATTTGATTAGCCTGAAGAGGTGGGTAAGAGAAATCTTCAAATATAAAACTGTCCAGTGAAGATAAGAGCACATAATTTAGGACATGCAGCCACAGCCGACATTAGTTATTGGTCTTCCCTGTGCATGGAACACAAGCTGCAGAGCTCCTCACCTGCTGACAGAATTATGGCCTCCACTGTTAGCCCTTTGTGGTACAGATGTAAATAATAAAGTCATGTAAAGCGTAATAAAGGAAAATGTCAACACCCTCTACATTTATCAGATTTCTCCATTCTAGAGAATGCATGGGTGCTAAATATACTGTTATGGAAAAATGCTGGAGCTCAATGATCATCTAAATGTGGCAAAATTTCTGGTGTTGGGATTAATCTGTCACCTCTTTCTTTTCTGTAAGTACAACACTGAGCTTTCGCGTACATTTTTTCTTGTGTCTTTTCTTCTTTGTCATCTCACCCCAGCTGCATGGGCTCCCTGCAGTCATCTATCCTCTGTGCCTGGATAGAGCTGCGTGGTTTCCAATGTCCACGACCCAAACTCAGCTTTAGGATGCTGTGGAGATGCTGAGCAGAGAGAGGTTAATGCAGGTAACGGGAATGAGGGCACCCCCCCCCCCACTTAAGCTACAGTAATAAAACTTGAGTATTTCATCGCCTTTGAAATATTTCATTAAAATTTTCCGGTGCCGAAACCGGTTTGGCTCAGTGGATAGAGCGTCGGCCTGTGGACTGAAAGGTCCCTGGTTCGATTCCGGTCAGGGGCATGTGCCTGGGTTGCGGGCACATCCCCAGTGGGAGGTGTGCAGGAGGCAGCTGATCGATGTTTCTCTCTCATCGATGTTTCTAACTCCTTCTCTCCCTTTCTCTCTGTAAAAAAATCAATAAAATATATTTTAAAAAAATTTTTACGGCATCTGAGTTTATAACCTAGGAGACATATAAAGGAGACATATGAAAAGAATCTCCCTTAGGAATGGATTCGGCCTCAAAAACAGCCATCTCTAATCTCTTTAGGAATGAATGTCCAAAATTCAGAAAGACATCCACTGCAAATGTTACATAGCTCGTTTTCTTATCCAGTTGTTTCTATGGAAGCATTTTACAGTTATTCTTGAAATAAAGTATAGCAGATAAAAATAAAGACTCCGGATTCAGAGGCAGTTTGTGAGAGCAAATATTGTCCTTAGAAATCTATTGAAATGTTCCCTTCTACTGCTGAGAGAAAGATAAGAAGGAACTCCATATGAATTGTAGAGAAATTCAATTATTATTAACCTGCACAGAAATATTTTTATAGAGGAAAAAAATTCCTTGAAAAAATTATATAGTCAGGATATGGAGACTGGTGTAATAGAAAGAGCACCAATTAAGAAATTAAAAGACTTGCTTGAGTTTTTCCAGTCATTGACATGTGACCTACTAGAAGTTATTTAAATTCTCTGACTCTCCATCTCTTCATTTATAAAATTAAATCATAACAGAATCTCTATTACTATTTAATGGGTTTCTATGAAGTCCAAGTATAGTAATAAATGTGGAAGCACCTTTTACAGCTTTTCCACTTGGATGGAATCTCTAGTGGGTGCTCCTTCTAAGAAACAACTTCAATATCCCAAGGGGACAGTGGGTGTGGCAGAGGCCCTGAACACAGCCTTACCAGGAGGCAGGCTTTCAGCTTTCTGAGCAGTGGGCAAGTGTGGTCCTGAGTCCTAGTCCCATCCTGTGTACACAGATGGGGTTTACAGTTGACCCTAAGCTCTGTGTTTGATAGGTACCGTCTTTGCAAGATTGTGAGAAACAGCATGGTGCTGTAGAAAGAGCAAGATCTCAGCAATGAGATTGGTTCAAGTCTTGACCCCAAACCTACTAAGCATTTCTAGCTTTGACCTCCTGCTCTGCCTTGTTGGGTAGAGCCAGCCAACCTACGTTGGCCTTCTCCAGACCTACCGCAAATCCCCACCTTGATAGTATTCCTGTCACATGAAAAAATTATTTGCTAGATGCTCACCATAATGATTTTTATCTCTACCAGCAAAGGTAGCATGGAATATTCTAATCTATATAGGAAGAAATACAGTATAAGTCGCACCCTTTACCCTACATGGAACCTTAAGATTTAAGACTTTTTTTAAAAAACAATTAACGAGAGATTGGTATAATATATGGGCTTAGTAATTAAATAAGCCTGAATTTAGGTCCCAGTCTCACCATTTGTTGCCTGTATGCCCTGAATCTTATTAAACTTCAGTATTATTTTAGATATAAAATTGGAGTGATTCCTTAAGTCATACCTAACAGGATCGTGTCATTAAATATAGTAATTTAAAAGAGGAAGTGAAGGCTTGATATTTAATGAATTCTAAAATGTAAATGATTGCTATCACTCTTTAAGTATCCTGTAAGTACTACTACACTCTGAGTGGTTACTCTTATTCTCTACTATCATTCTTAAGTGAGCCTTACCTCTTCTGTCCTTTTACCTAGTATTTCTAAACTAAGGTGGAGTCTCTTCGTAGAGAATCCAATTTACATTCAATGCTCTCTCTGGCAATTAAAGTGGAAACAGGTGCTTCTTGCATTCTTGTGTCATGAATGTGCAAAAGTTTGATTTACTTTTATTTTTATTTTTTAATATATTTTATTGATTTTTTACAGAGAGGAAGGGAGAGGGATAGAGAGTTAGAAACATCGATGAGAGAGAAACATCGATCAGCTGCCTCCTGCACACCCCCTACTGGGAATGTGCCCGCAACCAAGGTACATGCCTTGACTGGAATCGAACCTGGGACCCTTCAGTCCTCAAGCCGACGCTCTATCCACTGAGCCAAACTGGTCAGGGCTGATTTACTTTTATTTATATAATTGTGCTTTAATCATTGTGGAAAGCAGACTGAATAGTTTTCAGTACTGTGTTAAGTACATAATGTAACAGGAAAAATATCTTTTCTTATGGTGGATCATCTTTCATTTAAGAATTCATAAACATAATTTCTTAATTATTCTAGCATATTTTTGATATGGGTAGAATATTAATATCCATTATTGACATAAGAACATTATTCTGCAGATTACTCCTACCCAATGCATTTGAAATTTGCTTCTCTCCTGAACTGCAAACCATCTTTGATATTACATTATTGAAATTTTTATTGTTCTACGTTTTTATTATTACAGTTATTTAAAAATACATTTTTGAAATCTTTCCACATCAGTACATGTAGGTCTACATCAGTGGTTCTCAGCAGGGAGGTTTTGACTTCCATGTGATATTTGGTAATGTCTGGAGCAGTCACACAACCATGGCCACTATCTAATTCCAGAATATTTTTGTCACCCAAAAAGAAACCCCATTAGTACTCATTTCCCACTGTCCCCTCTTGCAAGCCCCTGGCAACCACTGTCCGTATGGCTTTGCCTGTGTTGCACATTTCATGTAAGTGGAGTCATACTATTTGTGACCTTTTGTATCTTTCACCTACCATCATCTTTTCAAGGTTCATCCATGTTACAGCATCGATTAATTAGTTTATCATTCAGTGTGTGAGCTGACAATATTCCATCATCTATAGAGAGAGATTCATATATATATACTAGAGGCCCGGTGCACAAAAATTTGTGCACTTGGGGAGGGAGGGGGGGTCCCTCAGCCCGGCCTGTGCCCTCTCCCAGTCTGGGACCCCTCGGGAGATAACGACCTGCTGGCTTAGGCCTGCTGCCGGGTGGCAGAGGGCAGGCCCAATCCCTAGGTGCAGCCCCTGGTCGGGCTCAGAGCAGGGCCATTTGGGGAGTTGGGGCACCGCCCCATGTCATGCACAGAGCAGGGAGGATCAGGAGGTTGCGATGCCACCCTCAGTCACGCTCAGGGTAGGGCCGATTGGGGGGTTGGGGCACCGCCCCCTGTCACACTCAAGGCAGGGTTGATGGGGAGGTTGCGGCGCAACCCCCTGTCACGCACAGAGCAGGGCCAATCAGAGGGGTTGGGGCGCCGCCACTCTCACACTCAGGGCAGGGCCAAAGGGGAGGTTATGGCTCTACCCCGTCACACACAGAGCAGGACCCCTTGGGGGGGGGGCGGGGAGGGAGGGGGTTGGGGCACCACACCCTGTCACACACAGAGCCGTAGAGTGATCAGGGGGTTGGGGCACTGCACCCTGTCACACACAGAGCCGTAGAGTGATCAGGGGGTTGGGGAGCTCCCCCCTATCAGGCACAGAGCAGGGCTGATCAGGGGGTTGGGGCGCCTTCCCCTGTCCCGAACAGAGCAGGGCGGATAGGGAGGTTGTGGCCCCGCCCCCTGTCGCACACAGAGCCGCAGGGCGATCAGGGGGTTCAGAGGGTTTGGGCACTGCCCCCTGTCACACTGATGCCGGTGCCGGGAGGCCTTGCGGCTCCGCTGATCCCCGTGCACTGTGTGTGTGTGTGGGGGGAGTGTCCCTCAGCCCAGCCTGCCCCCTCTCACATACTGGGAGCCCTCAGGCGTTGACCCCCATCACCCTCCAATCGCAGGATCGGCCCCTTGCCCAGGCCTGACGCCTCTGGCTGAGGCGTCCAGCCCGGGCAGTGGGGACCCGCAGCTGCAGCGTCCCCACAATCGTGGGCTTCGCTTTAGGCCCAGGCAAGGGACCCCTAGCTCCTGGGACTGCCAGCTTCGACAGTGCCCAGCTCCCATCACTGGCTCCACCCCTACTTCCTGCTATCACTGGCCAGGGCGGAAAAGGCACCTGATTCTCTGATCATGGCTGGGGGGCAGGGCCAAGGCGACCCCAGGGCCGCCTTGGCCCTGCCCCCCAGCTCTTAGCTCCCCCCTGGGTTTCCGATCACTGTCAGTGGCAGGGGGCTTCTTCCTGCTTTCCCTTTCGCCTCCCTGCATTGTGCCTACATATGCAAATTAACCGCCATCTTGTTGGCAGTTAACTGCCATCTCAGTTGGCAGTTAATTTGCATATAGCCCTGATTAGCCAATGAAAAGGGTAGCTCGTACGCCAATTACCATTTTTCTCTTTTATTAGTGTTGATGCTAGAGGCCCAGTGCACGAAATTCATGCAAGGGCCTTGGCCCCAGCCCCAGCCCCAGCTTGCCACCACAATGGCCAGGGGCCTCTGCCGCCTCTGCCTTGGCCCTCACCTGCTGCAGCTTTGTCTGGAAGGAAGGACATCCAGAAGGACATCTGGTCTAATTAGCATATTATGCTTTTATTATTATTGATAATGCTTTGTTTACCTATTCATCAATTGACAATCATTTGGCTTGTTTCTACTTCATGGCCTTTCTTATTAATTCTGCTATTAACACTCATGTAAAAGGTTTTGCATGAACCTATCATTTCCATTCTCTTGAATAGATAATTAGGAGTGGAATTGGCATGTCACATAGGAACTCAATATTAAACTTTTTGAGGGACTGCCAAAGTGTTTTTTAAACTGGCTACATTTTATATTTCTTCTAGTAATGTGTAAAGGTTTCAGTTCTACAAAGCCACACCAATGCTTGCTATTTATCTTTTTTATTAGAGCCATCCTAGGAGGTGTGAAGAGGCATTGGTTTTCATTTTTCTTTGGTTAATGATGTTGAGCATATTTTCACATACTTATTGGCCGTTGTATATCTTTCTTTGAGAAATGTCTATTTAAATCCTTTGCCCATTTTTTAGTTATATATGTTTATATTGTTGCATTGTAATAGTTCTTTACATATTTTAGATACAAGTTCCTTATCCAATAAATTATTTACAAATATATTCTCCCACTCCATAAGTTGTTTTTAATCTTTCTTGACTGTGTTATTTGAAGCAAAAAAATAATAATTTTATTGAAATCCAATTTATTTGTTTTTTTGTTGCTTATGCTTTCGGTGTTGTATCTAAGAAAACATTGCTTAATCTGAGACCGTGAAGATTTTTTCTGTTAATTTAATAATTTTGACTTTTATATTTAAATTTTGATCCACATTAAGTTAATTTTTGTATAGAGAATGCAGAGGGGTCCAACTTATTCTTCTGCATATTGATATCCAGCTGTCCCACTACTCAAAGAAAAGACTACTCTAGCCTTATAGAATTTTCACATGGAAATCAATTGACTATAAATATTAGAGTTTATTTCTGGAGTCAATTCTATTCCATTGTTCTATTTTTATGCCAGTAACACACTGTCTTGATTATTGTAGATTTGTAGTAAGCTTTGAAAGCAGAAAGTGTGAGTCCTACAACTTTGTTCTTCATTTTCAAGATTGTTTTGACTATCCTAGGTTCTTTGAATTTCCATATGAATTTTAGAACAGCTTGGCAATTTCTGCAATGTAGCCAGCTGTGATTTTTATAGTGATTGTGCTGAATCTGTAGGTTAATTTGGGGAATATTGCCATTTTAACAACCCAACCCCAGATGTCTTTCCATTCACTTAGGTGCTTAATTTCTATGATGTTTTGCAATTTTCAGTGTATAAACCTTGCACCTTGTGCTTCTTTTGTTAAATTGATTCGAAAGTGTTCAATTCTTTTTGAAGATATGGCACATGGAAGTTTTTCTTTTCTTTTTAAAATTTATCATTATTGTTTTAAAATTGTACAGATGTACCCTTTTCCCCCCATTCACTCCCTTCCAGCCCACGCCTCTCCCCCCAACCCAGGCCTTCACCACACTATTGTCTGTGTCCATGGGTTATGCATATATTCATATAACTTCTTTGGTTAATCTCCTCTCAACCACCCACCCCCACCTTCCCTCTGAGATTCATCAGTTTGTTCCATATTTCTATGTCTCTGGATCTACTTTGGGATTGTTTTTCTAATTTTCCTTTTAGATTGTTTGTTGCTGGTGTATAGAAATACAATTGATTTTTGCATATTAATATTATTTCTTGCAATGATACAGAATTTGTTTATTGACTCTAATGGTGTGTGTGTGTGTGTGTGTGTGTGTGTGTGTGTGTGTGTATTCTTTGGGGTTTTCTGCATACAGGATTATGTCACCTGTGATTAGACATCGATTTTCTTCTTTCTTTCCAATCTGAATGCTTGTGTTTATTTCTTTTGCCTAGTTGCCCTAACGAAAAACTTTAGTAACATGTCTTTTTCCCGATCTCAGGGGGAAGCTTCCAGGATTTTACCATGAAGGACAATGTTTTTCATAAATTTCCTTGATTAGGTTGAGCAAGTTCCCTGTTATTCCTAGTTTGATGGCTGTTTTTTTATCATGGAAGAATGTTGGGTTTTGTCAAGTTCTTTTTGCATCTGAGATGATCCTGTGCTTTACTCCCTGATTTATTGATATTGTATAGTACAGTGTTTGATTTTTATATATTAAACCAGCCCTGCATTTCTGTCAGGCAGCTAGTTTTCGCTGTGGTTACAGGGCTGTTGGCTTAAAGACTCTGATGGTGCTGGGGAGAACCAAATGGGGGTAGGGGAAGTTGAAACATGACAAAGCTCACTTTTTTCATGGATATTCAGGTTTTCATCTTAATAAAGAATCCCCAGGTTGTTACAAACCTTATGTAAATTTCCAGACTTCTGAAAAAGTGTATTTTGCCAATTTTGTCAGAGTTGTCATTGGTTTTATGGAGGTGAAGTTTACAGAGGCCCTACTTCGCCATTCCCACTGACATCACTCCATCTGTGCAATCTTAACGATGGTATTGAATATTCAATTCAAACAATTTGTAGGGCAAGGAAACTACAGAGTCTCAATTTTATTTTCTGGTTCTATCCACTCTTAATAAAACATATTATTATTTATCTCTGTTTATCCCTTTATCCCAGGTAAATATTTATTCATTATTTATTCCTTCAAGTGTTTATTCTGTGATTTCTATGCTCAAAGCACTGTGATAGATTTAATAAATAGAGATTATTCCCAATGTGATAAATAAAACATGCGTGTAACCAAAATATAAGTCAAACATGATAAATCCCCCAAAGAGGGGGATACGGATAATGTGATTCCAAAGAAACGGGTGAGGGAATATTGCTCTCTCCTTGGAGAACAAGTAGAAAAAGGTTACGCAGAGGCTGGGAAGGTTTTGCTCATGGCATGAGCAGGATTGGAGTATGCGCAATGGAGGAAGAGCAGGAATAGTGGCATTGGCATTAAGCAAACACTGGTCCTAACCAGGAAAGGGGAGTAGCTCTATTTGACTGTAGTCCTTAGAGCAGCGGTTCTCAACCTGTGGGTCGCAACCCCTTTGGGGGTCAAATGACCCTTTCACAGGGGTCGCCTAAGACCTTCGGAAAACACATATACAATTACATATTGTTTTTGTGATTACTCACTATGCTTTAATTTTTGTAACAATGAAAATACATCCTGCGTATCAGATATTTACATTACGATTCATAACAGTAGCAAAATTACAGTTATGTAGTAGCAACGAAAATAATTTTATGGTTGGGGGTCACCACAACATGAGGAACTGTATTAAAGGGTCACAGCATTAGGAAGGTTGAGAACCACTGCCTTAGAGTGTCTGAAACAGAGTAGTGACATGATAAGGCTGAAAAAGATGACGCCTCGACCAAGGCGTGCATGTGAAGCGTATAAAGAATGTGGTGCCGTTCCTGTAGGAAGCGAGGTTGTTGAAGATTACATGACAGGACCGATACTCCAGAAAAATCAATCTTCATATGTCAACAGATATTTGAGACATCTGGTTGAAGGATCTACCACGATCACATGTAATCTAGCATCAATCTAGCTAAAAGACGGCAGTGTAAAAATGTAGGAAGTGGGCCTCCATGGGTATCCGTGGCTGTACAACTGGACAGACAGCAGCTTTTGTAAGAACGTGTTCAGTGTCTTGTTTTTGCCATAATTCCTCCTCCGAGTCTGTTATTTGAATTCGGACAGGTGAGCGTTTCTCACAAAAAGGTTGAAAATGGTAAATTGAGTTACAAACCAGCATAGAATGTAGGCTGAAGAAGGGATGGAGGCACCGGCCTCCTGATTATTTTACAACTTATTTTAGATATTCTTGCTTTTCAAAGTATATTTTTCTTGCAGCCAATAATCTTATATTACATGTATTAGCAAAACTGAAAGTTTCCAACAACAGGAAGCTGAGTCGAGACAAATTATCCGGAAATTTCTTCCATTTGCAAACATATAGAAAGGGTTTTAATGGTGTTGACATCTTTTCTATTCACAAGGCCCTTGGTTATGGCACTTTCCTCGGATTTTTCTAGTCTAATCTATAGTACCTCTGACGCCAGCACAATGGGTTAACGTGTCTCTCATCTTTTGTTTCCAGAAGCCCAATGTTGAACTTCAGTATAATCGTCATAGTTCTTATTCTTTGTTTCCCTCCGTCAGCTCACTTAAGATGTTTGGGTATCCCTCAATCTTCTATTGTTTCTCCCAACCTTACAGAGTTACATGATTTTCAGTACAGTGGAACCTCAGCTCTCGAACTTAATTTGTTCTGGAAGGCTGTTCAAGAAGCGATTTGTTCAAAGACCAATTCATTTTTTCCCATCAGAAATAATGTAAATTTAATTAATTTCCAGACCCCCAAGTGATTTCCTGTTTTAACCTTTCTTATCTATAGTACATGTCTCATGTAGCACTTAATCTATAAACAAACACTTTTTTTTCTTAAATGTATTGAACCACCTCTACTAGCCTTAAATGAATCAGTTTCAGCCCTCCTTCCAGGGGTGTCTTGAGGCAGCTCACATGCAGCATCTTCGCTTTTTCACATATCACTGACTGCAAAAGGCTGTCACTGCTTTTCTTTGCTTGACATCAACAACAGTTTTTCTACCTCTCCCATGACCTGTGATCACACCCTTAGCAACATTAGCACTCTTGATGACCTATTTATGTTTTTAAATTATGCTAATTGTCCATTTGCCAGCAACAAAACAAAACACACACACACACACACACACACACATACAGACACAAATATTCACTGCAGTTTTCTAAGATATTAACAAGACAAGGTTTAGCTATAAACTGACTCACACTGGCACGGTCTCTCCTATCTTGGTGGCCTGAGAGACGCTTTTTGTCATGCTGATGACAGCCTAAAAAGTTTGTTAGGTTGAGAACCAATTATTTGTGGGACAACCTGGACACTCTTTCAATGAACAACTTGATTAAGAACCGCATTGTTCGAGATGGGAGACATTCGATAACCGAGGTTTGACTTGTTCGCTCAACCACAGCATTAAGAATACCAGGAATCTTTAATGGTAATAGTTATATATGGCCACCAACTCTGCAAAACTCCTAAAGTTGAAGAATCCCGTCACAGTTTGGACTAGTGGCTGATGTAGCACAGGCAATCAGCCACACTTCCAAAGGCCAGTGTATAGTTCAGTTAGATTTCTCAAATACTGGCTTTCACGACTACTAGTAAGTAACCTTTATTAAAAAACAAACAACCAAAAAAAGCAAGTAACTAATCAGATAGATAGCGTGCCCAGAAGGAGTTGGATTTTTATTGCTGGCATGTCTGTCACACAAAGGAAATCTGGCTCTTTGTGGGTTTTTTCCTACTTAGGGTGGGATATAACCTTGGTTTTCAGCTGGTTATTTTTTTTTTTAATACCATGCTGGGAGTGAGAAGCGGTCCGTAGTATTCTGGAAATTTTTCTTGCACAGTTAAGGCTGCAATCCTACAGCAGCTACTGAATCACTCTCTTGAGGACTTGGATAATGTTCATAGCTTATTAAGTTGAGGGAGACTAAGACTATATAATAAAAAAGCTTCCATTTCCCCTGTGATATCTTAGAGCATAGATTGACTAAAATGGTTAGCACACATTTTTCACTCCATTGATGACAGGGAGAGGGTTATACAGCACTCTGTCAACCCTTACATAACTGTTCACACTATTTTGGAGCAGTCCTGGGAACTCACTAACGTTCCTTGGCAATCAGAGTAACCTGGGACTTTGCCAGAAATGAGTCTACTGATGTGGTCAAACAACTTTGGGGAAGGCTAATGCAGAGAGTGTCTATATCTTGACGTTACCTATTCTTTTCTACCATGGCTATGCAGAAACACTTTCCTGTTTGCGTTTTGTAGCTTTGGGAACTCGGAGACACTGCTGATTTTGCAGTGCAAAACCACTTCTGAAAAAAATCCTCTCATCTACAATGTTTGCAGGAAAGGGAACTTGAGGACATAGTGTCCGGGTGGAGTTTAAGGGGCTGGCTCTGTTCACCATTAGATCTCTTCCACACAGGTCCACGCACATCATTTTCAAAATGAAAATGCAAGGCCTCTTTTACAAAAAACAAAATATTTTAAAATTTCAAAACAGTCGTAGCTGAGCTTTAAACCAAGTGTAAGGCTTTTTAAAGCACGGGCCGCGCGCCCATAATACCGCCTTTCTTCCGTGCGCCCTTTAACTGTAAATGAAAAATGGTGTGAAAGTCATCCATCTTGGACTTACAAAGTCCATATCCTGCTCATATAAATAGAAATACTGCATGTTTAAACATGCACTGCTGTTTTGCAATCGTTTGGAATTTATATTAATAATTATATTTCAATTATCACACAACACTTACCTGTTTCAGTACCTACTATGTGCTAAGTGCTTTCAGATATGTTTTCATATTTCCTCCTTACAAAACCCAAATACTCAATGTGTGACTAAACTACAGGAAATGTCTGAAGCTACTACCCTTACCTTGAAGCCATAGAAAGAATGATGACAGTTGGCAAGGCGGGCATTTACAGCACCTGCTAGGTGAACCAGCTGCACTTCTTGGGATTCCTGAGGCTTTTGGAACCATCTCTGGAACATTTTAAGAATAAGAAACCAGATCCCTCCTCAATAATGGAAAATCTCACAGTGTTGGAACAACGCGCTTCATGCAGAGTAGCTGGTCGTAGCCTCCTCCATCCCAAATTGAGGGAGAAATAAAGAATCTCCTGGACTGGTGTTTGTCCCACTCAGAGACACAGGCGTCACTGAGAACATCAATACAATGCAGCCTGACTCCGCTGTGGAGTGGGGCTGAGATTCTGCATTTCCAACAAGAGACGCTTGTACTGCTCGTCTGCAGACGTTGTTTGAAAGGCAAGACCCAGAAGCACCAAATCAATCACCTGCCCTGAAATAAACACAGTAGATGTACTATGCAATCACCATTCATGAGGAAACTAATTGCTTTCCCAGCTTTGTTTAGTCATTCCAAGGTTATATCATTTTTTTAAAAAGATGCTGCATTCTCCCTTGTTAAAAAAACACACACGTATGTTTTCACACTAAAGGGGTGCATAAAGAGCACGCTGCTCACCTGCTCACCTTGTTTTTATCGCTTTGTTATGTAGATCAATGTGTATTTTCGGGATTAGGAACCAGACTGCCCTTTTATTCCGTTCACCCACTCAACTGTTGTTCTTAGAACAAACCCAACCTCACATCTGTCAAAAGCCATTCCCACATCAGTTCTGGAAATGCCCATCTTGCTATTGCAAAGAAATCATCAATGATCTAAGGTCTACTTCTATTAAGAAGGGAGAATAATTGCTTACGAAATGAACTGTCCTCCAGCCCACAAAAGCCCTTTCGAGGTGCTGAACCATGAAACAAAAGCTAGTGATGGACAGGACTTCCTTGATGACTAATGTCTGGGTCTCTCTATACATTGTAAGCTTTGTTATTTCATGAACTCCAACAGTTTGCAAATAGTTTTTAACTATCACACACATCATCTGTCATAGTTTCAGTGCTTTGGTAAAATGTGAAGCAGCAAACAGTTTTGTTATAAATTAAAAACTTTGTATTAAGAAATAGAATCTTAAAGAAACCAGACATCATCAAATATGACTTTTCAGCTGCTGTAGATTTCCTCTGGCCCCACCACGGAAGATTTGTGACTTGGTGCCTATATTTTGGGGAGCTATAGGTCACTAGAAATGACCTTTTGCTGAGAGGATGTGAGTGCGTTTTGTGATATTTATTTGGTCAGAGAAGTATATTAAAGGGGCAGTAGAGAGGATTGTTCTTAAAATTCTAATCTGTGTCCAGAGCACCGTGATTGAATTGTTGAGATCTGAAAGGAACAGATGGGTAAGGATGCAGAGAGTCAAACCTGGGAGAGAGCAATATAAAAATATTTCATTTTCTGTTCTCCAAAATAAAGTGAAAAACAGACTCTGTTCCAAGGTGAGTCTCCTGACAAAGTAACCTTTCAAGTCTTCCTTCTAATGATATTTAAAATATCATCAAAGGTTACAGAGCTTTGGAATCCTCACAGGACTCCTGCAGGGGCTTCCATGGGGAAACCACTGACAGAGGTTAGCAGAGAAAAGGATGTTTCCCAGGAAGAAATCTCTGGCCCATGGTGTTTAGGCTCCCCGGGTAGTCCTCTGCAGTCACAACTTTGTCAGATGTTTTCTTACCAGAAAAAGTGTGCTTCAGCACCACCTATCTCTGTTCTCCAGTCTCCCAAATGTGCCGCATCCAAAATGAATGCAGAGACTTAGTTCTCGCTGCTTTCCCAACCCACCCTAGAGAATGTGAAGCCAACCGCTGTCTCTGCCCACCATGTGGCTTTGCCAATCGCTTACTACTAATGAGCAAATAGAGAGCTACCACACCATTGCTAATTTGTCCGCGAATTTGTATATGAAGTGTTGATAAACAACTCAGGCTGAATTTGAATGAGCACTGTATCGAAAAACACACACCATAACTTGTCTTTCAAATCCTCTCTGCCCAAACACTTAAACTCAAGGTTCATGAAATAAAGAGCTAACGATGCACTTTGGTTCCATAGCTATGTCTCCTCACAACACTCATTTTGTGTAAAGTAGTGTTTCCCATTAAGTAAAGTAATTAAGAGTCATTCAGCTGTGAAGGAAATAACACATAAGGTGTGCTGCTAATGTTCTAAATAAATTATGAAAAAATATGTTCAAAGATCAAACAACCATATCTATTTTACTGCATTTCAAGTGAGACATGCATATTTGGTTTATAAACTTTTTCACATTATCCCCTTTATAATGTTGCCTTAACTATGCAGACTATTTGCTGCATGCACACAGTAAGATCCCAGGCATCCGTAATTTACTGGAAAAGCACAAGTCTTAAGAAATATGCATTTTAATTGTAGAGATTAGATCCTAAAAGGATAAGGCCCTTCTTATTGTATGCTTAAGGATCTCTGATTATTAGCCCTTATACGTTTTTAATCTACAGGAAACTTGATAAAGTCAGGAGTACTATAGTTGCACGGGTCTCAGTTACTTTTATAGGCATTTGAAGAAAGATGTCAAAATAATTGAATTTCCATTGTTTAATTGGGAAAGGGTTGCACATCATTCCTGGATATTGTTTCATACACTGTTTTATAAATTTAAATTGTAAAATAAAATATATTTCAAATAAACTGCTCCTTACAGAATAACGTGGATCTGAATCTAAGAAAAGCATGAAGATAGCCACAGAAGTTGGGAGAGATATTCACTATTTTGTACAGTAGAAAACTGGGTGTTTAGCTTAATTTTCAATTTCTTTTTTTTTCTGGGATGATTAGGGTTTAGGGGAAATCTACTAGCTATTATACAGTGATTTATCCAATCATCTATAGAAAGATACTTTGGTTATCTTCATGTCTTGGCCACCTAAAATAATGCTGCAATGAACATAGGGGTGCATATATCTTTTCAAACAATTTTTTTTTTTTAGTTTCTCAGGTAAATATCCAAAAGAGGGATTGCAGGGTCATATGCTAACTCTATTTTTCGTTTTTTGAGGAACCGCCAAACTGTTTTCCATAGTAACTGTACCAGTAGTGAATGAGGGCTCCTTTTCCCCCACAGTCTCTTCATCACTTGTTTTTACCTGTCTTGTTGATAATAGCCATGCTGACAGGTGTGAGTTGGTATCTCATTGTAGTTTTGATTTGCATTTCCCTAATAGCTAGTGGAGTTGAATATCTTTTCATATATCTGTTGGCTATGTGCTGTCTTTTTAGGAAAGATCCCCTGCCCATTTTTTTTATTGGATTTTGTTTAGTTTTGAATTGAATGAGTTCATCATATATTTCTAATTTTAATCTCTTTTTGGAGCTGCTGCTTGTAAATATCATCTCCCATTTGTTTGACTGCCTGTTTGTTTTATTCGTGGTTTCTTTTGCTGTGCAGAAGCTTTTTAGTTTGATATAGTGCCATTCATACATTTTTGCCTTTACATCCCTTGCCTTTGGGGTCAAATTCACAAAATGTTCTCTATGACCAAGGTCCATAAGTTTAGTACCTGTGTTTTCTTCTAAGTAATTTGTTGTTTCAGATATTATATTGAGGTCTTTGACCCATTTTGAATTAATTTTTATACATGGGGACAAGCTGTAATCTAGTTTCATTCTTTTGCATGTGGCTTCCCAATTTTATCGGCACCATTTATTGAAGAGGCTTTTTCCCTTTCAATCAAGCGTTTTTAGCTCCTTTGTCAAAACTGACTTGCCCATATTTACGTAGTTTTATTTCTGGGCTCTCAATTCTGTTCCATTGGTCTGTGTGTCTGTGTTTCTGCCAATACAATGCTATTCTGATTATCATAGCTCTGTAGAATAATTTGAAGTCAGGTAGTGTGATATTTTCTCAGAAGTGCTAGCTTTATTGACAATGTTTCTGGGAACATGCTATAGAATTGCCTTCAGAGATTATAGAAATTTTAATTGAATTTTTGGGGGTGAAATTGGTTAATGAACCATACGGGTTTTCAGTGTACAACTCCATAACATCATCTGCACACTGCATCATTCACTCACCACCCACAGTCAAGTCTCTTTGTGCCACCATTTATCCCTGCTTTGCTTTTTTTTTTTTTTTAACCAACCCCAGCCCCTTTTTCCTCTAGCAATCACCATTCTGTTGTCTGTGTCTGTGTTATTTTTGCTTAATCCCTTCACCTTTTTCTCTCAGCCCCCCAACACTCTGCCCTCTGACAGCTGTCAGTTTTCTCTCAGTATCTATGAGTCTATTTTATTTTGTTTGTTAGTTTATTTTGTTCATTAGATTCCACATGAGTGAAATCATATGGTATGTATCTTTCTCTGACTGGCTTATTTCATTTAACATAATACTCTCCAGGTCCATCCATGTTGTCACAAAAGGTAAGAGTTCCTTCTTTTTTATAGCCAAGTAGTATTCCATTGTGTTAATGGACCACAGCTTTTTTAATCAACTCATCTGCTGATGGATACTTGGGCCACTTTCAAATCTTGGCTATTGCAAATAAAACTGCAATGAACAAAGGGGTGCATATATTCTTTTGAATTCATGTTTCTGGTTTCTTCAGATATATTCCCAGAAGTGTAATTGCTGGGTCAAAAAGCAGTTCTAGTTTTAGTTTTTTTGAGGAAACTCCATACTGTTTTCCACCATGGCTACACCAGTCTGCATTCCCACCAACAGTTCTTGAGGGCTCCCTTGTCTCCACATCCTCACCAACACTTGTCATTTGTGAATTTATTGACAGTAGCCATTCTGACAGTGTGAGGCGATATCTCATTGTGAGTTATTTTTCTGCCATTTAATAATTTTTTTAAAATTTTTTTAATTACAGTTGACATAAAACATATTAGTTTCAAGCATACATCCCGTTGATTAGACATTATATAACTTATTAAATGATCATCCTGATCAATCTCATATTCATCTTACACCATACATGGTTAATAGAATATTAGTGACTATATTCACATGGCCATTCTGCAGCAACCAATTTGTACTTCTTAATCCTTCTCATTTTTCACCCTTCTCCCCAGCCCAACTCCCATCTGGCAACTGTCAAAATATCCTCTGTATCTATGAGTTTGTTTCTGGTCTGCTTGTTAGTTTATTTTGTTTTTTTTAATAGACATACATGTATTTATTGCCATTTCGCTGTTCATATTTTTTATCATTTCTTTTCTTCTTCTTTTTACAGAAAACCCCTTAACATTTCATGTAATACTCATTTGGTGGTGATGAACTCCTTTAGGTTTTCCTTGAATGGGAGGCACTTTATTCCATTCTAAATGATAGCTTTGCAGGTAGATAATTCTGGTTGTAGGTCCTTGCTTTTCATCACTTTGAAGATTTCTTGCCACTCCCTTCTGGCTGCAAAGTTTCCATTGAGAAAATCAGCTGACAGTTTTATGGGAGCTCCCTTGCAAGTAACAAGCTGTTTTTCTCTTGCTATTTGTAAGATTCTCTCTTTGTCTTTAACCTACAGAATTTTAGCTATGATATGTTTTGATGTGGGCCTCTCTGGGTTCATCTTGTTTGGGACTCTCTGTGCTTCCTGGACTTGTATGTTTATTTCCTTCACCAGTTTTGGGAAATGTTCTGTCATTATTTTGTTGAATAGGTTTTCAATTATTGCTCTGTCTCTTCTTCTTCCAGCACCCGCATGTTAAAAATACTGGCATGCTTGAAGTTATCCCAGAGACTCCTTACACTATCTTCATTTTTCTATATTCTTGTTTTCTTTTTGCTGTCCCGGGTGTGTTTTGATTCTTTATAGTCCAAATCACTAATTTTATGCCTGGCTTCATCTACTTTACTGTTGATTCCCTGTAAATTATTCTTCATTTCAAATAGTGTAGCCTTCATTTATTGATGGTTCTTTTTTTATGGTTTCTAAGTTCTTTTCCATGATGTTGAAGTTCTCATTAAGTTCCTTGAGCATACTTTTAACCATTGTTTTGAACTCTGTATCAGGTCGTTTGCTTGCCTCCATTTCATTTAGTTCTTTTTCTGGAGATTTCTTCTGTTCTTTCATTTGTGACACGTTTCTTTGTCTCTGCATTTTGAATGGTTCCCTATTTATTTATTTTTCTTTATATTAGGTAGAGCTGCTATATCTCCCAGACTTTGTATTTTGGCCTTGTGTAGTAGGTGTCATGTAGGGCCCACAGGTGCAGCCTCCTCAGTCACCTGAGCTGGGCACTCCAGGTATCCTTCTCTGTTGGCTATGTGCACTGTACTGTTGTAGTTGAGCCTTGATTGCTTTTGGCAGCACTGGGAGGGATTGACTGCCAGGCTGATCAGTTGTGAGGACTGGCTTCAACTACAGCATAGGAGCTGCTGTGCAAGAGCTGACCCTGTGGAGCAGGACTTGCTTCAGTGGGACTTTGGTGTTCATCAGGTCTTCCCCTTGAATGTGTTGCTTGTGGAGATGATAGCATTGTAATCTGGCATGGACTGAAGCTGTCCATTGGGTGCACTAGCTCTGGGTCCTCCTTGCAAGGTCAGCCACCACCTGTGCCTTGATAGGCCTACCCTGCATGAGATATAGAATGATCTGCAGATGGATGCTACTTGTGTTGGGCTTGGAGGTGCCCAGGAGATGCCAAGCTGTGAACCAAGGCTGGCTGCTTCTAGTGCCACACTGGGGCCACTTAGCAAGTGGTATAGGACACATTAAGGCCAGATACTGCTCGTTTATAGTTTGTGAACCTTTGAGAGATTTTTTTTTAAATATATTTTATTGATTTTTTACAGAGAGGAAGGGAGAGAGATAGAGAGTTAGAAACATCGATGAGAGAGAAACATCGATCAGCTGCCTCCTGCACATCTCCTACTGGGGATATGCCCGCAACCCAGGTACATGCCCTTGACAGGAATCGAACCTGGGACCCTTCAGTACGCAGGCGGATGCTCTATCCACTGAGCCAAACCGGTTTCGGCCTTTGAGAGATTTTTAGGAAAGTCCACAGCAGGATCCAAAATAAGCAGTTTATATGGAAAAGCCACTAGAAATGGCTTGGGTGGGCTCATAAGTTGGATGATATGGGTTATCAAGGAATCACTGGGGCAACCAGTGTGAGCCAGATTGATGGCACCTGTGTATTTGTTCTGTGGTGCAGAGTCTCAGAAAAGGAGCAATGGTCTCTGCCAGTACTTTTGTCTGGCAGGAAGCTGCCCTTCCAGCTCTTGCCCTGATACCAAACAACTCAGTTCCTCCCCTATGTCCCTGGTACCTTTTGAGCTGATGTTCCAGCAATGGAGCTCAGAGATATTAAGTCTGAGTAATTCTGCACATTGGCCTTTTAAGAGGAACTGCCTGGGACTCCAGCAGCCTCTGTCTCACTCAGCCACAATCTCTGCTAGTTTTTGCAGGCAGAAGTTATGGGGACTTCTCTTTGTGGCACTGGAACCCTGGCTGGGGTGCCTTGTGTGGGGCTGGGACCCCTCACTCCTCAGGAGGTACCTCTGCAGCTGAGATATCCATCCAAATTTTGATTTGTATCTGGCACATCTGGGTGTGTTTTTAAATGGTGATTTCTTCTTTAAGATTAATTAATTTTTAGAAACAACCAAGTATTCAATAAGCAAAGTATGATATATAAATTGAGGATCAAAGTTAGACAAAGAATAGAAACTATAAATCAAGTAGACATATTTTCCCACATGGTTTATAACTGGATGAAAAGATAATCTACACTAATAAAAGAAACATCAAATTGACATCCCTCTGCTACACCCACCAGCCCATCAGAGCAAGTATGCAAATTAACCCAACAAAGATGGAGGTTAATTTGCATATGCAGGCACAGAGCAAAGACTGAAGACAGCGTAGAAGGAAGCCAAGTGCTGCAGAAGGGAGCAAAGTGGCAGAGAAGGGAGGGAGCCGAGGCAGCGGACATGGAAGTGGAGCTGAGGCAGCGGAGAAGGGAGCGAAGCCCACCTCAATGGGCTCCGCTCCCTTCTCTGCTTCGCTTCAGCCACAGGAAGCCCTATTCTTGCAGGGAATCTTCCTGCAATGGGCCTCTAGTTTCTAAGCAATAATTACAGAATAATTGAAACTAGTTATAGCTTTCAATATTGACTCTTGGTTTCTACATATTGTTTGACATTTTCTTAAAACCTCAATACTTTAAAAATTACAACAAATGTTTAAACATTTAACACAAGCTAGAATGAATTACTGAGATTCTTTATCTAAATTCCATACATTCTTAACAATTATAACCCGTGTTAGACCTCCTGTTGCAAAGATGTTTCTATTTCAATGTATATGAAATGGAGATAAGAAAGTAAGCACTTAGCTAATAGTTTGAGCCCTGTTGTCCATTGTAATAAGCAACTTTGCTCTAGTTCTGAATCTTTGTATACATACTAATAATCAGAGAAGTTGACAGGCGCATTGTGAATTTCACCAGTTTCTCCCAGACCTAGAGAATTGACTCTTGCTAAAATTAGTGTCATGGTAAAGAATTGCAGATCTGTACCACCTGAGCCTGTTTTCCACAACCAAGTGACTGTGCAGATTTCTGGATGGATTACAACAACCAACAGTGAATCTCATTACTACAAACTAGAGTTTTCATGTGAACACGCAAGGGAAGGCACCTTAGTCCCAACTAAGAACTCTCCAAAGTGACCGGGTATGAAGTGTACCCATCTCATATTAAGGATGTCAGGATATACAAAGTGTGGCAGATTCCTAAATTGCATATTTTGGACCTGCCAAATCTAGCATTGCTTTTGGCTCTATCATGCAACTTACAACATCCTTAGTATTTAAAGGGGTTGCCTAGGTTTCATGCTCAACTTATATCTGTTTCTACTTTGCTGACTCTTATTTTATGGTTTTGAAATGTCCCTTGTCCTTGACCTGCTTATCACTCACTGGACTACAAGGGTATCAGGGCAATCTGAGTTACTTTCATGTTCTCAGTGTTTGCTACACAGAGCAGGTTATGAAAAAATCCTAAGAAGGGAGGGAGGAAGGGAGTGAGGGAGGGAGGAAGAAAGAAGGAAGGAAGGAAGGAAGGAAGGAAGGAAGGAAGGAAGGAAGGAAGGAAGGAAGGAAGGAAGGAAGGAAGGAAGGAAGGAAGGAAGGAAGGAAAGTAGGAAGGAAGGAAGGAAGGAAGGAAGGAAGGAAGGAAGGGAGGGAGGGAGGGAGGGAGGGAGGGAGGGAGGGAGGGAGGGAGGGAGGGAGGGAGGGAGGGAGGAGAAAAGTTTACTGGATTTCACAGACTTAAAAAAAATTAGTCTGAAATCAAACTGCTGAATGAGAACCCTATTTGCCACTTATTAATTAAGTAACCTAAGGAAAAATTATTTTCTCCCATTGAACATCAGTTTCTACAATTAAACAACTTGGTTACAATTTGTGCCAATCTTAAAAGGCTGTTGTAAGGATTAAATGAGATAACACATACAAGGGTATTAGTATAATACATGTGTACTATGTACTGTTCTAACTGTAAATAGCTCTATATATTTTATTTTTGTATTATCTTGAAGGGATGTCATAAATACATGTGAGAATCTGATGGAAATGTAGCATCTCCTCAAATGATTTCATGGCTTAAATAAGCTCTTAAAACCTATCCATGTACTCCACATTAAGAAACATGTATTAAAATTAGTCACTTTTTTCCTGCTATACATCATGCCTCATTAGTGAAATTAAATCAACTCACATTATAGGAATCAGTGATGCTTTTTAATGACAGAGAATAGAATTAAATAGAAAATAAATGTATCTTGCACCTCATTTAATTAAGGTAAATAAAGAAAAAAGTTTAGTGAAACTTTGTTTTGGAATGTGTGTGTGTGTGTGTGTGTGCGTGCGTGTGTTAAGTTATGCTGTAATTTGCATTTCATGAGATGGGCCACACTTGAGCATCCTTCAGACCCTGATATCTAATAGTCTTGGTCCTTTCTGTTCTTAGTTCCATCCAGTTTCCTTGATTCTCAGCCCTTTCTGTTTTTAGTTTCACCTTGTCTGCTTGATTTTCCAAACATCTGAGTACAACAGCTGCATTTGCACATGCAATTGACCATTGGGTTAATCATTTGAAATAAAAGAATTAACTAACCTCAGTGATTACATTAATCATTGCATATTAACCCCACCAGCATCATAAATGTCATGTTCAGAAGACATGATGTATGCATCTAAATTCCAGGCATGCCACACGGGTGACTAATATTCCAGAATCTCACTGTCATACTGCCCTTTGGCCAAACATGGGCCATGTTAAACATGAAACAGCTATAATTATATTCTACTGCTGATAATTATATTCTTTAAAATAACATCCAAAATACTAACTCTGTGCCACACTTTGTGCTACAACATAACGCTATATAGTAAAATTGCAATGAATGTGTGTTCCAGATTTTTGTAATGAAACTGCTTTAAGCTAATGTATCTACTTCCTTATCTTAGAACCAGAATCAAAATATGAACCAAGTGAATCTTCTATGATACATAATTTCATATCTAAATTTACAAGATTTTCTAATTGAATTTTAGATACCAAAAATTGTGTTCACAAAAGCCTTAAGTATGCAGATGATAAAGACATCATCTAAACTCTGTCTCAATGGTTATTAATCTAAATGTCCTCTTCCTAAAATAATGTCTCTTCAAAAAGGATAGTTTCTCAACGAGTCTAAATTGAATTATAGCCGCATTAAAAATGTCTTGTTTATTATAGAAGTTTATCAATTATGAATATAACATTTAGTATTTCTAAGGCTGCCATTATTTCACAAGAAAAAGACATAACATTATTGCTTTAATGCAAGCTTTGATTGACTTCGCCTAGCATGTACTTTATCTACTAATCACATTAGTGATTGATTTACAATACTCTAAGAAAGGCCTTTTCAATTACAGTTTAATTTGGTATAAATGAACTTCAGGCACCAACATTTTGCAATATCTCAGGCCAGAGACATCCCTTAAACACATAAGCAAAGTATTTATTTCTGATATTCCCTGTTCTCACATTAGACATTTTGGGAAAATTTGCCAAAGAAATCCCAGAAATTGAAAGTCATTATTTTTTTTTTTTTTACTTTCTCTTATCCTAGGCTTTTGTTGTATGCCTGAGGAATAAAATGATTATTATAGTAAGAAATTAAAACACGACTAAACTTTTTATTTTAACATCACCTGGCCTATGAATTAAGAATATATGGATGTTTCATGAGGGTAAACATCTTCAATAAGCTTCAAAACATACATGTTCATGATGTGTTATTTTAGATATACTACAGGAATAGTGGAAATGAAGCAGCTAGCTATTCATGCATGCATTTAAGAACTCAGAAAACCAATCACTGCTGTAATAAATAATATTTTGTGCGTGCAAACAGAAAACAGAATTCACAGGCATGAAATAGAATTTGTAGCAATGGCAACAGAAACGAAACAACCAGGATAGAGTCACAAAATCTGGTTCCTTCAAGAGCATTAACTCACTGTCAGGAAGCCTTAATTTTATTTTTCTTGTTGTCATGACCACTGTTGGCATGTTGTGAAAAGTAAATATCAAATTATGAGTTTATGAAACAGAAATATAAATGCAAGGTTCATATCTGACTCACTATTACAGTATGTGGGAAAGAGGAGGCTGAAAAGGATTTGTTTTGCAAATAAATATTTAAGTAGTAGTTTTATTCATAACGTTGATATTTAGGCATTATGAGAATACTTCTAATGTCTTAAGATAAAAATTTTCTAATTACAAAATAATTATTTGGATTGCCTCAAATGATGAGATTCTTGAGAATAATTTTATAAACAGAAATATGTCTGTTAATAATAAAAAGTAAATAATCCCAATTAAGTAATATTTAAAAATTGGTGTCGTGAAAGTTTTATTTAAATGCTGTCATTCATTCTCTCAGATGAAAAACTGGCAGAATTCTAACTCCAAAAGAACTCTCTTACTCTTAAAAGGCACACAGTCATTTTCCTTCATTTATCATCCATGATACCTAGTCCATGAACGAATTTAATTTGGCGATCAGAGTTAGACATCAAGGACAGGGATCACGCTAATCTTATCCACTGGTATGTCTTTAGTCTAGTTCCTAGTAATAGGAGTCCAGTTCATATATTTTTTATATATTTTGAATAAACGAAGGAACAAAACTAAATCCAGGAAAACTAAACATGATAAAATCATTTGTCATTTTAATATAGAAGAATGAAGATTCCTACCAGGTTTTATCCCTGAAAAGTCCTAATACAAAAGACCTTAAATTTCTTAGGAAACTAAGCAAATTATTATCAATTTATTGCCCAATTTTTAAAAACTCATGATTTTAAGAATTAGGTTACTTCATTGACAGGAATAGAAGGGAAACTAATATGCCAAGTCAGAATTTCTTAATCCAAATAAGTTGGATGATCTGGGCAAAGAAAAAACCTAATATGCAAAGGTTTGATGCTGGGTAAACTCAGACTCATCTTGGGGGGGAAAAAAAGTGATTTTTTAACATATACCTAAGGCAGTGGTTCTCAACCTTCTGGCCCTTTAAATACAGTTTCTCATGTTGTGACCCAACCATAAAATTATTTTTGTTGCTAATTCATAACTGTAATGTTGTTACTGTTATGAATCATAATGTAAATATCTGATATGCAAGATGGTCTTAGGCGACCCCTGTGAAAGGGTCGTTCGACCGCCAAAAGGGTCGTGACCCACAGGTTGAGAATCCTGACCTAAGGTACCGTGCCACCCCAGGGCCTGTCTTCCCATTCTGACAAGTCACTGACTAATCTTCCATTTGTGCGTCTCTTAACACACCGAAGGATGTGGTGGCAACTGTGACGGTGCCTCCGGAGACCAGGCCTGTGCCTGTCTGCAGTGCTTAACCCAGAGGTGCCCAAATACCAGTCCATCTACTCTGAAGCCTGTGGTAAATATTTTACTTATCGTGGGAGTAAAAATTAAGCAAGACGGACAGTGAAGAGAGCTTTCTAACATATTTTTTTCCATAAAGATTTAGTCTTTACTACCAAATGATTTTTCTTTTGTAAAATAATGGTGATAGTAAATGCTCAGTTGTGGTTCCTAATAGAGAAAAGACTTGGTCAACTTTGTTGTGGCCAAGTACAAATAATTAAAAACATGTAGACTGTTAGTCATGGAAAAACCATCTAACTGAATAAAAAGAAGGAAATAGAAAGTGTTGCATGGCTTGATGCAGAACAACAACAACAAAAAGCACAAGAAAACAAAAGAGTAGATTTTAGCATCTTCCTTTACAACAGCCATTGACAGATGATGGCATAAAGTCTAGAAGGGCTGTAATGGAGTGTCTTCCTCTTTTGTTCATTATTTCTGAAAGAGTCCAGCAACCTCTGATACTTCTGTGAAGAATGGCATTCAGTTATATTACAAAATGAAAGGATTCTGCTGTCTTCTTTTGATTTTTTATAATGAAACAAGCCTTTTTCCTCAGACTATTTTCTTTATATAATCAATTTATTACAATATAAGTGATGATGGAAATTCTCTTAGAATACTATATATTACAGTAGATTATAAGAAAAAGAAAAATGCATCTTTTCCCAAAATAAATAATCTTCTACTTAAGCAAACAGTTTATCGCCATGTTATATTGGATGTTTTATAACCTTGAACCGATGTGTCTGAATTTATTTTCAATGAACTAAACTAAACATATGTAAAACTTATTTAAAAGACTGGTTTCATTATTAAGACATCAACATCAAAGTTGATGAAGACTAACAGGTTTGCATGACATGAAGGCTAATATATTTGCATTTACAGGATTGTTTTTTAAGAGAGGGCACCTGGTGCTACTGCAAAATAGACATTGTCAGATTTTCTATGGGATTTTACTTGAAGACTAGTTATCCAAGGATCATCGAGTAGTAATTAATAAGTACTTTAATCCATATGAAATTATTATAGTTTTATCATTTCTGTTAATAAGTAAACTAACAAATGAATAAATAAAATATATCCTAATTTCCCACCATCTTCAGGGGGCTATTTAGCAAAAGAGTGGAACACTCCAGCTAATGTCATTATTTTATTCTCTCGGGCTTTAAAATAACTCTTCCTTTTTCTTACACACACACAAACACACACACACACACACACACACACACACACACACACACACACACACACTTTAACCCCCTTCCTTTATATCTAGACATTTTTGGGGTAAACCAAACCAGTGTATGCCCTGTATTACCAAAATTGAAAAAAATTCTCATTTGAAGACTTGTTAATTTTCAGATATCAGTGAAATATTTATGTAGTATCTGCAATCAGTTCTATAGACTAGAAGCATAACGTTGAAGACTTAAAAGTCTTTGCAATCAAGTGTCAGAAACAATACGTATTCAAAGGGTAAAGTAATAGATGAGCAATACTATAAGTTATAAGTTTAGGCAGGGGAGTGGCAAAAAATTGAAAGAACTGAGAAAATACACATGGATTTAAATCCTGACCAGGACAATAGTTGGCTAGTATATAACCTTTTGAACCTTTTCTTTTTAATATATGAAATGAGGATACTATAAATTCCATAAAATGATCATTGTGGAGATTAGAAACAGGGCCTGTTAAAGCCTAGCATTGACCAAGTACATAAACTAGAATCCTTTATAGTAAAAGCCTAATATGCTAAATGTCCAGTCGCCTGGTCAGCCGTTCAACCAATCAAAGTGTAATACACTAATGATATGCTAAGGCCGCTTAACCACTCGCTATGACGTGCTCTGACCACCAGGGGGCAGACAGTCGACTAGTAGGTTAGCTTGCTGCTGGGGTCTAGCCAATCAGGACCAAGCGAGGTGGGCCAGACATACCCTGGAGCCCTCCCACAGTCCCTCCCTAGCTGGCCAACCTCCCACGTTCCTCTCAGGCCCTGATTGTGCACCAGTGCGGTCCCTCCGCCTGGCCTGTACCCTCTTGCAATCCGGGACCCCTCAGGGGATGTCAGAGAGCCAGTTTCAGCTCAATCACGCAGGCCAGGCTGAGGGACCCCACTGGTGCACGAATTCATGCACTGGGCCTCTAGTTTATAAATAAGTGATTATTGTTACTAATGATATACTTCATGGCATTAATAGTTTTAATTGTATTTAGTTGTGATTTTTTCTCCCTTTAACATCTCCCTTCCTGGAAATGTTGTTTATACTTCTCTCATGACCCTTACTTTCACTCTGCCTTGATGATTAAATGCTCTGATATTAGTGAACTATATGAGGGCAATTATTACAATTTTCTCATATTGTATTCTTCAGAGCAGTGGTCCTTTACCTTTAATCACCTAAGGATCTTGTTACCATGAAGATTCAGTTCTGGCTCAGTGGGTTTAGGCAGGGTTCTGAGATCTGCATTTCCAACCATGCTTCTGGTTCCTCGGACCACATTTTCACTACCAAGGCCCTACAGCACTTACTTTGCCTTGCGTATGGAAGATACCCAATATTTCTTGATTAAAAAGATACCATGAAACATGTGATTCACATTGTCAAATTAATTACAAAACAATCATTTTGTAAGCCATTCAAAGGAAGAAGCTATGGAAAACTTTTTGGAGTAGGTGAGAATTTACCGAGGTCCTCAGGAATTACAAGTATGTTTATGGTTCGAGCAGAGGGCAAGAAATCCTAGACTTGTAGAAGAATATAGCCAAATTGTGGAGGGAGCAAAGCACAGCCGTTGTGCCCCAAGCATAAGATTTGAGGTTGTTAAAAATAAGTTGAAAATATTGGTTGACACAATCACAATTGTTTGTTTAAGAAACAGAGTTTTTTAGCAGTGTGTGAAGTGATTACTATGTTTTTAGGAAGGGTATTCTGGGAGGTGGTGTGTAAATGGTTGATGGTGAAGAAAAAATGAAACATAAGACGTTCAATAAGTTCTTAGATTTAGCTTCTAACTTTATATTCAGTTATACTTCCAGGATTTAAATTTACATCAAATATAAGATATCCTTACATATCGCTCCCTTTGCTATATTAAATCACAACTAAGCCTGAATTAGACTGGAGTATAACTTGGTTTCAAGGTAAATTTATTTCACTGATTCTTCTACCAATAAATACATTAACTATGGGACAGCTTTCCTGAATTTAACAGCTCCAGTAATTTTACCACCTGAAATAAAAACAAAAAAAATAACTTGTTGCATTCTTTTGGGATATTCAAATGTAGCACATATTGTCATTATTTTCTCATATTTAATAGTATTGCAACTAAACAGTTGTACATGAAATTATTAATAACTCATTGGGGAAGTAAGGCAATTCGATATTTCACATAAATAATCAAAATGTAAAAATAGAATATAGCATTTTTAATATATTTTTGAAAAGCAATTTTGATTATATTGTAAAAGAATCAACACACTTTTTGATCAAATTTATAAGGCATCAGAGAAAAACAATCACTAATATATATCTCAAAGCATCTAATTGCAATTTTGTGATTCAGTTCCAGGGGGAAATATAGAATGAGACTTGGCCCATATTGTGTGGTATTAACATCTAACTACAATATATAGCTGCCAAAAAATTAACCGAACAGTAACCCTCATAGGTGATGTCTAAGATCAAGTGATTTAGTGAATTGCATCACTTAGAACCAATGAAGCAAAGTAATTGATAGAAGTAAGTAATTGATAGAAAAAATTAAAAGACATAGTAAAATTGCAAAGCAAGGCAACTGCCATTAACAGAAAAATGTAATGATCTCTTTAAAGACATTGTATGCAGTCTCCATTCCAATTTTTACATCTCTGGATTGTTTTCTAAGCTTTGCAAAAATATTATCTACTATCACATAATTTTAACTTGAATTCAAATGTAAAATAACAATATACTTTAGAATAGTATTATAGGTTTCATACTTATACTGCAGTATTCCATATATAATGCCAATATTTCAATTAATTTCTTGCACCCTCTCCTTTTCTAATCTGAGATAGAGTATTTCATTTAATTCAAATAGGTAAGTGTCCATTAATTTATACTACATGTAAGGGAGAAAAAATAATTTTCCTTGTGAAAAACTTTAATATAAATAATATAAAAATTTAAATATTATTGGAATAAGTTATATTTAGAATCATATCTAAGCTGTTTGAATTGTGAAATCTGGATGAAAATTTCACAAGAATAACTTCCCTATGAAAAAATTGAGGAAATCATGAATGTGTTAGACAAAAACAATTACACACATAAAGAACTTGAAAAATTTTGAATTCATTGGTGATTTTAACTTTATAGTTTATTATCATTGATCATGATAGATTCTCAATATTTTGCCCTAACTTTGAAAATTGAAAAAAAGACATTTTCATTTCTTTGTTTTTGTTGTTGACAGTATTACAGATGTCTCCCATCTCCCTCCTTCACCCCTACGTCCAACCCCTCCTCCCCACCGCAGGCCTTCACCTCATTATTGCCAGTGTCCATGACCTATGCATATATGTTCTTTGATTAATCTCCTTGCATCACCCCACTCCCTCCCCTCTGAGACCTGTCAGTCTGTTGCATGCATCCATGTGTCTGGAGCAGTTTTATTCTTCAGTTTATTGTGTTCATTAGATTTCACATATATGTGAGATCGTGTGATATTTGACGTTCTCTGACTGACTCATTTCACTCGACATAATAATCTCCAGGTCCATCCATGCTGTTGCAAAGGGTAAGAGATCCTTCTTTTTTACATACGAGTAGTATTCCATTGTGTAAATGTACCATAGCTGTTTTATCCACTCATCTACTGTTGGGCACTTGAGCTTTTTCCAGATTTTAATTATCCTATATAATAAAAGCATAATAAGCTAATTAGACCAGACGTCCTTCTGGACATCCTTCCGGACAAAGCCGTGGAGGACGGGGGCCGAGCAGAGGCAGCCACGATGGTTGCAGGGGCCAAAGCCCTTGCACAAATTTTGTGCATTGGGCCTCTAATCCTATATAATAAAAGTGTAATATGCTAAGTGTCTGACCACTCTACCAGTTTCTATGATGCACACTGACCACCAGGGGGCAGATGCTTTGACTGGTAGGTTAGCTTGCTGATGGAGTCCAGCCAATTGGGGCTGGGTGAGAGGACTGGACACGCCCTGGAGCCCTCCCTTGATCCCTCCCTGGCCCAACGGCCCTGACCGACCCCAATTGCTGGCCAGGCTGAGGGACCCCACCCATGCACAAATTTGTGCGCCAGGCGTCTAGTTGTAAATAATGCTGATATGAACATTAAGGGGTGCATGTATTCTTTCCTATTGGTGTTTCAGGATCCTTAGAATATATTCCCAGAAATGGGATGGCTGGGTCAAATGGCAGTTCCATTTTTTGAGGAAACTCCATATTCTTTTCCACAGTGGCTGCACCAGTCTGCATTCCCACTAACAATGTACTAGGGTTTATTTTTTTCTACAACCTCTTTAAAGTACTTTTAGGAAATTGCCGTGGGAGAATGTAATTTTAAATATGTAGGTAAAAGACATATGAAACACAAAGGTACACTCTAAATTTTGTAATGTTTGCAATATAAAACAAGAACCTATTTTTTTTAGTTCTAACAATGTTTATATTTCTTATAGCTTTTTTTTTAAAATTTAGCTTTTGTTTTAAACTAAATATCACTATTAACAATATATGGTCTACATTAATACTTAACCATTTACTTTTCTTGCATTTTCTATTTTATTGTTTCACAAATGAATAATTTGTAATTTTGCCTGATTCATTTTGTTTCTACAAAGAAAATTGGACTCTAAAGAGATTAAGTTACTATTCTGGATATATAATCAAAAATTTATTGAAATTCCACTTTGCCGTTAAGCACTGTAGTGAAGACTGCATAAACAAAAAACATGGCCTCTTTTTTTCAAGTATCATATAATCCTTTTGAGATGTAACAAGGATTTAAATAAGTAAATGCCAGTTTTCACTGTTTATAGTAGTATATACAAGGTGCTCCCCCTCAAGAAAGTCTATACACATTTTAACAGCTGATAGTTTAATTTTGAAAATGAAGTGTATATTAATTAGCACTGCCTTTATAATTATTCAAAGTGTGTGTGTACATTTTTGGAAACATCTATACTAATAAAAGGGTAATATGCATATTAGACCAGATAGACCAGATGTCTTCCAGACGTCCTTCCGGACAAAGCCATGGTGGTGGGGGCCAAGGCAGAGGCAGTTAGGGGCGATCAGGCTGGCAGAGGGGAGTGGTTAGGGGCAATCAGGCAGGCAGGCAGAGGCAATTAGGGGCTATCAGGCAGGCAGGCTGAGGTGGTTAGGGGTGATCAGGCAGGAAGTCAGGTGAGCAGTTAAGATCCAGCGATCCCAGATTGCGAGAGGGATCTGGCCTAAACCAACAGTCAGACATCTCCCGAGGGGTCCTGGATTGAAGAGGGTGAAGGCTGGGCTGAGGGACCCCCCCTAGTCCTATATATATATTTTTTAATGAAATGTGTGTTCAAAGAGTGACCAAAGTCAGATGATACTAACCAAGGTGATTCCTGAGGCTAATGAGCTTTGCACAGTGCATGTGGAGAGGTGGCTGTGGTAGAAGTGCCATTATCAACTGTCACTATTTGATCCACCAATAATAACAAAAAAATAACATCAGTCTAAATCAGTCCATAATTAATGGTACCAATGTCTTCTGGAATACCGGATTTTATTCTAAAATGAATTTTACAATAGCGTGGACTTCACATTAAGACACAATTGCATTCAAGATACAAAAGCTGATTCACTGTGTGATGTTGGACAAATTACTGCCTTTCTATTTGTAGGATTTTCTTTCTATTTCAAAAGGAAGATTATAGTCTCTGCCTTATGCAACTCATAATGGTGTTTGGAAGATCAAATGAAGCTCACAGTAAATATGCTTTGAAAAGTGCGAGACACTAAAAAGATAAATTGCTAAAAATAAAAAATCCTGAAGAAGGCCTCATGCTTGTTTTCTCATGATGCCTGTTCCTTTCTCATGCTATGATGTGCAACTCCACAAAGCCGCAGTCTCTTTGAGTTTGTCTAGTATTTTATGTAGAATCGGTCAGCATAGACTCCCGTTTGAGTAGAGTACGATTTTCAGCATGCACCCCAAGGCCATTAGATTCCAATATAGCTTCAAGTAAGCACTTAGCACAGAGGAACTGAGACAGAACTGGAAATTGAATTCTCTGTTTCCACAAACCCTTATTAAGCATCTGCAATGTGTCCAACATTGTGCTGGTAATGGGAACACAGAGAAGAAAGATGGTTCCTACCTTTCAGGGCTTTCCATCTAGTTGAAGCGAAAAGCAAATGAACATATAACATCTAACTTTCAATATGATTATTTAAAAATGGGTAAGTGAGAAATGTTTATGTAGCAAAGAGGTATTTGATTTAAAAAGTTGCAGTATGATTGATAATGTTGGTTTATGTCAATTTTTCAAATAAATGCCTATTTTGAAGAAGAAAGTTCCTATTAAATATTATCCACTGTAAGTTTATTTCAGCTCTAAAGGAACTATTCCCTAATGTGATTCACTTGTTAATGTCCTTCTAGCAGTCAGGTTTATAAGCCTCTGTGAGCTAATCCCTTCACTTCAAGTGGTATATTTTGTTCTATGCTATAGTTTAAGGTGGGAAGATTATGGCAATGGTGCAAATACCTTAATCAAATATTTTCACACTTATAGAAATATAGTCACTATGCAAATGCATTTATAATACAGTACAACTAATATTAAAACCATCTATTAATTTGTTATAAATTGGTGAGGAGACTACCCATTAATTTTCAGACACATAATAATTGCTGTTTCCAGCGCCTTGCTAGAGAGGTCTTAAGGAATCCAAAGTTAAGACTTTAATTAATCTACAGTAAATAGTAATTTGGAAAGTTAAAAAAAAATTGTGAAGTGAGCCTGGCCAGTGTTGTTCAATGGTTGAGCATCGACCTATGAACCAGTAGGTCACAGTTCAATTCCCCGTCAAGGCACATGCCTGGGTTGGGAGCTTGATCCCCAGTAGGGGCCATGTAGGAGGCAGCCAATCAATGATTCTTTCTCATCATTAATGTTTCTCTCTCTCTCTGTATGAAATCAGTAAAAGATATATTTTATATACTTTTTAAAAAATTTGTGAAGTGAAAAAGTTTGATATAAAAACCACACATGCTGATTCCAACAATCTTTGGCTCTGGGGAAATATACCAACATTTATAAATATATATAAATCTGAGAGGGCCTGATAGCAGTAAATATACAAGGATATGGAAGGGAGAAAAACCACATTATAAGACGCTGACACATTATAAAGAAGTTAATAAAGACCCCAAATAATTAAGACAAAGGCTTTGATTGTCTCTTTTTATGAGCTGAGAACAATGCTGAGAAAGATAAAGGTGTAAAAGCAAACAAATTGGCAAATTAAATATTCATGCTATCTCTGAGCACCTTAGACACCTTAGATGTGGAGCCCAGGTATTCATTTTTTTAATATATTTTGTTGACTTCAGAGAGGAAGGGAGAGGGAGAGAGAGAGAGAGAGAAACATCAATGATGAGAGAGAATCATTGATTGGCTGCCTCCTGCATGCCCCCCACTGGAGATCAAACCCACAAATTAGGCATATGCCCAGGACCCTTCAGTCCAGAAGCTGACGCTCTACCCACTGAGCCAAATAAGCCAGGGCTAGCCCTGGTATTCTTGTAGTCACTGCATCAGACACAAGAGTGGGCAAACCAGTGTAGACATTCTACAGTGCAATAAGCAAGGGAATATGTACATTACCAGGCACTGAGGCAATGTTGGTTGTGATGCTCCCAACCAATTATGACTGTCCTCACGGAAAGTCTCCTTTGTGGTCATTTTAATTCCTTAATGATTCTCCAGGTGAATAAATCAGGATTTGAGATGAGGTATACCTACAGATCTGTAGATGAACAGACTAAGGATGCCACTTCCCTTGGCATATATCTCTCATAAATATGACACCATTAATCAAATCAGAATGAACCAAGTCCTTAAAGGGAAAACATTATTTCACTTACGTGCCTAGGAATTCTAATGGCTATAGAGAAGGCATATTCCTTAAGCCCAACTGCCTACTTCCAGCCACAACACAAATCCCTGGAAACTTCTGCATGTAAATCCGTACTTACCACATTCTCCACCCCAACACTCCATGCAGCTTTTCGGAACCTATCCAATGCATTTTATTGTGTTTCTACTTTGTGCCAGGCTCTGTTCTTACAGGGTGATGAATTGCAGATTAAAAAACAAAGTCCCAGAACGCAGGGACTCATATTCTCGTCAGAAGATGAGAACAGTAAGTGTGTGATGAATAATGTAATGAAGCTATTACGAAAAATGGGCAGGGCACGGGGATGAATGATACAGGAGCTCACGGAAGAGCTGTCTGACAAGATGTCAATCAGGAATGGTTAAAGTAAACAAGAAGAAAGAAGCATATCTGCGAGAAGAATGTTCAAGGCAGTGGAAATAAATTCAATGCCCCGAGGCAAGAAAGTGCTTAGCCTGCTTGAGTATCAGAAAGAAGGCTAGGATGGTTGTTCTAGAGTAAGCAAGGAGAACAGGATGAATCGTAGTTGGGAGAGAGGATATAATACAAATGATGTCAACTTTGTAAGCTTCACATGAAACTTTTGATTTTACTTTGAGTGAGGTGGAACTTAACTAATCAGATTTACATTTTAATTAATTTCTCTGCCCATTGAATGATTATTAAAGTGTTACAAGGTCAAGATGGAAGCTACAAGTTAGTTACAAGTCTGTTGCAATAGCACAGGTGAGCGCTATATGGCCTTATCTCAGGAGGGTAGTTGATGTGATCAGACTAGAAAAGATTCTGGAAATATCTGGGGCCTTTTGGATGGACTGTGGGATGTGTAAAAGAGGAAGAGTAGAAGTTGCTAGTCTGAACAACTGGAATATTGGTGCTGTGTTAAAACATACAGGTGGAAATTAAGTTGGGCTTTGAACATATGAAGTTTGCCATGTGAATTGAGCATCTAAATGGAAATGTTAACTAGGCTGTTGTAGTTTAGGGGAGATGTTGGAATTGGAGTTATAAACTTGGGAGTCATCAGAATGGATATGATAAATGAAGACTTAGGAGTGAGTGACCAATGGAAAGAAGTCCCAGCACGGGCATTTGAGGGAGCTGAAGATGAGCATACAAACTTGGCATTTCTCTCATTAAGAGGAAGGCTGTGAAGAGACAATAAACCCGTTGTGTTACCATGCTCAGCACTGACGCACGTGTATGTAAGCCATTATCAAGTCACCCCCGTAATGATGTGGCAGACCCATGGCTTCCTGACCCGAATACTCTGAGGCAAATGCTCTTTGATCAATGCAAATTCAAGAAAGATATATAAGACAGAATCTTTGTGCAAAGACAATGGTTTAAAGCAAGCATGTCAAACTCAAAGCCTGACACGGGCCAAATAAACAAGATTGGAGTCTATGTGGGCTGCAAAAAAACAAAAGCTTCAATTTTCATAGACACATGGGTTTATTTCGATAGAGACATGCTGAATACAAAGGGCTGGAATAAATGAGTAATCATTAGCATAAAACAATAGAACATTTTAATGAAAATTAATATTTTTTCTTGGACATTAACTTACCAGACACTGCATAACTGCAGAAATAATAAGTGTAATGCAAACAAACCTATCTTTCTTGTTCTCCAAAAGTGAAATATTTCCTGTTGCGCACACCAAAGAAGTCATACAAGATGAATGACGTGGCAATCGGCTGCTAAAATATTCGCTGTTGGTATTAATAGAGAGAAATGGTGTACCTGCGCATAAGGCGCGTAAGGGAAATGAATGCAACACGATTATGGTAATCAGTCATTAGCGAATGATGTAGTTCGTTATTAATAATTATGTATAACAGGATGTTGTAAAAATTAAGTTACGAATTTTTTAAAAACGTTTCTTACATACCGTTATATTGGCTGGGCCACAAAAATATTTGTTGTGGGCCGCATGCAGCCCGCAGGCCATGAGTTTGACATGCTTGGTTTAAAGAATCAAAGTGCTGTATTTCTTTTTTTTCCATATATATATATATATATATATATATATATATATATATATATATATATATATATTGATTTCAGAGAGGAAGGAAGAGGGAGGGAGAGTCAGAAAGGCTGCTGTATTTCTATACTGGGCAAAAAAATTTCCCTTTTTTCCAAACTATCTAAAATTTCAGGTGTCAATTTCTATTGCTCTAGTTATAGAAATATCTAGCTATGATTTGATCAAATCCATGCCTTCAGACATGAATGATAAATTGTTATACCAAAACCTCTGATGTTTTTATTTCCTAACAACTTGTTATAAATATCTTTATAAAGGAACCATGGTGAAAACATAATAAATAAAAATATTCACATAATACTAATGAAATGTCTTTTTCTTGCTTATGCCATTAGGGAATTCACAAGCTACTAGATGAGTGAGGATTGTGGGATTTTATTTATTTATTTTTAATTTTTTTTAAATATATTTTATTGACTTTTTTACAGAGAGGAAGGGAGAGGGATAGAGAGTTAGAAACATCGATGAAAGAGAAACATCGATTCAGCTGCCTCCTGCATGCGCCCCCCTGGGGATGTGCCTGCAACCAATACATGCCCTTGACCAGAATCGAACCTGGGACCCTTCAGTCCCCAGGCCGAAGCTCTATCCACTAAGCCAAACCGGTTAGGGCGAGGATTGTGGGATTTTAAAGACTAGGTCATATATGCTTTTCACAAGATGGTCTTCTAAGATAAATCACACGAGTTTTCAAATATCTAAGTTAAAGTTCTGCATTTTCATTTGTTTTTGTGTTAATATGAGAATTATTCTTGCCAAAAGCAGACAACAACAATATTTTACGGAAGATCATGAAATTAGGTTATGTGCCTGCTAATGTTATGTGAATAGTGCTAAGTACATCTGCTAACTAAATCTGTAAATTAGAAAAATCTTTGGTTCAGCAATCACATCTGCCTTAAGAATCTGCATTTTAAGAGAAATTAGATGTATTTCTAACAACTGATTTCAAAGCTATTGATAGAAAAGAACATAAATATCTATTATCTTGAGAAATTTCTGAAAATTTTGATCCTTTTTTTTTTCTTTTCGGTGGCACTAAATCAAACATAGGATATCATAAAATACTACTTTTGCAAATTTAAGTAATATTTACAATATTTATTTATTGTGTCATTATTTATCCAGCTCTTTTTTCTAAGATGCTATTGGATTTGTCTAGAACTAAAAGTATGAACATACTATATAAAGTAAGCCAGCATTCAGATAGTCACAACAATTCCATTGGAGGCCCAATGATTTTTAAAATTAAAAGTAGTATCTAAAGTCACTGAAACTCATTACTTTGCAAAGGCTTAAAATAATGCAATTGTGAAAGACCGCATTAAAAATGTAAGCATTTATATTAGTACTTTTTAGTTTTTAGGAGGATACATAAAAAAATTAACATTAGACTTTGCTTTGGCAGGAAATGCAATTGCATACCCTACTTGATGCAGTGCTTTCTAAAACGGCATATTTAACAATTTTATGGAGTTAGAATTCTAAATGATAAAATAAAGGAATGACTATTGTTTGGTCTACATATTACATTGTAGAGACTGGCTTTTATATCTATGAGTATAAGATATGGAAAAGTAATTTTATATATGCATAGTTTATTTATCAGTTCATAATAAGAACATCAAATACAATAGTTCATTATTTTCAAGTTAACCTAGATATGAGGATTAATACATATTCACTTGTATTAATTTGATCAATACAAATGCAAAAAAGATATATAAGAAGAAGATTAAACGCTTCATCACACAAATGTACAAATTCTATTTTGAATAATTCTTACTAAGGAATAACAGAGAAAGATTAAAAGGATAGATACTTTATGTGGTAAGCACTGTCCTTATTTTATTCATGTATTCAGTATGTTGCGGCTTCAGAAAATGAAATCATTAGGGGAGTCTCAATTCATGATGTCAGGACACTCAGCTCGATTTCAGGCTCTTGCCATTACTCTAACTAAGACCTCCATTTTCTTAGAGGATAAGTGGATTTCTGTATATTTTTATAACCTCTCTGGGACATAACATGGTTTCTATATGATTAGAGGAGAGCAATTCCAGTAAATTGTATTCATAATGCAGCATCTGCTATTAAAGTCTCCCAATTTTCTATTTCTTAAAAAAAAAAAGATGGTACAGAATATGTCATAATTCTGTGATTTGCTATCATCAGGATGTAATTTCAGCAGCTTATATGCATACATGCTAAGCAGTGGGAAACAAGGGCATACTTCCAGAAAATAAATAATTCTGTCTTGCATTTATATATACCTCGCTTCTAAGAAATTGAAAGTAATTAAAAGAAATAAATTTTTAAAGCCAGAGACAACAACTTGTAAATTACAGTTACTACTTTTTTTTTTTCAGAGAGTTGAACTATACATGCACAGAATAAGAAAATGGCTCTCTCTACAATTATTTGAAGAGTAAGAGGAGCATTCTGAATATATCCTTTACCACTGACCTATGGAGGTCTATTCTTTTCATTATAGCAAAAAATGATATTTGACCAAATTACCCACACCATGTTTATTTTATCCATTTGATTTTATTTAATAATAGTAGCCATGATTTATATATTGCCCTCTGTACAATACACATGTTTTATAAATTAACTCACTAAAACCTTACAACATCACAAGGTGTTATTTACCATCTAACAGATGAGGAAACCGGCATGGAGAGGTTAGGTAGTTTGCCTTGGGTCACACAGTGAAGAGCTGGTTATTATCTTGCTCTGTTACTTTTAGAAGCAGCCTTTGAACTCAGGACTCCATGTTAAACGGGTTGACATCTACCTGACTGGCTGCTTGGAGCCTGTTTGTAACAACACACCAAGAAGGTCCCATGACTGACTGGGACTCAAGTTCTCTCACTGAATGAGGGTGAGTCTATAACGTTGGCATAAGAAGAGACTTAGAACCCTACAGCCATTCTTACACCGTTCATCAAGCTACAAGAAAAGTAACTTCATTAGTAACATAACAGTTACCAATTAGCTTATCAATTATAAATCATACAAGTAAAACCTTGATTTATTGTCCTTTTAAATATTGAGAGAAATGTATTTTTCCCTTCTCAGATAAAAAAGAAATTGAGAGAAGGTAGGGTTAGGATATCTGTCTTTCATTTTAAATTAACTGCCAATTGTTCATTGTTACCCTTATAACTGGTTGTTCTTCTATGAGAGCTGTTTAAAGGAGAACAATGCTACTGGTTTATAAAGTTCCCATTTAGGCAAACTTGGCAGGTAGGACCAAAGAGATTAGTTTATTTGATGAAGCTGGTTTTCATGGTTTTTCACGCAGAGAAAAATCTATTTTCAATCATGGACCATGATATTGAGGCACAACCTAAATCTACAATCCTATATAATAAAATGCTAACATGCAAATGGACTGAACGGTGGAACACCCAGTCGCTATGACGTGCACTGGCCACCAGGGGGCAGGCACTCAAAACAGGAGCTGTCTCCTGGTGGTCAGTGTGCTCCCACAGGGAGAGTACCACTCAGCCAGAAGCCGCTCATGGCTGGTGAACGCATTGGCAGTGGTGGGGATCCTCTCCTGCCTCCATGGCAGTGCTAAGGATGTCTGACTGACAGCTTAGGCAGGCTTCAAATGACAATATTCATTTGCTTGCCCAGGCATAGGTATATTTATTTAAAAATCAATCCCTGGACCAAGGACACTATTTCTAAGCTCCAAAACACAGCTATTTTATTCAGGAAGCTTCTGTTTTATGTCTAAGTAAAGTGGTGTCTGGATCATACTTCTAATTCTACAACTTTTCTCTTAATAGATGAGTTTATTTATTTGCTAATTTATTCACCTATTCATTTTTTCTTTTATTTAACAAATAAATACATGGTGATCAGATATTATCTCTTAGAGAAGGCATATATAAGAATGTAGTAAAAAATCTTACCTTGAGGGGTGGGAGTTGGGGTAAGACCCAAGATTATAACCACAGACAGTAGAAGTCATGGTGCATAAAAGCATTATAGAAATTTAGTGAAAGGAAGAACTCAAACTAGCTGCAAAATCCTCATTACTATTATGTAATAAGCACTATTTTTCATTATGAAATATTTATGTTTGTACTAAGGGGTCTAGAGCATGTTTCTTTGTATTTTAATAATGCTTCACGGGCTATGTTTGCTGTGAACGCTATTATTTTTGCATAATTAAGTAATGAAGCAATTAGCACAGCAGGCACATGTCAACTAGATAGTGGTTAAAATTTGTGATTAACCATAATTTTTTGCTGTCTTTGGCAATATTCTCCTTCTCACCGAGTGAAGCTATACTTTTTTTTTTTCACTCTGAAGAGATTGAGTGCCCACATAGTTCAAGCCTTGCCTACCTCGTGGTGTAACTAAATGAATCTCAGCAAAATGTCTCAATGACATGAAAGCATGTATTGAAGAGCTCTGTGAAGATCTGTGAAGTCAACTACTAAGAACATTGTTTCGGTTTAAAAACGTGGAGGAATAAGCATTATGCAGGCTGTTTAATTGGCAGTTTACTCCTCTACAATCACCAAGTATATCATAGCTCCTCAACTCTTTTACATTGTGCATCCTCTGGCAAATTGACAATCTCTACAGTTAGGGACTTGCAGAGCTATGAGCAGGAGAACTCCACTAATGAGATTCACCTTTGTGACTCCATTATGCAAACTACCTGGAGAGAGAAGGCAGTTCTTCCAGACTTCAGGCCGCCATGTGACTGCCCTCAATAGGCATTCATCGTGGACCTGCTCTGGGCCAGCACATCGCTCTGCTCTCTGTGCTGAAAATGAGCCGGATGTAGAATCTGCCCTTGAGGAACATACAGTCTAGACAAATTAAGTAGCTAAGTTTAATTCATAGTTAAATCACAATACTAAATGAACACAGAAAATGTTTCATTTCTGTCCATTTCTTTTCTCTTTTCCCCCACTTTCCCAACAAATAGTTATTATTAGTTAAGCCATGATTCAGGATCCTAGGATGGGATGTACCCAGGTCCCCTTCATATCCCTGTGAGAAGGATCGGGGACAGGTGGGGTGCAAACAGTCCAGATCTTCCCAGGAAATATGCTTCTACCCAGCGGTCATCCCAGGCTGACACCCAGGATATAGAGCAAAGACTCTTGTACACATGCCAGTACCATTCATACATGGAGACCACCCCCTTTAGCAGTCATTGCCTTCTCACAGTGGTGGGAGTCCAGGTAGTTCCGCCAATAGTTCCTGGTCTAGTCCTGGTTGGGCTGTCAAAAGGGGTAATCTGGTAGTTCTTGATTATGGTCTTGATGTCTTCTTCCATGTTGCTGACCTCTAAAGATGCCCTTGAAGCCACTCGCAGCTCAATGTGACCCTACCCGTTTCTGGTAAAAGCATTAACCTAAGGCCATGGATTCTCTAGTGGTTACAGTGCCTATTTTGTATGTGGATAAGTAAGTTAACGAGTTATTTGTTGTGTACGTGAAAAAGGAATCCATTTACGGTGCATTTTTACTAAGTCAGAGTTGGGATGATTGAAGTGTTTGGAGTGTTTGAATCCATATCAATCAATCGTCCTAAGAGTTATGATAACCATCACTAAGTTCTAGGATCTAGTCTGAAGAGATTAGCCCTTGGGTGGATTTTGCTGAGAGGTTTTTTTTTTGTTTGTTTATTTTTTTTTTAAAAAAAAAAGACCCAGTGGAATACCTGCACCAAAGCAAAAAGAAAGTATGAAGAAGCAGACATTGGAAGATAACCATTCTTCGAAAACACAAACACAAACACAACTGGTATAAAAACAAGTAAAGACAAACCAGAAAAGAATAAATGAAAATTGAGATGTTAGATTATATGGGCTTGAATGGTAGAGAAGAAATAATGTGATTGCAGTAAAATCAAGGTCAGGGCAAAAAGTTTGACAGGTCAATCTAAGCTGAAGGTCTTCCCTCAGCATTTCGTAGACCTGTGTTGGAAAAGAGCTTCTTTCTACCTGCTGTTTTTATTTTTTTCCCTTTTATTGTTTAAGCCTGAAACAAAGTATGAACAGTTATAAAACATCTCCAATGTGGACTGTTGGTGACTAACACTCTATCTGAGCTTCCAGAGAGTGAGGTCTGTAAGACACACTGAACACAAAGCCAACTGAGGGACAGATGTATTTAGTATCATAAATTTAAGATAATCTTACATGCACCTCTAGGGATGTGGTCAGTTTCATAGTAGATGTAGTAGAAAACGAACTTGCAAAAAAAAAAAAAAAAAGGAGACATTTTCCTGACATTCAGGGAGGAATTTTGATTCTCTACCTGATGACTAATTATTCCCTTTACCAATTCTCAAGTTTGTAGTCTTGAGGGTTAAATTTCATCTAGAGCCTAAAAGAATCCCTTAGGACAGGGCCCAGGCTGATATGTGTATAGTTGTCAGTGTGATGACAAATAATCTCCTCCCTAAGATTTTGAGGATAATAGGTCTCGTTTGTAAAATGTGTGCTCATACATTTTACAAATGCTTACATACCTCCCTCTACTTCAAAATGGAAAGCTCTCTCTAGAAACCCAAAGAGTACTTGTACCCAGCAGGTGTTTCATACATGCTTTGGGCTGGTATAGAAATGAAGAGACCATTTAAAGTGTTACAGATGTGTAGATTATTTAAAGTCATACCCACCATTGGGAGAGATGGTTTACAGTGTGTGTGTGTGTGTGTGTGTGTGTGTGTGTGTGTGTGTGTGTGTGTGTAGAAAGAGAGAGAGAGAGCTTATAAAAATGAAAAACAAAAATATACAGGTTGCCACTTTGCCTGATTCCTTTTCCTCTTTGGTGATGCTCTGTTGAGTGGTTTTTGTTTGTTTGTTTTGTTTTTTGGTTAATCCTCTCCCAAGGATATTTTTCCATTGACTTTTAGCAAGAGTGGAAGAGATAGGGAAAGGCAGAGAGAAACAGATCAATTGGTTGCCTCCTGCAGGAGCCCTGACCAGGGCCGGGAAGGAGCCTGCAACTGAGGTACGTGCCCTTGACTGGGATGGAACCCTTTGGTCTGCAGGCTGGCGCCCTAGCCACTGAGCCAAACCGGTTAGGGCTGCTGAGTGATTTTAAGGTCATTTTTCGAGAGTGAATTTCCAGACTAGTTTCCCTTTGGTGTCTCATGAATACCTGAGAGCACTTCAAATGCCAGCGTGAACACACACACCCTGGTATTCCTGAAGAAAGCGGGACCACAGCCGCTTTGATGCCATTGATCTCAGGAAGAGATCTCCGTCTTTGTAGTAGAAGATAGAAACTTTCATCAATTTTTTTTTTATTTTACTTTATTTTCAGAGGAAGTGCAAGTGAAAAAGAATAACTCTGGAGGACAACAGAATCAGGAGGCTTCTGTTACTGTGGGATGCTAGGGAACTGCTTCTTTCCCTAGGATGCATTTTTAAGTACCAGACAGCAGAGCTTCAGAACAGTAAAGCTGATCTGTTACAGTGAATAAAATGTTCCGAAGATATGAGCGCACAACTCCGGTGTCTGTCCTTTCACTTTAAACTGTGATGCTCCCAGCTCCGGCAGGGAGCAGGGCAACTCTTCCCTCTTGGGGGAAAAAGCTGTATTTCCCCCATTCTTCCCATTACTGTTGGTCATTTACAACACCATGAGCATAGTGGGGGTTTTTTGGTTTGTTTGTTTTTTATAGATTCATGCCAATAGTTGTCTATCATGCTGAATTATTATACTCAAGATACAGGAAATATAATCAAATTTCATTCCAATCTTCAGTAGCAGATAATAGCAATGCATGTTTCTAATCCAACTCATCCATCCTTGAAACGGACAAGTTTGTCTGCCTTGTTTGGTTATGTGTTTGGCCCATGAGGGGACTTAGTCTGTGGCAGCCTCTGGAAACTGATGATTCACACCAAGGGGTTTTACTCCTCCAGGGTTGGAGTTTGTGTCCAAGCCTTAGCATCACTAACATCCCACTGTGTATGTATATATATACTAGAGGCCCGATGCATGATATTCGTGCAAGAGTAGGCCTTCCTTCCCCCGGCTGCTGGCACCAGCTTCCCTCTGGCACCTGGGACCCAGACTTCTCTCTGGCCACTGGCAGGCAGGCACCTGGTACACGGGCTTCCCTTGTAGTCCTGGCTTTGTCTGGAAGGTCATCCAGGAGGATGTCTGGTCTAATTAGCATATTATGCTTTTATTATCCTATATAATAAAGAGGTAATATGCAAATCAACCCTCATGTCCTCACAAGATGACCAGGCTGGCAGGGGGGTTATTGAAGGATGACCAAATGACTGAACAGCAGACTACATGGGGCAACCAGGCCAGGAAGGGGGCCGTGAGGGGCAACCAGGCTGGCATGGGGGACAGTTAGGGGCAACCAGGCTGGCAAGGGGGCAGTTAGGAGTGACAAAGCTGGCTGGGAGGGGGTAGTTGGGGGAAACCTGGCTGGCAGCCGGGGGCAGTTAGGGGCAACCAGATCTGCATGCAGAGGCAGTGAGAGGTGATCAGGCTGGCAGGAGGGCAGTTACCAGGCAGGCAGGCAGGTGAGCAATTAGGAGCCAGCAGTCCAGGATTGTGAGAAGGATGTCCAACTGTCCCGATCCTGGGGATCAGGCCTAAACTGTCAGTCGGACATCCCCTGAGGGGTCCCAGATTGGAGAGGGTGCAGGCTGGGCTGAGGGGACCCCCCCATGCACAGGATTCATGCATTGGTGGGGGGCATGGCCTGCGGGGATCTGCCTGCTGTGGGAGCACCGTTCATCCTGGTTAGCCAAGCAACTGTGGATCCTCCCTCTGAGCAGCTGCTCCCACTGCAGTAGCAGCTGCTCATCCCAGTCAGCTGCGTGGCACTCCCCCTGTGGGAGCACACTGACCACCAAGGGGCAGCTCCTGTATTGAGCCTCTGCCCTGTAGTGGTCAGTGCATGTCATAGCAACTGCTCAACCAGTTGTTCTGGTTGTTCTGCTCTTCGGTCGCTGGGCTTTTATTATATATACTAGAGGCCCGTTGCAGGAAGATTCCTGCAAGAATAGGGCTTCCTATGGCCGGAGCGAAGCAGAGAAGGGAGCAGAACCCGCTGAGGCAGGCTTCGCTCCCGCTTCCGCCGCCCCGCTTGCTTCTCCGCAGCTTCGCTCCCTTCTGCAGCACTTGGCTCCCTTCTAATTGTCTTCAGTCTTCGCTCTGTGCCTGCACATGCAAATTAACGGCCATCTTCGTTGGGTTAATTTGCACACTCATCTGATTGGCTGGTGGGCATAGCGGAGTGACACCAATTTGCATGTTTCTCTTTTTAATAGTGTAGACTAGGGGCCCAGTGCACAAAGATTCATGTACAGGGGGAGGTGAGGTCCCTCAGTCCGACCTGCACCCTCTCCAATCTGGGAGCCCTCTGGGGAGCCCTCTCCAATCCAGGAGTTTCTGCCTGTCTTTGCAGTCATATAAGTGAATTGTCACAGACCCCAACCCAGTTTGGTTTGTTGCTCACAGAATAACAGAGGCATTTTTTTTTCTTTGCTTCATTGGTGGAGATTTCCTGGAAGTTTTAGGATATCTTCCCTTTATTTTTTCCTAGACACTCTGATTTTACTTATGTCTCTCACCTTTGCTTTCCCTCCAACCCCCACTGCAACAGTAACTTGTTCCAGGCTCACTTTGCTCTAGTGTCTAGGAGATCCATCTGCCACCAGAACTATGATTCCCAGCATTCCTGGTGCTCCCCTCGCTGGGAGCAACCAAGAGAACCATGGCCCCCCAAGCCTCCGGTTCTCCTGCTCTGCTGTCCACCCAGCGATCGAGGGAGCCACATCCTCCCAAGCTGCCAGCTCTCCTGCTTCTGCTCTCCGCCCAGCACCTGTATATGCAAATTAACCCACCATATTTGTCGGATTAATTTGCATATTCATTCCTGATTGGCTGGCGAGCATAACGAAGTGATGGTCAATTTACATGTTTCCTCTTTTATTGTATAGGATAATTTTAATTAATAATCTTAATACTGAAAAATAGAAAGAAAAGTAAATGTTCCATATAACCTCATATCCACACATATGCATCAAACCACTTCCGACACATTCATATTTTAGACTTATGGATATTTTAAATGTAGCTTTTTAAATAATATTCAATGCTTTCAAAGACTGATTATTCAGCAATATTTCTTCCTTCTCTCTGTGGTTTTAACCTACCCTCTGGAGCATGTTGCTGAAAAGTTTTGTAATATATTGAGCCTTCACTGAAATTTATTGTCCTTTTCAGATGACACATATAAATATCCTAAATGAAATGTTGGCACCACCATAAAAGTACTAAAATATGTCATCATTCGTCTTCAGCAATTTCATATTTTACGTGTGTTTGATGTTAATGTGAAAGCTATATTTGGGCTTAATAAACATATGGTAGGAAGAAAAGTAAATGTCAATAAGTTTCTTGAACCATTTCATTAAATGGTTGTGTTGCATAAAAATACATCATAAACATAAGAGGAATTGAGAAGTTTTGTTTATCAGCATTATGGAGTTCCATATTTTTAAGTGATTTATATTTCTATAAATGTATATTTCCGTGGAGAACAGGCTAAAGCTATAAGGCAAATTCTTCAAAAATGTGTTACAAGAGGAAACGTATTACATGAGTTGGGAATGTGGTTATTACTAATAGCTTGTGTGGTAAACCTTCCCCTGGCTTCTTGCCCTGAAAGATGTTGTCCAGACATTGGAGAGATCAGCTGAGGACCAGTTTGATGATGTGATCTCTGTTTTTTGCTACATGGGACGCAAGTCTCCTACGAGGACTAGAGCGTGAAGACAAGGGAAGAGAGATAGCTGAGGAATGCTATTTCTACAACCAGAGGAGGCCAGTTATCCAGAGAATTGAAGTGGAATCCGATTGAAGTCCTCAGGGCTTCCTGTAGGCCAGCTGTTTAGTTAACCAAGCAGATCCAGTTACCTATAATCTACGTATCGGGCCTCAGCGCCTGCAGGGGCTGTCCCTTGGCAGTAGCCCCCCGTTAATCCTGTAATGTCAAACCCAAGAAGAACACATGGGAAAATAAGATAGGATCGTCTTTCTGGAATGGCTACTCCAAAAGGCCTTATCCCCTTGATTCCCTGGAGGTAGACAGGAAAGCTTTCCAGCCATGCTTATGAGAGGCCAAAATAATGTGCGCCCTTGTGTACATCACATCAATAATAGACATTTTCTCCAAGTATCTGCTTCTCTTTTCCTCCGGGAACCTGAATCCCATGGAGTTTAATTGGACTTCTGCCTGGTCACCCCAGGAGAAATGCCCCCCAGATGCAATGGGCTGATGGATAAAACTTCAAAGTGCCGCTGCTTAATATCCATGCAATGGCATGAAATGACATAAGACGCTATTAATGCCATTATTACATCACTGAAATAAAAACTCTCCTGAGAAGTTTTCTCATTTTCAGCACATTTCATACTTAAAAGTTCAATTAGTATAAAAACATGTCCTGGAAAGGATAACCAGCACTCTCTGTTCTGAAGCAGAAAGATAAAAGATAATGAAAAGGAAAGGAAAGAAAAGCACAGCCCTCTCAGATCCAACTGCTGACACATAGCCTGGAAAGCAGGCCATTGTCATGCCCTACAAGATGACAGCACTTAGACCTTCCTGGTCCTTATGGCTGCTGGATTTCAATACCTAGTTTAAGTTCATATAACAGATATGCTACTGATTCAGAATCTAACTAAAATATTTCTGGAGGTTTGCTGTGGAGAGCCTCTTTCTTAACTGCTTTATTTTCTCTATATCCTTATGAGAACAGACTATGGCCATTTTTTTTATCCTTTCCCTATTATATCACAAATACATCTCAGGATCAAAGATAATGAGTTTTCCCTCAAAGAGAAATGTGTATTCAGATGTGTCCTTCTATATAATAAAAACATAAATTGAATTGTATAAAATTTTATTATATATAATATACTAAAGGCTCAGTGCACGAAAGTTGTGCACGGGCAGGGTCCCTAGTGGCTGCCGGCTGCCAGCCAGGGCCTTCCTTTGTTCTGTGCCGCCCCCTGGTGGTCAGCGCATATCATAGCGAGTGATTGAACTCCCAGTCAGTCAAATTCCCAAGGAGACACTTTGCATATTAGGCTTTTATATATATAAGTAGTTTATTTATAATATGTTACATGTAAAATGTTTATATTTTATAAAACATTTTTTATATAAGTTTTTTAATTCTATGGAATATACTACATGGATTTTGTTAAATACCTTAAAGAAAAATAAATATCTTTCAGTGCAGTTTAACAGATTAATTTTCTCTTCTGTTAGATATTCCACCTCTTCAAGGCAGAAATCATATCTATACTAATAAAGAGCTAACATGCCAATGGTTGATATGCCATAACGATAACAACCAGATCATTAGCATATTAGCTGGGGCGTTGCTCTGGAGACAGGGCGAAAGCAGGGAGGCACCCAGAGGCGGGACCATCCCCTGCCGGGGTGGGCAGGAGTGAGAGCTCATAGTGCCCACTCACCAGTTCTTCACCACCCACTGCTCCCACTCTGAGTGCCCCGTGGCCCAAGTGCCAGGGGAAGGAGCACAGTGCAGCAGGTGGGAGGCTTCCACGCTCTCCTCCCATGCCATGACAGGGTGGAGCCGCCACGTTGCGGAAGCAGGGAGGCGCCCAGAGAGGGTGGGACCAACCCTAGGCGACTAGAGGGACTGAGGGCAGGGCTTGAAGTGGCCAGAGAAGACCAGAGGGTTTGGGGTCTGTGCCAGGCACGCCGGAGCTCTGCGTGGAGAGATTTGGGTGTCAAGGCAGGGCAGTGCCGCGCAATTTTAAATCATGGGCTGGGCTTCTAGTTTTATTATAATAGTGAACATTTATAAACAACCTCAGAATTTACAAAACATTTGCACATACATTATCTATTTAAATCTAGCTATCTCTCAATGAAGTAGTCATTGTAGATTAAACAATTGTATCTCAAAGAGGTTAAGTGGCCCTAGCCAGTCTGGCTCAGTGGATAGAGCACCAGCCTGCAGACGGAAGGATCCCAGATTGGATTCAGTCAAGGGCACACGCCCGGGTTGCAGGCTCATTCCCCAAATAGGGGCATGCAGGAGGCAGCCAATCAATGATCAATGATGTTTCTATCTCTCTCTCCCTGTCTTTTCCTCTCTGAAAATATATATATATATTTGTTTAAGTTAAATATATAAAAGAGTTTAAGTGCTTGGCCAAGATTACACATCTGGAAAACAAAATAATTAGGAATTTAATCATGTTTCATGATACCAAATTCACATGCTTTTTTCCACACTATATATCAGAATTCTTATAATAAAATTTTAAAGTCTACAACAAGTTTTATTGTATGGTGCTCTTCAGATTTCAGGGCATGCCATTGAATAAGATGTGTCACAATGCCCTAGCCAGTTTGGCACAGTGGATAGAGCTTCGGCCTGTGGCCCGAAGGGTCTGGGTTTGATTCCATATAAGGGCATGTACCTTGGTTGCAGGCTTCTCCCCAGCCCAGGCCCTGGTCAGGGTGCATGCAGGAGGCACCCAATCAATGTGTTTCTCTCACATTGATATTTCTCTCTCTCTTTCCCTCTCTCTCCACTCTCTTAAAAAAAATAAAATAAAGATGTGTCACAAAATCATTCGACATGCAAACTGTACCAAGTTTTGCACATAGTAGTTATGCAAAAAAAAAGTTTGCTAATTAAATGAATGACAAATTTGAAGCAGCATAGATTGGAATCTTTTATCAAATAAGGCACTAACTTCTAAAGCTATTCTGTTAATCCACATACTGGTGACCTGGTGCACAGATTCATTCACATTGAAATGAAATTAATTAGAAGAAAGATCCATGTGGTAATTATACTACTACAAAAATTACATGTCAAAATAGTATATATAAAATATTATTATAAAATTAAAACATGTGTGCAATTGGCACCAGCAAGAGCTTTACATGTATCATGTATGCACGAGTCAACATTTATTTTTAAATTGCTAGTGCACCAATTCACCATAGCTAAGATTTGGAAACAGCCTAAGTGCCCATCAGTAGATGAGTGGATTAAAAAACTGTGGTACGTCTACACAATGGGATACTATACTGGAATAAAAAAGAAGGAATTCTTACCATTTGCAACAGCATAGATGGAACTGGAGAGCATCATGTTAAGTGAAATAAGCCAGTCAGAGAAAGATAAATATCACATGATCTCACTCATTTGTGGAATATAATGAACAACATAAACTGATGAACAAAAACAGATCCAGAGACAGAGAAGCATCAATCAGACTGTCAAACCTCAGAGGGAAGGTAGGGGAGGGTGGGGCTAAGGGGGAGAGATCAACCAAAGGACTTATATGCAAGCATATAGGCCTAACCAATGGGCACAGACAACAGGGGGGTGAGGGCATGAGTGGAGGGGATGGGGGTAATGTGGGGATAAGGAGACATATGTAATAACTTGATAAAAAAATAAAGATAAATAAATAAATAAATAAATAAATTGCCAGTGTGTGTCATATGTACCAGCCGGCCGACAGGTCGGCAGGTTGGTCGGTCGGTCGGATGGACAGATGGTTGGTCAATTAGCCTTTTATATGTATTGATAGTTTTTGCCCCTAAGTAAGGATGAGAATATTAACTATGGGAATGTAGTTTTAATCTTGTGAGTGACATTATCCCAATAAGATAAAATGTAAAAGTGGGCTCCATAAAATAGGCTGCAATTTCTGAATGTCAACATAGAATAAGAAATATTTTAACTTGTGACACTAACTTTATTATACAGTATGTTTTTCCGTATCTTTCTCAAAACTATTAACTTAAAATATATATAATACACAATTGGGAAAGCAATATTTGTTGCCACAGGTGTGTATGCTTTGGTCAAAGTAGTTGGTATTTATATCTTAAATTATATAGTATTTCATTTTAAATGTCTATGTGGGGTTTTAGGAAAATAAATGGCTTACAATCAGAATTTGGAAAAATCATTTCATCACATTAGAAGCCAACATCATTTAATTTATTTTTTAACTTTATTTTTATTGCTGACACTATTAAAGAGTATGTCTTTTTAAAGACCAGTTGTGTTTAGCAGACTGATAAATAAGGATCACAATAATTTTTTTCAAACATTGAATTTAAATATACCTTCTATTCCAAAATATATACAGGCAGCACAATTGTGCAAGAATGCCTAATTAAAAAATATTAAATACTGTAACCATGAGTGAAACAAAAACAATTACTACCTACTCTCAAAAATAGAGAATGTTTACATGGCATATTCATTTTTAATTATATGAATGCAAGAAATATTTAAAATAAAATAATTATTTCATCATAAAACATTAATTTAATACAATATTATTATTATCAGCTATTTTCAAGGCATATTATGAGGAAAAAACATAAGTAATCTAGGCTTATTTCCTCATATTATATTATTAAGTCATCTTGAAATTAAATTTGGTAAAAGTATGTATATTTTTAGATTCCACATATGAGTGAAATCAGATGGTACTTACCTTCCTCTGACTGGCTTATTTCACTTAGCATAATGGTCTCTCGGTCCATCCATGCTGTTGTAAAGGGTAAAATTTCCTTTTTTACAGCTAAGCAGTATTCTATTGTGTAAATATATATGTTTTTAAAGTGAGATATACTCAAAGATTAACTAACTTATATACCTGTTCTTAGGAAACTGAATGAAAATCTGTAAGGACACAACCTACATTGTTTAAGAATTTAGGACAAGAATTTCAGAATAGTATATACAGAGAAAGAATATGATGAGAGTAATAGGTGACCATTATACAGTACATGGGAAAGCCATCCATTTCAGGGACATTTGTGAGCTCTACTGGAAGATGTATTTGTCAGATATTAGAACATAGTGGCATTTCTGAGGGCCAGAGATTCCAGTCAGGTTATATTACCAAATAAGATCTGATGATTCTAGAAAGGTAGATATTATAAATGAGAAACCTATTAACTTTATCAAGGAAAATGGTAGGAATAATTATCTAAACATCAATTTGCAAACATCTAGAAAAGAAAAACATGCCAGGAAATGACCATATTTAATTTCTATAATACTTAATGTTAGTGCAAAATATATCACAGCAGCCCTGGCCAGTGTTTCTCAGTGGTCACAGTATTGGCCCATTTTTACTGGGATTCCAAGATGGTCTCGGATTAAGTGGAAGCTACACTGACCTTCTCCCAGGACCAAACTAAAATTATAACTAAAATACAGAAAAATCATCCTGAGTAACCAACTGAAGACAAGCAGGAGAGACCCCTTATAACCAAGGACGTAAGGAGGAGTCCATCTCAAGACTGGTAGGGAGTGTGGAGGTATGAGAGGGTTGGCCGGGCTCCCACAGGCAGCAGCTGAAATGCTGGAGGAATATTTCAGCTGCAGGTGGCTTCCCTTGAGAAATCTGGGGTCCAAACCGCAAGCTGGGCTCCCTAGCCCAGAGTAACAGAACCAGGAAAGGTGCCCATATAACAGTTGGCTGAGAAAAGCACCAGACATTCGGTCTGCCAGGGAGAGATGGCTAGAAACACAAGCACCCTCTTGAAGGGTCAACACATTAAATTTCATTTGCAGCCACTCACCTTGGGCTCCCGCAGAGGGAGGGAAGAGAGGACTAGAGCTGCTTGAGGAGAGTCTGGGGTTGATGGCTCTGGGGAGGGGACTGAGGAGACAGCCACCAGGATCTCTGCGCTGAATCAGTTCCCTATACTGCAGGAAACGTCTTTCTCAGGCAGAGCTTTCCCATCAATGCAGCTTTAGCCTGGGGGGAAGCAACACTTTGGAAACCTTGTTGTCCCACCCTGTGGAGCTTATGCCCTGCTGAAGACTATAGCCTGAGGCTTATTAAGTGACTGACTAACAGCCAGCCTGTAGGCAGGGGCCGATCTCTGGGTGCTCTGCGTCTTTGTCTGACCTGTTCCTGGGCCCAGGGCTAGGAAAAGCAGACCTTGGTGCTCAGCTTGGTTCTTGGCTCATGCACCAGCAGAAAGAGCCAGAAGCTGTGGATCACTGAGAGCTCCAAACAAGGCACTTAAAGTCAGTCAAAAATGGAGTCTGACATTGGCCTGTACCAGAGACCTCAGAAGAGTCCTAAAACCAATAAACCCACTGGCTAGATTTAGACAACAGAGCAGGACCCAATAAGCTTCAGAAGCAGTATATACACAGGGAGATATTGGCAGGCTCCAAACACTGCTGAGGCAAATTCTACTTCGTGTGAGAAGCACCTACATAGCAGCCTGCACACTGCGTTGGGGGTTGAACCTTACTGTCAGCCAGCCTGGGGGTTAAGCCCACAAATGAAGAGACTAATAGCAATCAAGACTCCATTATAATAGGAGGGCCCACACAACACATACAAGAGACATTATTAGAGCACCCACATCTGGTGATCAGGGAGATTGTGCCACTTGGTCCCACAGAACAACTACAGTATAACACCACCCTACCAAGAATAGGAGTCCTAGCAAACCTACCTAATACATAGAAACCAGGCTGCCAAACAGGCAGCCAAAGTGAGAAACATGCCCTAAATGAAAGAACAAGAGAATTCTCCCAAGGAAGAGCTAAATGAAATGGAGATAAGCAATTTATCAGATAATAGAGTTTAGAGTGATAATTACAAGGTTGCTCAACAGCATGGAAAAAATATAGTAACTATAAAAAAAATGATGAGTCAGAAATGAAAAATGACATAGCAGAAATAAAGAATACACTGGAAGAAATAAACAGTAAATTGGAGGAAGCTGAGGATTAGATTAGCAAATTAGAAGACAGGGTAGAAAAAATAACTTAATCAGAGAATGAAAAATAAAAACTAAAAAGAGGTGGAGAGTTTAAGGGAGCACAGGAGTACTAGAGAAACTATTTGAGGAAATAATGGCATAATACATCTATAACCAGGGGAAGAAAAAAGTCATACAAATTCACGAAGCACAGGGAATTCCAATCACAAAGAACCCAAAGAGACCCAAGCCAAGACATATCATCATTAAAATGCCAAAAATATTAAAGACAAGGAGAGAATCTTAAAGGCAGCAAGAGAAAAGCAATTTGGTGCTGGGAAAGGAGCTCCCATAAGGCTGTCAGCTGATTTCTCAACAGAAACTCTAAAGGCCAGAAGAGAATGGCACAAAGTATTCAATGCAATGAAAAGCAAGGTTATGAAACCAAGACTAAGATGTTCAGCAAGGCTATCATTCAAACTAGAGGGTGAAATACAGAGCTTCACAGAAACAAAAAGGCTAAGAATACATTACCACCAAACCCTCACTGCAAGAAATGCTAAAGGGACTGTTGTAATTAGAAGAAATAGAAAAAAAACATAGGCAGAAAGAATAAAAATGGCAGTAAGTAAGTACTATCACTAATAACCTTAAATTAAATAGATTAAATACTCCAATCAAAAGACATAGGATAGCTGAATGAGTAAGAAAACATGACCCAATTATATGCTGTCTACAAGAGACCCACCTCAGAACAAAAGACCCACACAAGTTGAAATAGCCTATGATAGTGTCCGCTGAAAGTAATGCTAGATTGAGAGTACTTATTTCATCTGATGCATCATGAAGTAAGAATCTCTATACTAGGTCTTAAACTTGACTTACAGTATGACTTAAGTTTTTCTTGTTTGTAGCCCTATCCTTTTGTACAGTGATTGAATATATCTGAATTTAAAGCTTGTGATTATAGTTTGCCTTAAGTTAAACATCATGTCAACCTTCAGGGCTGACTGTCTGCTCTGACTTCCCTTGAAACCAGCTCTCTGTGACTACCTGGAGGGTTGAGGACAGTACCTTCAAATTATTAAATCACAACTGCCAACATTCCACAATAACCCATGGATCACAGCCATCATTTTTCTTTTCTGGCTGACAAAGTGTTTGTCATCTGTGTATCCTACCCTACAAGAGTCCTCTCGCCTTCTTCTCTCTTTTTACAAACACATTTATGTTTGGTAAGGAATGTAATTAATTAGTTTATTATCATATTGAAACTAAGGCTCTTTTTATTTCTACTGAAGTTAATAAGGCAGAATTTGTTGACAGTTTTTGGGGGCGGAAAGCTAATTAATTGTATTTACGTGAGTGGCTTACTACTCATGTCTAAGTGCTGTTCAGTACAATACTACTAATGTATTTTTACATATTGATTTTGTTGTAAGTTTTTATTCATTTTAACACTCAACTCTGTGTGTGTGTACTATATGGGATTTATAGTTTTATGCCACTTTATTTGGAAATATACTCATAACTTTTAATAAATGTAGTGGCAACATTGAGCAGAACATATAGATTTTATTCTCATGTATATGGTTAGACTTAGGTATAGATATGGATATTATGTATATAATAACATTGTAAACATTGCCTTACCTATACAGTCATGTTCAAGTTTGTTTAATATTCAATTGTAACATTAACAATGGCAGTTGGTTGTTATTTTTTAAATAAGTGAATGAATGATTTTATACTTCTAACAAAAGATATGATTTTTAAAAGTCTCATTTTCTTTTCTCTGAAATACTTGTTTTGTTCTCTAGCATTTGTCCCCATGAAAAGAGACAGAAAAACCTGGTGGCACATAGCAGCGGCCAAATAAATATTTAGAATTAGAAGAATGAATAAGTAAAAGTAACAATAATCACAGACTGGAATAAATGAGTTTGTATACTACAGGTCAAAAAAAGAAGAGAGAAGATCAATTCAAAAGATAAAGAGAAATGTGACTCAACTGTGGGTGCCATGGAAATAGAAATGAACACTAATTGCAAAGTAGCAAATGGAAGAAAAAGAGAATAAAATGAAAGAATATATGTTAAGTGAAGCACATCAAAAGACAGAAGAAGGATGTGAGTAGATAGACAAGAAAGTAAAAAATAAATGCACAGTCAACCTGGCCAGTGCAGCTCCGTGGTTGAGTGTTGACCCAGAAACCAAGAGGTCACTGGTTTGATTCTCAGTCAGGGCACATGCCCTGGTAGTAGGCTTGATCCCCAGTAGGGGTGTGTAGGAGGCAGCTGATGGGTGATGTTTTCGTTGATGTTTCTATTTCCTCTCCCTTCCTCTCTCTCTAAAAAATCATATTTTTTTTTTTAAAAAAAGAACACAGTCATTGCAAGATGGGGAGGAAGAAGAGAGATCCTGAGAGGAACAGATAAGGCACAGCAATGTGGTGAGCACAAGCAGAAAAGAGCTGAGACGGTGTGAAAATGGGAATGTAGCCTCAGTTCAGGAGGCAAGGTCTGTGCCTCCAGTATATATTAACACATTGTTTGCGGGAAACGTATTTATACGTTTTACTTATACGTTTTACGTTGACTGGTAGTAGAGCGCGGGGCACGTATTAATACGATTTTTATAGACTAGCGGTAGAATGCGGGTAACGTATAAATACGTAAACTGAAGTTATCGTAATTTTACTGAACGTTGCCATTTGCACAAAAAATTAGCAAAAATGGCCCGTGCCACCTGTTAGCGCGCGATAAAAACTACCCGCAAACAATGTGTTAATTAATTTTGATTGATTTTGAATTTGAAATTTGATATTTTCCTTAAGCATTTTAAAATAACAAAAATCCATGTAGATTAGAAGACCTGAAAACCATGAAGAATTACACTTCCATAAGTCTATATGTACAGTATATTACTGCAACTCCAAAATATAACTCCATGTATTCCAACTGGAAAAGCATTTCTTATAGGTCATGACTGTGCATTTTATAACTTAACCTATATTTCTTAGTAATATACAAAGGCACTGTAAACTGTATTTTAATTTTCCAGAAATTATTTAATGATATCCTATATAATAAAAGGGTAATATGCAAATTGACCCTAACAGGAGAACAACTGGGAATGACTGGTCACTATGACACACACTGACCACCAGGGGGCAGACACTCAATGCAGGAGCTGCCCCCTGGTGGTCAGTGCGCTCCCACAGGGGGAGCTGTGCTCAGCCACAAGCCAGGCTGATGGCTGCCAGCACAGCAGTGGCAGTGGGAGCCTCTCCAGCTTCCTCAGCAGCGCTAAGGATGTCAACTGCAGTTTAGGCCTGCTCCCTGCTGGCAAGTGGACATCCCCTGGGGGCTCCTGGGCTGCCAGAGGGATGTCTGACTGCCAGCTTAGGACATTACCTGAGGGGTCCCAGACTGCAAGAGGGCACAGGCCGGGCTGAGGAACCCCCCCGAGTACACAAATTTTTATACACTGGGCCTCTAGTTAATGTAATAAAAATGTATAAATCATCTAATCACATTCATGAAGTTTTTCTTAACAAATTGAAATATACTTATTGTACAAACAAATCCAGGGTCAATAGACTCACTGACAGTGGAAGAAAAGAGCTTAAAGGTAGACAAATCCTAAGCCCTCTTTTAAATGTTGAGTGAAGTGGGCCTACAGATGTTAAGGGATTCTCCCAAGCACCTGTAACTAATTACTAGTAGCGGCAGAATTAGGTACTAGAACTCAAAATAAAACTTCCTTTCTTAGTTATAATCAAGATATGTAGTCTTGTGATTTTTTTTTCATGTAGATCTGTGTTGTAAGAATCCATCATTATTTGCATATTAGAGCTGGTAGTATTTTTAAAGCCCTTTGGCATTTTTTTTTAAATATGAAGATAGTAAAAACAATGAAATCCTTTACAAATAAAAAATTTTTCTAGGATTAGTAAGACAATGAATGCATATTTTAAGTAAATACTTGGAGAGACACACGGGGCAGGGGGACAGAAAGGAGACAGGAAAGAGAGAGAGAGAGAGAGAGAGAGAGAGAGAGAGAGAGAGAGAGAGAGAGAGAGAGAGAGAGAGAGAGAACACTAACTTTTCTCCAAAAGGCAAAGATATTTCATTGAGTAATAAAGAAAATTGATCAACTTTGGGCTTAGATTTAAATTTCATGTTTATGAGTTCATAAAAATTAAATAAAATAAAGACAATGGATCACCAGAACTTCATACAAAGTTTCATATAGTGAGTACAAATTTTTAAAAAAGTAATGAAAATTAGAATTTGGGGGGCTCATATTTTGTAAAATTTCTTGGTTTATAGAAATTATTCAATATTTCTTCTAACTTTGATATTCTAGTTGAGTTCACCTAGACCTGTACTATCTTTATGAAATAAAGAGGAATGCCAGTATATTTCATAGTGGATATGACTTCTTCATTCTTTTGATGTTCACTCAACTAGATGTAATTATGTTATATAGTGAGTCTGTTTTGAAGTTGTCATTAGAATCTAGTTCACCTAATTCTTAGCTCAGATCTTTTTCCATCTAGGAGAAAATAAACCCCAAGAAGACAGGAAGTTTTTTTAAATTTGTTTATTGCTATATCTTCCCCAAACTACTGGGCACACTGTAAGCATTCAAAATGTTCATGTTGATTTAATGAATGATAAACCTACATCATTCTGCTTTACATTGGCATACAATTTCATTTTTCTAAATTTTTAATGTGAGTTCATGAATCATTTTAAGACAAGCAATTATTCAAGGCACATTTTCATCTTCTTTAAAATAAGTAACTTTAAGTCTTTACAAAATTAAAACATTTGGTCCTGATCAATACCTTGCACATTGTTGACATTACCAATATACTAATACCTCTGCCTATTTTTTGGTGAATAATATGTTTCAATCTAGTTTATCAAAGCTATTGGAAATTGATTTATTTTAGTGTAAAGGAAATTGTCTGTCTAACCCCCTCCCCCAATTATTCCTTATAAAATCAAGTCATTTCATATATAAGTAGGATTTGTAAAAGCTTTTCTGTTGCAGATAGTACAAACTAATGAGACATGGATCAGAGTAGGAAATAGAACTAAAAGGGTAGAGTAACTATATGATTCTGCTCTTGATGCCTTTGTGCCTCTTGAATTAGCTGTCCATAGTCCTCAGGGATTAAAATAAATAAATAAATAAATAAATAAATAAATAAATAAATAAATAAATAAATAAAAAGCTGGAAAGACAGACTCCTTATTAACTCATAATGTAGAGACTGTGACAGTGGAGATAACTGGTCAGAAACCCAGATTTCCGTGTGCAGTCTGGGAGAATGGACCTTGAGAACTATGAAGACATTTCTGAAAGTGATCATAACTGGATGACATTTGGGGTAAATAGAGATGAACTCTCTTTATGTGGTTCCATAAGCTAGTTCTTAAGGTTGATTTTGGAAGGCTCACCACCTCAAAATCATTGTCCTTTTCATTTATCATTTCATTTATTTTGGCTGGAGGGCTGAAAATTGGCATGGGGTTAGTTTGGAGAGAGGAAGAAACAAAGATACCACACCACAAAAGAAAAACAAGTTTTAAGATTTCCAGAACCTTTATAATTTTCTAATCTTGTTATTGTAATTTTTACACCATCTTTTTTTCTCTCTCTTAGTGATTAGCAAGCAAATGTTTAGTATATAGAGGATGTATTTTTGGTGACAGCAAGATCAGAAATGGCTGGAGAAACTCATCCTCTCTACAATATTTTTTCATGGAGAAGAACCCCCTCCTCACCCTTCACCCCCAGGGATAGTGGCGTACTCAAAGCTCAAAAGGGGAAAGATAGGACACCAAATCTCAGTGACTTTGCAGGACTTGGATAAAGGGCAACTCAGTGGTCGAAACTGGGCAAGAGATATGCCTTCATTCATTCATTTGTCCCCTAGCAGGCAGTATCATTCCTTTCGTCCAAAGCTTGAGTTTGGTGTCAGAAAATATCAAGCCATGAGTCCTGACTTTTGCAACTAACTAGCTGAGTGACCTAGTTGTCCATTACAGATGTCAATGAGCTCATATAAAACAATAATATTTTCATATTGTAGATTTATTGTGAGTTTAAAAAGAGATGTTGCTCAGCAGGCATTTATTCATAAAGCAAGCAATAGTTACTCACCTACCATGGAGCACTTATTATGCTATGGATTGAGGATACACAAAAACTCAAGGCCTGACCTCAAGGTCACACAGTACAGAAGGGTCATTGAGAGATCAATAGAGAAACACAGTAACCAGTGAGAATGAGTGCAGGGTGGGGCAGAAGTAGGTTTATAGTTGTGGGTATGTAAAATAGTTTATTCTTGTATTATTATGTATTAATTTTTGTATTATTTTCCAAATAAACAACTGTAAACCTACTTTTACCACAGTCTGTATAAATAGAGCAGTATGGGAATACGGAAGAGGATGTCATTAACTTTGCTTAGGGAAAGTTAAGCAGTAGTTTAATAGGTGTAATTTTGTATATGTTCTCTTTACCCTACTTTAAAATTGTGGCTTAAATGTATTTTGACCATGTCCAACTCTGATTTCTTTTTACAAGGCTTCTTATAGTTAGTGCTCAACAAATGTTTATAATTAGCAATTATTTTAATGCCATTATTCATAAAGTTGTATTGTATTTCAGAGAAATCAGGGAGAGTTGAAATCTTTCATGTGGATCTTCAGCCAGACTTAAAGCAAGTTGTGCGTAATTGTTTCTTCAAATTCTAGTATGACTCCAAGAATGCAGAGTATTTGATATTTTCAATGAGAAAAAAATATTTTTTACAGAATGCAAAAATATCATAATCATATTTAATTAAGCAGGTATTTGACTAAAGATATAGTACTTTGAACATAAAACACTGAATGTGAGGAGTAATAAACATATTCTTTGCTGGTTGGCATGTTCAATGTTATAATTATATGAAGAATGAAATATCAAGCAATCATAATTTATAATTCACAGAATCTTTGACTCAACAACACTAATTCTAGGAATGTATCCTGCAAACATACTGGCCTTTTGTGAAGTAACATTTGTATAAAACATTTATTGTAGTGATTATAGTGGTAAAATTAAAAATGTTTAACACAGTGAGGATCTAGGCTATTAAATATTAAATAAATTTCAACTATTGTCTGTAATGTATATGCAACAGGTATATACAATGGAATACTATGCAATGGTTTAAAGGGATGAGAGCAAAATATGTACTGATATAATGTCAAAAAATCAGCAAAGTGCACATTTGCACATGTAGCATAAAATCAGTGCAGAAAGATATAGATATAGCTACAGATATGGATACACACATATACCCATATAATCTTAAATATGAATAACTGTCCCAAAAAGGATACATAAGAAATACAATGATTACAGGGCAAGGAGATGAAATAGAAATATTCACTTGTCATTATATACACTTTTATTCTTTTTGAACATGACATTATGTGTCTCTATTATGGATTCAAAATGCATTAAATGAGTTAACAAAAGAAATATGTAAAACCCAGAATAACTTCCTAACCATATTTATGATAATTGTCATGGTGGAAAGTATTTATGCAAATTCACAAGAGTTATACATGTTAATTTATTTTTATATTTGTGTAGAGGAAAGATTACATTTTATCTAGAGGGAGAATATTTTTTTCAATTCTTTAAATTACTCTTTCTCAATAAACTTCAATTACTTTACTCCAAAACAAGCAGAGTCAGCTATAAAAAAGGGATGAATCCTATATTTGATAGCATAAATGAGGCATAATGATCACAGAAAAAAACCTTTGAAAAGAATGTATGAGCTACTGGATCCTTGGGACGCCAGCAGTAATTTATATATCATTACTTATCCAGGGTTGCATTCCTAATTACTCCATAGAAAAAAAAAGAAATACATATTACACTGCGGTGATTACTCCTTTCATCATACAAGCGAAACAATGCTGATATAGGCACATCTTAAAGAAATACTACTCTAGTCTATGGAAAAAATGTTTACATACAATATTTTAAGGTGAATGTATTAATAGCAAAAGCATATTTCTTCTAGGGGCATTGAGCTTTCCAGTAAACTCTTGTGCTCAATTATTCCTAGGAAAAGTGTATATAAATAAAGTCAATTTAATACTACATTCTAGATTTTTCATGACCTACTAGCTTTCTCATAGACATTTGTGAAAGTACATTTAAATAAAACTGGAGAGATCACTACTGAACTGTACAATTAAGGTGGTAAATTTTATGTTTCTTTTTTAACCACACTATTAAAAACAAAACAAATGGAGGTTTGGAAGAGAGAAAAGGGGGAGGGAAAATTTGCTCCTTTGGTGTGAATAATGATCTACATCCTAGTTACAAAATGCCTAAAACATACACAGTATCATTTGCCTACAATATAGATTATCTATCTATGTCTGTGTATATTTAATCTAATTCATCTAACTATATAGAGCAATTCTTGATGGCATTTACTCAAAACACAAACTTTCCTGGTTTTCCATTTGTTTAAAAATTATATTTAGTTCATGCTCTTGCGGAGGTATTTTAACAAAAAGGGATAACTCCTAATATTCTATCAACTCTTACAAATTACCTATAAATCTATTAAGTATTAAATGTAGATCAATACTAGAAGGTATTTCTTTCCATGGCTGGTCTGGCTCTCCTGGCAATCAATTGAGGTATACTAATCAATACAAATTTTATTAGTATTCTAAGCCAAGCAAAATTGAGAAGATGAACATGCAGAAAACATGTAAGGATATATTCTGGAGGCAAATGTGTATTCGTGATTTTTAGATTATACACATCATTGTCTCTTCACATTACTGTGGACTAGGTATTTTACCAAATGAACCAAGGAAAACTATTTTTTTTTCCATAATTTGTCACTGTAAAGCAAATGTCTGAATCTGAAATGGTAGAAATGAATCTTTCATGAAATGTTTAAATACACAGAGCATACTGAGATTAAGCATTTAGAATTCACATCCAAGTGTATCTCTAATGTGTTTTAATAAGGTCATGAATAATGAAGTAATTTTATACAATGTGTAAAAGCTGCGAAGTGTAGCGTTCAAGTGATATTTATCTATGAGGTGTATCCATTTTATGGCTCTCTTTTCATAAATTTCATTTCCACTTGTGGAGTCGTGTCATAGGCAGACTAATTAATATGACTTATCCTGTGGTTAAGCTTGAATCTTTTTCACTTTTCTTTTATCCTTTCACTTTATGCAAAATTATGATTCCCCATAACACCTCATTTATCTCTCCCATTCACCCTAGGGAGTCCCTGGTGCAGAACAACTAGGAGGTATATGTAGGAGAACAACAATCTGGCAGCCTCATCATAAAGCCTGATATGTTAGCTATTTCCCTTTCCAAGGGACCTATCCAGCCGAGACTGTACGAGGCCTCTGGGCCACACATGCAAAGGCAGCAAACTCACATCCCAAGAAAACTTTTTTGCCAAAACAGACAGTGGGAAATAGCTCTTTAACGGAGCTTGCACAGGAGGGGAATTTCATTTTCTGGGAGTTTGTCACGTCGGAGAAATAGCCATGTGACAAGAGTAGATATTTTTACTGGACCAGATATGCATCAAAATGGAATTTGCTCCGGGTGCCTAAAATTCTGAGCTAGATGGAAGAAAGAGAAAAGAAATAAATATCCCACCATTCGGAGGGGAAGGGGGCAAAGAAAGGTAATTCAGACTTGAGAGACTTCACAGTTTTCCTCTGGCCTTGCATGTCTCATCTATGCAAAGGTATGTAGATGGCCTGTCTTTGGGCTATACTTCTAGGATGGGTGGATCCAGCTAACACTTATCATGTAAGAGAGCTGACAGGACCAGCGCCCTCTTTAAAACTCTGCTAATCTTGACTCTGAGTCACAACTACTGCTATAGATGACACAACCATGCGGGCCCCTTGATCAGAATTCTTGATCCAACAAGCATGGCAATAAAATCAAAGACACCACCTGCAAAGGAGTATTTGTGCATAAAATGATGCGGCATTTAAGTTAAGTATATACAGTGGTGGGAAATAACTGGCCAGTGCATGGTTGTCTCATACATTTAAGTTGCAAATTGCGAAACTTTTCCTTGATTAAGATGTTGTACAGTTGATTGCAGACCATAAGGAGAAAATGGTAAGTAAATTTGCAACTGTTCTTATATGTCAGTCCAGTGAGTCATTTATATTTAAACAGAAAACTAATTTCCACAAGGCAGAGTTAGCAAGGATTACTTTTGAATTTTCTAGTTGCTTCAGAGATCAGTGGGAAATATTATCACACACATGCGCATACACACACACACACACACACACACACACACACACACACACACACACACACCAGAGACTGTAGGTTTCATCTGGGTGCGATATTATGGGGAGTCATGTGGATATGTTACAAGGAACATAACTTATTATAGATATATATCCCCCTACCACAACACATACATATGGCAGATTGGTACCTTTAATTCTGATATTGAGATTCTACTATTTTTTTTTAATCTTGTTCATTAGTGTGCAAGACAAAAGCAAGTTTTAATTCTCATCAGTTCTGTCTTTCTTCTAATTAAAAGCAGTGACACGGCCGTTCTTGCTCAGTGGTTGAGCATTGACCCATGAACAAAGAGGTTATCATATATTGATTCCCCATCAGGGCACATGCCTGGGTTTGGGGCTTGATCCCCAGTAAGGGGTGTGCAGGAGGCAGCTGATTAATGTTTCTCATCAAGGTTTATATCTATCTTTCTTCTTTCATCTCTCTCTAAAATCAATAAAAACATATATCTTTTAAAAAGCAGCGACCACTGTACAGTCTTCTGACTAAAATGTATACATTCTTTCTTTTTTAATTTTCAAAAAAGAAACAATGACCAGTCATCTGGAGAAAGCTTTTTAATCAAGAAAAATGCCCATTCCTAAAATAGAGCAAAAGTAAATTTGAAAAGGAATCTTTAATTAAGAATGGGTCATTTCTTTTCCCTATATATCATGACCTCTTATTCTTCCCAGTTGGTTGGATTTTACATTAAGTTTGTTAAGCCCTGATTTGTTATAAAACATAAACCATGCCATTATTATTGATTAGGATAAGACTGCCAGCATGGCCTTGAAAAACCATTATATGCCAACATGCAAACACAGATTATTAGAGTATGAACTGATGCTTGCTTGCATAGAAATGTATTAAAAATATTAGCATAGTCATTAAAGATTTTTAGGAAAAATATGTTGTATTGTGATAAGTTCCATAGTTTCAGTCAAGGAATACAGTGCTCTCAGATTTGATTTAATAATGTGTTTGTAAAATATGCATCTGTACACATATAGCTTTTTTCCTCCCAGAATTAAAAAGAAACAATCAATAGAATTTGTCCTAGAAACTGGAAGGAGTAAGTGGAGTCTTAAGTGTCACTGTCTTTAAATCCTATTTAAATGGGAAACTTTCTCAAATTATATTTGGGTGAGGCTTTTTAACTTTAATATCCTATCTACACTAATAAAAGACATATGCTAATTGACCATACCTTCACTACGCCCAAGCCATGCCCACCAGCCAATCAGAGCGACTATATGCAAATTAACCCAACCAAGATGGCAGCCGGCAGCCACAGAGCTGGAGCAAGCAGGAGTCTTGGTTGTCCCGGTGATGGAGGAAGCCAGCTTCCCGCCTGCCCTCACCGGCTGTGGCCTCCGTAAAAGGCAACAAAGTTTCAATTATAGAAGCGAAACAAATCCCAGATACCTGCTTCCAGCCAGCTTCCACTGGGAACCTGGGTGGCTGGGGGCTGTGGCCAGCCTGCAAATAGCCATCAGCCCCTCACCCAGGATGGCCACACCCTCATGGGGTGAGGGTCCCTGCTGGGGGGCTTGGCCAGCCTGCAATCATCCATCAGCCCCTCACCCAGCCTGGCCAGACACCCTAGTGGGGACCCCCACTCTGAAGGGGCTGTGGCCAGCCTGCAAACAGCCATCAGCCACTCACCCAGGCTGGCCAGGAACCCCAGCAGGACCCCCCTCCCTGAAGAGGGTGTGGCCAGCCTGAAAATGTCCTTCAGCCCCTCACCCAGGCTGGCCAGGCACCCCAGCAGGACCCCCACCCTGAACGGGTGTGGCCAGTCTGAAAATGGCCCTTAGCCCCGCACCCAGGCTGGCTAAGCACCCCAGCGGGACCCCCACCCTGATACGGGACCCCCTTCAGGGCAAACCAGCCAGCGCACACCCATGCACCAGGCCTCTATCCTATATAATAAAAGGGTAATATGCAAATTGACCCTAATAGCAGAGTGACTGGGAATGACTGGTCACTATGACGCACACAGACAACCAGGGGGCAGACGCTCAATGCAGGAGCTGCCCCCTGGTGGTCAGTGCGCTCTCACATGGGAGGAGCTCTGCTCAGCCACAAGCCAGGCTGATGGCTGCCAGTACAGCGGTGGTGGTGGGAGCCTCTCCCGCCTCCTCAGCAGCGCTAAGGATGTCTGACTGCAGCTAGGCCTGCTCCCCATTGGCAAGTGGACATCCCCCGGTGGGTTCCCAGGATACCAGAGGGATGTCTGACTGCCAGCTTAGGCCCAATCCCCTGGGTAGCAGGCCTAATCCAGCAGGTGTGATCCCCCAAGGGGTCCCAGACTGCGAGAGGGCACAGGCCAGACTGAAGGACCCTCCAGAGTACACAAATTTTTGTGCACCAAGCCTCTAGTATAATATAAAAGCCTAATATGCAAATTGAATGACCGCCAGGGGGCAGACACTCAACCCAGGAGCTGTCACCAGCTCACAGGTCCCAGGTCAGCCAAGGCGGGTGCCAGCGGCCCCCTCCCCCAGATCACCTCACCGGTAGCCCCACAGATCGGCCCTGATTGCCGGCCAGGCCTAGGGACCTTACTCATGTACAAATTTCATGCACCGGGCCTCTAGTACTTTACAAAGGCAAGTGGACTAAAAATGCCTGAACCTAGTAATGACCTTTTGTGGGGAGGTGGGGATGGGAACAAGAGGATTGACTCTCCTAATGCTCAAAATGGGTCCCTGCATTGCTCCTAGAAGTTGAAACAAAAAACTTGTCTAAAAATTTGCAGTCAAGACACATTTTAATTATTATATTTTTTAGACACAAAATATTCTAAGGTGCTGTCAGTAATGATACTCATGGGCATAAGTTCCTGAGGCTTAGAGTGAGGAACACAAATCAATAAAAGAAGAAAGGAGGATAGCAGGTCTACGAGATCCACCCCAGCCTTTGGTGATGGCACTTCAATTTCCTACACTGGGCGATACCTGAGACAATGAACTAATATGATGAGGAATCTCTTAATGATGACCTATTATGACTGGACTTGAAGCTTTACCCATCATCCTGACAGTGCCTGTGGAGTGTTGTTCATTCTTGTCTTACCACACGGCATTTGGTAAGAGATAGAGAATTGGTAGATACTCCATATATGTTTTTTGTAAACACTAATTGAATAAGCATTATAGTCTTCTACTAAATACCTCCAGGAATTTAGAATAGTGTCACTTTTAGTCAGTAACAGTCTTGTTATTAAAACGCAAAAATTGAACTGGACCATGTGATGTTCCTCTGGCAGGATGATTCCTGGGTCCTTGTCTGGTGGAGTCGAAGAATGAAACCACAGACAAAAGGTGCTTTAGCAAAAGATGGAAACTTATTGAGAAACAAGCACAGACTCCCACGAGGGGAGGGGAAGAGAGTCATACTAAGTCCCTTTTTTTCTATAGTTAATTAAGGCTGCAGTTCTTTGTGCTCTGACATCCCCTCCGATTGGTCACTATCCCCTCTGATTTAGTCACTATAGCAACTTCAGAGCTCAAACCTCACGTGAGGTTCTCTTCTTCTCCCTTATTGTTTTTCTATTCCTTCTGGGATTTCCTCTTCCCTCTCTGAATGAGGGGCTTCCTTCCCTTTATTCTGTAAATGTATACCTACTGCAGTTCCCAGCTCCCCTATTCTATAAAAATGTACCTTCTGCTGTTCCCAGTTCCCTTATTCTATGAACATGTATCTTCTGCAACTCTGTAGCCCTGTGTTTTTTCCATGGACCCCTGAATGACTAAAATTTCCTAGAACCTGCCTATTTTACCCCTAAAAACTCCTTTCATTGTCACAATTATTTTGATATCAGGAAATTCTGTATAACTATTCCATATCTATATCCCAGCATATTGCACAAATAAGCAATGCTTCAATGATTTGATTATATTTCTTTCCTTACAACACAATTCTATGCAATGGCTTTTTCTATTGCTTGCCCCTGTCATAGCCATGCTTTACAAAGGTAAATAAATAAAATGTATTATATTTATCACATCTGAGGAGAGACAAACTGAGCTTACATATCAAATAAAAATATTTCCTCTTAATTTATTTTGTTCCTAAATACAGATGAAATTATACTTCAAATTCTTTTAAACTTTCTTACTCCAAATAACAGTCATCTAACTAATATGCGCCAAATCACGCGCTAAAGAAAAAGAACCTACATAGACTTAAAACTGGAGGGTAAGAATACAATAAAGATCTGGCCAGGATCATAATTTCTGACACCTATGCATTTCCTCCTATGGACTCCTGGGGCTTTTAACTTGCAGTGGCTGCCAGCACATTGACTGACTCCTCTAAATGCTGGCCTTTTAACAGATGGCCAACCTTTGTTTGTTTATAAGGTGACTAACCAGGTTTATAACTAGGACTATATTAGTGATAATCAGGAATTTTTGAAGCTCTCTGCCATCTGGGTCTGACCTCAGCCTATGAAAGAGCAGGCCCCTCTAGACTGCTATCTGACGTGCAATATGATTTGGAAGGATGTGTCGAAAGCAATTTAATTTTTTCCTCTTCTGATTCCATGGAGCACCTTCAAAGTTCTTGTTTAAGAGAAATAATCACGTGTTACTTTTCTTACTAATTAACCTACTTTCTTTCAACTTTAGTTAACAAAAAGGAGAGGTTACAAATGAGATTAGTTTATAATCAAATTCACCAATCAAAAATACAAAGAGCCAAATGACTGTGATTTTTCATAAAGTGATTTCATGCCACCCCTATTTGATTGATCTTTAAGTTTTTTATTTCATGAAATAATGGGACAGCTTCACAAATGACAACCTCATGACAGTCTTCCAACTCTATGATGATTTTACTTATCTATGATAAATAAAACTTTAAGAAAAACTCAAATATTTTTAAACTTCTAGTTTTTAAGTTTACTAAATTTTTAAATTACAAGAGCAACACAGCTGGCTATAAGAATAAAAATGCAATGCATAAAGAAAAATAATAATTTATCCAAACCATTCTCTAATTTCCTCTCCCCAGTTAACCAATACTAACCTGTCTGTATTTACTAGTATATTTTCTCACTTTTCTCTCTGCTCATAAAAAATGTGTTTACATACATATGTATGGTTATAAATATATGTTTATCTCTCTGTAACATGACATGTGTTTCTTGGCACTACATTGTGCATAAAATTCCAAACTAATGTGGCCATGAAAGAGGTTGTTGTGAAAACACAAACTTTGCAACATGTCATGACCTTCAGATGCAGTTTCTTCCCGATCTTTCAAAAGTCAGCAATTCGTTTCCTCCCCATTATCTACCATGAAAGCTTCCAGAGCACTTTACAGCATTTGTGTTCACTGATCCAATTACAGTTCGAGAGTATTTGCAGGGAGAATGGAAGTGTAGGCATGGGAGTTAAAGTCTCCATGACCTTTGCTGACCTAGAGTGGTTTCAATACTAAACTTCTTTCCAACATTAGCACCTTCGTGCAAGCATACACATGCACACGTGTACACGTGCCTGCACACACACTTTGGTTCCTAGGTAGAGAATTTTAGGCAATTTCTATTGTCTGCATTAGTGTTGTAGGGTTTGTCTGTTTGGTTGGTTAGATTGTTTTTTGTTGTTGCTTTTCTCTTTTTTTTTTCTTTTTTTGGTTGGTTGGTTGATTTTTCAACCTTCTTACCATAGAAAAGAGGGAAAATGAAACAAAGTTATAAATAAGCTTCAAGAAATGCATATTTAGCATCAACACTTAAAAGCTAAAAATCATCTAATTAACACCAGCCGAGAATAGAGCCACCTATATTTTAAGATACTAAGTTTCTTGCCATTACAAGTTTTTAAGTAAAAGTTCAATCACCATGAGCCAAGGATACTTATGTTGGTAAGAAAACCCGTAGTTTACATCTAGCTCTAAAGCTTTGATTTCAAGTTTTATCTGTGACTTTCCCGTTGCCTTGGCTATCATACTAGTGATGCAGTGATTATTCTAAGCCAGGCAACTTTGTAGGAGAGATATTTGGAGGTACGGAAACTCTGCTATAACTCTCAAACCAAATAGTAGCAGCATATTTACCAATTCAGCATCTTAGAGTCACAGTCCTCATCCTAGGTAGAGAATTTTAGGCAATTTCTATTGTCTGCTTTAGTGTTGTAGGGTTGTTCTGTTTGGTTAGTTAGATTGTTTTTTGTTGTTGCTTTTTTTGGTTGGTTAGTTGGTTGATTTTTCAACCTTCTTACCATAGAAAAGAGGGAAAATGAAACAAAGTTATAAATAAGCTTCAAGAAATGCATATTTAGCATAATGCTGAAAAGGTGATAATTATCTAGTAATAATTTAATGATTATATGAAAATATAGAAGGATATCTATTGTCAGAGATGTTGTATATCATATTTAATTACATTCTGTTCTGGATTGTTATTGTTTCTATTTTACAAATCCATGAAGTCATGTTTTAATTAGACAGATTTTAAAACCCAGAGACCCAAAATGCTAATAATCTTTCCAGAAAAGTTGAATTTTGTGTGGATTGTAGTGACACTCCAGCTCATAAACCTAATTATATTTTGCCATTCAGGTTATAGTGCAAACAAGTGGATATTTCAGTGGGTAATGAAGTTGAAGGAAATAACTTTTGTGTATCATCCCAATAAAACAAACTATTGCACAATTGCTAAAATAATCTGATTTTATGGGTTGGTTGGTTGACAAATTGATAATTATTTCTGTCTTTCTGTTGTTCTAAATTTTAAAAACAGATATGGAAGTTGAATGCTTCTCTCAATTTGTTTTACATGTACAACCTTACCTGAGATATCAATGCCCCTTTCATTATCTTAAATTGGGTTAATACCTCATTAACTCAATTTAAGTTTTATTTTTAACAAGTTGCCTGTCTGTATAGCAAACAAACAGATTCAAGTCCTTTCTTTTCTTCCAAATATAGTCAACAGTTTTTATTCCTGCAGGGCATGGAGGGAAGGTGCACTTGGCAATAAAACCAGCATAAAATTAGTTAAGGAGGAAAGAAGGGGAATTGGGAGGTTTTTCATGCTGCTTTTACTAATCTAAAAGAAATCACTTGGAGTCATTTACTTTCCATTCTCTTTACGATAATTGACTCACACAACCCATCTCTTTTTCTTCAAATAGTTTGCAATGATCAAACTAGATTGAATCTTTCTCTGGTTGTGTCTTTTATTTTACAACCACAATTATTCAAATAACAAATGGAAAAGTCATCCATAAGCATGTACACCCAGTCAAGTATAAATCTGCAATTGTTCCATTAGTATTTACAGATAGTATTTCATATATGGTCCATACTTTCGCACATAACTGAATACACTGAATATTAAGTTCTTGATTAAGCAAATAAAATTTTGTATTAGTTAGAGAGTGACACTGGAGGGGAGGACAACATTATTAAGAAACTATTGTTAAGTATAACAATATACTCAGAACATTTTTTTCAAATTTCTCAGAAATTTGAAAAAAAATTATTTTAAGAGGTCTAATAGGTTTGCCAATTATTCACATCTGTCCAGTCCAGTATTATATCATGAAATATTTTTTAATATTGGATCAATCTGGGAAATTGTTAGACATAATTTTAAGTATGCCAGTTTGGGGGGACAATTCATATATTTAAAAAAGGAAAAACATTGTGATCCATGACACTGAAAATCAGGAATGAACAGAAAGACCAAAATCAGATCAGCAAGGAAAAAAAGTAAATTCTTACCACATAGGATTAAAACATGTAGTTGGGCACTTTGAAATACCTACTATGTGTCAGGTACTCACCTAATTTCTAAAAATACGAAGATAAAACACGCGGTTATTTTAATATACAGTCTAGTATATGCGGGAACAGTACAGCTCTGATAAAACAGGGCCGCAGCATGTGAAGGACACCTCAGGTCACCCTTAGGAGCTTCACATTGGAGTTTTACCTCCCTATTCGCGCAAGGATAAAGTAGCATGTAGTCAAGTGAAAATGTCCCGATGTCCTTGTTCATGTCCGATAATGAGATAGGTGGACGCTCTTGCAGGAACAGCCCAAAGGCTTACCACCTGGACCCAAACCAAAGTTTGCTGGCAAAGTCGGCATAGTTAGCCCAACTCCTCACCACTAGGTCCCTTCACGCCATTCAAAACCAAACTCCCTCAAAAGACAATGCCTCAGCCAGTCTCTTTCTACTTAGCACTTATTTGTACGTCTCTAGGTAATTCAAGGGGGAAAAACCAATACTTAGGGCATTGACAGTAAAGAAATGTTAGATCCAAGTGCATTCAATAGGTCTCAATTTTTAATTCATTTTTTTTAGCTTCACAGGGGGAGAGACAAAGAACAACTGAAGAAAAAATGGGAGGAGAGGGAAGAAGAGACAAAGAAACAGAGAAAGAGAAAGAGGGCTAGTAGGTCCTGCAAAAGACTCCATGAGGAGAAAATCTATTACAAGCTGGCTTCATTCAACAAACCTATGACTGAGGCATAGAGTAGCAGACTAATTTTAAGCTCCATCCCTTTTTCCTCTAGGATAAGACTCTGACTGTAGCAAGAAACATAGGCCTTGATTTTTCATTTTAAATTTGATAAGAAAAACTTAGTATGCCTGCTAGCTAGAGCAATGTGGTCCATTTACAAAAATTCTTAACCTTGGGGGATATCTAAGATTCTAGTGAGATTCCAGGAAAGCACGTGTGCACATACCTATGAAGTCTTTTGCCTGCAGCTTTACAGTGGTCTCAGGATCCAGGCAGCCATGCTTGGATCCAGGCTCAGGGTAACATGTTCTCTCTTAGTTGCATTTCCAGTTAATTAACGAACTGAGAAAGAAGAAAACCATGAACTCTGAACTCTATGTATATAAAAATCTAAGAAGCAGCATACTGGGTCAGATTAATGCATGCGAGTAATAAAAAGCCAATAAACACCGCGCTGGGTCAGGTTAACGGGCCCCCGGCCCCATATGCAGTTTCTAAGAGTGGTCTCTAAGAAAAATAGGAGAACATAAGAAATATCTAATGACCCTTAGCCGGTTTGGACCAGTGGATAGAGCATCAGCCTGTAGACTCAAGGGTCCCAGGTTCGATTCTGGTCAGGGGCATGTACCTTGGTTGTGGGCACATCCCCAGTAGGGACTGTGCAGGAGGCAGCTGATCGATGTTTCTCTCTCATCGATGTTTCTAACTTTCTATCCCTCTCCCTTCCTCTCTTTAAAATGAAATATATTTTTTAAAAAAGAAATACCTAATGATTCTCAGTTTATCTAAAAACATTAGAGTTCTTCAACTAACTATATCTGACCTTCTTTTAGTAATCCAACTTCTATCTATATTCAGCAGACATGAATATGCCCAAACTTGCCTTATTATTGCACTTCAGAAAAAAGGAAAAGAAATAAAAGGGGGACAAAGAGACAGCTGGGCCAGGCATGTCACGCCACTTTGACCTTAGCTGCTGTCCTTCACAGACACACAAATCCTTTTCTTGGGTGTGAGAAGGTAAAGATGAAACGCAATGCCAAAGTAAACTTACTGCATGACAGCCCCAAAGAGAACCAGAAAGAAAATGCCTTTAAATATCTCAGTAACTAAAACGTTTATGACTATGCCTGACTGACCCGGAGGAAGAATAGGGGCATTGGAATGTGTCTCACATCCTCAAAATAAAATCAAAATTCACTGAGGAACTCTCAAATAATGGCTTACGAGAGTAAAAACTGTGTTAAGAATAAATTTTTTATGGGACCGAGTTGTGCATTTAACCAGTGTGCCTATGTTCTCAAAATGAATGGATTTTCTTCCTTGAAAATGTTCACACATCAATGGTAACATAAAATCCAGTAATTATCTTCTATCTTCTATCTTTCTAACACTGTGTGATGCAGTAACTCTTCTATGCCCAGACGTAAGGCACCTGGGAATTCCACAATATCAGCACACATTTCACACAGGTCATGTTCTGAGAATATCTATTTTGCCCCCAATGAAAAGCATCTGTAGCGGGCAGGGGAGGAAGGTCTGCCTGAAAGCCAAGAGTTGTTACAATCATAGACTTTAAAAATAATTACCCCTGCATTAAAAATGACCCAAAAAATGAATACATTATAATAGTCCTTTTAGAAAGCGTTTCTGATATTTTAAATGTTTAACATAAAACAATCAAGGTGTCTGGTTGGGATGAAGAGTACAATTCCATTGTATCAGTTTCAGGATATTAGTTCAAGTCTAACAAAATTTTAATAGCAATATGTTTGATGGCATTAACTTACTGCTGAATGAATAGTGCTCTCCGGGATTTGATAGTATACGGCTCAAGAAAAGATTATTAAGAAGACATACAATGTACTTTTATAAAAGATATTTGCAGGAAAGCATTAGATGATACAGAAAATCAATAATGCCCTAGTGCCAATTTCAGCAACATTAAAATTACAGTGCTCATTGATATTTATGATGATAGAGCTAGCAAATCATTTCCTTTTTATCTTTCAGTACATTGGCATCTTCCTTTGTTATCCAGGGCCAGTTGTAAAATGTGATCAGTTCCTTTTCAAAGTGTTTTATAGATGATCTCCTTTCTAAACAGTTCTCAGAGAAGACCTTTAGCAGTGCATTCTTCCTAGTTCAGCGTATAAAAGGATTAGTAAACTTCTTTCCTTTTAGGGATGCCATAATAATTATAAAATATTAAGACTTTCAAAATAGATCTTAGCAGAACCAAGTAAATAGGATTTGATAAACAGAGTTACTCATCTTTCTTTATTTCCTAGAAGAAATTAAGAATGATGGACTAGCCTCATTATCTCACATGTGTAAAACTGACGTCCAAATCATAACAAATTGCCCAAGAGTGGAATTCTATAGAAGTCACGAATTACAAATAAATCTCTTGAATTTCATTAATGTCTTTCTCCAATATCACCCAAACTATCATGCAAACAGAAATATAAAGCTTACAATTACTTGGCTTCTGAAGTAACCCTATGAATTTTTCTAATGTGCTAACATATTATCACCAATGGTTTTAGATAAATTCATGGAACTAGAAGAGAATATAATGGATATGGTGATATATTGTTTCCACCATTTGCTGACTTAGTACTCTGGCTACAAGAAAAACAAAAGCTATTTGACTATTCATCTCCCTTACTGGGCTTCTCCATGGGTAAGGAGAGGCTCTCTAGTTGTAGAATAAATAGCAACTGCAGAGGACACATCCTTTCACTGGTGGCTCCCGTGAATTGTGAAGTCTGGGGCACTGAGAAGTAACTGGGAAAACATTTCACATATTATCCCGTGCCGAAGCTCCCGTGGATTTTCCTTTTCCCCAGTAGCCAGCCCAGTATGCACACACACGTGCAATAGCATCAAATATGACAAAAGGTGAAGGTGAAAGTTTCCATCCGCTCCTAATGGAATCTGTTTCAAAAGATGAGTCTACTGTCCATGAACATAGATACTCTAATCATCTTCAAGGATTTCTGTGGGGTCACAGTCCTCTTGAGCTTAGAAAATCACGAGTAATAATGTGTTTGACCTAAAATAATTTCCAAGTTCTTGTTCCATCCAGACCAGTGCATTATTTTTCAGACTCATATAGGCCTCCTTGGACTTAATTTTTCAAGTCAATCCTGAGAGATGGGTATAATGTTTACATCCTCTCAGGGTGATCCCATCTATTCTTAGGCTGCAATTACGCCCTATGGTCATTAAGTCCCAAATCAATCTGCAGATCAGACCTACTATGCGCTGAATTATGCCCCACCCCCAAAATTCATATGCTGAAGCCCTCACCCCTTCCCCTGAGAATGTAACATATTTAAGAGATAGGTATCACCTTTAAAGATGTGATTAAGTTAAAACACTTGCTCAAGCTTAATCCAATCAGGTGTTCTTATAAGAAGAGGGAATTTGGACAAAATGAAGAGCTACTAGGAGCATGCATGCACCGAAGACACAGAAGCAGCTGGCCATTGGCAAGCTAAGGAAAAAGACCCCAGGAGAAACCAAATCTGTCAACACTTTGACCTGGGACTCCTAGCCTCCAGAACAATAAGAAACAAATTTGTATTCAGTCATCCAGTCTGTTACTTTGTTAGGGCAGCCCTAGCAAACTAATGAAAGATCCTTATCTTCAGCTCCAGACCCTAAATATAACAGCATCCTAGTTATCTCAAACTGCATGTTTCATAACTTCCTTAAACCTAATATGTTGAAAATTTAATTAACTTTATTTTACTCAAAATTTGCTTCTCCTCTTTTCATTCACATACTGATAATAAGCATATACATCTAAGCAGTGTCTAACCAGAAATCTGGGAATTGTCACTGTTGCATTTAATTTTTTCAACCACTATTTCTGTTTGGTTACCAAACAATGTTAAATCTACAGATTGAAAACCTATCCTCCTTCTTCATATAATTATATCTCTCTTAAATGCTTCATCAACCTACTCACTCATCTCCTGTCTTGTCCCCTGCCCTAATCAATCCTTTGCATTGTCATCAGAATGAGCTTAGAAAAATGCAAATCCTATTATGTCATTTATTTGCTATAAATCTTTCAATAGTTTATCACAGTCTAAAAAAAATAAAAGCAAGTTCTCATCGTGGCATCAAATGCCCTCCATGACCTTCAGACCACATCCCACACCATCTACCTTACACAGTAGTTTTGAATGTTTATATTCATTTTCCTCCATACATTCGAGCAATCTTCCCTTCTTTACCTGCCTACCTTTAATTTATCTCTCAAAAGTCAACACAGATAACACAATAAAGAGCCTTACTTAACTGACCTGCCACAGGCCAGCCTCATATAGGTGCCCCTCTAATGAAATCCAAAGGCGTTTTTTGTATATTAGTATATTTTATGCATGTTATTAGCATAATAGATCTTTACCAGTGAACCTAAGGTACTAGATTTAAGTCTTTGAAAACTTTTTACTTGCAACCGAGGCTCTCATGTGAGTTCAATCAATGTAAGTGAATGGAAGAATAAATTAAGGGATGAAGGTATGAGTGCAGGTTTAGACATGTTAAATTTTCTTAAGAATTTCCTGAGGGAAAGCCATTAGTAGAGCCAGTTATATTCTATATGTTTGAGAATTTTCTTAGATAAAAAATGTTCAGATAAACAATCTGATCCCTCAAGTTGTTACATTTTTCTACTCCTATTAAAAAATGCAACCACATCCTAAATGTTTATTGGCATATCTTTCCTAGTTCAGTAGTTTCATAAACTCTAGCTTCATGGCCAACCACCATGTGCCCACAAGGCCCAAGGCCCTCAAATTTAATATTACTTCACTTTTCTTATATTCCACTAGGGGTATCTATGTGAGGGGAAAGTTCTTCTTTTCTCAGGAAAGTAACATACTATAGCATACCTTGATAGTAAAATGGATTTACAATAAATAATGCCTTCAATGTATGTCTTAAATGTAAAAATAAATAATGCCTTTTTAGGTTATAGAGTTACCTGTAGTATCTTCTCTCTCTGACTTAACACCACAGTTATTTTACCATCCTTGATTAGAAGTTTAAAATAAAACTTTCTCTACCTGTAACTTTTTTTGAAACCTAACCTTGTCCCCTATCTCTTTTCTTACGAGTCTTTCATCAAATCACAGCCTTTTCACTTATCTTTATTTAGAATCAGTACAAATTGTTTAACTTTGTTCAGATAACTGAAACTTGCTAACCCCTTGGGTCTTTTAACTTTTGATTCATTATTGATTTTCAATTATTTCTCTGTGGTGGATGCATGCTTATGTGCTCATAAATCTGAGTTCCTGGGAAATGTATACGCATGGATTGTAGAGACTTCCCATCTGCCACACACCTATTTCCATTTCAGTCAGATGTCAGGAGTGAGAACTACCTCAAAGATTATTCTGTTCTCTCATACCACTTTGCTTATTCCTCAACGATCTCATGTATCAGCTATAATAATAAAAGCGTAATATGCTAATTAGACCTGACAGCCGAACAACCTTCCAGACATCCTTACGGATGACCTTCCGGAAAAAGCGGGGGCTGCGAGGGCTGAGCCCCTTGCACGAATTTCGTGCATCAGGCCTCTAGTAGTACTATAATGAGCTACATTTTTGTTGTTTCTTGACTGGTTTGTAAGTTACCTAAGTGTAGCATCCACTTATCCCCTTTTCTATTTTCAGCACTAAAACCATGTAACATTTAGAGATGCTTTAAAATGGTGCTGTATTGAATTGGTTTTGCCAGTGGCTTTTGTATTGGCAACATTAAAGGATTTTCTTTGATTTTTTTTTTCATAGAGTCTTGTTTTTAAATGATTTCCTTTCTTTTTTGCAATTAAATGGAATTTTATCATTAACTGAAAACACATTTTGGATGTATTTCATTTTGCTTAATTGCAGTTTAGGCATCACTAGTCCCACTGTGCTCAGTTTTGCATCATTGATTTAACTACACCAACTTTAGTTTCTAGACGTCTTTAAATTATATGGATTGTTTGTCTTTCTGGTTATAGAGTTACCTGTAGTATTTTCTCTCTTTGGCTTAACACCATAGTTACTCATTTTAGAATATAGGAATTCTACATTGGTTACAAAAATCATATTTCTTTAATAGTGCATTGAATATTATTATCTGACTCATTTGAAGATAGACGCACTCCAAGAAATCAAGGATGACTTAAGAAGTGAGCAAAAATCCTGATCAATGATTTACATTTCTCTTGGGAAATACTGTACAAATATTTGCCATGGTAACCAGTCTGAATTTTCTGGTTTTCTTACAATGTTTTCTTCCCTAGTCTGTAGCTATTTCAAAACAGATGACTAAAATGCTTACAAATCCAACAATTTGATGATGCAGGATAGAAAGGAGAAAGGAGAAGTTTGGGTGGCACAGTCTACGTAAGAACTAAGAATGGTATTCTTTGAAAGAGCTACCTGAAGGGATCAAATATGTTGGTTGTGGAAGGACAGAAACCTCAGGTCACACAATCATAATTAGTGAAGTTGGGTCTTGATGAAATAAACATTATGTTAATCCAATGGGCAATCACTATGGAAAAATCAAGCAAGTTCATGATCATGAGAATCTGAAAGCTGCTATTCTTTGCTTATCTCAGAGACCCTGGCAGTGATCATGCTGCCAGGATTTAAGGGCAGCAGCTGACTGGAGCAGGCTTTGGAAGTGAATGAAGACAGAAATCACAGGTATAGGGCCTTATAATTGTTGTTGTTGTTGTTTTAAATCAATATTTAGTGGCAATAGAGACAGTGCTACAAAGAGGACATCTGTAAATAAATGGAAATATTTACATGACTGGCATAATAAGGTCTGTGCGTAGCCAGTCACCTGAGAATGAATCAGTTCCAAGAACGAGTAAGTCAAGAAACGGATCCTATCCAGGAAAGAATGAGGTGTGACAGGCCACTCTTTAAAACTTTTAGGGCAGTTGGTATATAATATTATAATAGTTATATTAGCTTCAGGTGTACAATATAGTAACTTGACATTTTCTATCCAGCTAGTCTTTGTGGCAAAGGACAGAGGTTGGTGTGCAGTCAGGTTTGTATGACCATCTATCCTTGGTGGGGAGAACTTGTGAAATATCCAATACTGATCTAAATGATACTTTAAGTAGCAGGAATGTGAATATCCAGAAGATAGAATATAGGAACCCCAGCTCCCAGAGACATCAGAAGCATAAATTAAATGAGGTCTGTCAGGTTTTAGACGTCATCTCCAGTGATTATATATGATGTTAGCACTACTTTCGTTTTTTGCTTTCAAAATGATAAGATACTCTAAACACTAGCTTCTATAGGGGAAAAAATGTAATATGAATGAGTTCTTTAATTAATAAGTTGGTTAATGTAGGCTTGTGTTTTAAAAGGATATTCAAGCTTATTTCTAGGTCAGTAAGAATATGTATATCGGTGTTTTTTTAGGGTTAATAAATTGATGAGTAGTCCATATAGTTTAATCAATGTTCTATCTATATATTTATTAGAAATAGAGAATCATTACCAATATAAAAATGACTTTGGGATTTATTTTAAAAAGGGAAATAGAATCATTAATTTGTGAGCCATTTTTGTTGAATTGTCAGTGCAATAGATGGCTTTAATGAATTGTAACCAAGGCTGATCCTTCCCTTCATTTATTGAAAATAAGCCTTATCTGAACAGAACACATGCCCTGTGGTATTAGCATGGGTTACATTTAAACTTCATTATGATTCTTGAATATTAACTATAATACAGCTAGGGGAACCTGACCTTAGCAAGAACATCACTTACATTTATAATAGCAGCTAAAGAAGTACAGTGCATTTCCAAACCCCTGTTGCATTTCATGGCACAGGACTTAGTACTACAAAGATATGCATATGTTTTTATTCCCTAGAACTTTTATACCATATATATAATATCACATATGTGTTTGTATATATGTAAATAAACATATAAATGTATGTATATCTTTTATATTTTAGTTCTCTATATATACATATAGTCCCTCCTTACAAGGGCATATCCAATATAATAAAGACATAATATGCAAATTGACCAGCATGCCCTCCCACAAGATGGCCACCCCATGTGGTCACAAGATGGCCACCACAAGATGGCCTGCAGGGGGGGGCAGTTGGGGGTGACAAGGCAGACAGTGCAGGGCAGTTTGGGTGATCAGGCCAGCAGGGGAAGGCATTTGGGGGCAACCAGGCTGGCAGGGGAGGGCAGTTGGGGGCCTCCAGGCTGGCAGCGGAGGGCACTTTGGGGGGGACCAGGACTACAGGGAAGGGCAGTTGGGGCAACCAGGTCAGTAGGGAAGGGCAGTTGGGGGCGATCGGGCTGGCAGAGGAACAGTTAGGCATCAATCAGGCTGGCAGGGGAGTGGTTAGGGGGTGATCAGGCTGGCAGGCAGGCAAGCAGTTGGGAGCCAGCAGTCCCGGATTGTGAGAGGGATGTCCGACTGCCGGTTTAGCGGGATCCGGCCTAAACCAGTAGTCAGACATCCCCTGAGGGGTTCCAGATTGGAAAGGGTGAAGGTTGGGCTTAGGGTCATCCCCCCCACCAGTACACAAATTTTGTGCACCAGGCCTCTAGTTAAGAATATAAAATCCAGTGTTTTGGTGTGTGTGTATATGTCTGTATGTGTGTATGTATGTGTGTGTTATGTGTGCTTGCTTTACTTCAAAACATAAAACTTTGGAAACTTGACCCAGTTGAGTTTAGAGTTACACTTGTTAGGTAGTAATACTTTCTGAAAATTTTCTATTGCTGTGAAGCATTAAGCCCTCCAAAGTACTAAATGTGGTGGGAAATATACACAGACAACATGATTAGGCAGTTACAGATCTTACATAAACAGTAGCATTTCCATATTTGTATATTTTCATCCTGTATATATTATTCCATCTGGTAGCCTACCCTGAGGCTTATTTTATCACCCTACTTGTCCCATAAAGTATCTTGAGATTTCTTATTGAAAGAAACAATGAAAATGCTAATTAGTTATATTTTTCATCATAATCTTTTTTTGATACTAAAGGATCCCTCTCCCTTTTCTGTTCCTGTACTGTGCTCCACTTCCAATGAGTCTCATTGCCCCGAAGCTATCATTTTTAGACTTCTAATATTGTTTTCTGCTCACAGGGCTTAATAACTACTTTTTAATGGATTCTGTTTACCTTAGAGGCAGGCATTTTGAAGAATTCAGCTTATATTTGGTCAGGATTAAAAACTTCTATGTGGCTTTGGGGGCTTTTTCCTTAGAAAATTAAAATTGTTTAATCTTTTGACTGAAAGAGGAACTGAAATGATTTCTTTTTCAAATTAGACACTTGAGATTTTAAAGGAATCACAAAAGAAGACAATCTTGCATGTATTTAAATTTGTAGACAGAATATTTAATGTACATAATTATTTTAATTCTGTTTATTATTTTTTACCTGCTTTAAGAAAATAGCTATCTAACCAAGCCCTATAGGTCAATGGGGGAGAAGGGGGACATATGTAATACTTTCAAAAATAAAGATTTAAAAAAGAAAGAAAAAAGAAAGAATAACCATGGAGTTCAAGATGTACAAACCTTTTGAAAGCTTCTTTTTTAAACTTAAAATTATCTCCATTTCTCTCCTCCCTTTAGCCAAGAAAAGCCCATCTAAATAACAATTCAAACAATGCTAAGTTCAATACCCTGAAAGAGGTTTTATTTATTCTCTAGGGACCCAGTGCACTAATTCGCGCACGTTGAAAGAAACTGTGGGCCGTGAGGCTGCATTGGGCACAGGGGCAGATCTCTGCCCATCTTCCATGCTCCTCTTGTCACGGCCTCTGGTCCCCTTTCTGCCAGCAGCCCCACTCCCACCACCACCACTCCCCAATCACTTTGTGCCGTCAGTGGGTGCAAGCCGGTCCATTGCTGTCAGCAAATGCGAGAGGTGGCTGCTGGCCCCAATTGCCCCTCAGGACCAGAGGGAGTTGGAGAAGCCCTGAGTGATCGGGGCCGGCGCCAGGCACTAGCAGTGGGTGCAAGAGGGGCTGGCACTGGCAGTGGGTGTGTGCGCCAGGTGGTACCACCGTGCATGGGAGCAAAGAATTTTCAGTAACCACCAGAGGCTCACCCCAATGACAGCAACCAGTGCCCCACCTTTGTCTGGCGCCCCCACTCACCTGCTCCACCATCCCACTGCAGCCAATGCCCGCAATGTTCTGCACTCTACTGCCTGCTGCTGACACCCACCATGTTCTTCTCACGCCCCCTTGTGGTCAGCGCATAGCGACTGGTTGTTCAGTTGTTCCGCCATTCGGTCTATTTACATGTTAGGGTTTTATATAGAGAGATTTGCTCACTTAAACATGTGTTGCTCTTATGCCTCTAGTACAGTGGCTCTCAACACTCCTAATGCCATAACCCTTTAATACAGTTCCTCATGTTGTGGTGACCCCCAACCATAAAATTATTTTTGTTGCTATTTCATAACTGTAATTTTGCTACTGTTATGAATCATAATGTAAATATCTGATATGCAGGATGTATTTTCATTGTTACAAATTGAACATAATTAAAGCATAGTGATTAATCACAAAAACAATATATAATTATATATGTGTTTTCCGATGGTCTTAGGCGAGCCTTGTGAAAGGGTCATTTGACCCCCAAAGGGGTTTCGACCCACAGGTTGAGAACTGCTGCTCTAGTATATATGTAGATTACCTGGTCACACAGAGTCATCCTAAGTAATAAAAGCCTAATATGCTAAGTATCTGGTCATCCGGTGACTGGCCCACTGTTCAACCAATCAAAGTGTAATATGCTAATGATATGCTAAGGCTGCCCAACTGCTCCCAATGGCTTGCACTGACCACCAGGGCGCAGTCAACCAGTCAACAAGTCGCTATGACATACACTGACCTCCAGGGGCAGATGCTCTAACTGGTAGATTAGCTTGCTGCTGGGGTCTGGCCTATCTGGACTGAGCAAGATGGGCTGGACACACCTTGGAGTCCTCTCATGGTCCCTCCCCAGCTGGCTGGTCCCAATTGAGACTGGGTGAGAAGGGGCCAGTCTCAATTGGACACGCCCTGGAGCCCTCCTATGGCCCCTCCCTAATCCAGTCATGCACTGGTGGGGTCCCTCAGCCTGGCCTGCACCCTCTCACAATCAGGGACCCCTCAGGGGATGTTAGAGAGCTAATTTCATCCCGATCCCACAGGCCACTCCCCTTGGGAGGGCACCAGATGCAGGGCTCTCAGCTGGTGAGCACTGCTATGGTGGCACAAGCCTCTCCCGATTGGGACTGATTGGGCGCAAGCCTGCATAAGGCGCAGTGGGGCTGGGATGAGCGGGAGCGGCAGGTAGGAGCTGCAAGGTTTCAGCCCAATCCCCACAGGCCACCCTGAGGAACCTCACCCATGCACAAATTCATGCACTGGGCCTCTAGTTTCCTCATAATAAGGATACTGGTAGAGCAAGATAGAGGAAGACATCTGAGATGTTTTAAATTTGGCTAAATATAGATAAGAGAATTTAAAAAGAAAGATGCATTTCGTTTTAGATATGATTCATTTATGTGTGAATGAATATTTATCTCCTACAGAAGAATTTAAAGGGCAGTCACTAAATGAGAAACAATATTCAGAGAACAACAGTCATCATCTACAACAAACTTCCATAATCCAAAAAAGGAGGCAAACGGGAAAAGCACTGTGCCAGGGGATTGAGATACAAAGAAGAAAAATGTATCATCACTACCTTCTTATTACATATGTGACCGGCAAGACAAGGTTAATACAAAGGAGGATTCTCTTCATTTTCTTTCCATCTTCTGAATTCCCTTGCACTTTATCATATAGCTTTTCTACATTTACCACCACCTGCCTTGTTTTAGTTATTACTACATACTTATATCTCTTAAGCCCATGAAAGCAACAACTTGAGTCTGCTTCATTCAGGTATAATACCAGGCAGCATGCCCCACGGCAGAGGGCCATAACAAATACTTAATGAATGAATAAAACAAGTTACAAGGTGAAATCACACATATTGCCACAGACATGGGATCATTGATCAGTTGTCATATTACAGAGGCTTCTCTGGCCAACCAGTCCATTTAGTCTTCCAGCCCACCACCTCTCTAACCACTTGTTTTGCTTCATTTGCAAAGCCTTTATTGCTGCCTTTTATTATATTAAATATGAATTTTGTAAGCTCTTCGGGAGAAGGGAATTTGTTTTATCCACTGCTGTGACAACCCCTTTATTTTAGAGCGCTACCTTAAACAAAGAAGTAGTCAAATTTAGTTGTTGAATAAAGAAATAAGGTTGAAAGGAACAGTGATGGACTTAATTTGAGATAAAAATGGGTTCATGGCAAATTATTCAGATTACGATACCCAAACACTAGATCTTAAAAAGCAGGCCCCCTCCAGTCTTAGGCCCCTGACGGATATGTTCACATGGTACTGCCAGTTGGTGTATCTGTTGGACTAACAATAATGCCATGCTGGTTAGTGTCTTAACATAAAATCCCATAGTTCACATCCAAAGACCAAGATTAACCTCACATGTTGAACAACCTATTTATAAGCAGTTTTCCAAAGGAGACATATCAAAGCGGCATTTAGATGGGGTGCATGACCCCAAACAGTTGAGATCCTATAAGACTATGCATTTCTGAGTACTGAGCTGAAATTAAGAGTTCCAAGGCCTCTACAGCTACTAAGTAATTGAGGAGCCTATGGTTTCTGTGTGTCAGTTTCCTTCTCCCTGGATGGAGCTGTAAGGGGTGTAGAAGAGACAGACTTGGATTATAAAATCCCACCCAGCTATAATGCTTCCAGATTCTACTATAGACAGTGGAAAAGGGTTTGACTCAGAGGAAAGGGGAAGATGAGGGGAAGGAGCAAGATCATCATGTTCTAACTAAACATTCACTCTGTACACACAACTTGGTTCCATCGTGTAATGGTTAGCACTCTGGACTCTGTACACACAACTATTCACCTGCACCGACATCTGTTGACATTTCCGTTAGGAATGTTCACAGTGCGTCAGCAACAAGCAATTTCTATACCCACCTCTATAAAATGAAGGAGTAAGCATTTTAACTTTAGTATAAAGTTACTAAATATCTTTCTACTCAATTTTTATCAAACTGTCATATGTACATAACTGTGATTTGGGCTTCATATTTTCTCTCTATCCTTTGGTCATAACTATTCACATTTTCATTATTGAGTATCAATAAGCCTGTTTGTCAGCAACATTTCTAAGGGAAAAAAAACAGGTAGAGTATATCAATGCTGGTTTTATATCAGATATTAAGGATTGTATTTAATACCCTACATGGAAATATCCCTTGCTGAATGTCCATATGAAAGGTTTTATTTATCCCATAATAACATAATTAGGCTAACTAAGGAACTAATACTAACTTAGAGATAATTTAATGAAACTCCAAAAAGGCATAGTAAATTTTAAGTAGATAATAATGCAATAGAAATGATACTATTTAAAAGAAAATGATAAAATCCTACATGACATACTAAATATAAATTAATTATAGTTTATTGACTCATTTTCACAAATATAATCTCTAACTCTGCTAGGACATGTTATAACTAAAGTAATCCATTTCCTTGATGCAATAGTAACCTTCCTTCATTCTTCTTTTTTAAAGTCAAGAAACACAAACATAATTTCACAAGTTTCTGTATGTTTTCTCTAAATGAAGTTTGTTTTCATTATGTCAATTATTTTCCTCAAAGGTATGTGGAGTAATAAATGAAAATATAAACAAGCATAATAGTGATAATACATCTGTTGCAGCACACAATAAATTATATTATGAGGACATTCAAAAATTAAAAATTAGCAATCTTATGCTCGCTTCAGCAGTTCATATACTAAAATTAGACCAATAAAGAGGAGATTAGTTTGGCCCCTGAGTGAGGATGACATGCAAATATGTGAAGTGTTTCATATTTTTAAAGAAAAATTAAATGAAATGGAAGCAATCAAAATAGATGCAAATTTTAAAATAATGGTTATAAGGATGCTCAAGGACCTTAAAGGAAGAATGGATGACCTCAGTGAGAACTTAAACAAAGGGATAGCAAGCACTAAAGATAACATGAAAACCATAGAAAAGAATGAGTCAAGCACGGCTAGTGTGGCTCAGCAGTTGAGCATCAACCTTCGACCCATGCACCAAGAGGTTACTGGTTGGATTCCCAGTCAAGCCGCATGCCCCGGTTGTGAACTCAGTCCCCAAGAGTGGTTGTGCAGGAGGCAGCCAATCAATGTGTCTCATCGATATTTCTAGCTCTTCCTCTCCCTTCCTGTCTCTCTCTCTAAAAAAAAAAAATCCATAAAACATTTGTTTTAAAAAAGAATGAATCAAATATTCTATAGAATAAAAGCCTAATACGCTAAGTGTCCAGTCAACCAGACAGCCATTGAAACAATCAAAGTGGAATATGCTAATGATATGCTAATGTCGCTCAACAATTTGCTATGACATGTACTGACCACCAGGGGGCAGATGCTCCAACCAGTAGATTAGCTTGCTGCTGGGGTCCAGCCGATCAGGACTGAGCGAGATGGACTGGACACACCCTGGAGCCCTCCCGGCCAACCTCCCATGTCTCTCCCCAGCCCTGATCATACACCAGTGGGGTCCCTCGGCCTGGCCTGCACCCTTTCACAATCCTGGAACCCGTGGGGGATGTTGGAGAGCTGTTTTTGGCCTGTTCCAGCAGGCCAGACCAAAAGACCCCACTGGTGCACAAATTCCTGCACCAGGCCTCTAGTAAAGAATATAATATCTGAAATAAAGAGTAGACTAGAAGGAATCAACAGCAGGTTAGATGAAACAGAGGATCAAAGCAGAAAATTAGAGTACCAGATAACAGTAAACACCTAAGCAGAGCATCAAAAAGAGAAAGAGAGAGAGAGAGAGAGAATTAACAGAAATGAGGAAGCCCTGGCTGAGGGGCTCATATGGCTGGAGCATGTTCCATGCACCAAAAGGTTTTAGGTTCAATTCTCAGTCAGCGCACATACCTTGGTTGGAGGTTTGAGTCCCAGTCAGGGTGCATCTGGGAGGAAACCATATACTTGGGTGAGAATTTTAAAAATTAAAATTAAAAATAAGAAAAAGAGTAAAGTCTAAGAAACCTCTGGGACAACATCTACATTATAGTGGAACCAGTGGGAAAAGAGGGTGAGCAAAAGATAGAGAAACTATTTGAAGAAATAATGGCTGAAAACTTCCCTAACCTGGTGGGGAAAAAAGTCACCCAAGTTCAGGAACTTCAGAGTCCCAAATAAGATGAACCCAAAGAAAACAACAAGACACATCATAATAAAAATGGCAAAGGCTAAAGACAAAGAGAGAATCTTAAAGGCAGCAAGAAACAGACAGACAGTTAGTTACCTACAAGGGAGTTCCAATAAGGCTATCAGTGGGTTTCTCAACAGAAACACTTCAGGCCAGAAGAAATTGGCATGAAGTATTCAAAGAGATGAAATGCCAACACTACAACTAAGACTACTCTACCCAGCAAGGATATTTAAAATTGAAAGCAAAATAAAGAGCCTCCCAGATTAAAAAAAAAAAAATTAAAGGCTAAAAGATTTCATTACCACCAAACTACTATTGCAAGAGAGCACATTGCGGACCAGTAGTTTTATTGCTAGCTTTACCCAGTGGCCAGATAAGTTTCTATTGAACGAGTACAAAAATCATTTTACATAAATGTTAAAGGCATACTTTAAAATTAAATACTCATTGCATTTTGAAGTTATTTATTACATGTTCTTATAAGCTAATATCTTTTTAAAGTATGATACTTTGTAAAACACTGTGTAATATGAAGCGAGAATTCTCATGATCCATCCTCAATGTGTTAAAAAGGTTGCTTGAAGAAGAAGAAATAGAGAGGGCGGTACATAGGTATAAAGGAAAAATGGCAATAAGTATTTATCAATAATGACCTTAAATGTAAATAGCTTAAATGCTCTAATCAAAAGACATAAGATAGATGAGAGGATAAGAAAACATGACCCAAACATATGCAATCTACAAGAGGTCTACCTCAGAACAAAAGATTCACACAGGCTGAACGTGAAGAATGGGGAAAATTTCCCATGCAAATGGAAACAAACAAACAAACAAAATAAGCTAGGGTAGCAATACTCATATCTGACAAAAGAGACTTCAAAACCAAGACCATAACAGAGACAAACAAGGTCACTACATAATATTAAAAGGATTGTTCCAACAAGAGGATATAATCCTGGTAAACTTATGGATCCAATATAGGAGCACCTAAACATGGAAAGAAAATCTTTATGGACTTTAAAGGGGAGATTGACAAAATACAGTCATAGAAGGGGATTTTAATACCCCACTTTCATCAATGGATATATCTTCCAGACAAAAAAATCAATAAGGAAACAGCAACCTTACATGAAAAACTAGATCAGACGTGTTTAATTGCTATTTAGGGAATATTTAATCCCAAAGTAGCAAAATATACCTTCTTCTCAAGTGTACATGGAACATTCTCAAAGATAGACTGCATGTTAGGACACCAAATAAGTCTTAACAAATTCAAGAAGATTGAAATCATACAAGCATCTTCTCTGATCACCATGGGATGATATTAAAATTCAACTACAATGAAAACACTCATCAACATTCAAACACATGGAGGCTAAACCATGTTATTAAACAATGAATGGGTTACCAATGAGTTCAAAAAAGAAATAAAAATTTACATAAAAACAAATGAAAATGAACACACAACAACCCAAAATATATGAGACACAGTGAAAGCAGTCCTGAGAGGGAAGTTCATAGCATTACATGTTTACTTCAAGAAGCAAGAAAAATCTCAAATAAACAATCTAATGTTATACATAAAAGATCTAGAAAAAGGACAACCAAAGAGCTCAGAGTAAGTAGAAGGGAGGAAACAATAAAGATCCGAGCAGAAATAAATGACATAGAAACTAAAAAAATAATACAAAAGATCAATGAAAACAAGAGGCGGTTCTTTGAAAAGATAAACAAGATTGACAAACCTTTAACCAGACACATCAAGAAAAAAAGAGAGAAGGCACAAGTAAATAAAATCAGAAATGAATGAGGAGAAGTAACAACTGACGTCACAGAAATACAAAGAATTTTAAGAAAAATACTATCAATAACTATATGCCAACAAATTGGACAACCATGGAAAATAGTTAAATTCCTAGAAACATACAATCTACCAAAACTGAATCAAGAAGACTAAAAAAAAAAAAAAACCTGAATAGATTGATTACAACAAATGAAATTGGAGCAGTAAAAAACAAAATAAAATTTTAAAAACTCCCAGCATACAAATGCCTGGACCGGATGGATCCACAGGCAAGGTTTACCAAATATTCAAAAAAAAGAACTAACACCTATCCTCTTCAAACTATTCCAAAAAATTAAAAGAGGAAAGAAGACATCTACACTCTTTTTACAACTCCTCTGGTTTTGGAGTTAGGATAACTCCACTACAAAGAAAGAAAATTATAAGCCAATATCTCTGATAAACATAGATGCTAAAATAAATATCAACAAAATATTAGCAAACCGGATCCTGCAATACATTAAAACGATTGCACACCATGATCAAGTGAGACTTATTCCAGGGATGCAAGAGTGATACAGTATTCACAAATCAATAAGTGCGATACATCACATAGACAAAGTAAAAGATAAAAATCACATGATCAGATTCAGAAAAAGCATTCAATAAAATCCAGTACCTATTTATATTAAAACTCTCATCAAAGTGAGAATAGAGGGGTCATACTTCAACATAATAAAGTATATATATGAAAAACCTATAGCCAACATCATACACAATGGGCAAAAATTAAAAGCATTTCCCTTAAGATCAGGAACAAGGCAGGGAGGTCCACTTTCACTACTCTTATTCAACAAGTATTGGAAGTCCAAGACATAGAGATCAGAGAAGAAGAAAAAATTAAAGGCATCCAAATTGTAAGGAAGGAAATAAAAGTGTCATTATTTGCAGACAACATGATATTGTACATAGAAAATACTAAAAATTCCACCAAAAAAAACTACTAGATTTAACAAATAAATATAGCGAAGTAGCAGGATACAAAACTAGATATTCAGAAATTGGTGACACTTTTAAACACAAGTAACGAACTATCAGAAAGAGACACTGTGAAAACAACCCTATTTACCATTGCAACAACAAATAATGTACCTAGGAGTAAATTTAGCCATGGAGGTAAAAGACATGTACTCAAAAAACTATAGTCCCAGTCAGCGTGCCTCAGTGCTTGAGCATCAACCTGTGAACCAGGAGGTTTGATTCCCAGTCAGGGCACATGTCCCGGATGCAGGTTCCATTCCCAGTGTGGGGCATGCAGGAGGCAGCTGATCAATGATTCTCTTTCATCATTGATGTCTCTCTCTCTCTCCCTCTCCCTTCCTCTCTGAAATCAATAAAAATATATTTTATAAAACTATAGGACACATAGCCCATGGACACAGACAATAGGGTAGTAAAGACCTGAGGAGTGTAGATGCTGGGAGGAGGCGAGTAAAAGGGGGAAAATAGGAGATATCTGTAATACCAATCACAATAAAACACATATTTAAAAAATAAATAAAAAGCAACATCAGAGGTAGGGAAGACACATCCTATTGTTTCTGAACAATGTATTCTTTCTTTACATCTCCCTTTCACACCTCTCCTAATACCAGTTGATAGGTAAAAGTTGCACTTGCACTCATTTCCTTTAATTATACAAAATCTTATACTTGAACTTAAGAGCTCTACTGTTGGCTGAAATAGAGGACTCTGCTTTAAAAAAAAAAACACAACAACACTCTAAGACATTGAAGAAAAAATTAAGGAAGATACAAATTAGAAGCATCTACCATGTTCATGGATTGGAAGAATTAACATCATTAAATTGTCCATCCTACCCAAAGCAATCTATAGATTCAACACAATCCCTATTAAAATACAAACAGCATATTTCACAGATCTAGAAAACATACTCCAAAAATTTATATGGAACCACAAAAGACCCCGAATAACCTCAGCAATTTTGAGAAAGGAGAACAGAGTTAGAAGAATCACAATACCTGATTTCAAACTATACTAGAAGGCCATTATAATCAAAACAGGCTGGTACTGGCATTATACTAGTAGATCAATGCAATAGAACAGAGAGCCCAGAAATCGACCCATACTTTTAGGTCAATTAATATTTGACAAAGGAGGCAAGAGCATACAATGAGGAAAAGGCAGTCTCTTCAATAAATGGCATTGGGAAAACTGGACAGATACATGCCAAAAAACGAAACTAGACCACCAACTTACACCATACACAAGAATAAACTCAAAATGGATAAAAGATTTAAATGTAAGTCGTGAAACCATAAAAATACTAGAAGAAAACATAGGCAGTAAAATCTCAGACATCTCTCATAACAATATTTTTGTTGCTATTATCTCCTTGGGTAAGGGAAACTAAGGAAAAACTAAACAAATGGGACTATATCAAAATTAAAAGCTTCTGCACAACAGAAGAAACCATAAACAAAATGAAAAGGAGCCCACTGTATGGGAGCACATATTTGCCAATGAGACATCTGATAAGAGGTTAATTTTCAAAATATATCAAGAACTTATACAACTCAACACCAAGAAAACAAACAATCCACTTAAAATTGGGCAAAGGAATTGAATAAACACTTCTCCAAAGTGGACATGCAGATGGCCAAGAGACATATGAAGAAATGTTCAATGTCACTAATCATCAGAGAGATACAAATTAAAACAACAATGAGGTATCACCTCACACTTGCCAGATTGGCTCCTATCAACAAATCAAAAACAGTAGGTACTGGCGAGAACGTGGAGGAAAGGGAACCCTAGTGCCTTGTTGGTGGGAATTCAGCCTGGTGTAGCATAGTAGAAAACAGTATGGAATGTCCTCAAAAAAAGTTAAAAATGGAACTACCTTTTGACCCAGTGATCCCACTTTTGGGAATATATCCTAAGAATCCCAAAACACTATTTGAAAGAATAGATGCACCTCTATGTTAATAGCAGCACTATTCACAATAGCCAAGGTCTGGAAACAGACCAAGTGCCCATCAATAGATGAGTAGATAAAAAATCTGTGGTGCATTTGCACAATGGAATACCTCACAGCCATAAAAATGAAGAAAATCTTGCCTTTTATGACAGCATGGATGGACCTGGAGAGTATTATGCCAAATGAAAGAAGCCAGTCAGAGAAAGACAAATACCATATGATCTTATATATATGTGGAATCTAATATTCAAAATAGACAGACAAAATAGAAATAGAGTCATGGATACACAGAAGAGACTGAAAGCTGTCAGAGGGGTTGGGGAGTGGGGGACTGGATGAAAGAAGGTGAAGGGATTAGTGAAAGAACCCATAGACACAGACTGCCGTGTGGTGGTGGCCGGAGGGAAGGAAGGGCGGGGGCTGGGTGGAGATGGGCAAAGGGTGTGGGGGAATGGGGCCATCTGCAATAGTACCAACAATAAAAATAAAGTTTAAAAATTAGCAATCTTTCAGATAAACATTTTTTAAAGTGTTTGTTTGACAGGAATAAAAATAAATTAAATCTAGGACTGTGAGTTGAAATAGAATGTAAAATAGTTTAAGATCCCTATGGTGTACTGTTCTTTCTATTAGACATCAATATATACAAAAAGCACAAAGACTTCATGGAACCCGTCAAAAAATTACCCCAGCTCCCCACTAATATCATAAACACTGGTCCTGCTGATCAGCCATTTAAATGGGTATTGAATGACACAGCAGTCTTTCACTGTTATACAGCTAGAGCTAAGGAAAACTTCAGAGAAGAAGCAATGAACTAGATTATGTCATTGGGAAATGTGGCTGTAACATGGATCATTCAAGACTTGTTAGCTATATGTAACACAATGCCCAATTAAAAGTACTCAAAGAAATAGTTGTTTATTGTCTCTCTCAATAAGAACTCTGGAGTTCGGCAGTCCCATGGTTGATGTAGTAGCTTATGATGTTTGTTCCACTATTCTGCTCCACCATCATTTGGTATGTTGGTGATAATGCTGCTTAAGGTTTTAAGATGACCATAGCAGTGGTAAGGATCATGTCTTCATAGAGCAACTTTCAAATGAATAAAGAAGTCAGTCTTTTCATGTGTCAGAGACTTTCAGCAGACTCTCCAGCTATCTTGTTGGCCAAAACTGCTTCATTATCCAATTCACAAATCACTTGTTGTCAAAGACAAATGGGGTTCCCGTGACTGACTTAAAGAACAAAATGGTTTAGCCCAGCAGGCATGGCTCAGTTGGTTGAGCATCATCGCATGCACCAGGAGGTCGCCAGTTTGATTCCAGGTCAGGGCACATGCCTGGGTTGCAGGTTTAGTTCCCAGTAAGGGGTGTGCAGGAGGCAGCTAATCAATGTTTCTCTCTCAACAATGTTTCTATCTCTCTCTCCCTCTCCCTTCCTCTGTCTGAAATCAATAAAAACATACTTTAAAAAGAATATAATTATCTCTTAAAACACTAGTTGGGTGGCCTTTATTTGGAGAATAATATTATCCCATGCCTGAGAAAAATTGGCCTTCTTTAGGAAAGAAGAAGGGATATGACTATGGAAAAAGAAAACACCAATATCTGCCACAAAATTATATACGACATTTTTTCACCTGAAAAACCTGATAAACTTCTGACTTTTAACCAATTCTGAAAGCAGAGAGGCTAACTGAGGAAATTACTCCCTTCTCCCAGCAATCTGAGGCAAGTTCATATCAAACACCAAGCAGGGTGCCTGTCTCTCAGTGCCTGTGTGATGAATCAATGAGAAGGGCCTGCAATTGTTGCTTCGCTTTCTCTAGTAATGATCTTGCAAATGGAGATGACTCTTTGGCATTTCTTAAGCAAGTCAGCATGGGGACACACTAGTGATGCTGACTGTCCTAGAGACTGTAGGGTCCAGTACTGAACGAGGTCAGGGGAACTCAGAAGTCTTTTATTCTCTCCGAAAAGGAATAACAACAAGACAACTCATTGAAAAGATGCTAGTAGTATTGTTATAGTCAGTGCAAGAAGCAAACACTCAAAACAAATGTAAGTGTTATGTTTTATAAGATACTTAGTAAAAGGGATAATTATTTAAAGTATAAAAATGATACTACAACAGGCATATGTTATATGTACAATTTGAATGTGTATAACACAATTAGAACATTCTATACTCAGAGAGAAAAGATGATTAAGGAGCATGAAAATTTTGAGGATAGCTCTGTAAATCAATGACCAGACCAGATATGCATACTTATTGACAAAAGCAAGTTCTAATACAGAAACTTAAATAAGGTAGAGGAGAACTCTGACTAATCAAAATATTATTCCCTTCTGGCATTTATTGAAGAAGAAAAATAAACTAGAAGTGGAAATAACATTTCAGAGATTCAACAGACTTGAGTTCTGAGAGATTAAATGCAGGTGGAGTAATGAATGATAAGAATAGTGGAGTAAACCTAGCTGATTCTATCGCAGCTTGTATAAGATAACCTGTTCTTTCGCTTTTTATTTTATTGTCTTTTCTGGCTTCTTATTTGAGCCATTGGGATAATAGGGGCCCTCTCCAAATCCAGCCTTTATGTAGTTAAAATCTTGCATAACAAAAGGCTAATATACAAATGACCAAATGGTGGAATGACTGGTCACTATGATGCGTGCTGACCACCAGGGGGCAGACACTCAACGCAGGAGCTGCCCCCTGGTGGTCAGTGTGCTCCCACAGGGGGAGTGCCGCTCAGCCAGAAGCCAGGCTCACAGCTGGCAAGCACAGTGACAGTGGTGGGAACCTCTCCCGCCTCCGTGGCAATGCTAAGGATGTCCGACTGATGGCTTAGGCCCCCTAAGCCATCAGTAGGACATCCCCCCAGGGCTCCAGGACTGTGAGAGGGCACAGGCCAGGCTAAGAGGACCCCCCCCCAAATTTTGTGCACCGGGCCTCTAGTAGTAATATAAAAAAATGGAGTACTTCATCATCACCTAAAAGCAAGGGATTACTACTGATTTACTAGAAAGCCTTTCTCAAGATAAGGCCAAATTTTGTACAAAGGATTGAACTCTTTGTGTGCATGCTAACATGGAGTAGCCTTACACCTGGAACCCTCAAATATAGCAAGTTCACCTTTGCTAATATATATATTTTTTATTTTATTTTTTTTGGGGGGGAAGGGTCAAAAGATCTTCATTCTTTTAGATCCAGAGAAAAATTCTAGAAGATAAAAAAGAAAGTATCACAAAACATAGCATGATGTTGGTAAAATAATAATAAAACATATGGATAGGATTTTATGTTTTAAATTTTTGTAGTATATTTAGTTCAAAATAGATAATAATTATACATCTTGCAATAGACGAAGATATCAGTAGAGGCACATGAAATTGTACTCTTGAGCTCCAAATGACTAAGTTGGAAGCATTCAAACTCCAAAAAGGGACCATTCAGAGGCTGTAACGGGCTTAGTGCTATTTAAAGTAATGAAGCACTTTCTCTACTTTCTGGATTCATTTCACCACATGATTTCCTCAGCAGGTCAGATATAGATTTGCAGTAAGTGGGAAATATTTTCCAGGAATAAAACAACTGATTCCTGAGGAGCAGCTAACTTAGCTTTTCCAAATAATAACGTTTTTATTATTATTTTGGTCTGACATGCCTTGGTTTCTCAGAAGGTGGTCACTGATGTTCTCAAACTCTCCCTGATCTTGCCAGACCCTCTACTTCGTGTGCACTGAGCACTCCTGAGAGGCAGTGACTACCAGCTGTGTGACCCTGAGTGAGCTACTCAACTTCCTGCGCTTAGTCTCTTTGGCTCTAAAAGATTAATAATAGTACCTGCCTCATGCAGCTCTGAATGAGGAATAAATCAGTGCTTTTTAAAAAAAGGCCTTGGCACAAAGTAGGTACTCAATAAACCTCAGCCTTTATTCCCCCTGTTATACAACAAAGCTTTCCCCTGGTGTCAATAATGATCGTTTTGTTCACCTTCTTTTTTTTCTTACAAGCAAAGCCCTAGTTCAGAATGCCTAAGTCTCTTAGATCTGAAGAGGAAATAATTTCCTTTCTAATGCCCAACCCTTTTAAGTTTGGTCTCACAATGAGAAGAACTAACTGAAGCCATCTCATTTGTATCTAGTTCTTTCTATGCTTCCCAGAGCATTTTACATTCATTATTCATTTGGATCTCTCAATAATACTGTACAGGATATACAATATCAATTCTTATTAGGCCAATATTTAAAAAAGGGGACAATAAAAAAGAGAGTAATGCTTTGCTTAATGGTTGTGCTGCTACCGAATGGCAGAGGGGCCTAAATGCCAGAGTTTAGAACACCCAGTGTTCTTCCAGCTATGCAAGTTAAGATAGTCCGATTCCTCTGGGGCAGATGAAACCGTTCTATTTATATTAACAAAAGTCCACACTGTATTCAGATTTCCCCAGTTTTCCCCAAATGTCCTTTTTCTGGCGTACGATCCCATTCAGGATATGACATTACATTCAGTAGTCGTTGACTTACTTACTTTGAGTAAACCAGTTTCTCAGACGTCCTTATCTTTGATGACCTGACAGTTCTGAGGCGCACTGGTCAGGTGTTGTGTAGAATGTCTCTGAACTGGGATTTGTTTGATGTTTTTCTAATGATGAGCCTGGAGTTATGGTTTTGGGGGAGGATACTACAAAGGTAAAGTCCATTCTCATCACATCATGCTATACACATGGCCTATCACCAATGACGTTAACCTTGATCCAGGCTCGTGTTTGTCCCCTTGCAATACTATACTCTGGCGGGAAGTCAACACACACACTCACACTTAAGGAGCGGGGAATATCTACACACATTATTTGAAAATCTTTTGCATGGGAGTTTTCCTATCGTAATGTATATATTTCCTTATTCAATCATTTATTTATGTCAGTATGGATTCATGAATATTTATTTTATAGTTTGGGTAATAATCCAATGCTACTTAATTTTTTACTTGAATTGTTCCAGCTTTGGTTACTGGGAGCTCCTTCAGTTGGCTCTTCTGTCCTTCTGGCATCCCCAACCATTGTGATTTTTTTCTGAGCACTTTCTTACTTTCTTTCCTTTCTTTCTTTTTTTTTTTTTTTTTTTTTTGTGTGTGTGTGTGTGTGTATGTGGCGCAAGATGCTCCAGGCTCATCTTGCGTATTTATAGCCCTAGTCCTAGAGTAAGTCATTTCTCCAAGGAGCCCTGGTTCCTTTTATTGGAACCAAGATCTGGGCACTAGGTTCTCCCATTCTAATTATTTTTTAGCCACACAGCACTAACAAAGATGCTTCATTCTGGCTGCACCTGTGTGAACTGGGAACTCTGGCAGAAGAGCTCAGCTCCAGAGAACAGTAATCCCCCAAATTACTTCTTTTCTTTCAAAGAATAGGTCAGTCTAAGCAGAAACAGATAAGCAAATAATTTACATTAAAAACTAAGACGAACCATCAGGTTTGCAGTATTGCAACCAACACAACCTAGTTACAACAGAACTGCAGAAGGATGCTTAGGATATCAGAGTCATTTGTCGGGGGTCCTCAGGGAGAATACTGTTCTGTTCGTATCTTCAGCTTTGCCACATAACAAACACAGCATGGTGTGCTCCTGAAATTCATCCATGATACTGAATGTCTATTCATGCCTGGCTACTACGTGATGACAATTCTAACAGATGATCATAGGTAACTAGTTCTTCATCTTCCTCTTTCAAAGATTTGTTTGTGATTAGCATAAAATCCCACTTACTGCACACTGCACAGCCAGTAAAGTTCAGCAGGAAAGATCCATTCTCCAGGCAAATGTTACCCCTATTGGGATATTCCCTCTCCACACAGTCCCCACAAATGGCGATGCCATTAACAGAGAAGTGCTAAAATATATATTTTATTAAGTTCAAGATAGCACACTCATTTTAGTGTTCCGGGCCTCATGGTTTAAGCAACTGCATGTAAGTAGAAGTTATTTTCAAGGAGACAAAGAGTTATTTTAAAAGAAAATTACAAGAGGCTCTCCTGGAATAAGAGTTTATGTGAATTTCCTTCTTAGGTAATGAGAACTGCAGCAGATTGGTTAATATATTTCATCCTATTTTCACCAGCTTTCATTGGAAGAACTCAGAGCTTTTGCAAGATAAGCCAACTTTCAGCTACATAGGAAGTTACATATTCTGGGTAGACATCAAGTGTCTCTTGGTAGTTTCCATGGGTAGACACTGGTAAACCTTGAAGCTCAGAGCAAGTTACAGCAAGGCCCAGACACAGCACAGAAGAGTGCTGATAAAGGTAGTCTCTGGATATGGCTAAAGCAAGACTATGAGAAAGATGAACTCCCTCCCTCTACTATAGGGAAGATCACCCTTACAGATTTGGTTGTTAAAAATTGGGCAGTTACCCACCTACCTAAACACTAAGATCACATAAGCTCTTCTTCAATGACATTAAAACTGTCATAGTCCAATATATATACTAAAGGCCCATTGCATAAAATTTGTGCACTGGGGGGAAAGGGAGGGGTCCCTCAACCCAGCCTGTGCCCTCTTGCAGTCCAGCGGACCTAAGCTATCGGTTGAACATCCTTAGCACTGCTGCAGAGGTGGGAGAGGCTCCCACCACCACTGTTGCACTCGCCAGCCGTAAGCCCAGTTTCTGGCTGAGCGGTGCTCCCCCTGCATTGAACATCTGCCCCCTGGTAGTCAGTGTACGTCATAGCAACCAGTTGTGTCTTTTGGGTGATTTGCATATTAGCCTTTTATTATGTAGGATATATATATTCATGCAGGAGTCTGTCCAGGTTCTCGCAAATACTTATTTTCAGATTATATTTGACAATATGTGTATAATACTTGGAAGTTGATGTGATGATATCACATGCCAGAATTTGGAAGTCTGAGATAAATGCATGACCACAAAGATGAAGACAGAAATATCCAAATTCAAGTGTAGCCAACTCCTACTCTATGAGTATTTGACACTGCAGATTCTGGTTTCATTTAGCACCTCAGTGTCAAGTCCATATCTGCTGTTATGAAAGCAGTTTCATTTCTACTCCACAGCTTTATTTGAATCCTGATAAAATGTGCTTTGTTCTACATATGGGAATAAGCTTTTTGATAAAGCAATTTCTAAGAAATATACTGACCAAACAATTTTTCTTTAATTGAATTTATTGGAACGAAATTGGTTAATGAAATTATACACGTTTCAGATATACAATTCTATAGTACATTACCTGTATATTGTATTGTGTGTTTACCACCCCAAGTCGAATCTTCTTCCATCACCATTTATCCCTCCTTTGCTGTCTTTCATCTCCCCCTCCCCCTTCCTTCTGTCAATCACCATACTGATGTCTGTCCATGAGTCTTTCTTTTTTTCTTTGCCTAGAGCTCTCCCCTACGATGAAAAAGTAAAAAGCAATACCATTCCAATGGGAAGGGAACCTCTTTCTTCCCCTCTCCCTTCGTGGTCAAGAGTTGTCCTATCAGAATGACTTTCTGCCTTTCCTCTGAGTCCCTTATAAGGAAAAGAAGCAAGAATTCCTAGACCCTAAAGAGCATGTTCAAGAGACTGAAAAGATTAACCATTCCTCTCCTCCCGTAGTCATTCCTGCACAGTAAACAAAAAGTTAGAAAACTTCCTCTCCAAGAAAGGCCAAGAGATTAGTCCCTGAGGAGATAGATGGAGGATCTTTACCTCAAACATGTTTGCAGTTCTGGAGCTCCACATAAGAATATCTGGATTCCAAATGAAGATTGACTTGTAAATCATAATAAGCAATACACTAATCATGGTGTTTTCATAAGATTAAGGGCACAGCCCTGGCTGGTGTGGCTCAGTAGGTTGGGCAACATCCTTTGCACTTAAAGATTGCTGGTTGGATTCCCAGTCAAGGCACATACATGGGTTGTAGGCTTGATCTCTGGTAGGGGTTGTTTAGGAGGCAGCTGATTAGTGCTTCACTCTCACATCAATATTTCTTTTTCTCTCTCCCTTCCTCTCTCTCTAAAAATCAATTGTAAAAACCACCATATCTTTAGGTGAGGATTACAAAAAAAATTAAGGCCTGGCCCGTGTGGCTAAGTGGTGGAGTGTCAACCTATGAACCAGGAGGTCATGGATTTGATTCCTGGTAAGGGCATATGCCCAGTGTGGGACATGCAGGAGGCAGCTGATTAATGATTCTCTCTCATCATTGATGTTTCTATCTCTCTCTCCCTCTCCCCTTCCTCTCTGGAATCAATAAAAACATATCTTAAAAAATATTATGGGCACATAAATACATAATCTTTACAATTGGTGAGATTGGGATTGAAGTTTGCCTTTTAAAACATTTCACCTTTCTCAAACTTTATTTCTTTCAAAAGTATTTCTTTTGTCATTGAAGTTCAGTTCTTTAATCATACTATTAGCTATTATACTAATTTTTTTAATATTTCAAGGAAAACTATTTTAAATATAATAATGTTACATGCAATAAACATTAATATTTCAAGGAAAAAGATTCTAAATATAATATTACCAAAACTGTACTAACATTGTATAATATCACAAAAGTTGTAGGAAATATTAAAAATCTGCAAATAACAGGATTACTACTATTATATTCTAAAATATTTTTTCTCTGACTCTATTTTTGTTCATTAGTTTATATTGTTCATTATATTCCACAAATGAGTGAGATTACGTGATATTTATCTTTCTCCGACTGGCTTATTTCACTAAGGATAATGCTCTCCAGGTCCATCCATGCTGTTGCAAATGGTAAGAGTTCCTTCTTTTTTACAGCAGCGTAGTATTCCATTGTTTTCTAATCCACTCATCTGCTGATGGGCACTTAGGCTGTTTTCAAATCTTAGCTATGGTAAATTGTGCTGCTATGGCCATAGGGGTGAATATATCCTTTCTGATTGGTGTTTCTGATTATTATTTTTTTTCAATTGAATCTTTATTGTTCAGATTATTACATTAGTTACTCTATTTTTCCCACCATAACTCGCCTCCACCCAGTTCCCATCCCACCCTCCGCCCTCACTCCCCACCCACTGTCCTCATACATAGGTGCAGGATTATTGTCCAATCTCTTCCCTCACCCCCACACCCCTTCCCCCCCCCCAAGAATAGTCAGTCCATTCCCTTTCTATGTCCCTGATTCTATTACAATCACCGGTTCATACTGTTCATCAGATTATTTATTCACTTGATTTTTAGATTCCCTTGTTGATAGATGTGCATTTGTTGTTCATAATTTGTATCTTTACCTTTTCTTCTTCTTCCTCTTCTTAAAGGATACCTTTCAGCATTTCATATAATACTGGTTTGGTGGTGATGAACTCCTTTAGCTTTTTCTTATCTGTGAAGCTCTTTATCTGGCCTTCACTTCTGAATGATAGCTTTGCTGGATAAAGTAGTCTTGGTCGTAGGTTCTTGGTATTCATCACTTTGAATATTTCCTGCCACTCCCTTCTGGCCTGCAAAGTTTCTGTTGAGAAATCAGCTGACAGTCGTATGGGTACTCCCTTGTAGGTAACTGAGTTTCTTTCTCTTGCTGCTCTTAAGATTCTCTCTTTGTCTTTTGCTCTTGGCATTTTAATTATGATGTGTCTTGGTGTGGTCCTCTTTGGATTCCTTTTGTTTGGGGTTCTCTGCGCTTCCTGGACTTGGAAGTCTATTTCTTTCACCAGGTAGGGGAAGTTTTCTGTGATTATTTCTTCAAATAGGTTTTAAATATCTTGCTCTCTCTCATCTTCTGGCACCCCTATAATTCGGATGTTGGTACGCTTGAAGCTGTCCCAAAGGCTCCTTACACTATCTTCGTATTTTTGGATTCTTTTTTCATTTTGCTTTTCCGGTTGGGTGTTTTTTGCTTCTTTGTATTTCAAATCTTTGACTTGATTCTTGCGACCGTCTGGTCTGCTATTGGGAGTCTGTATAATATTTTTTATTTCAGTCCGTGTATTCTTAATTTCTAGTTGGTTCTTTATCACAACATCGAGGGTCTCATTAGATTTCTTGAGGATCTCACTACATTTATCGGCAGTCTCACCAGTCTTCTTGAAGATCTCACTACATTCATCAGCGATCTCACCAGTCTTTTCGAGGCCCTTATTAAATTTATCGGCGGCTTCTAGACAGTTCTTTAAAGACCTTAAAAGTGTGGTTTTGAACTCTATATCCAACAGTTTGCTTTCTTCCAATTCTGTTGTTTGTGTCCTGTTTCTTTGTCTCGGCATTTTTTATGCTTCGCTGTGTCGATAGAGTGCCTTTCTGTGCTAAGTGTCCCAATTACCTGAGGTAGACACTCTTGGTGCAGCCCCTTGTGGGCTTTGTGCACAGTCTTGTTGTAGTTAAGCCTTGATTGTTGTAATTATCACTGTGAGGAATTGACTTCCAGGCCAATTGGCTGTGAGAATCAGCTGTGTCTGCAGTGGGAGAACTTCTGTGCTGGAAACACCCCTCTGGGGCTAGACTTGCTTCGATGGGGCTTTGGTGCTCACTGAGTCTTCCCCCTGAGTGTGTCTTTTATGGTTCTAAGGAGCTGCAAACTGGATGGTCCCACTCTGACCTCTGGGCTTCCTGGATCCTGGATCTCTAGGGAGGTGCTAATCTAGCCTTTGCCTGAGGTTATCCAGCAAAAGTCTCCCTGCAGGGCTTGGGCGGGGTGGGTCCCACGGGATCAATAGGGTGGGGTTAGCAATTATGGCTGCTCTCAGTCTTGCCCTCAGAGTAATTGCTGCAAGCCCCATGGAGAGAAAGCTGCCCTAAGGTTCTGAGCGATGCCAGACAGTCCCGCTTCTCCCGTATGAGTCTGGGTCTCTAGCGACTCTCCTGGAACTGGAGCTCAGAGCCTGAGACTCCCTCCCGATTGAAAACGACAACCGCGCCCTCAGCCGCCAGCCCTCTCCGCATGCACTCCGCACCTTAGTATTTTACTTCAGCACTGTGCCTCCTTTGAGTCTCGGTATGTTTTTCTCTTTCCTCCTACTTGTAGAACTTCCACTCAGCCAGCCTTCCTGTGGTTCTGGATGATATCTGTTCCATCTTTTAGTTGTATTTTTGAAGTGGTTGCTCAAGGCAGCAAACTCCGGTGTTTACCTATGCCTCTATCTTGGTTTCTCCTCTGATTATTATTAATTACTAGGGGTCCGGTGCACGAAATTCGTGCACTGGCTGTGTCTGTGTGTGGGGGGGGGGGGAGAGTGTCCCTCAGCCCAGCCTGCCCCCTCTCACATACGGGGAGCCCTCAGGCGTTGACCCCCATCACCCTCCAATCGCAGGATCGGCCCCTTGCCCAGGCCTGACGCCTCTGACAGAGGTGTCAGGCCTGGGCAGGGGACCCCCAGACCCCTCCGATTGCTGGCTCTGCGCCTTGCCCAGGCCTGATGCCTCAGCCAGAGGCGTAGACCCCCATCACCCTCTGATCACCTGATCGTCCCCTTGCCTAGGCCTGACGCCTCCGCCAGAGGTGTCAGGCTTGGACAGGGGATCCCCATCTCCCCCCGATCACTGGCTCTGGCCCCCGCCCAGGCCTGAGGCCTCTGGCCCAGGAATCATGCCTGGGCAGGGGACCCCCATCTCCCTCTGATCGCTTGCTCCACCCCCCGCCCAAGCCTGACGCCTCTGACCCAGGCCTAATGCCTCAGCCAGAGGAGTTGACCCTCATCACCCTCCGATCACCAATCACCGGATCGGCCCCTTGACCAGGCCTGAGGCCTCCGGCAGAGGTGTCAGGCCTGGGCAGGGGACCCCCAGCTCCCTACGGTTGCAGGCTCCGCCCCTGCCCAGGCCTAACGCCTCTGGCTGAGGCATCCGGCTCGGGCAGCGGGGACCCGCAGCTGCAGCGGCCCCGTGATCATGGGCTTCGCTTTAGGCCCAGGCAAGGGACCCCTAGCTCCTGGGACTGCCAGCTTTGACCGTGCCCAGCTCCCATCGCTGGCTCCACCCCTACTTCCTGCTATCACTGGCCAGGGTGGCAAAGGCGCCTGATTCTCCGATCATGGCTGGGGGGCAGGGCAAAGGCGGCCCCAGGGCCGCCTTTGCCCTGCCCCCCAGCTCTTAGCTCCCCCCTGGGTTTTTGATCACTGTCAGTGGAGGGGGCTTCTTCCTGCTTTCCCTTTCGCCTCCCTGCATTGTGCCTGCATATGCAAATTATCCGCCATCTTGTTGGCAGTTAACTGCCAATCTTAGTTGGCAGTTAATTTGCATATAGCCCTGATTAGCCAATGAAAAGGGTAGCTCGTACGCCAATTACCATTTTTCTCTTTTATTAGTGTTGATAATATTAAGTATGTCTTTGATAGTAAAATAAGAGTAGACAAATCACTGTTCCAATACAGAGGTATGGGAAGCATTATGCCTTGACCTTGAGGCAGAAACCTTACTGGAACCTGAGAATGCGCTACTGAGTCTCAGGTTCAGTCTGGTACAAGGATGAAGTGGCTTTTCTAACAGTGAGGACGGCAAAAATGAGAGCTGTGCTGAGTAACAGATATGTTTACCCCAGAGCTAATAATTAATGTAAAAAATTGCAAGTGACTTACCAGTTGATTAAAGGGAAAGGTTATGTAAATTATACCAGGAGTCCACAAACGGTTTTCTATAAGGCACCAGGCAGTGAATACTTTCAGCTTTGAAGGCCATATGATTTCTGCCGAAACTGCTCAGCTCTACTGTGGAAGCATGAAAGCAATAATAGAAAACAGACAAATGAACACGTGGAATTCCAATAAAACTTTATAGGCACTGATATTGGGATTCCACACCATCTTCAGTTGTGAGGAATTCTTCTTCTTTTGAATTTTTTCAGCCATTTGACAATTTATGAACCATGCTTAGCTTGCAGGCTGTACAAGAACAGGGGGATGACCAAATTCACACATGGACAAACCTGTTTCTCTATTTGGTGGAGTTCTACGCAGGCCCTAGAGATCTTGTACATAGCAACGAGTAATTCATTGTCTTCATCTCTGTGCTTCTGAAATCATATCTGTTATCCTCAGTGTTTGTTTTAAGACTCCAGCTCGATTCCACAACATAACCCTCAAAGAAAAAGAGTTTCAAGAGTAAGAATCAAGCCTGTTTATTATTTTAAAAATCTGTGATACTCTGCAAATACTTTTGTCTATATTTCCTATTGTTAATATTCTCAAAAAAGAGCTTATAAGAATGAGCATGAGGAAGTCTAAGCTCCTTATGTCAATAGCCAGGTCCTGAAAATGAAAAAAAAAAAGTGGGTTTTTTTGCAGATGGGATAACTCAGTGATGGATCAAAACTCCACACAATCAACCCTCTATCCCACTGGTACCTTCTCTGCTTTCCCATTCTTCCAGATGCTTCGGAGAACTGTCTCACTGTCATAATACACACGCAGTGTCACTATATCACAGTCTTATGAAACATGGGACTATGATCTGAAAAAAAGTGGGCTTCACTCATAGATTCACTTGCAATATCACTGCATTTTTGTATCTGGGCAAGAAAAATTCAATACAGGACACAAAATAAAAACATTCGGTAAGCACAATACAGAATATCAGGAAATGTTGGCATTGTTTTCATTTTTCTTGTCACTAATTTCATCAGTGAGTAATACTGCCATAAAAATTTGATTCTTTTTTTAAAAAATGTTATGCCCTAGATACATTCATTGAAATAATTGTTTAATTTTTTTTTTCTTTGAACTAAAATGTTTCCAGCTCAATAATCTGAGCCTAAAGTTGCATCTGTATAATTTGGACCTAATATTTACTTGAAATATATAAAAAATTCCAAATCAGAAAATTTATGATTCAGGTTGCCCCTCATTTTACTTGGGGATCAATATTCTGGTTTAGAATTATGATTTATATGAAAATGTCACAAATCATCGCTCTTTCTCTCTAAAACTTCTTGGATAATGTATTTGAAGACTCCAATAATATGCTTCTTTGTAGCATGGGATTTGTGTAAGTCAACTTTATTTGCAGTCTTTTTTTTACTCCTTTGAAGCAAATAAGTAAAATGAGGGTAGGAGATGAAGCAACCTTTTATCTTGGGAATATTCTCCATTAAGAAATGTTCTAGATAGAACGTCCTTCAGCTAAGCAGCAGGATTCTTGGTCCTCTGTCAATGCTGTGGAGAGGAAGAGTGGAGAGGTTTCTATTAGTGCCCATCTCTCAAACCTTTTATAGCATCTGCTGAAGGGGGTGTAGAAGTTCAGGTCAAATCAACAACACTGCTGCATGCTTCCTGATTTTTCTGCTTGATACCTTGTACATCCCAGCACAGATCTTTCTACATGATCCTGGCATTAGAAAATGTTTTTTTTCCAACTATAATTTTTTATCAAAAAATGGAAATATTGCTTAATTTCAGTGACAGGCATTCAATAAGCAAGTGTGTGCCCTGGCTAACGAGCTAATGTATTTATTATGCAAGCATAAGGCACACAGAAGAATACCTTCTTCTGAATGACTTTTAACTTTGCTTTATTCTCTTTTAAATAAAAACATCCATACACACAGAGATGGCTCTATTACCTTTTAATGTAATGCATCTTATAAAAGAAAGACGTCCACAAGTAACTCCCAGAGCGGTCCTGACACTCAGCGTTTAGTTATTTCCTAGTGTCACAGAATGGGTGGCCTAGATGCAGAGGGGGAAACCATGTGCTTACAGACAAGCAGCGGCACCAGAGCACCAACCACATCCAGTGACATAGTTGTATTGGCATCGCCGTCATCTTTGCCTAAACAACCAGTGAGGGCAGGAGACTGGAACAGCACACAAGAAGCAGAACAGGGTCAGATGTAAAGTAGAAACATATAAGTCAGGGTGAGGATGCATTTTAAAGTCGATTGACAATTACATTTATCCAACTGAGAAATATTAATTGACCACCTCTATGTACCAACAACTGTCCTAAACCAGGGGAATACCGCAGTGAGTAAAAGAGACCTTTGCTTTCACAGAACTTGCATTTTTGTGGAAGAAAAATGTGAGAAATAGAAAGAGGCAACATAAATAAGTAAAATACTTATTATATTAGAAGGTGATTGATAAAAATACAGAGAAAAAGAAAACACGGATGAGTAAAAAGAGTGTTGAGAAGAGGTATAGATGCTGGGATGTTAGTTGTGCTGTAGTCCAGAAAATACATGCTGAGTTGACATTTAAGAACTAATGGCCTTGGATACCCAGGGAAAGAGAATTCCAGGAAAGTGCGGAATCCCTGAGGCAGGAGCACGTCTGGGTCTGTGAGGAACAGCAAGAGGCCAGTGAGTGGCACTGGTACAGAATTAGTTCAGGGTCTTGCTAAACAGGGGCTCAGATAGCATATGACCTAGACCATTCCAATGATTCTGGCTTTATCCAGAATGAGACTGGAAGCTACTGCAAAGTTTTAAGCAGAGAAGTAGCAGCTCTGAAATTTCTAACATCTGTTTTAACTAGATCTCTGGATCCTAGACTAAATTGGTCTGTGAGGGACAAGGCAGAATAACAATAATCCAAGAGAGAGAAGGTGGTGGTTTGAACCAGGATGTTGGCAGAGGAAATGCAGAGAAGGGATTAGACACTAAGTGTATTTCAAATGTTGAGCTGACAGACTGGACAGTGAGTATAAGAGAACGAAGGCTATGAGGGCTCTAAGGTTTTTGGCCTGAGCAACTTGGAGAATGATGCTACCTTTAACAAAATTGGGGCAACAGGACCGGATGGGAGGATTAGAAATGGAGTTCTGAGATGCTTACTAGACATCAAGTGGATACGACACATAGGCAATTGGGTATATGAGTCTGAAATTCAAGGAAGCAATCTTGCCTGGAGATATGCTTTTTTTTATTGTTTTATTGCTTAACAAATTACAAAGAGTATTACATATGTCTCCTTTTTTTCCCGCCCTTGACAATCCCCTGGCCTCCCCTACCCCCCAGTGTCTTATGTCCATTGGTTATGCTTATATGCATGCATACAACTCCTTCGGTTGATCTCTTACCCTCCCCTCCTGCCCCCCAACCCTCCCCGGCCTTCACGCTATAGTTTGACAGTCTGTTCGAAGCTGCTCTGCCTTTGTATCTATTTTTGTTCATAAGTTTATAATGGTCTTTATTATCCATAAATGAGTGAGATCATGTGGTATTTTTCCTTCATGGAGATATGCTTTTGGATGTCATTCGCATATGAATGTTAGAAAGCTGGTCACTGGATATGGTTTCCAAGGGAGTGATGAATATGAATATAAAAATAAGTGGAGCTGGTGCCGTGAGCTGGGTCACTCCTGGGCAAAGGGGTTGATGCAATGCAGAGACTGAGTAGCAGAGAGCAGTTAGGTGGGGGGGAAACCAGGAGAATGCAGGGTGCTAAAGCCAAGTGAAGAAGGAGGAGCTTGGTCTGTTGTGTCAAATGCTGTCAATTAATCAAGCAAGATCAACACTTTGATCTTAGAACGAAGAATTGACTTTTTGATTCAGCAACTTAGAGCACCTTCGAAGGAGCAGTTTCGGTGAGTGGTGGGGAAAAGTATTGGAGTGCAATAGAGAGAGAGAATGGGAGGAGTTGAACTAGAGATGGCAATACTGTCGAAGAAAGATGCTTAGGGGAGGAGAGAAATACGGATGTAGCCAGAGAAGGAAGTGGAATCAGATGATGGGTAGTGGTAGAGAGATACAATGTGTGTGTGTGTGTCTGTGGGTGGGGGGGGGGGGGCGGGGGGAGGGCGGTGTTACATAAAGGCCATTCCTAGTACAACAAATGTCACCATAGATCAGAGGTTCTCAACCTGTGAGTCATGACCCCTTTGGGAGTTGAACGACCCTTTCCCAGGGGTCGCCTAAGACCATCGGAAAACACATATATAATTACATATTGTTTTGTGATTAATCACTATGCTTTAATTATGTTCAATTTGTAACAATGAAAATACATCTTGCATATCAGGTATTTACATGACGATTCATAACAGTAGCAAAATTACAGTTATGAAGTAGCAAGGAAAATAATTTTATGGTTGGGGGTCACCACAACATGAGGAACTGTATTAAAGGGTCACGGCATTAGGAAGGTTGAGAACCACTGCCATAGATGAATGATCTGCACCAATGTGACTTCTGAAGTGGAGGCTCTTGGCTGTGATGGTTTGTGAATCAGTTAACTCCAAATTCTCTGTTACAGATTTGGGGCAGCCATCTTTTATTTTTGTCTTTTAAGTTTCATGCCCCAAAGAGTCACTTACTATAAGAAGAGGAAATGTTATATCAGATTATGTTTATGTGACATAAACACACTGACAGGACCCAAATTCCCCAGCCTTGGCAGGCAGGGAAAGTGAAGAAAAGAGATTTCCCAGGAATAATCCTTTAAAAAAAAGTCATTTTTATTCCAGACTCTAAGGCCCTCTGCAAAGGACCCATCCCTTCTGAGAGTAGCAAGGCTAGAATTATTATCCAATAAGAGAGTGCCTTGCTGCTAGGGATTGCTGACTTATGTGGGTGGGCACTTTGAGTTCTCGGTTCTGTCCAAGCCACAGAGCCTGGGAGAAGCTTTGGTCCCTAAAGGGCATTCTGTACTCTGAAGCTGCCTCAGCTCTTTTCATTACAGTGAAACTCCTATGAGGGACGAAGCTTATCTTCTATTGCGTGTTTGCAATGTGATTGAACATATAGCTTCTGGGCAACCCACTGTTTTGAACTCCAAAGTACATTATTCCCCCAGAGGAAGGAAGGAGTTTCTATTCATTTCATCAAAGGAAGAGTAAATCGATGAAGCCTACTAAAATAACTATAATCCAAAAGTAAAAATTAACAAAAGAAGCATAAAAGACAAACATGAAATATAAATCTGTTAGGTTGTCATGTCTGTTATTCATCTTCCTGATTCTAGGATTTTAACATACAGAAGTACCAACCTTCATATATGTTCAAGATCAATCCAACAACGTATAAACATTTACACTTCTAGTCATTTACTGCAGTCTAGTATAGTAAAATTTATTCTTCTGTTTATACTTACAAAAAAGGGAAAAGGAAAAGATATGAATAATCCTATTAGTTACTCTTATAGCACCATGTAATTCTGCTTGAAATGAAATAGTGGTAATTTTCACATTCATTTATATCCTACTCTGATCAATGTTTGTCTCTCATTAGATGGTAAGCTGATGATGACAAGGACTTATTCCCCATCAAGGCACCATTTTTTCCTCAGTGCCAAGCATAGTACTTGGCAAGTGAGAAGTGGTTAAACCACATTTTTCAATAGATAATAAGTAAAGAATGAGGCAAAGAATGGAGAGATAGGGAGGAGAGGTAAAATGGGGGGCGGGCGGGAGGGAAGAAGGAAAGAAGTAGGCACGTAAAACGGCTTCCAGTGTGTGGTTGTTGTATTTCCAGCTTTGTATTGGCTGTTTCATATGTGCTCCCTCAATTAATCCTCATAAAAGTGTAAATATTGTCATCCCCATTTTACAGAAGAAAAAACTGAGACTCAAAGTCATCAGGGTCACAAAACTGGGAAATGGCCGCTGGAACATTGTCCTGCCTCACTCTCCAGGGCCTCTGTCTCTTTCCTTTCTACTAAACTGGGACCACAGGGGTAGCAGCATGGCAGGGAAAGGCCAGAAAGGAGGTGAAAATTTAAACATTTGAAAATAGACCAAAAGGATCTTCTCTGTCTACTTTCTAGGAATTAGGCCCGGATGCCCCCTTTCTGAAGCCCACTCGCTCCAGTCTTTAGCTTGATGCAATTCTCATCCACCTTTTCTCAAACTTTAAAACTTTGTTTTCTATCTCTACACAGCGGTGGGGCGGGGCTATCCAAGCTTGATATTTTAGAGGACAGCTCTTTCCATGGGACACCTATACCCAGGTACAGTCCTTACAGGAGTTCCTTACCAAATATCACCATGTGTACATGGACTGTACAGTTTGGGTCCTGGGTTTAATTGTTAGGCACCATTTACAACTAAATAATTAGGACTTTGAAAATCTTTCATTGCAAAGAAAAAGATATAGACCCAAGTTGGAAGAAAAGTCTCTTCCTGTGTTAGCCAGGCTCTAGCGAATGATGAGTCCAAACCCTGCTATCCTCTCTTCCCGTGGATCTACAGATATTTCTCCATCATAATGCTGTACAGCTCCCAGCTATGAATATGATTAAATCTACAAAGAGTTACAAGGACCACTGCAACTCTACCCATGCCCATGTGACTACCTACCTTAATGCCTACAATGGGCTGAGATGTCCGCCCTTGCCCTGTGGTTAGCTAACTGAGAACTGTGAAGTTAATCTTCAGCTTTGGGCATGCTCAGAAGTCACATGACGTACTGTTCCAAGGAAGAAAATCTCTGTAAAATTCAGTTTTAATATACAGTGTAGACTACCACTGCTCCTCAAACTACCTGCCTGTGCAATGATGCCTACCTGCTCATGTTCTATTGTGTTTCTCCGCCTTTGCTCAAGACTTTCCTCGAGGCTGAAATTGCGTTTAGTAACCCTGGCATCTTGCTCAAACCCTACCTAACCCTTTAACGTTTGGTTTAAATCTAATCTCCTTTCGCTGAATTTCTATAGCACTTTTGGTTTCCCATCACATTTTACTACTTGTTGTAAACTGCATTGATGGCTGATTCTTTAGGGATTCGGTACTCAGCTTAGTATTGAGTACCATGATGCTAAAAACACAATGAGAGTATCATTTTGTTTTATAACAATCAAAACATTAAAAGAGAGATCAGTTCAAACCATATATGTACCAAAAGTTGTTTACTTTATTGGGCCACTTTCATTTTAAGAAACAACAACCATATAAAGGGGGGAAAAAGCATGTTTCACCCTAATTATAGAGAGAGGAACATTTGGAAATAGAAAGTATGCTAAGTTTAAAGTTTTATATTTTTCTCTGTGTATGAGATGATATTTCTCACTTTACATCAGACGTATTTTGTGACAGAGTGCCAGTGATTTGTCATGAAGCTGGTATTCTACCACACTACCTGCTGCTTTTTAAGAAGGAAAGGAGCCAGGCTGGTGTGTCTAAGTTGGCTGGAGCATTGTCCCTAACAGGTTCGATTCCTGCCCAGGGCACATAGCCAAGTTGCAGGTTTGATCCCTGCTTGGGGTGCATGCAGGAGGCAACAAATTGATGTTTCTCAGATTGATGTGTTTTGTTTTGTTTTTTAAAAACAGAGAGGAATTAGGCTATATTTAAATTAGCATGCTTTTGATAATTCTAAAATGTACTAGTATATACTTTCAAGTAAGACTATAATGGAGAAAAAGGAAAAAATGGCAAGTGTATATGTAAACTTAATACATTTATTGATGATGTTGATGATGATGATGAAGATGACAGTGGAAATGGAAATTTCTTGTCTACAGAGCCCTTCCCTTTCTTCCCTCTCTATTTAATGCCCACAATTCATTTATTTTTAATAAAGTTTAGGATGATATAACACTAATTAGGATACATATAAAAAGTACTCTGAGTAGTTTTCAGCTGGAATTTGATTGACTACACTACCATGAGTTGATTTCAAAAAGAGGTGTAAAATGAAATGCCAAAAGTAATCAAAGAGTCAACTAATCCTCATACAAAGGTCACCACTGACTCAAGTTCCTTAGCACATCAATCCTTTTATTTAATAGTCTCAAAGGAAACCAGTTCCGGGAGCATCAAACAAAACAACAAGCCAGAAATGTCATTATCTCGAGCAACATTTCTATTGCAAAGAGCTACCTAACTCAAACTATATATATTTTTAATTTGGCTTTATTTTTTCTAGACAACTCTATATGATGCTATTTTCCATATAGTTTGCAGACATCCTTTGTTGGTATTGAATAGGTAAAAGAAGATAATTTTACTACATATATTTTTTCCTCAACAGAAAAAATTTTTGACTGAGCTAAAGGCTAAATTAGCATTTTGCTGAGTGCCAGAATCAAGTTTAATTTAGCCATTCCCATTGCTAAATAGGAGTGGCCTGCAAAGACTGCCCCCCCCCAACATATATTCCTTTGATGGAAGCATATTGTGACCTTCTGGGTCATTTTTCCACGTTGGCCATGTTACAACACTGTGCGGACCTAAACCTTAAATTGTCTTCCTTGATGAGAAAGTAAAATGCTTACAGATTATTAAGCAAATGTAGCTACTTAAATATTTAAAATGTATATGCAAATAATGGCACTATCCTTTTTTTAATCTTGAGAATATTCTACTTTATACAGCTTTTGAACTGCTGAATCAATGCAAGTGCTCTAATTGTTCACCTAAGTAGAGAGAGTATTGAGGGGGAATCAATCTTCCCTAAGCACTGATAACTGAGTGACTTTGCATTCTAATTACAGATATGGCTTATGTGTTTTCTCCTTTCCAATGAGATTACTACGAGGTAAAGTAATCAGAGGACAACTTTTTATACTACAGATGATAACTCTGGCATTACTTGGCTCAGCATCTTTCCAGTGTTGATTTTTAAAATACCAACCTCTAAAACTTAATATTGTTTCTGCCTAGATAGATAAAATAATTCCTTTTAGATTTATCTAGGTGTGAGTGAACTGTTTTATTATAATTTTTTGTTTTAGAAGCTAAAAAGCTCAAGGATATTTAAAAGAACACCTCATAACAAAGAGTCCTAGTCTGATGTGATGTGCTACTGGGTTTTAACAGTGTTTGAAGAGCTTGAATTTTTGCAATATACTCTAATATGTAAGTCATGCATATGTGATATACAGATTATACTTTAGAGAGATTTCATAAAAATGTGCGCGCACATAAAATACAAGAGTAAGGAAGCAGTAGATTTACCCCATGAACCAAATGCCAAAGAATAAAAAGTAGAAACTGACAGGATAATGACAGGAAAATTATAAGAATAACAAAGCTATGAAATATAGTTAAGGTGGAATTAGCCTATTATTAAACAAGAAAATATAGTCAGCATGGCCTGAGATTGAAGAAATATTGCTAACATCATGTATCAACTGCTCTCAAATAAAATGACTAAACATTTTAGAAAATAATAATGAGTTTTTATGTATTGTTCACCCAATTGTGGCTGTGAATTTTTAAATATCACTATATTTATGTCCTAAAAAATGTTAGAGAATAATTACTCAGATTTCCCAGAGCCCTCATACCTTAGGAAAGAATATTTTGTTATATAATTTATTTTAGAAATCTATTTGGAGTCACTTGTCTATCCCAGAGCAACAATTATGGATTATTTAAGAGCAAGCAGGCCAGAACCAGATTGCTGGGCTTAAAGTTTCAGTTCCACTCCTTACTAGTGGTGATATTTTTAAAAAAATCTTTATTGTTGAGAATATTACAGATGCCTCCTCTATATTTCCCTCCATTGCCCCCCTCCACCCAGATCCTACCTTGCTCCAGGCCCTTATCACCCCATTGTCTGTGTCCATAGGTAATGCATTTACGCATATAAGATATTTGGTTAATCTCTTCCAGCTGCCCTCTCCCCTTCCCTCTGAGATTCCTCAGTCTGTTCCATGTTTCCATGCCTCTGGTTCTATTTTATTCATCAATTTATTTTGTTCATTAGATTCCTTTAATTTATTTTGATTTTTAGATACAATTATTGATAGATATGTATTTCTTGTCATTTTATTGTTCACATTTCTTCTTCTTCCTCTTCTTCTTCTCCTCCTCTTCCTCCTCCTCCTCCTCCTCCTCTGCCTCCTCCTCCTTCTCCTTCTCCTTCTCCTTCTCCTTCTCCTTCTCCTTCTCCTTCTCCTTCCCCTTCCCCTTCCCCTTCCCCTTCCCCTTCCCCTTCCCCTTCCCCTTCCCCTTCCCCTTCCCCTTCCCCTTCTTCTTCTTCTTCTTCTTCTTCTTCTTCTTCTTCTTCTTCTTCTTCTTCTTCTTCTCCTTCTTCAAGAACTCCCTTCAACACTTGATGTAGCAGCAGTTCTCAACCTATGAGTCGTGACCACTGGTAAACACATATAGCATATCAGATATTTAAATTAGGATTCATAACAGTAGCAAAATTACAGTTATTAAGTAGCAACAAAAATAATTTTATGGTTGGGGGTCACCACAACATGAGGAACTGTATTAAAGGGTCACGGCATTAGGAAGGTTGAGAACCACTGGTTTAGAGTAATCTTGGTTGTAGGTCCTTGCTTTTTCATTACATTGAATATTTCTTGTGATTCCCTTCTGGCCTGCAAAGGTTCTGCTGAGAAATCAGCTGACAGGCCTATGAGTGCTCCCTTATAGATAACTGACTGCTTTTCTCTTGCTGCTTTTAAGATTCTCTCTTTGTCTTTAACCTACAGCATTTTAATTATGATGTGTCTTGGTGTGGACCTCTTTGGGTTCATCTTGTTTGGGACTCTCTGCACTTCCTGAACTTGTAATTCTATTTCTTTTACCAGGTAGGGGAAGTTTTCTGTCATTTTTTCAAATAGGTTTTTAATATCTTTCTCTCTCTCTTCTCCTTCTGGCACCTCCATGATATGAATGTTGGTATGTTTGAAGTTGTCCTAGAGGCTCTTTACACTATCTTCATTTTTTTTTCTTTTTCTGTTCACTGTTCTGATTGGGTGTAATTTGCTCCTGTGTATTCCAAATCATTTATTTGATTCTCGGTGTCCTCTACTCTACTGTTGAATCCCTGTAAATTATTCTCCATTTCAGTTAGTGTATCCTTCATTTCTGACTGGTCCTTTTTATGTCGATGTTTTCACTAAGTTCCTTGAAATTCCCACTAAGTTCCTTGAGCAACCTTATAACCATTGTTTTAAAATCTATCTGGTGGTTTGCTTGCTTCCATTTCATTTAGTCTTTTTCTGGAGATTTCTTCTGTTCTTTCAGTTGTGACATGTTTCTTTGTCTCCGCATTTTATGTGCTTCCCTGTGTTTGTTTCTATGTATTAGATGTCACTGCTATGTCTCCTGGAATTGGTAGAGTGACCTTGTGTAGTAGGTATTTTGTAGAGCCCAGTGGCTCAGCCTCCCCAGTCACCTGAGCCGGGCACTCTAGATGTGCCCTTGTGTGGGCTGTGTGCACTCTCCCATTGTAGTTGAGCCCTGATTGCTATTGGCATCACTGAGAGGGATTGACTTCTAGGTGTATCAGCTGTGAGGACCAGCTGCAACTATAGCAGAAGAGCTACTATCCAGAAGATACCCCTATGGAGCATGACTTGCTTCAGTGGGTCTTTGGTGCTCACCACATCTGCTCCTTGAGTGTGTTGTTTGTGGATTTGGCAGGGTTGTCATCTGGCATGGTCTGAAGCTGACCACTGGGTGCACTGGCTCTGGGGCCTCCCAGGAGGTACAAAGTCAGCTACTCCCTGTGCCCTGCCTGGGGCCACCTGCCACAAGCTATAGGGAGATCTGAGATGGCTGCTACTTATGGTGGGCTTGAAAGTGCCCAGGATAAGGGAAGCTGGGAACCTTGGCAAGCTGTTGCTAGTGCTGGGCCTGGAGCCACTTTTTGAGAGGTATGTAGCATGCTGAGGCCAGCTGCTGCTAATTTGAGAGATTTTAGGAAAGTCTGAAGCCTGAGTCAGGACAGGCCATTCATATGAAAAAGCCACTGCAAACAACTTGGGAGGGGCTGAAAACTGGGTGGGGCAGGGTCTCAGGAAATTACCAGGAAAGGGCAAACAATGTGGGCCAGGTTGATGAAAACTCAGATAAGGTGACTGCCAGCACTTTTTGTCTGGGAGAAAGTTACCTCCCAGTTCTTGCCTGGACAGGCAATTTAGTTCCTTCCCATATGTCCCTGGATCCTTTCAAGCTACTGCCTAATGCTAGAGGTCAGAGAGTGAGTCCAAGTAAGTCTGTGTACAGGCCCTTTAAGAGGAAATGCCTGGGAATCTTAGCAGCCCTCTGTCTCCCTCAGCTTCAATACCCCTGGTTTGTATAGCCAGAAGTTACAGGGACATCTCTTTCCAGCACTGGAACACTTGCTCCTCCATAGCCAATACAGTGGGGCCTTGACTTACGAGTGTCCTGACTAACGAGTTTTTCGAGATACAAGCCATCTCTTGGCCGATTTTTTGCTTTGAGTTGCGAGCTAAAATTCGGGTTACGAGCCAGCTTCAGATACCCCACTGCTAGTTGGCGCAGCAAACGTCACAGTGAACACCACAACATCAGCCCAGCATCACGTGTCTCACTCGTTCACTTTTTGATTTGACATACGAGTAATTTGAGTTACGATCTCAATCACGGAATGAATTAAACTCGTAAGTCAAGGCCCCACTGTATATCCCTCCTGATTTAAAACATGCCATACGTGGGTGTTGGAACAGCAATGCCTTGTCTCTGCCCCTCCTACCAGTCTCAGTGTGGCTTCTTCTTTAATTGAAGGGCTTCCATTCATCCAGATTTAAGGTGGTTCTGAATGTTGGTTATTCTGTAGTTTAGTTGTAATTTTGATGTGGTTGTGGGAGGAGGCGAGTACCATGTATACCTAAGCTGCCATCTTGACCCTCTTCTCCTAGTGGTGATAGCCTAGACAATTTACTAAACCGCTCTGTGGCTCATTTTTCTAAGTTTATAAGTGATTATGATGATGATGCTAACTATCCTTTTTCTTACTGTTATCATTATTATTAATCTACCTTGTAAGGTTTTTATGAGGATTAAATGAGATAGTATATCTTTAAAAAAAAGCAGTAAGAAAAAGTGACTGGAACATAGTGTGAAATCAGTAAATATAAGCTATTAATGACTACCATGAGTTATGAGCTAATTCGCATACTATCTCAACTTAAAATAATGGATGAAGTCATACTTGTATAAAAATCATTCAATAAATATTTACCGCATCCCTACTGGTACCAGGCTACAGACTAATTGGCTAGGCCAGGGGTCCTCAAACTTTTTAAACAGGGGGCCAGTTCACTGTGCCTTAGACCATTGGAGGGCCGGACTATAGCTTAAAAATAACTATGAACAAATTCCTATGCACTCTGCACATATCTTATTTTGAAGTAAAAAAACAAAACAGGAACAAATACAATATTTGTATTTGCATGTGGCCCGTGGGCCGTAGTTTGAGGACCCCTGGCTAGACCTTAGGAGTGAATCCTAATGTTGGACCCAGTGAGTAGGCTAGGTTTCTAATAACAATTACCTTATAAAAAGAATTTGTTATTGGAATTTGACATGTATTTCTCCCTCAACACCAAAATAACAATTTTGTTCTTTGGGTTCAAAAATGGGGAAACAAGCAAAAACTACAACCCTGGCTGGGTAGTTTAGTTGGTTAGAGCAGTCTCAATTCACCAATGTTTTTTATTCAGTCCCCATCAGGGCACATATAAGAATCAACCAATGAATGCATAAATAAGAGGAACAACAAATCAATGTTTCTCTCTCTCTTTCTCTCTCTTTCTTCTTATCTCTCTGTCTCTCTAAAATCAATCAATAAGATCTTTTTTAAATAAAAAAAATGATTCTTCTATAATTCTTTTCTATACGCTTAGTTATTTCTTTCATGTAAAAAATGTATATAAATATGTTCATTACAGCATTATTTACAATAGCCAAGATATGGAAGCAACCTGGGAGTCCAAAGATAGATGACAGGATAAAGAAGATGTGGTACAAATATACAATGGAATTTTACTCAGCCATAAAAAAAGAATGAAATCTTGCCATCTGCAAAAACATGGGATGGACCTAGAGGGAATTATGTTAAGTGAAATAAGTCACACACAGAGACGGGCAATTACCATATGATTTCACTTACATATAGTATCTAAATAAAAATAAACAAACAAAATAGAAAAAACAACAACAACAAAGAAATACCAAAAACAAACTGATGGTTTCCAGATGGGAAGTGGATTGGGGGGGGGGGGATAGGGGGGGACTAGGTGTAAAAGGTGAAGGGATTAAGAAATACAAATTGTCCCTGAGGTGGCTCAGTTGGTTGGAGTGTCGTCCCATATACTAAAAGGTTGCGGGCTTGATTTGCCATCAGGGCACATACCTAGAATGTGAGTTGGATCCCCAGTTGGGTCTTATACAAGAGGCAACCCATCAATGTTTCTCTTACATCGATGTTTCTCTTGCCCTTCCTTTCACTAAAAAAAAAAGAATCAATAAAACACATCCTAGGATGAGGGTTAAAAAAATAAAAGGACAAATTACTAGTTACCAAATAGTCACAGGGATGAAGTACAGCATAGGGAATATAGCCTATAATATTGTAAAGGCTATGTATGGTGTCAGGTGAGTACTAGACTTATCAGGGGATCACTCATAAGGTACATAAATGTTTAACCGCTATGCTGTGGACCTGAAACTGATATAAGATTGAATGACAACTGTAATTGAATTTTTTAAAATTAAAAACAAAAACAAGTTAAGTTTTTTAAATGTATATAGGGAGAGCGGGGGCAGGCTGGAGGGCGTCCATGGGGAAAAGAGGGCATATATGTTATACTTTCAACAATAAAGAATAATTTTTAAAAATAAAATTAAAGTGTGGTATATGCGCACAAAGAAATATTTTTCAGCCTTAGAAAGGAATGCAATTTTGATACATGTTACAACATAGATGAACTTTGAAACATGATGCTATGTGAAATAAGCCAAACACAAACGGACAAATATATGATTCCATTTAGATGACTTTTTAGATTAGGCAAATTCATAGACAGAAAATATAACAGAGACTATCGGGGGCTGGATGGAGGAGGGAATGAGAAGTTATTTTTTAATAGGCACAGACTTCCTATTTGAGATGAGGAAAAAGTTCTAGAAATGAAAAATGGTGATGGTTGCCCAGCATTGTGAATGTGCTTAATGCCAGTGAATGCACACCTAACATGGTTAAAACTGTAAATTTTATGTTATGTATTTTTACTACAATAAAAAAGAATATCATCCCCTTAACATTTTTTAATTTAAAAGTTTCTAAATAAGTAAGAATTTAACTTAGGAAAAAAGAAGACTAGTTGAGATGGGAGGTGATTAAAGTCTAGAAAATGAAAAAGATGGATGGATTCAAAGACTGGAACATCCAAACTATGGCTCCATCTGCAGAGGCAGAGGACATATTCATTCATTTATTCAAAAGCATTTCTTAGGCTCCTAATTTGTATGAATCAGAGTGGTAGGTCCGAATGACACAGAGGTAACCTGAAGCTGGGCTCAAAGGAAACTAATAAGTGACGATGACTTAGGGTAAACTAATCATGATGACATACGGTACAGAAATGAAATGATGTTGTTATGGGGTCAAAGAGCTAGAATACAGAAAAGGAAAAAACACCATTAAACTCAGGAGCATTTCCAAGCAGAGATGAGAATTTAATCTTAAAGGATGAATGAGCTTTCCAAGGAAAAGAGAGATCGACACGAAAAACAATAATGCTGCCACCCTAACGAGAGAATACTGTTAGAGGAGAAGGTGGAGGCAACAACTTGACACCCGAGTTTAGTCTTAGACCTGTGGGTGTTTTTAAACAATGACAGAAATACAACTCGACATTTCAGGAGCTGGAATGTACCATTATGAGTCATCAGAAAATAGGTGGTGGTATGTGAAATGAGAGAGGAAGAAACTCAGGATAGAACCCTAAGAAACACTATATTTCAGGCATGGTGGCATAAGAGACACAAGTGAATGAGAATGCAGGGTGGCTACTAAGTTTGAAGAACCGGGACAAAAACTCTCACGGAAGCTAAGAGTTAAGAGAGCTTCAGGGACGATGGCAAGTGCCAAAGACTGGTAAAGAAAGATTAGATCTGAAAGGCCTCGTGAAAAACAGGATGTAGGGTGAGTTTTGATTAACCCTTGATGAAGTTTATCTCTACAGAAAAGGCGATAAATAGGACAGTAAAGTAGATGTACATTGAGTAGTGAGAAGAATCTTTTTAATGGAAGTATTTTGATTCAAATATACCTATTTTGATTCAAATATGCCTATTTAAATAGGTATATTTATTGCAAATAATGAGCCAATAGAAAGACATGCTTCATATGGCTAACTCATATTAATTATGTTGATCATATGAATAAGGGTGACTACTTAAAAAAGAATGCTTGCAGAGTTCTCTGTGTCCATACTAACTCCCTGTAGGTAGCACTGTGTCTTATTGCCGCTATATGAAATGTTATCCCAAATTGAGCGATCGCCTGTTCAATTTACAAAGCCAGAGCTTTGTCACATGGAATACCTAACTAAATTCATGTCTAGTTAAATGTCTGTAATACATAGAAAAAAATTAGGATACTAGTTATACATTTTGGCTATAATAGCAATTTTTGCCACGTGGTAGCAATTTCTGCTACATGGTTCCATTCACAATGAAGAATTAAAGCTTACAAAACTCCCTGCTTGCCCAGTGGGGAATGGGACACGAAGTAAAGTAGGCACTAGGCAAATTTAGGATGGAATTTAGGATGCCTAATTGGCCATATTTCAAAGGAGGGCTATCTTTCTAAATCAGTTGCCCGGGAGGTTGTATTACTTCACTTTGTGATTGTTCACTGTCTTAGCTCTGCTTACACAATTCTAATATAACAATGAAAAAAGTAGAAAACAGCCTCAAATGTGGATGTGGAATCTAGATGTCCTCATTGGCCCAGTGATTTTGGGGGGAGACAGGTGGTGGGGGGGGGTGTCTGTATTGGCACTGTTGAGAAATTCTTGAAGAGCTGCAGTCCAAAGAGATAAAGCACCTGAGCATGAGTCAAATTTTCACACGTGCCAATTTCACCGGCACACGAGCTGCATACAACCCTCTCTGCAACCAACTATTAAATTAACACAAAATCAGACAGCCCCTGCCCTTCATCAGCAATGTCCTCCAGCAATTACCCAGGGCAGTGTTCTTCCATTCTTACTCCTGCCTGACAGGAGTCAGCACGGAGACAGCGCCTTCCAGATGGCAATGTTCGGGGCGCTGGCACACTGCCTTGCCAATGCTGTGACCTCTAGTGGAGAAAAATTACCTGATATTGAACTGGGGGGTGTTGTTGTTTTTCTCACCCTTTATAGTTAAAATAACGGGGAGCAATGTAGCGAGGTTGACAGCGTTTGGCTGCCAATCTGTTCTTTTAGACAACTACAAGTGGAAAATGACCTGAGCCCACTCATCTGCTGTCACGTCCAGAACAGTTATCCTATAGCACTGGACCTAAATGATTGCTCTAAGCTCAAGAAGAGAAGAAAGCGCATCCCCAGAGTGAGAAATTGGATATGTATCCGAGGTCTGTGGCACTGGGAGGAGGAAAAGTGCTGATACATCGCAGGTGGCGCTGGCGGCACCGTGGTGTCAGCAATGTCACTTCCGCAGGTCACATCAACCTTCCGCAGCCATCGACAAAGGCTCTGACATGCCTGGCACCAGGCCAGGGGCGAGCCAAATCCTATCTTGTAGCTACATAAAGCCGCTTCATTTCAGCACTAGCCCGGTGCTCTCAGATGTCTCATGAAACATTTGACAAAATGCTATGTTCATTTTAGGAAGTCATCCACAGCTCTGGCCGTTTCCCCAGGCATCTCTCTATTGCCAATAATACAAATAGCAATAGCTAACACTTATGAGCTTTTACTGTATGCCCGGCACCGGGTGCTAAATTTATATTCATTTCACCTCACATAATAATGGCTATTGGCCAAATACCATCCAGCTCTGTCTACTTTCCTTCTAATAGAATCCTGATTGAAAACGTCGAGATAAAGAATATTACCTTTTACAACCTCTCTCAGTTTATTCAAGAAGAACAAAATCAATATCCGCTTAATCAACCATACCATAGCCAAGGAGCAATTTTTAGAAAGAGACATTTCTAAAATATCAGAATTTCATAATAAATTCTGGTTTATTTATGGATGATACATTATTCAGGATGGTAGATTCCCAAGATTTTTTTTTCCAGGGGCTTCAGTGAATCTGTTAAATCTTTGAACTTCAGTTTAAATTACAGAAATGGTTCTTAAATCTTAAAGCCCTGGTCAGGTGAGTTTTTTTTTTTTCTTTTTCTTGTAATGTATCTATGCCTGCTCAATGAGAAAATTCACAGCCCTGAGTATTTATGTAACAAGATTTCTGTTAAAGGAATATTTAATAGCTTTTGACCAGATTGCTGATTTCAATGGCAAGCCATAATCATTTCACAGATAGTAAGAAAAGAAACACAATATAATAAGGGCATAATATAAACCATGTCTAAAAGCTCACATTTTGAACCTAATGTATGTTGAACTTCAAGAAAATTGGTAAAATATTTGCTATTTTTAGTCAACCGCAAAGGCAAACCTGGGTTAAATCCTGTTTGCCCCTTATTATTTGGTTGAACTTGAGTAAATTACTTAATTTATGTAAGTTTCCTTGTCCCTACATATATTATACTACATTCATATGGTTTAGAAGTAGTATATGTAAAACACAGCAGGTGCTATTGATAGCAAGTATTATTGCCATATTTTAGCTTTTAAATATACTAAATAAGATAGAAAGTCCTCTAAAATGACTGAACATGTAGAATAACTTTAAACCATATTTAAAAGGAATTAATATTTCAATTTCTTTAATATTGCCTATTAATGTTCTCCTTGGAAATAAAAAGTGATTTGTTAGATATGAATTTACCAAAAGCAAAAAGTTTTTATTCAACAGAAACAGGATTAGATTATGTCTGGGATCCTCATATAGTCTGAGAATAGAAAAAAAATTAATGGAAGGAACCCAGAGACCCAAGTCCTTATCTGTGTTCACACACTTTTTCTGGAACCTTGAGTAGCATCCCTCCTGAGACCTCAATGACCTAAAGTGCAAACAGAAGGGTTGAATTAGATAATCTGCATGGCTTCTAAAATCCCCTATCCATGTGCTCAAAATCACAACTCCATCAGCAGAAACTAATTCCTTTGGTTGTATATATTGGCAGGCAATATGGTACAACAGAAAGAACAGACAGTTTGCAGTCAGACAAAGCTGAGTTCCAATCCAGCTTTGCTTTCCCATTGCATGACCTTTGGCAAGTTACTCACCTTCTCTGAGGCTGTTTTCTCACTTGTAAAATGTTGATGATAGCTACCGGCCTGGGATGCTGTGAAGATTAGAAATGGTATTGATATTCAATAGTTTGTCTGGAATTCAATTAATCTTAGCTATCATTTCCCAGAGTCCTCCAGTAAAACGCAAATGCTTTGGGAAGGAGGATTTTTCAGGTCATTTGTGGTTGCCAGGAACAGAGAGCCACTCAAATCCAATAAACGAGAGATGTGAAGCAGTAGCCTTATAAGGTTACTAGAGGCCTGGTGCAAGAAATTCGTGCACTCGGCAGGGGTGGGGGTTGGTCCCTCAGCATGGCCTGTACCCTCTCACAGTCAGAGAGCCCTCAGGGGATTTCTGATTGCCGGCTTAGGCCCACTCCTTGTGTGGCTTCTGGCTGAGCAGCCCTCCTCCTGTGGGAGGGCACTGACCACCAGGGGGCAGCTCCTGGGTTGAGCGCCTGCTCCCTAGTGGTCAGTGCGCATCATAGCGACCAGTCATTCTGCTGTTTGGTCAATTTGCATATTAGCCTTTTATTATATAGGATAGATAATTCCATGGATCTCAAGACAAGGATCTGAAACAGGGAATTGAAAAGGAATAAAGGTCTCTTTCTCTCTCATTCTCTCTCTCTCCCTCTCTCTCTCTCTCTCTTTCCTCATGTGATGTGTGTCCTTCTATCAGAGAATCTGTTCTGTTTCTCTCTCCTCTTTCTTCCTATTCCAGCTCTAATAACCCACAGTTCCCTGGACCTACTACTGTCTCTCCTATCCCCACAGGGGTCACTTACTTACTAACTTCTATTTCACTGACAGCTATGGATCAGAAAGTCCTACCAGAGGATGGGGCATGCAATCCACTGTCAACCTCATAGAGTTAGACTGCAGGAAGACATTTTGGGATACGTACACAGCACAGGCTAGTACCCCAGCATAAAACTAGTGCAGAGGGTAACGGGAAAGGCTTGTTACTACCTTAACATTAACTTACCGACATAGGATGCACAGAGTTGGAGTTGGAATGGAAATAGCTTTTGTGGAGCCTGAAGCTTATATTTTGAGGTCACTCTTTAAGATAAAAAAAGAGTTATAAAAACAAAATTTCATAGAAAAGTAAATATTTACTTAGTATTAAAAAACACAAAATATACATTTTAAGAAAGTTGAATAGTATCATAAATATCACAAAATCCAGAAAATATTTCTATGATGAACTGCTTATCACACATCTATAATACCTTTTTCCTACCTTTTTGGCTTGCATACTTGTAGATCACCTCCTTGCATAATAACAATAGTTGTAACATTTTCTATAGGAGAATATAAACATAATTCAATCTTTTGAATAACATGGTTGATCAAAATTTGTTTTTCTCTAACTGATCATTGAGATGCATAAAATAGACATTTATTTTTCTACTATTACAGATTTCTTTCCTAAAAAACAAAAATTCTGCCTTTCTGAATGTAACACAGTAGAATTCTACTTTAAATTTTCCGTTGAAAGTGTATGATACAGAGTACCCTGAATTACTAATAGGAAAGCACTTGTCTTTTGACTTGGTGTTAATTAGAACTGAATCTTTTGCTTACCAGTTTACACATCTGATGATGTGAAGAATTTTCCCCAGACTAGCTTCTGGCTAGTCTGGGAGAAGCCCACCTGTTACCTGTGCCAGATGATGTAGAATAAATTTATATATTGGTACATATTTTGCCTTGCACTTTTTGCTCAGGTACAGGGAGGTGGCACAGAGTGTGGTAGGTGTATTCCTGGAAATAATGCTTATACCGGTACAGCTATAACAATAACTATTCATGGAAGTAACTGCAAGTCATATAAATGTAGTCCATAAACTTCAACTACATATATGCCCAGCTCAACCCTTTCACTAGATCCCACCATGTTCCACATTCTCTAATCAGAGGGCAAATATGAAGGAGGGAAAGTTGATGTGGAAAGAGGGAGCACTAACCTAGAGTGGTTACAATATCTTACTCTGGAGAATTAAACAAAGATATACATGACACTGAACACATTAGTAGACCCCTCTCAGACCCACGAAGTTTATGCTTCGTTAACTGCCTCTCACTGGAGCAAACAGGGGACTGTCAAGCACTCCCTATGCTGCGGAGGACAACCAGCCAGGCTGACACAAAGGGTTCTGGGTAATCATGGAGAGATCGCTGCTAAGATACAAAAAGTGACAGCCAAGACCAGCTTCACCTATTATAGTATTGTGCTCAGAGAGAGTTCTACATTGCTAGCCTCTCTCAAATGTCTCTGCTTGAGCAAGAAACTAGTTAACTTTGTTATCAGAAAATTGCACGGGAGGGATTTATCCATTGCTAGTGGGAGTGGGGTTCTTGGGGTGCTGCTGGAATAGGAACTTCCAGAGGCTCCTACAAGAGGGTCAGATGTGGTGGAAAGCTTCATTTGTGTAGAGTTACATCCCTGGGTTTCCAAAGTTCCCTTCCCATTCAACGAGTTCTAGGAAATGTGTAGCTGGGATTCAGCAGAGCTAAAAGCAAAGCCAGTGTCCAGAGTTTCCTTTCCATGTGGAGTTAAGTCCAGCATAGCATCAGGCTAATCACCGTCCATTAGTCTATTTTGTATGGGATCCGCATGGCCCACAGCCATGGCGAGTGAAGAGCAAGAGAGACCTGCAAGCCAGCAGCCAGGCACAGCAGCAAGAAAAAAAGGGCAAGAGAGCAAGAAAGAACGCCTCTGCTTAGGAGCTTAACTATCAGATCTTCCCACACTTCAGTGGCCACACCTACATCCCTACTCTGGCCATGCCCTGTTCCCAGGTATGACTGACAGGCAAGCACCCTCTGTATGCCATTTAGACTTTACCGGGCATGCATCTGTTCTTTCTTTGCCTAGTGCCTTCCTCCAGGGCCTGGAGGGTATTAAACTGCAGCTTTCTGGCACAATGTCATGCCTATATTACTTGGCCTTCCCTTTGCTCCTGCTTTATACCCAATGGTACTACAGCCAAACTCCAAGTTCACAGGAATGAATCATAATAAGAGGAAGATACCTAGATAATTTCAGTCCACTGCGAGGACAGCGAAGTATGACAAATAGTTCCCATGGGCTTTTCAAACTTCTATCATAACTGGTACAGGAGGCAGCTACATATGTTTGCACACCAGGACTAAGGAATTATTTTTATTTGCAGACATTTATAATTGCCTTGCCATTGACTGAGCTATGAAATATTCAAGTCTGGGCAGGGAGCAGGTAATTTAGTGCAGCAATATTTTCTCCTCTGCTTCATTATGAAAATTGAATATAATTTAAATTATACAGTAAGGCAATGGCAAATCTTTTAGCCAGGAGGGCATTGCACTCTTTAGCCTCCTTTGAAGGGAGAGACAATCATAAACAAGATCAACCATCTTCACAGTTCTTTGGGTCTGGGTTGATTTTGCATTTTCTCCTGATGTGCACCCCAGTTCTGAGAGCATATGGTCATACCAAGAACAAGTGTCCTTAGTCACCATCACAGCTTAGAACGGTCTTGGTTTAGGAGCCTTCTAAGATTGGGACTTAGATGATATCAAGAAAATTAACAAACCGAGGTTTTCTGGTCTGTTTAACAGATGAGAAAACTTAGTCTTATGAAGGTTAACTGCTCGCACAGCTGGTAGATAGTGGCATTAGGATTTCTACCCAGGGGCTGGCAGAGTATGTGTTCTTACTCAATTCATTCTCAATAAGCTCACTAAAGCAAGAGATCTAGTAATGATAATATCTGTACAATTTTATGAGACTAGAGCTACTACGTTCCTTTCTCTGCTCTGCTTCTTACATTTACATTAGTCAGTTCATGCTGCTATGTTCTAGGGGACACATTTTTCATCATTCTACATTGTTTCTCACTTTTTTTTTTTTTTTACTTCTCTGCCACAATTCAGTTTAATAACCAGCTACAGGTCCCTGAAGTGATGCTAAGGTTAAATTTCCCAAGCAGATTCAGGTTCGATCCCAGCTTGCTTCTTGAAATCTGCCTGGTTCAGATTTCAGTTCTGCCATTAATAATATGTGTGTATTTTCTTAAACTAGACTACAATTAGAAAATTTTGTACTAAAAATGTTCCTTAGTCATTCATATACATATGATACAAAAATATATAATGTATAGTATATGTTATGTTTTATCTACATTTACTTATAATTTATAAATGATAAAATTAAAGTAACAAAGTAGAGTTATAAATTGTTTGAGAGATGTCATATTCTCACACCAAATATACTGATTTTAGCATTTGATCAAAGATTCAAAGAACTGATTTCCTCATTATATTGTCCATGTACTTTTAGATATCTAGGTTTATGTTCCACATCTTATGCAACATTTATTATTTACTCATTAAAACTGAAGGCTAGTATATGCAATTCAACTTTGTATTTTACGTTACCGGGATGCTTAAAACAGCTCAGTGTCTGATAGATGTTCTTTTCCAAACCTAATTTAAGGAGACCAAAGGCCCAATTCAAAGAAATAGCATTCTGCTAGGAATACAACTAAAATCAGGCAGGCTGTGGAGGGCCACACTAAGAAAAGACACTCAGACTTCCCCAAGGTAGGCCACATAAAGAAATAGCCATTCTTGTCACTGAGAATTTGACATGAATTCTTTGAATTTCTTTAGGAATAAGTGACAGACTTAAATGGGCCTTGTGGTTTATATAAATTCTGTTCCGATTTAGTTCCGGGAACATCCTGGTTATATTCCTTGAGACTGGGATCTGGGAAAAATTAATTCATAGCAGATTTGTAGGAGTGAGTTTCGTTTTTTAAATTTTGGTTCACTTTAATATGAGGATCCACTGAAATCTGTATTTATAGTTAGAGTCATTATTTTATTTTAGAGCCAGCTTCTAATCAGGCAACTCAATAAGTGAACAAATCAAAATACACGAGTAAGGTAGACAGTAAACAAGCTTATTGTGCAAAAAGGATCCTAATAATGGTAAGGAAGATGGAAAAGACTGAATATTTATGCTGTGCACAGTAGTTGATGTCACAGGTGCTCCCTCCCAATTTAAAAGATTAAAAGTTGATATGCTTAATCCATTTTGAGTTTATCCTTGTGTGTGGTATAAGAAGGTGGTCTAGTTTTTGTTGTTGTTGTTGCACATATCTGTCTAATTTTCCCAACACCATTTATTGAATAGACTCTCTTTATCCCATTGTATGTTTTTGCCTCCTTTCTCAAATATTTATTGGCTATAAAGGAATGGATTTATTTCTGAGTTCTCTACTCTGTTCCATTGGTCTATATGTTCATTTTTATGCCAGCACCATGCTGTTTTGATAACTATAGCCTTGTAGTTTAGTTTGATATCAGGTAGCATGATTCCTCCAACTTTCTTCTTCTTTATCAAGATTGCTGAGGCTATTCTGGGTAGTTTTTAGTTCCATATAAATTTTTAAAACATTTTTTCTAGTTCTGTGAAATATGTCATTGGTATCTTGATAGGAATTGCATTGAATCTATAGATTGCTTTGGGTAGTATGGACATCTTAATGATGTTAATTCTTCCTATCCATGGACATGGCATGTTTCCACTTATTTGTATCTTCTTCAATATTTTTATTCAGTGTCTCATCATAATTTTTTGAGTATGGGTCTTTTACATCTTTGGTTAAATTTATTCCTAAGTATTTTATTCTATTTGAAGCAATTGTGAGTGGTTTTTTTTTTAAGTTTCCCTTTCTGATAGTTCATTATTGGTGTATAAAAATGCAACTGATTTCTGGATATTTATTTTGTATCCTACTGTTTCACTGAATTCATTTATCAGTTCTATCAGTTTTTTGGTGGAATTGTTAGGGTTCTCTATATACAATATCATGTCTTCTGCAAATAATGACAGTTTTGCTTCTTCCTTTCTAATTTGGATGCCTTTTATTTCTTCTTCTCTTCTGATTGCTGTGGCTAGGACTTCCCGTACAATGTTGAATAAATGGTGAAAGTGGACATCCCTGTCTTGTTCCCAACCTTAAGGGAATACTTATAGTTTTTGCTCATTGAGTATGATGTTGGCTGTGGGTTTGTCATATATGTCCTTTATTGCACTGAGTTATGTTCCTTTTCTTCCCACTTTGCTGAGAGTTTTTACTATAAACGGGTCCTGGATTCTACCAAATATTTTCTCGGCATCTCTGGATATGATTATGTGTTTTTTTATCCTTCAATTTATTTATGTGGTGTATAGTGTTGGTTGTTTTGTGGGATATTCTACCAACCTTGCATCCCTGGGATAAATCCTGCTTGATCATGGTGTATGATCTTTTTTAATATATTGCCAGATTTTGGTTTGCTAATATTTTGTTGAGAATCTTAGGAGAAAACATAGATATAGTAAAATCTTGGACATTTCTCATAGCAATATTTTTTTCTGATATATCTCCTCTGGCAAGGGAAACAAAAGAAAAAGTAAACAAATGGGACTACATCAAACTGAAGAGTTTTTGCACAGCAAAGGAGACCATCAACAAAATGAAAAGACAACCCACTTAATGGGAGAACACATTCACCAATGATACATCTGATACAGTGATAATATCAAAATTTTATAAGGAACTCATAAGACTCAACACCTAAAAAGGCAAAAATTTCAATTAAAAAATGGGCAAAAGACCAGAATAGAGATTTCTTCAAAGAGGACATACAGATGACCAATTGGCACATGACAAGGTGCTCAGTGTCACTAATCATCACAGAGATGCAAATGAGAACCGCAAGGAGATATCACCTCACACCTCTCAGAATAATTTCATCCATAAATCAACAAACAAGTGCTGGTGAGGATGTGGAGAAAGGGAACCCTCATGCACTGTTGGTGGGAATGGAGACTGGTGCAGCCACTGTGGAAAACAGTATGGAGTTACCTCAAAAAATTAAAAATGGAACTGCCTTCCAACCCAGCAATTCCACTTCAGGGTATTTATCCGAAGAAAACTGAAACACTAATTTGAAAGAATATATGTAACCTTATGTTCATTGTAGCGTTATTTACAATAACCATGATCTAGAAACAGCCTTAGTGTCCATTAGTAGCTGAGTGGATAAAAAAAAGCTATGGTAAATTTATACAGTGGAATACTACTCTGCTGTAAAAAGGAAGAAAATGTTACCCTTCGTGACAGCATGGATGGACATGGAGATCATTATGAAAAGTGAGATAAGCCAGTCAGAAAAAGACACGCACCATATTATTTCACTCATATGTAGAATTTAATGAACAAACTGAACTACCAAGCAAAATAGGGAGAAACTTATAGATAAAGAGCAGGCAAATAGCTGGGAGATGGAGGGGTTGGGGGGGCGGGGGCGGAAGAGAGAGAGAACTCATGGACCTAGACAGCAGTGTGGTGATTGCAGGGCTGTGGGGGTGGAGGTGGAAGAGGGCATAAATGGTAATGGGGGAAAAGTTGCTGTGATCAGTCTCAGCTGATGCTTCTTGCCCTACTCTTGTCAACACAAGCCCTAAAAAGACTGATATAAGAAAGCTATTTCTTTCTTTTTTTAAATCCTCACCCAAGGATTTTTAAATTGAGAGAGAGAAAGAGAGAGAGAGAGAGAGAGAGAGAGAGAGAGAGAGAGAGAGAGGAACATCAATTGCCTCTCAAATGTACCCCAATTGGGAAAAGAACCTACAACCTGGGTATGTGCCCTGACTGGGAATCAAACCCACTGGCACTCCAACCAACTGAGCTAAATGGCCAGGTGAAAGCTATTTTTTTATATTATAGGCCTAATTTGTATTTGTATTTATGTAGCCTATTTCATTTTTTAAACTTTCAGTGTTGTAGTTTTCCTTTGAATTTTGGATTGCTGAAATATATATATTTTTAACTTGATTTTATAATCTAGGAAGAATATAAAAGCACAAAAGAATATTAGATAGAAAGAACAAACAGAGGTTCATAATGAAAAGTATAAAACAGTTCCACCTAAGAAAATGAATTTTATTCTATTTTAAGCCAGAAGGAAATGAAAAGAAACAGGTTTCTTAAATTGGAAGTTCAAAAACCACCTGAACCATATGCGGAATCTATCTCAGGTTGCTTCCTGAAAGACTTTTCTCTCATCCGTAAGGTCCAGAATGCCTGGGTTCAGCCGTTGAGAAGCATGCACTTCTGTCTGCGTAGCATCCTTTGCAAATAGGGGTGAACATGTGGTCAGGCTCACCTGCCACTTCTCACCTCTCCTCGGATTGCCTTTTGGGGCATTTAACCCCTCTAAGCCTTTTCTCCCTTATCTGTAATTAGGGCAGTAATAGTACCTACCTCACGTGGGGTTCTGAACTTATTATAAATGTGTGTTCCATATAAGATTCTTACCATAGTGTCCAAAAATGTTATTTATTGTTTAGCCAAAGTAGACTAAAACTTCCAGAATTGCAGGAACTCAGCCCTATATAAGATGAGCTCCTTGAATGCTTATTCTAACTCCATGTGTCAAGTCATCTCCAACAGCCCCTAGATAAGGCAGTTTGGAGTAATAACCTCCACCACAAACAGGAACATGGAAAGAGTGACTATGCTCACCTCATATTTTAAAGATTAGGAAACAGTTTCAGAGAGGTTATGTACTCCATGTCACAGGGCTGGTAGGAGACAGAGCTGAACTTGACTACACATGTTCTAATTACATGTCTTGCCATGATTAAAGTGAAATAATTCACAATCGTGTTTTTTCCAATAAAATGCCATCAACTGGAATCTCACAGGGACAGTGGGGGTGGGAGAATGGGTGGGAAGAGATCAACCAAAGAACTTGTATGCATCTATATGCATAACCCATGGTCATAGACAATAGTGTCGTGAAGGCCTGGGATGGGGAACAGGCATGGGCCGGAAGGGGGGCCATATGTAATACTTTCAACAATAATGATTTTTTTTTAATACTATCAACTGAGAAACAGTAACAAGGGGCATAGTACACTTGTGTTTACAATCTTAGTACAATCTAAGCTCTTTTGGGGTTTTTTTTAGCAAAATCTATTCAAGTCACAAATCTGGTCAAATGTGCCATCTGAGAGGGACATGGATAGTGATAAATTCCTCCCAAGTAAAACTCTCATTCTTTCAAATGATCCTGTCATCTCTTACTAATATAAAATTAGTTGCATCAGATTTTTCCTGAAACAGTTAAAGTTCCAACTGGGCTTGTAGACCTCGTTGTAATTGGGAAGTGTTGCTGTAACGTTATTAGTTATGTGAACTACACAGTCTTCTTTTTTTCTTCTTTATTTGATTTAATTTTTTTAGAATAGTGAACTACGCAGTCTTAAATGTGAGGGTAAACACCTCAGAAGTTCTGGATTGTAGTGACATACTATTCTTGCTTTGGATTGATATGAGTAGCAAATCCAGACAAAACAATTTTACAGCCCTGTAATAATATTGGTTTGATAGCCAGCCTTTCTTCTGTGCAATAGCTTATTCCAAGAGAACTATAAAATATTTTTTAAAGGTTTTTGCTCATATCTGGAGGAGAGCACATCTTTTACAGTGCTTTTTGAGCACATCGATTGTTATTTAATCTCTCATGATAATAGACAAACAATTAATCCAAAAACTTCAAACATTTGACATATAACTCTCAGTCCTTTAGTTTCTCAAAAAGAAGTTCACTTGTCTTCCAAAAAGGAGTCGTTTCTTTGCTACATGCTTTCATTAAGAATGGTACTGATATGTCCATTCAGAATTTTAATTTACCATCTAAAGATGGTCAGATAAAGCTTTCTTTACATGATAAGAAGGTTCCGACAAAGAAATAAATTACTGTTTTTTTTATCTGATCATGTAAATAAAGACACGTGTTGGTTACAGAACAAAATACAATTAACGTATGAAAGTGTTCAGCTCTAATTCATAGATTTGTTTATATCACAACACAGATTAGCCAACATTGTGCTTGTAAGCAACTATCCATAGAAACAACTAATCACATGAATGTAGTTTACCAGTTGCTATTTCTTACCTTCGAACTCTTGTTCCCAGAATTGCATATTAATTTGTAATCATAACTTAACAATATTAAGATACAGTTTATCTGCTCTTTCTGTATCATCCTGTTTGCTCACATTTAATATTTTGGCATTTACCTTCCCCTGGGGGAGGGGGCATGATGGCATAATAAAATAGAACATAAAAATGGAAAATCTCATTTCAGTAGCAATTCCTAGCCTTTGGGAATTGAGACATCCTTCTTGTCTTGTTATGATTTTATAACAGGCACCCATTTTTTTTTATTAGAGACCAGAATTAAGTGTAAATTAACTCTTAATTAACTGTTAATTTACACTTAAGAGTTAATTTACACTTGTTGAATTAAGTATAGATTAAGTATAAATTAACAAGAATTAAGTATAAATTAAATCACACAAAAAACTTTTTGGAAATACATAAAGGCTCTTGCTATAAAGACATGCTGATACACCAGAAATCAGTAATTGTGAATCAAGTGTTTAGTGTTATGGCAGAAATCAGGCTGGTGGGAAACGACAAACCAGACACACTCGGAGGTTCAGAAAAGGACTGTTTTATTCGTGCCGGTGCTTGACTCAGAGGAATCCTCTCCAGAGGCTGAGCAAACCAATGCAGCTGGGGCCTGGCCTTTATACCCCCCTAGCTCCTTTGTCTCCCACATATGGACTAAACTTCCAGATATGTCCCTAGTTCCTTTGTCTCACATATATAGACTAAGTTTCCGGTCATTCAGGAAGCCTTCCAGTTTGGGCAGTTTGACGATGCAGGTGAGATTACAGGAACCAAAGAAGTGGTCTGGATAGGTAATTTGGCAAGATTGCCTGAACCAGGAATGTGGTCAGGGTAGGATGATGTAGATGAGAATTTTCCTTTCTCTTTAGAGCCTGAAGATAGTGCAGACCAAATATACCAAACACGCCCCTCACACATCTCTCTGCCTTTCCATGGCATTCACCTTCTGGGACGTTAGAGGTAGAGAGCACTGCCATGACTGATCAAACTTGACTGATTAAGGAGGCTCTGGGCTCGTAGAGGCAGTTATTATGACTCACATCTCTGCTTGCACATGGCAGGGATTTGGCAGGGATTTATAATAAGATTGTCTCTGTGGCCCCAAAGCTTGTTTTCTTTTGTTTTAGAGAGGCTAAGACTAGTGTTGGGGTGGGGGTCGGGGGGGAGAAAGCTGTGGAACCAGGTAAGTGAGAAAGTAGAAAACATTGCTATACTTACCTACTTGCTTTCAGTTTATAACCATTTAACTGTTGGCAGCTCTTCGTACCTGAATGTTAGGCCCTGAGAATGAGATCCTTCTGCTCACAGAAGACATTACCATGTGAAGGGTGGATGTGCCATATGCAAAAGTGCAAAAACAGCTGAAACAAACTCATTAAAATTATTCTCAGTCACTTATGTGAGGACTCTAGAATTATAATTACTGCTGGATTACTCTTTTTTGAGTAGGAAAATTACGAAGAGGTTAAAACAACACATCACATATATCATGAGGAAGACCAAAGGGCTTAATATTAACCTATATCAATACAATTCCACATCCCGTTTCCTTAAATGGTGATATATAAGTGGGTACATAGTGACAACTCATAGAAACCAAATTTATATTAAATCCAACATGTAACTTTCTATGCAAGTTCTCTGCTTGCAATCTTTCATGAAAATCAGTTGTAGTCTCATTTGATTTTTGTCATTAATTAATTATTAGGGAGTTAAACTTGTATCCATACTTAATCAGTCTAGTTTTAAAAAAACTACTTTTCTTTTAATGTGAAATTTGTTTGAGTTCACTCGCAAATAATTTGCTGAGAGAACTTTCTTACTCTTCCATTCACTTAGTAAGCTTAAGCAAAATCCCACTCAAAATTATAATATTTCTAGGCTAGCAGGAGCTCATAATTACCTAGATCCACTCTTGTTTAAAATCTTCTATAATCTTTTGGGATGTTTCAACAAGGAAGACTCACTAAGAGAAAACAAAACAAAACTTTTTTTCATATTTTTCCTTCTAAACTATAAAATAATTAGCATTATACTATCTACAAACAGTAAATCAAAAAGCATAAGTAAAGTTAGGAAGTTATATAAAAACTTGCTTTTTTTCTGATTTTATTTACTAGAGTTTAAAATAAACAAAACATGTTGGCCTCATTCCCCTTTTGACTTCCCTACATTAATTTGTTTGTTGGGTTCTCTGCTCTCTTCCCTTCACAGAGGGAGGTTTCAGAAATGCATATTGACATGCTCACTGCAGGCTTATGCTGATGGAGAATTAGCCCTCCGTTGTGTAGCAGTCAAGTTCTATTTAGTGGTTTGACTGGGAAGATCAATACAGGGTCTCTAAGGCATAATGGCTGGCTCCATTCACTCTTACTAGACAAACAAACACCTTTTTAAAAGTCAGTTCATGAAAAAAGCTTTTCCTAGGCACAACCAGCTCTGGGTAACATTTTTCAACAGTTCAAGTTTGAATTTCAGTGCTGCAGGCTTCATTTCTGGCCCCTTTTCCCTTTGAGTGTGACTTCTCTCCAACTTTCCCCGATTAAAACCTGCCTTTAAGAAACAATTTGAAACAAAAATTTAATCCCAAAGAATCATACATGAGTTCAAAGGCTTATTGTGTTACTACTCTCAGAAGAGTTGTATTTTAGCAAAGACAAGAATTCTTAGGCAAATAGGTCTCTAGTTGTGGGATTTAGTAATTCGAAGAGCAAGAGAGATATGAAGTTGGCAGGAAGTCATCTCAGTTTGATCATCACAGAAGAAGTTTACACCACCTACTCATAAGACCATCCCTGCTGCTAGGAGTTGCCTGGCAGTCTCTTAACACATCCCTTCTCATTTATTGCTTTGCTAATTCCTTTTTACTCTTCTAGATTCAGTTCAAGCCTTGCCTCTTTGTGGAGATATTTCCCCAGTACATTCAACTCTTAAGGAATCCCACAATCATTTCTATTTTAGTAGTAATTACACTTAACTGTTATTTCCTATGTTGCCTTTCTCCCTACTGCAAGTCACTAAGAGCAAGGACTGCTGCTTTTAATTTCTGTCTTCCCACACTTGGCAGAATATTTGGAACATGGTACATCCTCCCACAACCCCCGTACCAACGTTACATAAGTAGTAGACAGCAGCCAGCTCATTCTTCCTTTCCTCTACTCTACACCCAATGACACCAGACATTCAGTAATGGGCAGTAGTAGAAACAGGGCAGATAAGGTGAAATACAGAGGCTCCTCTACTATCTTCCCCAAGAAGTTACATTTCCTAAAGTCGAGAATTACGAAATGTTTGAAAAATATGTTTAGCAGTATTGAGGTAAAGTTTTGTTGAATGATTGCAAACTCTTGCATAGGAAAGCACTTACTCTTTCCAAAGTGAGTTGACTACACAGAGAAGGTCTCTCTAAATCAGGGATTGGCAAACTACAGCCTGTGGATTAAATACAGCCCATCCCCTGTTTGCGTACTGCTTGCGATCTTCGAAGAGTATTTACATATTTAAGTGGTTAGAAAACAATCAAAAGAAGGAGAACATTTCTTGATACATCAAGTTCTACGAAATTCAAGTTTCAGTGTCAAGAAAAAAAAGTTTATTTATTTATGGACACTGACATTTTTGCTGGATTATAGTCACCCTCGTTCATTAATAGATCATCTAGGGCTATTTCTGCACTCCAATAACAAAGTTGAGTAATTGTAACAGAAGCCCTCTGTCCTGCAAAGCCTAAAATAGTCTAAGTGAGTATATTAAGAACCACAGAGACAAACTGATGACATTATTTTCATCTCTTGTTATTTTATTTTTTACATCTATTTTTAAAAATAACTCAGAAACAACTAAGAATGAGGAAAGGCTATTCACTTAGGCTTGAGGAGAATAAACCACTGGGGAGTCTCCTCTGTGTGAATAGCAGAGGGGTAAAAGGCATAATTAACAATTATTTCCAGTAGAAGTTAGATCAGATAAATCATGAATGCAAACAATAACCTTAGGCATCTTGGAGATAGGAGAAATATACATAGAATCTTGAGATAATGTGAGTTCAATTATTTGTTTACTAAAGGCCTGCTGCACGATATTTGTGCATAGTAGGGTCCCTAGGCCTAGCCTACAATCTTTGGGGTGACCGGCAGGGCAATCAGGGCCCCCACTCACACCTGCCTTGGCCTGGCACCGCCCACTCACCCGCTCCCCCTTCCCGCTGTGGTCCCACTCTCTTTGGGGCCCAAAGGAGCTGGAAGCACCTCCACTGCTGCCAGCGCCATGTAGCTGACGCCCATCATGTTCCACACCACCCCCTGGTGGTCAGTGGATGTCTAACTCCCATTCAGCGGAACTCCCACTTGTGGGGGCAATTTGTATATTAGCCTTTTATTATATAGGATTGCTCCAACTTCCTTCCTTAACTGTGAGATCTTTGGGTGGGGAGAACACCAAGTATTAAACTTATTATCTGTATCAAAGTACCCCACTTAATATAGGAACCAGACAACTTTTTGAGGAAAGAAGAAAGGGAAAAGAAAAAGAAGAAAAATAGACTTCAGAGAAATATTTGCTTTTAGCTTTATTGTTTACTTTAACTTCTTTTTCTTTTTCTAATAGGTGGAAGTTTGCTACATTAAGTGCTCTTATCTAAGCAGACAATTTTATTTGTATTTATAAAACCACTAGCAAATATTTCAGGGACTACTTCAAGGAATGTTACTTCTGCTATTTCAAGTTTAGGCCTCCTAATGAAAATCAATCATTCTTGATTACATAGTTTCTGCTCTTTAGAGAGGCTAAAGCATTGTGTTGTGAAGGCTTTACCCTACAACTGCAAGTAAACTGTTATCATAAAACTTCATTAGTGGTAGAAACACCAACTTGGCAAACAAATCTTAAAAATGTATCCCAGCTATCTATGGTAATGAAATCTGTAATGGAACCACTATGTTCATTCTTGTTTTTAATTTAAAGCACACATCATATTTTTCATTTCAGTGCCCAAACCCTCATCCACAATCTTATATTCTGCTTTATACATACTAACACTTTTCCTTTATTTAAATTTATAACTAACAGCCAGGCTTTGACATGTTTAGCTATAGACTTTCGTTATTATAATAATAACAAACAGGAAGAAATCATATGACAAGACAGCCTGGGAAATGCAGCACTTGGTAGCTAGTAAGAGGCATAACTGTTAGCATTGTAATTAGCTAGTTATTAATGATAGGAAAGGAGCAAAAGGGAGGCCAGACATTATAAGCATGGCCACCTGGGCAGCTACACCAGGAAGCTGCAATTTCACACTCCCCAGGGAACCACTGGCCCATTCCCTTCAGGTCATGGGAGATAGGGAAGATGGACGCATGTGCAATAAAGTCAGGCTGATGTAGGGAAGGTGCCTGTCACTCAAACCTGGAACAGCCTTGGCTGGTGTGCTCAGTGGTTAGAGCACTGGCCCGCACACTAAAGGGTGGCAATTAGATTCCAGGTCAAGGGCATGTACCTGTGTGGCAGGTTGGATCCCCAGTCCAGTTGGGAGGTAACCAATCAATGTGTGTGTCTCTCTCTCACATCAATGTTTCTCTTTTTCTCTTTCTCTCTTCTCCCTTCCCTTCCACTCTCCCTAAAAATCAATAGGGAAAATATCATCCGGTGAGGTAATAAAAAAAATAATTAAATGGATCTTTGGTTTAAAACAAACAGACAAACACACACACACACACACACACACACACACACACACACTGGGACAGAGATCATTGGCTAGAGGAGGTGGGGCCAATGCAAGCTCAAAAAAATTGGGGAATACATAATCCCCAGACAAACGAAGTTCCTCTCTCTTGATCCTCTGTCTTTGCTCCTGCCTGTGTTCCTTTCACAGCCATGTGGCCCGAGAAGCTTCGTGGTCCATGACCATGTGGACCCCACATGCAATGGACTACAGCTGGGAACACAAGCTAAGCTGGCCTGATGCTGGACTGGGCTGTGTATGTGAAACGGAAACTCTGGGCAGTGGCTGTAATTCTAGCATTCCTGAAGACAGAACTGAACTGTCTGTCTTGTATCTGTGTGGCTGGATGGAGGGAGAGGGGTCTTGGAAAATCAGGGGTTTAATCCCACGCAATAAATGCCACTCATTCTCCTGTGCCTATCTCAGAACTTTTTTTCCCGTAACATCACAAAAAGCCTACTTACACCAGCAACAGGTGGAAACACAGAGCGCACCCCACTGATAACATAACCAAACAGGACCCCCAGGCTTTCCCCACAAAGCTGTGCTCTGCCCACCCACCATGGCTCACTGCTAAGGTCCCTTCTGGATCCAAGATGTCATGACCCAGATGCAGAGCTGTTGTTTCGTTGATTGACTCCAACCAAAAAAACAACAAATATAACAAGAAAAATAACAACAACAAAAGGAAGAACTCTATCAGCAAACAGGCTCATGAGCAACTGAACTAATTGTGGAACTATCTTCATTTTTAAAGGTAACTTGGTTTTACATCTATTCACCTGTCCTTAAAATATGCTTATTTATTACTGATGGCATCCTCAGCGATCTGCTGAAGAACACAACTCTGAAATGATTCATTCTAATTCAGAGCTTCTTGCCAACTCTTAGATACCACAGAGCTTGGAAACCCTGGGGGCCAGCATGTATTACACATCGTGCCCATTTTACACAAGTAGAAAATTTTACAATCATCAGATCTAATTAGACATCTTTATAATACTGCTTCGTGTTTGGCATGTTTCCCCTCATTCTGTCAAAACAGATATTTTGGTTCTTTAGTTTGTCCTCAATTTACAATGGATTGAAATGTACATCTTTGACAAAAACTAAAAAACCTGGAGCCCACCCCTAACTTTCCCTTCATACTTAAGCAGGAAGGTGGATATGGCTGAGAAGTTTCAAAAATTAGAATAACATGACACATGGCATTGCTACCCAATAAGGCCCTATCACTACCAGGGTGCTAATTCTAGCAACATGTAATTTTCTGCTTTTAGGGGGAGGCCTTGAGTTCATCAACAAAGGCTCTACACTTGGTCCGTCTTGGAACAAGAATGGACTTTAGCCACGAGCCATGGTGGGTGGGCAGAGCATAACTTTGGGGGAAAGCCCTGGGTTCCGGTTCGGTTATGCCTCTTACTAGCTATCGAGTGCTGCATTTCCCAGGCTGGCTTCTCATCTGATTCACTTCCAGTTTGGCCAATGGGAGCACTGGTAGGAGATTGGGAGGGGACGGGAGAGGAGTCAGGGTCTTTGTCCTCCGTCTTCGTATCTTCCAAGACAGCAGCTGAGCCTCCGTGGTGGCCCCAGCTCCTCTGTAAAGGCCTGGTAAGGACCCTTGGACTCGGCAAGCTTCCTCCTGGCTTGCCTCTCCATCTTCACTGTGGTTGTGGCTTCTGGCTGCTACCTCCTCTTGTCTTGTCTTGTGTTTGAGTCTCAGCATCTGCTGCCCAAGCTCTTCATTCCCTTCATTAAGTCCATTCTGTGCCCAATGCTCGAGGTGATTTCTGTTTTCCTGCTTAGACTCTGAATACAAGCAACACCGTTTTAAAAGTGAGGTATTTTGCCCATAAGTTAATGTCATTGCCAAAAAAATCAGTGTAGATAAGAACATATGAAGAGGTGTAAGAAATTATTCATTTAATTCCTTGAAATGTGGGATTGATATTCTAGAATTTTTTTAAATCTTAATTTCTAGTTTCAACTTGTTTTTGAATAATTTGTTTACCCTTTTTCCTTGAAATGGAACTTCAGGAAAAATAGGTTTTTGGCCCTAGCTGGTTTGGCTCAGTGGATGGAGCATCAGCCTGCGGACTGAGAGGTCCCAAGTTCAATTCTGGTCAAGGGCATGTACCTTGATTGAGGGCACATCCCCAGTACAAGGTGTGCAGGAGGCAGCTGATGGATGTTTCTCTCTCATCAATGTTTCTAATTCTCTATCCCTCTCCCTTCCTCTCTGTAAAAAATCAATAAAATGTATTTTTTTTAAAAAAAGAAAAAAAATAGGTTTTTGTATAGAAGAGTCTTCTAGTTGGTTTATATTTAAGCAGATGTACCTTTTTGTTTCATTTTTATTGTTGTGTTTTATGCTGTTATTTTAACAAGATACGATCAGAGTGTACCACAGGAAGATTTCCATATAGAAATCTGACTAGTTAAAACTATAAAGACATGAATTTCTTTAAGATCTGCTTCATTTATATATAGCCAGGATATGCCCTAATTTGCATAGTTAATAGAAAGAATGACCGATCAATGCTTTCATCTCCTAAGAAGAAGTAAATGAATCTGAACATAAAATGCATGTTGTTTTTATTTAGTTTTAGGGAATAATTCTGCCTCACATTGATTGGAATAGAATTATTTTCCAAAAGCTTCTTTAATGTAAATATAAGCCCTTGGATTTTCATCAAAAACCGTTTGTTTAACGATATAGATACTTTCTAGGTTCGTTGAAGACTAGAATTTTTGTGGAAATGCCAGGCTCCCTTTGGAAAGTTAAATCACAGCTTCTCTGAACAAACTTCCTTTTATATTTAAACACCTGTGACTGTTTACATGAAGTAGAATTAAATTATTTATGCTTAAAGAATTTTGGAATTTCTAGGAGGAAAAAAGTCCCTGTTCAATGGCAGGGCAGAGCAATGCATAGGTCAGGAAGGAGCAAGGCAGGCACAGGAGCTGGGTGTATGGCTTGTGAGAAACTGCTCTGTGGTGTGAGTTCCAAACTGGATCCTCACCTCCACCCCAGAGCAGGGGGAGCCCAGGCCCTGCCCAGGTGGTCAGCTGCCTCAGGGGTGACAACCCATCAATGGGATTGCCATTAGATCATGCTGTACACCAAATGTCTGTGCCCCCCGGCCCCCCAAAATTCTTAAGTTAAATCTTTTTTTTTTAAATAAATCTTTATTGTTGAAAATATTACACATGTCCCCTTTTTCCCCATTTCTGTCTCCCACCCCTCTCCAAACCTTCACCACCCTATTGTCTGTGTCCTTGTGTTATGCATATATGCATATGAGGTCATTGGTTGATCTCTTCCCCGCTCCACCCTCCCCTGCCTTCCCTCTGAGGTTTGACAGTCTGTTTGATGTTTCCTTGTCTCTGGGTCTATTTTTGTTCATCAGTTTAATTAAATCTTAATACCACTCAATGTGATGGCATTAGGATGTGGGGCCTTTGGGAGGCGATTAGATTATGAGAGTGGAGTCCTCATGGGATTACTGCCCCAGAGAGCTGCCTCCCTCTGCCGCCATGTGAGGACACAGTGAGAAGGCAGCTACCTATGAACTAGGAAGTGGGCCTTTACCAGATAAAACACCTGTCAGCACCTTGACCTTGTACTTCCCAGCCTCCAGATCTGCAGAAGGGATACAACTTGTGTTTGCAGCAGCACCATCTCAGTCAGACACGGCTGCTGCCAAAACAGAGCCTAATTCCCTGCCCCACATGAGGGTTGTCTTATCTCCAGTACAGTTAGATTTTTGTGCATACTCTTCCGTAAAAGGTAAGGTGTAGACCAGTGATGGTGAACCTTTTGAGCTCGGCGTGTCAGCATTTTGAAAAACCCTAACTTAACTCTGGTGCTGTGTCACATATAGAAATTTTTTGATCTTTGCAACCATAGTAAAACAAAGACTTATATTTTTGATATTTATTTTATATATTTAAATGCCATTTAACAAAGAAAAATCAACCAAAAAAATGAATTCGTGTGTCAGCTCTGACATGCGTGTCATAGGTTCACCATCACTGGTGTAGACAATAGGCAGCAAAATTACCAGGCCTTCCTGGGCACAACTAGAAACAAGGGACATGTCAGTTCATTACTGGATAATCCATAAGTAATTTTAAAAGTACAATCCACAAAAAGGACAGAAATTCTTAAGATATTTTAAAGATTCTATGAGGCCTGCAATAACTAAAATCAGGTGTAAAAAAATGAAAACTTTCACCATAAACATCTCCTCTTCCTGCCTTTATGCTGCCTTACTGCATCCTCTCTAAGACTGGCGCTGCAGGCATAACCCTAGGGACCAACTCCTCCTTCTTCCACGGCCAAGGCACCTAGGAGTCTTTGAATGGATTATAAGCAATGAATTTTGGTGGTATCAGCAAATGGAATAGGTGGCTGGTTATAAGAAGACCTGCTAAGGAGCATGACAGTCAAAATGCATTGGATTTGGCTCCTTGGGTGACAGCAGCAGCGACTTGGAACCTTGCACAGTGGGAAGCTTCCTCCAACAGAGTTACCTTTCAAAGGACAGGAAGAGATGGGAGCAACCGCAGCAGGCAACTGAAGAAAGCTCACAGTGAGAGAGCAGCTGACAATGTTGAAAATGAAACCCTTTGGATGCAGGACCAAAACACACATCCTTTGGAGCTGGTGCCATCAACCCACAGCCAAATTGCCCTGGCATTCACTGGGACCTAGATTTACATGATGGATTAACTCTATTCTGGTGGAAGACGAGCATACCTCCTCCAATACACTCTCAGGGCATAACCGGAAGGGACCTTGTTGAGAACAATAGATAAAAATCAATGGCATTTTCAGAGAATTGCTATGCTCACTATCTAAGATTAGCATCATCTGAGAGATGCTAGGAGAGGTATGGAGAGATCCGGGATAATATGTGAGAGTCAAAGGACCAGCAGTCATATGCATCCAAATTGTTTGGCATTTAAGGACTGTGAAATCTGTCAAATGTGGGGGATTTGTATTTTGAAATTCTGGCTGGATACATATTGGTTAAGCGTGTGACAATGAAAAATAGGTAGGAACTGGGAAAGTGTCACGTCTCTCAGCTTCTCTGTTCATTTAAAATCATGTCGGTTAAAAATGATCCCTCTGGGTATAAAAAGTAAGATTAATTGACTGTAGAACTAGGTTATTCTGGGCATCTCATCTAAGTATCTGCAGAGGAATTTAGACAAACTGAGGAGATGAGATGGTGCTGGGCCTGCGAGGAAAAGGAAACCTGGTGAAGAGAAAGAGCAGTATGTGTGTACTGCCCTTCACTCTCTCCCACATTTATTGTTTACCATCAAACCTCTCCCTGAAGGATTTACTTAAGCAATAACCAGTTATTGAGTTTCAACTATTTGCTCAGCAATGAACTTGGGTTTATAATGATGACATGATCCTTGACCTCCTGGGACTCATAGTTTAATGGGAGAAAATAGAACTGTAAAAACCCAATTGTACTCTATTAGGTGCAAGCAGCATTGGAGGCTTTGAAGAGGGAGAATGTTACTTTTATTGGCTGGAGATAACATAGTCAAGAAGTTCTTCAAATAAAGACTGATGCTTGAGCTTTACCCATGTAAATTAGTTCACCCAAAGGACTTACACAAAGGGGAACAGTATATGTAAATAGAAAGTTATCCGTTCCAATTGGAACACAGAGGATGTGTGGGTGGGCCGTGGAGGATGGGGTGGCGGGGTCCTGAGGGGCTGTGTGTGCCATGCTAAGGAGCCGGAGCTTTTTTCTGCAGGTGATGGAGAGACAATGAAGGCTTTCATGTGGGAGACTGACATGATCAGACTCTACGATATGTGAGACTGAAAGGGTAGCTCCAGGCAACAAAAGCTAGGAACCAGATGCAAGTTAAAATATTTCCGGTGGTCCCACAGCTGGGAAAGCCAGCCCTTCACGGTTTTGTTTTTGAATGTGTGCCTCACAATGATCAATGTACAATTGTTTTCATAACTATTTTAATGAAGAATAAAGTAAGTGTTAGAAATGTAAGCTCTGAAAAGCATACTTTAAAAGTATTTTTTAAAAGAGGCTGAAGAGACTTTTACTGATAGTATTTATTTAGGTAAAAAAAATTTTTTATTAGGATACTAGGTTATAAATGTATGTCTCATGTATTATCTTTAAAGCTTCATTTGTTCATATAATAGGCTTTTTTTTAAAGCAAGAGAAAATATAGAAAACAGAAAAGAACTTGTTTTTGGAAAAGACACAAGCTAGGGGAACACAGTACACCCTACTGAAATCTAATATTGAGCTTGAAGCATAAATGTGAGAAGATGTACTAAAAACATCTCATTAGCCTTTTCCTTGATTTTCCCCCTTTCTATATACAAACCAAATCTTTTAATTTCTCCTAATTTCCACAGTAAAGGTCTTGGGTAGAGGTCTTCATGTTTGAAATTATGCTTTAGTTATATATCACGTTATAGAAATTCACTTATCCTTCTAAAAGAAATAGAATATGCTCTCAGAATTATTTTACATCTTTGTGGAAACACCATGATCATAGATAATCTATAAAATGGTGAGGTTTGGTCCTATTAGACTATTTCTAGAGGAATAAAATGCCCAAAATAGATCCTAAATATTGACTGTATACCGGCAAAGATATGGAATCAGTACAGGTACTTTCCTGAAAATACTCTCTTAGCTTGTGAAAACCAAGAAGGATCCTGGTTTGTTTTTAAACTTTAATTTAGGTTTTTATGCCCCCTAGTGGCTATTTGGTTCTTCTGTGGCTGTAAAATAATGACGTTTCAAACTGACTATATCGACAATGCATGACATTGATGTACCCCCTAAATATTCAAACCACACAACTTTTGATAATTTAATGAAAGCTCTCAAAACTGTCAGGAAAATGCCTATGAAATCATAACTATCATAGAGTCCCCTGAACCCATCTGAACTTTATCCATGAATTCCTTAAGAGTCCATGGACCGTTGGCTAAGACTACTAATTAAGGTGTGGGATCCTATAGCTGCCCCTTTCATTTAGTCAATGCTAAGATGGATAATGTTCTGAACAAATGAAAAAGGAAAAAATGTAATTTTAAATAGGAGCTCAGAATTTGGCTTAGATTTAAATAAATAAGAAAGAACATAAAATTCTTCAAAAAACTATATGTACAATACAATCCCCCCCAAAAATTGCAAGCCTTCAACATAGGTAAGATAGAATAGTCATTGATCCTACAGGCAAGAGAGTTGGAGACAAAATCAAGGGAGTTTTTAGACAAACATTAATTTTAAAATGTCAAATAGGAATCTATGCTAGAAGTAAGACCAGGGCCCCTCTGGCAAACAAGTTCTGTACCACAAGCAGGTGTAATACAGCAACACTCCAAAAAAATGTCATTTGCTATTTGCAAACATTGCAGCCGCTATAAAAATTATCCATCAAACGATGATCTTTCTAGAATACCAAGTGGCTGGCAGGAAATCCATGAATAACATAGCTAGTGAGACCCTCAGGGGTAGAATTATTAATTGAGAAGTGATCCAGCTTATAGGTCAGAAGAAATTATTTCTCAGACCTCTGTGACTACCAGTCAGTTCCAGGAGAAAAAATTCCAACACAACATCAGTAATTACAATACACATACAAACACAATCAGCTAATAGCTTTCTTTCATCAGGATATTATTGTACATATTACTTTTATTCATTTTTTTTAAGGATACTGTCTTGGTCTGTTTGGGCTCCTATACCACAGACTTGGTAGTTCATCAACAGCAGTTTATTAACAGTTCTAGAGGTGAGAGCCCCCTTCCTGGTTCATAGACTGCCTTTTTCGTTGTGTCCCGAGATGGTGGAGGGGCTAGGGATCTGCAGGATCTTTTTATAAGAACACTAATCCCATTGATGAGAGCTCTGTTCTCATTATCTAATCGCCACTCAAAGGCCCAACCTCCTAATATCATCACATTGTATATTAAGATTTCAACATATGAATTTGGGGGAGACACATTCAGACATATCATAGCAGATACCTATTTTTCAAACATACCCTCAAATACTGGTCCATGTCCCATATGGAGTTGTTGAGTGTTGCTTTTTTTAAAAAAAGAGTAAACTAATGTAGTTGTTGAAATACATACGGTATTTGCTGAGCCAGCACCTGCCCTATACAATGTACAAGATGCTCCTAGACTTCTGTGCAGCTGTGCAGGGTCTAGTCACTCTACTCCTTACACAAAGGATTTTAAGACTTTGTCATTGTAAAAAGAAACAGGGAGAGTGAGAGATTGAGTTACAGCTTATTTTCGAATCAGCATTTCCTTCCTGCTATTGAAGATCTTGTCTATTTTCCTGATTGTTTATAAAATACATGCTTTTTGCTTTTTATATCATGCTTCTGGGAAATAGTTTCACAGGTAGAAAGTCATAACTAAACTGGGGAGGTTTGCCTTATGTAACATTTCTACTCTATCAAATGAGCCTATATTTATACTCTTCAAAAAGAAGAGAAGAAAAATAGAGACTCTATGAATAGGACCAGGAAGCCAGCAATATTGTGTTTGAACTTTATGTAAGAAACTTCATGGAAATAGTTCTCCATTTGAGATCTAAAGACAACCACTCTCTAGATATATGATTTCTGGAGAAATGACAAAAAGGGGAAACTTGACTGAATATTAATAGAACTTGGTTAATAATGTACACATCTTTCAACCCATTTTGATATTACTTGATAAACTGGGAAGATGGATGGATGAATTGATAGTTAGATAAATTCATCCTACTTATTTGTCTGAATTAATCACATTTACCCATTTTTGTGGCACCAAGTGCATGCTAGAATTTAAGAATTTTACATGAAACTTTGGATAATATTTGAGATTAAAATAGTCAAAAAACTAACAATTGAGTCTCTTCTGAAGAATTGGTCCTCCCCTCAATTTGATCTTTAACATATGGTGACAGATTGTCATTGTAGCCAAGTATTTGGGGGCAGTGTGTACAAATTTCAATTTAATGGTTTTATGTGAATGACACCACCATATTGTACCATTTAACTGGTGTGAGGAGGAAAGGGAGCAGCAAACATGAGGTTTGACAGATCTTCAGGGTGCAAACGGATCAGAAAAAGACTGGAGTTGCTTTAGACGGTGATCTAAGAGAAAGAGGGAAAAGGTATAAGAAGCAGAGGAAGGCAGAAGAAGTACGGGGAAGCTTCTCTTCCATAAGCGAAGTTCAAGCCTGCTCATTTTTATTGTGTACAACTTGTTGGCAGTTATTCTTTTATATTATGCTATTCTCTCTCCTTATTTGACCTTAGAAGACCCTATAGTCTTTGAATCCATTTTATTTAAGTATTTTTAAATGTGTTTATGAAAACAATGTATCTTATCTAATAAAGAAGGAATATGCAAATTGAGCATCAAGCCATAATGGTCAAGATAGCTGCATGCACAGCGGAGGCCGAGTTCCCGTAAGGAGCCTTAATGAGCAATCAGCAGGGACCTGAGGCTGTGTGGCGCTGGGTCTGGGCAGGGAACCTGAGGTTGTGCCCCCTGCCTGGTGGGGCTTGACAGGGGACCTCAGGCCACACCCCCCGCCCCAACACCAGGCTGTGGGACCTGAGGCCATGCCCCTTGCCATGCGGTGCTTGATGGGGAACCTCAAGGCACACCCCCCGCCCAAGACTGGGCTGGGGGACCTGAGGCTGTTATCCCTGCCTGGCATGGCTTGATGGGGGACCTCAGGCCACACTCCCTGGCCTAGGCCAGGGGACCTCGAAGAGCACCTCCTAGCCCAGGCCGGGGGACCTCAGGCCATGCCCACCGCCCCGGTGCCAGGCTAGGCGACCTGATGCTGCACCCCCCCCCCCACCTGGCAGGGCTTGACGGGAGTGAGTCAGGCCAGGTCTGGATCTAGCCCAATGAGGGTGGGGCCTGCCGGGTCTGGGTCTCGCGTAATTTCGAGGCACACATGGGTGGGCAGGGACTTGACTCTGCGCGCCCCAGACTCTGACAGGAGGAAGATTTTCATATACATTTTACTAATTTTCTTTCATCTCTGACACTTCTATTATAGAGAAAGGGCAAATAGCAATATTAAAATATTTCCTCTAATTAATTCCCTTTTAATGTGCACAAATTTCATGCACTGGGTCACTAGTATATATATATATATATAATTTCAGTGTAACTCTTTGGCAAATGGGTTTTTGAAGACTAGAAACATAATATTAAAGTCTGATAAAAAAAAAAAAAAACCAGAAAGGACAGAATATGTAATATTGCTGGGCTTAGCATAAATTTAAGAATAAGAAGTCAGGAAAAATGCAGTGTGTTTTCATATGGAAGAAAGAATAAAATACCCATCAGTACACAAGTTGCCTACGATACAAATAATCATTAAAAGATGACAGTATTATAGGCAATATTTAATTAAATGATCAGTTAGCCAAAATAAGTGTCACTTCTCATGATAAAGCTTTCTATTCTATGTCTTTCCTCCACTGAGTTTCAGAGAAATGACACCTGAGGTATACAAGGCTATTTTGCTTCTTACTAAGAGTTTGAATACCAGTTAAACGGCCCCTGTTAAACAAAAGAAAACAGCTGGTTTTGCCAGAGAGATAAATATTCCCTGTCCCAAGCAGATTCTGTGCCCAATGACATCTTCATGGGTAAAAATGTCCTGCTTTCATTTCTCAAAGTCATTTCTAAAGACCTAACGACGAAGAGAGACAAAACGGATGCTGTAAGAACAGATGCAAATCACACCGTGTACTTCTCATTCTTCTCCAACATACTCAGAGGAGTAAAATATACCTTAAACATTACAAGTGCTAACAGCAGCCCAATCTTAAAAAGGGGAGGAGAGCAGGCAGAAAACCCGAAAGGGTGGTGTATGCAGAACATGGGGGGGTGTGGAAAGAGGCAGCGGGCGCTCCTTGGAAATCAGCCCAGGCTCAGGCTGTCATTACGAATAATCACAGGACAGCCTGGACGACCTTAAACACCCTGCCCATTCCCTTTGTGCCCTCTCGCCATCGCTCTCTGCTTTGGTCTCACAAGTTAGAGACCATCCTAATCCGCTATAGTGGGAGAAAGCTCTGGCTTTCTACCCAAGAGCAAAAGAGAGGATGTTCTAAGGAGCCATTTCTTCTCCCCTCTCCTTCCCACCATAATCATTGCCGTACCGGCCAGGCATCACCAGCGCTCCTCTTGGATTTCTTGATTGTGAAGGAATTTTGGATTACAGAACAAACATGATGGGGTAAATTAATAAATATAACTGCATTTGGTGCAGATTCGCTTAGCTTTATGCTATCAAACCTCCCTTAAGTATCTGTGGCCTCTTTTTCCTTATGGAACCTGCTAGGATATGGATATCCTGCCTTTCAGCAGGCTGGTTGATATCTTTACTTTCTACCATTTCATTCCAAAACAGACAAGATATTTCATCATACCCATTTCCCCCCCTCTGGATAACAGGTGCACTTTCTGCCTTGTTTATCTACATTATAGCTTCTGTTTACATTCAAGGAGGATCCGCAGTGATTTTTTTTTCTCTGCTTGAATCCCAGGAACCTCATCAAACATTGCTTTCCCAGGGAAACCTGCTGTATCAGTTGACCCCGAATCCCGTTGACCAAGTCCCTCATAATCTATTTTCTCCCTCTTGTTAGCTGCAGCCCTTCTGAGTGCATGAATCTCCACTCTCTACCCCTCCACCATCTGCTACCTGAACTTGCCAGCCTTCTATCTGCTTAATGTCTTACGATGTGCATGGCAGAACCCCCAAATTGGCGGGCTTGACTTCCTGGCACATTGCTGTGTTTTTCCACTTTTCTATTCCGGACCACTAATTGCTGAGATGTGGATGCATACCAAAATAAAAACAATTCATTGTGTTCTAAATAAATAAAAAGTCTTACTGAGCTTTGGGTCCATACCATACGTGTAGGCTCTTAATTTTAATAAGTACAAGTATGCTGGCCTGGCTTACTCTATGACATAGTGATTCTAGAATACAAAAAAAGTAGTAAATAAATACTAATTTTAAAAAATCTCTTAGAGAAAGGCAGGAAAGATTATATATGATAGATTCATTTAACTATTTCAGTTTATTTTATGTACTTGCATGTTTAATGGTTCGTTTTAATTACATAGACTCAATGTTTGTCTTCTTTGGCCATAAAAAATAGTTGAGTTTCATTTACTTTCCTTTTGAGAAACACTTTCTAAATCCTAATTGGCAGACGTTTAAATGAGGAAAAAAGGCTTTTGAAAAGCTGCTCAGTTTGTGTGCACGTGGGGGTATATGTGAGTTTTGATTTCTCCAGGGCCTACTGCATGATCAGTGCAAAGGGAATGATGTTTGTAAAACAGGGCTGGGCACTCAACTTGACTTTGGCAAACATAGAAATTGTCTGCTGTGCACACGACATTATATAAAAAATTGATCTTCCAGTTCTACTGACATATTGCTATAGCAAGAAAGTTTTCAAGTCTTTTTGTCTCATCTTGCAAACCCTTTAGTTTTCACCATTTCCTCACTATAATAATCAGATTCTGGTTTCGCTCTCCCAGGGGACTACAAAAACGTGCCATGTTTCATATGGACACAACCTTCCAGTTCTCAGGTTAAGACTACTTTTTACAATAAACTAATATTATCATTGCAATGATAATATTACAACCTGTGGGCGTTTTAGGTCTGATGAATTCGCTCAACTACTGACCACCCATAAACACTGAGAAGCATGAGTAACTGGGCCTTCGACCCGGAGGACCAAAGCCTGGCCTGGGTCACCGAAGGCAGTGCCGGTCAGCATGGCCTGCCAAAGGTCTCCCCAGCCTTTCCTGGGGCGGTTCCTCGGAACTCCCATCTGCATTTAACACACCAAAGTGTTCCCACACAAACCACGGTGCTGTCCCAGATCCCCCTTCAAGATACAATGTCTCCCCAAATACTCCTAAGACCCTTGGAGTCAGGATTCCAATACCTGAGCTCCTCTGAGCCCTGCTTCTAAGGACTAGACTCTCAGAGCCCCAGAGTGAGCAGGGGTAGTTGGGACTGTATGCTGAGCTGGGAACGTCTGCAGTAACAAGAGCAGAGGCCTCCTTCTTGCCCCCACCGGGAGGAATGAACTCCTAGGAGAACCATGTATGAGTGAGGTAGGGAAAATGTATTCATTCAGCTAATATTTACTAAGAGCCGGGTTTGTGCTAGTGAGACACAAATAGAACAGCCCCTGGTTATATTCTAATGTTGGCATGGCAGGTGGGGAGTCAGAAAAGAAATGCATTAAAAAATCAGAAAATATTATGTGTTAAATACCATGAAGGTAATCAAATGGGAAAATGCCAGGAAGAAAATAAGACCGCCGTGGATAAGGCGGCCGGAAAATAACTTCTCGAATGGAGAGACCTCTCAGGCCCAAACTGAGCTATGATGATCTGGGGCCTGCATATGTGACACAAAGCCAGATGGCCGGTGTGGCCGGAGGGCAGCGAGCTTGATGGAGGGTGGTGTGCAATATAGGCAGGAACGAAACGACATAGATCCCTCAGAGAAAAAAGCGAGGCGTTCGGATTTATTTTCATTTCAAATCTATTAGAAAGTGACGCAAAGTAGCCACAGTCCAATCTCCATGTTTAAAACCATTCGTTCTGGCTGCTATGTTGGCATGAATTGTAAAGGGTTAAATGTGGAAAAGAAGCGATCTCCATGGCTCAGGCAATAGATGATGGCTTGGTTTACTGTGGGAAATCGAGGCTGAGGAAAGAGAACCAAATAGGACATAATTTGATTTGGGCAGAGACAAGACCAGCTGAGAAATGAGGTGAGGGGACTGAGGATTGGGTGGCTGTTTCCATTCTGATATAGGTAATCAGATGGTTTGCAGCTCCATGGAATTAGAGGTGATAGACTGTGGGAGAAGCAGATTTGAGGGGAGCAGGAGAAGCTAGGGAAATGAAAGTTCCTTTTTGGTTAATTTGAGTCTTGATTGGCTCTTAAACATCCAGAGGCAGGGATCCTCAGATTAGACCACTGAAAATATGAGCCTGATTTTCAAGATAGACATCAGGACTGTCCATGTAAATTAGAATATCATCAGCATGTAGACAGTAGTTTTAAGCCAGGTCATTGGATAAGATCACACACACAAAAAAGGTTAATATAAAAAAGATAAGAGGACTCAAGTTTGAGACCTAAATTAGGCCAAGATTTAGAAAATAGTTAAGGGGAAAGAAGTCAGAGAAGATAAACAGCCAATGAGGTAAAAGCACCACGAAGGGAATTTTCTGATACTGAAGCCAACAAAACATGTTTCAAGGAGAGAGAATTCAACTAAACAAATACTAATGAGAGATTGAGTAAGATTATCATGTTGAAATGATCATTGGATTTCACAAGTTGAAGGTTAATGGGACCTTGGAAAGTTTATTTTTAAGTGATTGTACCTGATGAAAGGAATGGGCTGTACCACTTTTCTATTTAAATTTTATAACCAATCTAATGCTTAATTTTTAAGTGTGTTAGTTAGCCTATAAAATTTAGCATATAAATATTTATTATTAAATAAATGTAAAGAACTATGCCATATTATAGGAGGAACAAGTTGAAGAGCTATCATTAAATCACCTGGCTTAAAATGTTTTCCAAACAAAGAGATTTCTAAACGTTAGAATTAATTTCTGAAATGTTAAAATATACCTTTTTTATATTAACATGTTTTTAATTTCTAAAACATGTTTACTAAAGTCTTAAGCCATGTATATTGTAGTCATGAATTAGAGATAAATTGCTCCAAAAAATCATTTGGCTTAAAGCAAAAAGATATTTTTATCAGGTGGAAATAACTTTCTGTGACTTAAAACTATATACATGTATTTTTTTTTCCTCTCTAACCCAGGTATGGTGACATGGTGCCAAAAACCATAGCAGGGAAGATTTTTGGATCCATCTGCTCGTTGAGTGGGGTCTTGGTCATTGCTCTACCCGTTCCAGTGATTGTATCCAACTTCAGTCGGATCTACCACCAAAATCAACGCGCAGACAAAAGGAGGGCACAAAAGGTGTGTATTCAGCCCTGTGTAACCGTGATTTAGCATCGTCCGCTTCTCATAATGAGCTTTAAAAACCTTCACTGGCTACTCAGTGTTCCAGATTTGGTCGATAGCTGCATCAGTCAGCACAGGCTGGTTATACTACAGCAAAAGGACATTAATATCTCAGTGGCTTAACACAACAAGCAATATTTCTCAATCATGCTACAAGTCAATTACCGGTCCAGTGATGGAAACTCTATCTTGACAGTGTACTTCTGCAATCATTTATGCAGAAGTAATTTCTGAATCACACACTGACTTTTAAAGCCTCCTACTGGAAGTGGGCCAGGTCACTTCTATCTCTATTGCATTAGCCAAAGCAATTCAAATAGCCATGTGTAACTTCAAAGTGGACAGGGAAATTCAATCCCACTGTGCAACTAGAGGCAGACAGAAAGAAATATGTGGCGAACAATACTGACAGTAGCAAAATCAAAGATGGATTCTTGGCAAATTTTATTAGAATCAGATTTCTAGATCTGATGCACCCAGTCTCTGTCCATCAGGGTTTAAGCTGGTGCCCGTAGACAAGGGCTGTTAAAGGGCACCAAAATGTGTCTTGGTTATTTTACAAAACTGACACAGGAGGAAGGAGAAATCTGATCACTTGTAGCTAAGTTCTATTCCTGGCCCAACTGTTTACTGTTTCTCTGGACTTCGCACCAGTTAATCAATCCCTCTCAGAGTAAGCAGGGTGCGTGCTCATCTGAAAAATGAGGAAAACAATGCCTACCTCACACTAAGGCCGAGGTAGGAATTGTTTATAGATTTATAAACATTTATATGCAAATGTTTATAAATATATATAAGCTTTTCATAATGTTAACAATTTAAACATTTACTAATGACTTACTATGTGCCAGATATTGGCTTAATGTTTTTCAAAAAATAATTCTTAAAATCTTACAAGTATAGGCATTAGTTACGAAAATAGTTTGTGGAATAAATTGAGAAATTCTGAGGTCACATACCTAATAAATTGGAGAACTGTCATTCAATTCAATGCAAGTCAATCTGGCTCCCACATTCATTAAACACAATGGTAGACTACCTCTCAGAAGAACTGACTAAATGTTAGTACACTTCCCTGACCCATTCTTTGTCAAAATAGTCACCTTCAGAGCCAGGGCCCTTTTTGCTTCGAAATAATTTTGGAAATCTTTTTTTGTAATTTTCTCAGAACTATAGTGCTAGATTTTCAGTATTCTTCACTTTTTTTAATAACCAAAAAACATGTATAACCATGACCAACCTGGGTACTGTGGTATAACCATACAATATCGTGAGAAATTTTTGTGCACCAGTTCATAATTGGATGTGTAGGTAATTCCAGAACAGGATTTTAAACATGCTTTTGAACAATGTCAGTCTCTTTGGTAAGTATAAAATCCTATAAAGTAACTCTTTGGAAAGTTCAAGTTAATCAGTACAGTCACATAGCATATTGTTCCGAGAACTTGTTCATGTCCATTGTCAGAGACCCTCTTCCTCTACAACAGAATCACTCTTTAAGCTTGATAGTTCCTTGCTTTACAGAATTCCCCTCCCCCTTTCACAAGTATCTAACCTTTAACTAATTATTGTAGAGAATAATAATAAAAGTTGTTCAGTTACCATGAATATGTAGAACTGATAATCCAGTACACAAGGTGGGTCTTAGAAAAAAAGGCACCCTCTGGACAATTAGAGTCTCACACAGGGCACAATTTTGGCTACAGGAGATGGAGGGATTTCCATCAGGAACTATGCATCTCAGCCCTGGCTCTGGCCACACTTTAAAAACTTTCTACTGGGCACACAGGGATAGTGTTTACAATAACAAAAATATTACAAAATCTTAGCTCCCCAGTACCCATCCATCTCCATTCTGGGAATTCCTTCTTTAATATAATAACTAACTATGAATATTTTTTTCATTGTCATAAAAAGCTACCTATATGAAAACTCTAGGAACTACAAATATGACTTTCAAATAAACCAATTTCAAAATACATGTACTTTTTTCAAACTTGGATATCTGTATGTAACAAGCAAATCAACAAAGAAAAATCTTATAATATTTTAGAAGCCTTTTAGCCTATAGAAATTTAAAATGCAAAAATGTTTAAATGTGATGTAAATAAGTGCACCAAATTGAAAAGCATGTTTTATGAATGCTTTTCGCTATCTTTAAAATATCTTCTATATTCTCCGTGTCTGCCATAAAGCAATAAATTTTGCATATCATGACTACTAGAAAAATTGGCTATCGAAAGCCAAGTATGATAACCTGGTGTAAATAGTCTGTAATCAGTAAACTAAACATAGCTCTCTAAGAAAGAGCAGTGGATATGGAACTAAATAAGTTGTGAGGGGATACTTCCTGTTTTCCTTCCCAGGAAAAAAACAAACAGAATAAATAGTCACTAGGCTAAGATATTTTAGATTCTTCTGGAACTAGATGATTTACAAATACCATAGGTATGCAAAAATAGCCATCTAATTCAGCCAAGCAAGGAGTCCAGTCCATTCAATAAAAAATCAGTCAAGTGGAATAATAAGTAATATTATAAAATGGTTTTGTAGACCAGATTTTGTGATGTTTGGTCCCTTTGCCAACTCCAAGCTCAAGAAAAAAAACATGAAATGTACACAATATGCATTTGAGAACATCCCCATCATCACTCAGGAATACTTTCTCTCTTCTAGGTTCTTCCCACTAGCAAGTACGCTTTTTGCTTTCACTACCTGTTCCCACCTTTTAAAGAGAATGCATGCATCATTTACCCCATTTCTATCAGCCCTTGATACATTCTTAATGAAACACTGACATGTGAGTGAAAACAGGTATCAACTGTAACATTTCTCCCCTACCTTCATTGTTAATTATACTTTAATATATTTATTTATTCGCTCCATTATTCAATAAAAATTTATTGAAGAATATATTAGCCAAAGTGAAGTGAAGTTGATACAATGACAGGTGGTAGGGTTGATATTTTGAAGCAAAGAGCTTATCCTGTTTTAAATTCAAATCACATCTCTTAATCATCTGCCTACTTACAAGGCTAACTGGTGAGTAATTGTCATGCATAATAGTAATTATAATTATAATTTAATAATGATAATAGCAACAACAACAATCCTCTCTAGAGTTTCTAGTATGCCCCAGGTTCTTTATACATGTTATTTATAATTTCACAATTAATTTGCAAAGGAAGTGTTATTATTTCTATTTTATAGATGACTTGCTCATGCTCACACACCTATTGATTAATATCTAAAACAAGAATCTTCTGACATTATTAGAACTATGAATCTTTAGGGATTTTCCGATAGATAATTCTAAATACAGTGAGAAGCTTGGTATCAATGAGCCAATTGAGGTACCAACCATGTGCAATGTAAGTGAATTATTTTTACTTTTTACATGAAGATGTTGACTTTCACACACAAAAAAAATATGCTATCAATATTCAGTATGCCATTTATCACATTCTACTATGGTGATTCTCAAATTTTAGATTCATTGGGATCCTACAACGCGTTTGTTAAAATACAAATTGCTGGACTCTACCCACAATGCATCTGATTTAGTGGTTTTGGAGGACAGCCTGAAAATTCGCATTTCCAGCGAGTTCCCAGGTGATGCTGATACTGCTGATCTGGGGACCACACTTTGAGACCCATTGCCTACACATTCAGCAATGTCCAAATTAAATAAAAATATGTAATTTTCTAGAATGTTTAAATGGCAAGAAATAACTCTTTGCTGGAATATGAAAATGATCACTTTTAAATTTTCCACTATTAATAAATATCCCTCATCCTTACCTCAAATCTCTGCAGATAACCTAATTTTATTATTTTTTTCTTATGTCTTGTTTTGTGCAGTTTAATAATCTATTGTCAACACATGTAAGAATCTATAGATTATATGCTTCTCAATATTCACTCTATATTTAATTCTTATCAAGTTGCTTACCTCTTTTCTTAATTCCCCATTCCATCCCAACACTACTTAATGTGGCCACCTGGTAAACTGATACTCAGGGTTCAAGACTTAATTCAACTACCACCCATTCTATGAAGATTTTTCTGAATGGTATGGACATCATTAGTTGCTTCTTCTCTTCTCCTACAATATATGCACACTCTATTATCATGTATTACACCCTATTCTCCCTCTTCTCCATTGTACTGAGTGCACTGCCCAATATCAAATAGGTATTTAATATTTGTGTAATGACTGAAAGAATGAACAGTGAAGTCTTGTTTGCCTTGACACGTCCTCCATTCCTACAGTAGGGTGGACATTACTAGGACCAATTAAAAATCATATTGGGAAGCCCAATTTTGTCTCTGATAACTGCCTACATCCTGTTTCAGTTCTACCCTCTTCCTACACCCAGTCTTTTTGTTGCTCTCTCATTCTACTGACCTTTCCTCGGAGCCTCCCAGCGTCCCTTCTCCTGACCTAAATCCCAGCCCAGCCTTCCAACAAGCTTCAGCGTTGGGAACCTGCCCCTTCTCCCACTGACTTACTTCCTCTTTCTTTTGTTATTATTTGGCTTGTCTCATTTCTAGGGGAGTGATTTTTCTTAACAAATGGGAAGATTCCAGTAAACTCCTTAAATTAAATTTTTTAAAAGCTCATAAAGCTTAATATGCTATCTCCACATGAGGCATGTTACTAAACCTTAATATGTTATCTCCATATGAGGCATTTCACTGAACCTTAAATGAAAGCTACAAGTGTAAGTAAAATTTCCCGGATAAAAGGTACAGGAAGTATGTGGTCTCTATTTGAGATGTAAGGAAGTGCCTCAGATTACAAGGGATAAAGCCTTCTGTCTCACAAGGCTGCCTAGGATGCCTTTGTATTTCAAAAGTGTTGAAAACACTTTGTGGTTTGGTAAGAAGAGGGTCTAATGTAATGTCTCTCAAAGTACATCATACCTCATTTAGAAGACAGAGCCCACGTAAGAAAGTCACTGTCTCAAGGGCCTGGGGCTTGTACATCTTTCTCTGACTGGCGTTCCAGACACTGCTCCAGAGGACGCATGGTGGAAAGTCTACATAATGCCATTTGGTGCAATTGACAAACAACCAACCTGCCCCAAACCCCTGCACACTAGCCTCTGAATGCTCCACAATGAAGGGTTCCACGTCAAATTAGTTCGAGAAAAATTTCATGCTATAGCTCCCTCTCTACTTCACAGTGAACATCCACAATGTGATCTTTTGAGAGAAATCCAACTTCGAAGAACCCTACTTAACCTCTCAGCATTTCCCAAACTTTCTTTATATTCATACATTAATTTATTTCAGAGAGGAGGGGGGAGGGAAAGTGGAATAGAAACATCAAGGATGAGAGGGAATTATTGATTGGCTGCCTCCTGCACACCCCCTTCTGGGGATCAAGCCTGAAACCTGGGCATGTGCGCTTACCCGGAATCAAACCTAGGACCCTTCAGTCTGCAGGCCGACGTCCTATCCACTGAGCCAAACTAGCTAGGGCTCCCACACTTTCTTGACCACAGAACCATTTTTGCTTCATTCGGTTGTAACCTATCACATGTACTAGTTTTATGAAATTAACTTTGAGAAACCCCCAAGTTTAAGGAATTAAGAAAAAAATAAATTTATGAAAAATTGGAATGCATAGGAAAAATGTGCTTATGAGACAATTTTTTTCCAGCACCATCAATATTTCTCAAGGCAGATTAGGAATTTGAAAATAACTGCAAAGCTATTTTTTATACTGACAATATGAGCCTTATTTTTAATTAAAATTTGGAAGCCTCCTATTTTTTATATAGGCTTAATATTTACTGAAATCTTGCTCTAACTTCCATAATATTTGCTAGTACTTGACCATACAAAGAAGTTGTATTTCCTACAGGGCTGGGAGCAGCAGGCTGGGAGGAGTACATTTCCTCTTACTAGTGAGCAGTACTCTTTTAACCTCCAATTACTCAGCCAGAGTTGCCAAGATTGTCATAATGAGTGGAACAGAAGTAAAGTGATTTTCTAAAATATCTTTGTAAAAGAATTTCTCTCAATTACCTACTGGAAACAAAGATATAATCACAGGTCATAAAGGGGCTAGCATTCAAGAGACATTTGGTGTGGTGCTCTATGAGAACAATTACACCAATTAACTCCAAATGAAAGATAATTGGTAATTGAAATTGAGATGGGAGGTGTGTGTTTTTTCTAACACAGCACATGACTTAGCAAAATGGTAATTCTGTCTCTAACATAACTGCTTCTTTTTTCCTAAGCTTTAGAACTACTTCTACTATAGTGGTTGCCACCATGTGTGTGCTTTCCATGAGAAAGATGTTTCATTTTCCTTTGCTGGACACTATTTTTGGTTAATTTCTATGTCTCCTTTATGAAAGATAAAATGTACCCTAATACTGCTGCTAAATGCAGATAGAATGGCATAGGTAAGACTAGTGACTTTGATAGAGTAACTATGATATATAATTAGTTACAATCAGTAGTTGCAGAAAAAGAGAGGGAGAGAGGAGAAGAAAGCAACGAAGAAAGGAAGGAACAAAGAAAGGAAGAACAAAAAAGGAAGAAACAAAAAAAAGGAAGAAATGAAGGAAGGAAAGGAGGAAGGAATAGAAGGAGGAAGGGAGGGAGGGAGGAAGGAAAGGAGGGGAAGGGAAAGGAAGAGAAAGAAAAAATGGCATTGACAGTTCCAGGGGACCAGTGAGACTTAGGGACTGAAATTCCAACAATAACCCCTTTCTGAAAATGAAATGTGTATTTAACTTACTTATTTCTAAATTTCTACCATCAATTCTAAGTCATTTCCAGGTGTGCTTGACACTTGCCATTGTTTTATTGAGTTTGGCCTGAAATCCTGGCTGAGCAGCATGGCCTTGAAGTTAAACATTTCTAACTTCCAACTTCATCGCGTAGTATTGTCTCAGTATTTTAAGTGATGTAAATGTTATACCATCAGCAAAGAGAAAAATTTGTCTGTTTTTCCCATCACATATAAGTGTGATCTTTCTGCAAAGTTTTATTTTAACCTGGAATCGGCACACAAGAAGAATAAACTCATGGAGGAGGAGAAAGGGAGTCAAGTTGAAGCCAGATGTTATCTTAATGTTATTTTGAGAACTTCAGACATCTCAGTGTTACTTCTAAATGCCGTGGTGAAGGGCCATCTTGGTGCTACAACTTTAGAAGAAGTTTGGTAAACACACACACACACACACACACACACACACATTTTGGCCCAGGAATACTTCTGCTTCTAGAAATTTGTCTTGCAGATAAGCTCAAATAAATGATGCTTCATTCATACAGTGGTATATTATACCTCCATAAGCAAATGAGGTAGATCGACACATGTAGATATGGAAGGAATTCCAAGCTGTAGTAAGTGAAAAGAGCTGAGTGTAAAATTGTGAAACGTATTCTCCCAATGTATACACACGTGCATGTACATACACTTGCTGTTGTATACCTAGAAAACCTCTAGAAGGCGAGATTCTCTAGAAATATTGTCAGTGGTTGACTCAGAAGCATAGGAGTAATGTAGCTCCAGGGTCCAGGGAGACTGACTTGATTTTCCTGCATGTTTGTAGTATTAAAGTTTTATCACATGTATATATTCATTTTCTATTTTTAAAATCTAGATAATTTTTTAATTGTTATTAAAAAGAATATTCCAGGGCTAAAAATCAAATGTGGTATTTTTTTGGGGGGGGCGGGGGGGGAGCGGGGAGGGTTGTGTAGAAAGGAGAAAAAGGGAGTCTTTATAGGATAATTTTACAAAAATGTTTTTAGCCAAGATATCCCAGTTGCTTCCTTACACACGAGTGCTAGATACACATCATATAAGTAGAACGGTCACCAGAAGATTGCTCTCCAGGAAGTGAAAATCAGACTCATTCCATGACAGCTGGAGCAGGTATACAACAGCAAGGAGAATGGAATCCTGGGAATCTGGCCACACAGTCAGTTTGCTCAATAATATCACTTGGGTGATCTCTCTGTCAATGTGAGCAATTCAACTGACCACCCAAAACCCTCTACATGGAAGAACATTGTCGATACATAAATGCTTTTAAAATTAAAAATAATAATGTTAGTCTCTCCAGCAAGGAACACTATGTTTATTTCAACAGATCTAAAGGTGAAACAGAAATGAGGTGAGCATGTTTTTGTGTGGACCTGTGACACAAAAAATTTAGTGGAAACATTTAGGGATTTTTCTGAGAAGCCCCCATTGTTCAGCATGGGTTCTATACTGGCCAATTTAGCAAACTGATTGCAAAAAAAAAAAAAAAAAAAAAAAGTTTATATTTGAAGGCACAGATGTTAACTAAATTTTGTTTTGTTTTGTTTTTAAGGGATGGAGGGAGGAAGAAAGGAAAAAAGGCAATTGGTGTCTGAAACTTAATTACCAATTTTTAAAAGGACATTAATTTAAATAAAAAAGAGTTGGCAGCTGGTTTGCTGGGTCTTTATTTCATTAAGTCACTCAGATTGGGATAAGTGAAGTGGGATAAGTGAAACTAGAAGTAATACAGCTAGCTATTTTTTCTCTTAACACTATTGACAGAAACAATAATGAAATAGCTTGATCTTACTGTAAAGACTTAATTACAATCTTTAAAATGCATAACCCAGCTCCAAAGTAGTTAATTGATCTTGCCCATATGTTAACTAAAATAAAGCGCTCATATTGTTACCAGACAGCTTCCGCCCTGGGTGCTGGCCCTGGACCTTTCACAGGCCAAGGACCTTTCACAGGTCAAGCAACCTACAGGCTCTTGACTCATTTGGGGAAAATTTCAAGACATGAGTCCAGGTGAAAGTAACAGTAAATTTATTAACATTTGGGACAGTGAGAAGGACCCCTGGAGATAGGATTGGGGGTAATATCAGGATGAGCTTCCACAGCCCATTGCCCCCCTGGCACCCTTGTTGGTACCCTTAGAACTTAGGATAGAAGGAACAGATACACGCCTGACGAAAGGGGGCATGGATGCGCTCAAAGATGCCTGTGCTGGGATCCTTTGTCCTGAATGTTTTACCTATTTTCTATAGGCCAGAATTTTAGAGGAGATCCCAGGGGAGGATCACCACAGAATATTCATTGGATTTCTGGGCGTGTTGTTTAATATGCTGATGTATTAAAATGAGTGTATAATGGAGAAGGGGTCATTTTCCAGTTAGTTTTGCCTGTATCTTGGATTAGTCTGGCTCTAATTGGTTTTGTTATCTACTTCCCTGACTGTAGTGATTTAAACCATCTGCTCTTAGGCATCTTTAGTTGGGGAGACAGGGTCTTATGATTTATTGCTGAGCCATTCTGGCAGTTTGTTCGGCCATTTGTCTCGGTTTCCTCATTCCACTTTCCAGGGAATGTTCCTAGTGTCTCAACCTGCCTCAATCTGATGAAAATTTAATTGTCAGTAATTACAAAAAGCTGGCATGTTTTTAAACATACGTATGCTGACATTGGAATTATACAAGGGTATATGCACTGTTTTAAGAAAACAATTCGTTGAGTATTAACAAGATATTCGTTTTCCTTCTCTTATATAGAAAGCCAGACTCGCCAGGATACGGGCAGCCAAAAGCGGAAGTGCAAATGCTTACATGCAAAGTAAACGGAATGGTTTGCTCAGTAATCAACTGCAGGTACCGTCAAGCACCTCACTGTTTTTAATGCTCAATTTGTTGATGTACTGTTGATTTATTTCTACTTAAGCATATAATTTTATTGTGGGTAATAATGAAAATGGCTACCGAAACAACGAAAGTGTCATTGGTTCAGTCCATGCCAGAGCTTACTCTAGCTTAGCCTTTGTCCCTGTCCAGCTAGTGCCTCTATTCCCTGCTGTGCTGCAGCTGGTGCTGCAGTACTGTATCCGGGCTTGCAGTTGGAGGCCCAGTTTGGAGCCCTCACTTGGAGCTCGCCTGGCTGATGGGCCTCAGGCAGCTCCTAGCCCACATGGCTGCTATGGAGAGAGAACACGTGAGCACATGAACCCACAAATGCGTGTTATGGAGCGGGGGTTGAGAGAAAGCTTGCCTTTGTTAAGCTTGGATTATATTATCTCAGGCTTGGGAAGGACCAAGTGCTCTTTCAAAACCAATTAATTTCCCAATTCCTTGCCGACTTGTTTTGGGTCCTCCTCCTAACCAATCCATTTCTTAAATCTTCTGGGGTTCTGTGTTCCTCACCCAATTGGATTATTTTCTCAGGCGAGGCTCTGCCCCTTATGTCCACCATCTTAGTTTTTATTGTGCATGCCTCATAATGGAATGACCTCCCCGCATCATTTGGCTTCTACTGAGCATGTGCCCAGCAGAGGAATTTCCCCTTTGTTGTTCAGTTACTTCCCGCCCACCACCCCCCCTCCTTAGTCTGGACAAGTGGGCTGGTTGTACCCTGGGGAGATTGGAAAGCTAGTCCTTCCACCCAACACAGGAAAGGGAGAGGTGTTGATCCCATTGGTGGGGTAGTGCCGTGTTCCCTTGGCGAGCCTGAAGCTGTCACTTCCAGACTTCATTAGGCTTATTGTCCAATTCAGCTACCTGGTTTATTAGGCGTGATGTCTGATTCAGCTGCCTAGTTGATTAGGCTTCTTAATGTCTGATTCCCTTTGCTCCCTTCCTTTATTAATATCTAGCTATTAATGCTCGCAATCTGAGAGCATGGCACACTCAGAGAGCCCAGATGCCCTCAGCCTTTTCACTTGCCTTGCCTTATGCATCTCTTCCACTTGGCTCTCCCTGAGTCACATTATATGCTTTTATAATAAACCGTTACTCTAGTAAGTAAAATGTTTCTTTGAGTTTTGTGAGCCGCTCTAGCAAACTAATCAAACTCAAGGAGCAGATTGTGGGAACCCCTGATTTATAGTCAGTTGGTCAGAAGCACAGGAAACTGTCCCACTTGCAATTGGCATCTAAAGTTCAAGGAGAGGTCACTAGAACCTCTAACCCAGTGGTTCTCAACCTTGGCTGCACATTAAAATCACCTGGGAATCTTTTTAAAATCCTGATTTCTGGGCCTCATCCTCGGGAAATTCTGTTTCTTTGTTATGGGCTGGGGCCACAACATTAGTAACAAAGAAACAGAATTTCCGGAGGATGGGGCCCAGAAATCAGGATTTTAAAAAGATTCCCAGGTGATTCTAATGTGCAGCCAAGGTTGAGAACCACTGCTCTAACTTATAGCCAGATGGTCAGAAGCCCAGGTGATCATTTAAGTTTGTAATTGGAATCTAAGGTGGGGAGAGGAGAGTGAAGGACAGTCTTGCAAGACTGAGCCCTCAACCTGTGCAATATGACGCTGTTTCCAGGTAGACAGAGTCCAACTTGAGCTGAACTGTAGGACACCACTAGTGCACAGACCATTTCACTGCTTGATGGTGTTGGGGCTAACCCCCACCACTTCAGATTGGGTTTAGAACCCTTTTCACATGGGAAAGGTAAAAAACGCTCAATGACTCAAATAGCTAATTATTTTTTATTTAAAAATTACTTATGTTCCTTAAAGTTTATATGAGTGGGAGTAGGGGATAGCATGATGTCTCCTGTTATTTTTTTTTTTGATGGGAGGGCACACCATCTAGTGTTATAAATATCACACAGTATGAAATACAATTTGAGAAACCACTTTTAGCTCAAAACTTTCCTTTAATATTTAGGATTCCAATAATCATTACTTACAAAATAGCTTTTATTTAGGTGAGCATAATGCCATTTCCAGGATTATCTAAGTATTAGATTAAATTTTATTACCCAAAAATAATGGCTGTCAGGTTTTCAAAGTCAAGCGGTAGTTGAAAGAGTAGAAGAGATTTAAATTTTCTGTTCAGGGAGGCAAGTCTGAAAAACCAGACTGCTAATTTGAAAAAAAAAAAATGTAAATAATGATTCTCAGACTTAAAAGCAACTGCCAGGCTGTGCCTTTCTGTCTAAAATAAATAATAATAAAATGCTGACATTTAATCTCAAGAAATAGGACGGCGCTCTCTGTGGCAATGTGCAGTTGAGGTTCTCATTGTTTGCAAATATGATAGAAAAGACTCTGTCTTCTGTGTTCACAGTCCTCTGAGGATGAGCAGGCCTTTGTCAGCAAATACAGCTCCAGCTTTGAAAGCCAGCACCACCACCTGCTTCACTGCTTGGAAAAGACCACGGTAAGGAACCGGCATCGCTGCCTGCCCCGGGCCTCACAGTCTCCCATTTGCTTTTGTGAATACTCAGTCCTCCTAGGAAGGACTTCACTGCCCGCGTCACTGGAAAATAGAGTAAAGGACAAAAACAGAAGAAATAAAACACGAAATTACTTCAAAAGACTGTTGTGACATTTCCATTTGGAAAGTGTTTGAGAGACTTATTAAAATGTTGTTATCCTTAGTGGCTATCCTCACTCTAGTCTAAAATACTAGTGTAATGTGGATGGAAAGTTGTTTTCCAATAGCCAACTGCAAGTCCTATAAAATATCATTTACCCTGCCCGGCCGGGGTTGATCAGTGGTTGAACATTGTCCCATGCACTAGGAGGTCAACAGTTCGATTCCTGGTCAGGGTACATGGCCAGGTTTTGAGTTCGATCCCCAGTAGGGGGCATGCAGGAGACAGACAATCGATGATGTTTCTCTCTCATCAATGTTTCTACCTCATTATCCCTCTCCCTTCTTCTCTCTGAAATCAATAAAAACATATTTTTCAATGTAATTTACCCTGATTTTGAAAATGCTAATTAAATAGAAAATATTAATGAAGTTCAAGTGTTCCTGACATCTGGATGAAGGGAATATCAATAGCAATAATACAAAATAAAGAATGACTAAATATAAGCATTTCTTCTTTTTTAATATATTTTTTATTGATTGCAGAAAAGAAGGGAGAGGGAGAGAGAGATAGAAACATCAATGATGAGAGAGAACCATTGATCGGCTGCCTATGCCCCCTACTGGGGTCTAGCCTGCAACCCGGACATGTGCCCTTCACTGGAATCAAACTTGGGACCCTTCAGTCCCCAGGCCGGAGGCTCTATCCACTGAGCCAAACTGGCTAGCGCAATATAAACATCTCTGTAATTCACAGGTATAATGAACACCTATAGTAAAATTATTTGTTCTCATAAGAAAAGAAATGGTGTTTAATCAGTGTCATGACCCTTTGGCTGAGAACTGAGTGTGCATTTCTCCATTTATAGGCTCCCAATTAGACTTCCTCTTTATAAAGTCATCCTCTCCCTAGCTGGCTTGTCAAAAGACGTCATAGTGCAGAATGAAACTTTCACCGTATTTGGATCAAGTCTTCTCACTCACTCACCAGAGATGCATATTTGTGTTCTCAATTCCAATAGATTGCCCATACATTTATTCATTTACTTTCATTTACCTATATAGTCATTCAACAAATATGCATGACTTGCCTACCATGAGCCAGACAGTGAGCCAAGACCTAAGATATGCCAGGAAGTCAGGTGTGGTCTCTACCCCCATCAATCTCTATGGGGGGAACAAACCACAGATATTCCTAGGGAAGAGCAGTGAGCAGCAGAGCAACAATGTAGGGGGCAAAGAGGATGGAACCAGAGGGTGCAGAATCAGACAAGGCTTTCTGGAGGAACCTGAGTTCAGACCCACAGGATGACTGAGAGCTAGTTAGGCAAAGAACGACAGGGGCTAAAAGGTGATATAACCCAAGGAAGGCTAGAACTTGCTGCAAGAGGACTTTGAGGGTGGTAGGAAGGAGAGAGTGTAGCATAGCACACGCGAAGACAGAAAGGCAGTGACTAGCTCATGCTAGATTTTTGAGGCACATGCAAAATTTTTATCTTCATCTCAACTGGAAAATTATTTGAGGGTTTAAACAGGGAAATTACAGGATTGTGGCTGCGTTTTAAACAAAAATATGGACAGGTCTATAATTTCCTAATGTAAACCTTTGACATATAAATAGTAACATTAATGACAGAATGTATTTATGACTATCTTTTCCTTTTCTTTCATTTTAATTTTTTTTTTTTACTTTTTTGCCACTTAGGGCTTTTTAAAGCAAACATTATTTAATACCAACCGATATAGTTTAAATTGAGCTGCCTATAAAAATATATGGTAACCAGCGACAGAATGACTTCTTCACTTCCAGTCACTGAGGAGACAAATTAGAACCTCATGCACTGTAACTTATATTATGTGTGCGAGATGTGCATTGCCAGAGAAGAAAACAGAGTTTAAATCCTTACTGAACTGTATTTTTTTTTAGAAATGTAATAGTTAACATAAAACTCTATCTTCTCTAAACATATTTTTCTCCGGACTTTCAACTGTAGAATGTTAAATTTCGTTTACTTCAAAATGCTTGTCTCAGCAAAGAAATGACAAAATGAGTAACTAAAACAATCTATTTCCTATTAGCCAGTGAATTGCTTCAATTGTTTTGCTAATGGTTAGGCTGAGAGATAGTTAAGTGGAATTCTGCATGTGCAAAGTCTCTCATTATAAGACTATTCCCACCAGCACAAAGAAAAAAATAGTAATTGAAGTCATTTTTTAGTAGCTTAGACCAAAAATATTTTCCTTTACACTACTGAGGTAAAAGTCTTCCATAAGCATTTTAGGAGACAATGCTTTGCATTAAATATTTTTAAAGCCAATTTTACACTGTGTTTTTCTAAGATGGAGAATATGAAATTATTTCCATCACTATTTGCTTCTTGGCTAGAACCCTAAACACAGGTAGAGATTCTGAACACACCTAGTGATATATCACAAAGATAAGAAAGGAGACCTGGAAAGTTCAGTGCTAACCCCTTCTGAGTCAGACATAAAGTGACACATTTTGCAGATAAATATATTGTATTTGTTTAATAAGTCATACATTTCTCTCCACTGAGAATTTTATAGGAAGATCTAAAGAAATGGGAAGTGTCCTAGGTACCTTATTTTCTAATTTAAAAATATTATCAATTCCATGTGAAACTATTTGATTTATATAACAGACAATCTAAGTTGGATTAAAATAGTCTCTCATAATTTCAATCTGTTTAAAAATAAGTCAATGTGAATTTACACATTTTTGTGCGTGTTATCTACATTCATTTTCAAGTTTTTTCTTTAGTTTATAATCTCCAGTTTAAATAAATAAATGATATTTCAAGATAAAGTTAGCTTACAAATAGATACTAAATCAGCCTTCCTCTGTCAATCTCAAGGTGTAACTAGAGAGATGTTATTTTCCCACAAATGCCAGTATTAGGTAGCTTTGATGTTCTAATCTTTATGAAAATGGTATTAGTGGTCAATTGGATAGTCTACATGTATGTGGACATTTTTTCAGTTTTAAAAATAAAACTATTCATTTGCTTTTTTAAAGTTAAAGTGTGTTTCTCCCTTTCTTCACATTTTTTTCCACCTATGGAACAGAATCACGAGTTTGTGGATGAACAAGTGTTTGAAGAAAGCTGCATGGAGGTTTCGACTGTTAATCGTCCTTCAAGTCATAGTCCTTCTCTCTCTTCACAACAAGGAGTCACCGGCACTTGCTGTTCACGACGACACAAAAAAACTTTCCGCATCCCAAGTGCCAATGTATCAGGAAGCCATCGAGGCAGTGTGCAAGAGCTCAGTACGATTCAGATCAGATGTGTGGAGAGAAACCCGCTATCTAACAGGTAGATTAATCTGTGTGGACACACACCTGTGCTGGTCCCTGGAGCATATCTCCAGCTGCAGTTGTGTTGCTACACGTGTGGCATCTAAATTCTAGTTCCTAGAGTTTAGAATGAGACAAGACTTAGACTGTAACAAGCAGGAAAATGGATCTACTGTAATATTCCTTGAGTCAGAGAGTAGTGGTAGTGATATTAAAAGAGCAGAGAAAAGATAAGGCAGGCAGGCAACCACAAATATATTTCTACCTCTTCAGTTCCACAGCTGTTTCCTATTTGAACAGACACTCCAAACCCAGGAGCCCCAGAGGCAAAAACAAATCGCCTGAATTGATAGTTAACACTGCTGAAAGAGACCAGTGAAACTGACATTAATGTGATTAAAAAGTATTCAACAGCATCTTTAAATAAATCAGTAGTCACTGTGACAGTGAAAACTGGAAACTATCTCTACACAAATCTTTTGAACCAGTACACAATTTTGATCAAAAAAAGTATTGTGGCCACAATAAACACAAAAATCAATCCAATTCAAAGCAAGATAAGTGAAATGCTAAAATGGTATGTTTAGTGAGTTTATGGACCACTGAAGTGAAATTTTTCCATTGGTGTTTTCCTTTCGTTTCTCTTTATTCCCTTGTTTTTACAAGTCATTAAAAAATCAATTTGGCCCAAATAATTTTACTTTGTTCTTCAAATTAAGTAGCTTTTCTTTTTAGATTAAAAACCATTAATTCAGTGCCATTTCTTTGGTGGTATCCAATAATCTTTGTGGAAAACCTGGATGAGATTCTGAATTCGGGTTATGTTGATTTACATCAATCAGATATCTCTGGAATCAGAATATTAAATGTTGGAGCAATGAAAGATTTCTATCTCAAAAATATTCTACCACTCCGATGTAGAAAATGGAGAAGTGTTTAGGAAGAATTTTTTAGGCCATATACATTTAAATCAAGTTTTCCATGAAAATAAAATAGTTTGAAGTTCCCATGTATGCCCTCCTTTCTCCTTTCTCCCTCCCCCCTCACCACTTAGAGTATAAAACTCATGCAAGAATACCACTTGGGAAAGCCTTTAAGTATTATTAATGGCTAACTTTTGGGGGTTCTTAACATTTGGGTGTTACTAAGTTGAAAACTTTAAGCGCACCCTATATCCCAAAGGGACAAGATAGTGAAATGATGCTGTGGTCAAATAATTGAGGTATATCTACAGTATATATCCCTTTCATAATGGTATCTCAAAATTCTCAGAAATTCTGTCTTAAAGAAAACTATTTTATTTTGCTCAACTCAGTGTTTCAAAAACATACCTGATCCTGTTTCTTACATTTTTATATAACATTTGTTTGTAAAACACTGATGGAATCAAATTTAGCTGGTTTTTACACATTCATTTATGATTAGGGACCTGACTAATGTTCACTTTAACATACAGAGTGGGGTAAACATAGGTTTGTAGTTGTATGTGAAACAGAGTTTCATTATTATTTACATTATTATTTATTAACGAGAGGCCTGGTGCACAAATTCATGCACAGGTGGGGTCTCTCGGCCTGGCCAGCCATCAGGGCTGATTGGGGCCGTCTTGCCCAGTCCCAATGGGGCCATCAAGGCCAGTGGGCCAAGAGGAGGGACCATGGGAGGTTGGATGTGGGAGTGCACTGACCACCAGGGGGCAGCTCCTACATTGAGAGTCTGCCCCCTGGTGCTCAGTGCACATCATAGCAACCAGTTGACCATTTGTTTGACCAGTCCTAATGGTCGCTTAGGCTTTTATATATAGAGAGAGAGATTCTTGTATTATTTTTCATGGGAAAAACTGTAGACCTACTTTTGCCCACCTTGTATGTTAAGGTTTGGTGCTTCCTTTCTTAAAATTACTGTGATTATTCTTAGAGATTTAAAAAGTCACTTATAAACCTGACTTCCTATACACCTATATTGAAGGCAAAAACATTTTTAAGTAAACAACTTACCTTCTTAAATCTATTTTCTTCCCTCATCAGCCGATCCAGTTTAAATGCCAAAATGGAAGAATGTGTTAAACTAAACTGTGAACAACCTTATGTGACTACAGCAATAATAAGCATCCCAACACCTCCAGTAACCACTCCCGAAGGCGATGACAGGCCAGAGTCTCCCGAGTACTCAGGCGGAAACATTGTCAGAGTGTCTGCTTTGTAGACAGTTGGAATCAGCTCCAGGGGAAGTTGAGCCCTGGCTGTGGAGAGAATTCCAATGCGGAAGAAAGAAGACAAGGTACACGTTTTGCAGCTGAAAACGGCGAAGCAAGGAGGTTGGTAGTGACACAAAAACAAAGCCTCCAAACCAGAGGATGGAAATAAAACCACCAAATGGCATTTCTGTAGAGTTTGACCTGTTGTACCGAGGAAGAGCCTGTGGTCCTTTGGCTTTGTGAATGAGCACAATGAAATGCCGCCCATTGATGCTTCTTATGACCAGAACTCTTTTATAATAAAATAAAATAAATCTTTGAACCTAATGTTTCAGTTGAATGCAAAACAAAAAAAAAATATGGAAAACATTTTGATAAAAATATTTCCTGTTAAAACCATGAACATTGGCTATGATGAAGATTATTGCATATTGAAAAATTCACGCAACACATTTGTATTAACTGAAGGAAACCATCATAATGCATGCTAGGATTCTTTGGAGTAGTGATCTCAGTTTCCTTATGTTGTCTTCAGAATAGGCATGATAAACTATAAATGTAGAGAGGGGGAATTTCTGTGCACTTACTACAAGCTGGATGCTCATGTCCCGTGGTGGGCTGTGCAAATAAACTCCTATTGGAACTGCAGCATTGCTCACGGGGATGCTCCATAATAAATCTAAAGTGTGCAGACAGTGCGGTATTATAATTTTACCTTGCACCTAGATACTGTTACAACTGCAATAATTCATAATACACCTGTTGTATCAGGAATCGGGATTTTTGTTGTGAGACTTTCCAGATTTTCATAAATTCTGTAAGAGCCACATTCATAGGAAAACGTCTAGTGTGGCCAGGTTTTAGATAACTTTTTAATCCCAAACTCTTGTGTCATACATGTTTCTCAGCAATATTCTTTGATCCACCTTGTCCCCATGACAGTGCATTTCTTGTTCCTGTGCTAACGTTTCTTTTGGGTTTATTGTCATCAACTGGACTAACGTTTTGTAGTTCAATGGACTTTCCTACTTTTGTATTCCCCAGCAAATCATCTTGTAAGTCTATTATCATCAACAATCCTCTCGTCAAAAATTAGCAAAAAGGAGTTCACATCCATGAATTATTTCTAACCTCTTTGCTGTCATGGAAAAGCCCAATTATTGGATATACCACTGTATGTTTTATACAAGGAGTTGGCTGGGACTATTATCACCGGATCAATGATCCCAGAATCTCACTTGATGTATTATTTATTTTGCTTTAGATCTAGAATAAATTTTGAGAATAACTCATGTGAATTGAAATGCAGAGATAAACTGAAGTGCTTTATGTAACAATTTTTGATGAAAAGCACGCTTTCTATGCCCCTGGAAAGGCAACCCAAGTTTATCTCAGAAAGGTTCCTGTATAAGGCAAGGAGTCATTTTCTCCACTAATTCAGGAGGGCAGGAGTTTGATGATGCAAAGTTGATCTCTATGTACATTTCAGTAAAAAGTCTCGATACTTTTTCACCTTTAAAATATATCAGCAGACCTGTCTGCACGTGACAGTGTAAAAATGTTTTATGTCAAATGAAAAGTTTTGTTCATTTCAAACCACCAGTGTTAAGGAATAAAGCTTAGCTTCCATACATGGAAAGAATTAATAATTATCCCTCTACTGTAGAGATTTTTAAATGCTTATCATAATTTATCATAAAAAGGAATTAATCCAACTATTTTGAGTGAAGCCAGAGGTTCTTGCTTCCCATTTCTAGAACTGCTTCTAGAATAATGCTGTGCACACGGTAGATTTTAATAAGCATTTGCTGAGTGAAATGAAGACAAACTTCTCTCTCTCTCTCGGGAAGAATTGCCTTTATTTCTAGAATGTCTTTTAAAAAGCTACTAACCTTCCTGGAGTGTGAATACTAACGATTATATTAACACCTGCCTCATGCCACTTTATGCTTCTAGAGCAAATATATAGTGACACTTCTTTGATGGCATTTGTTGAAAATCTTTTTAAAAAGTAGACTAAAGAAACCACCATCGAGAATACATAGGTCTTTTGATTCCCAACGAGAAGTTCTATTTTCGTGTTCTGAATGTTACATTTAAAAAATGCAGTTAAGTTCGATTATTTCAGTTAACAATTCTGCCTCCTTTTCAGCTTATCATTTATCCCAAACTATTACTTTGTTTAGACTTTCTGGAAAAGAAAAAGAAACTTTTTGGTGTTTCAGGTGATTTAAAAATATACTGTGCCGGTGGTGAATGACTCTTGATGACTGTGTTAAGTGCATCTGTATTGTAAGTGAAATGTAATTATTTCTGTGTGCCATATGGAGTAACCAAGGCCATTGTTTTGGGCAATTTGGTTTGAAACTCATATGTCTTTATTTTAAAGGGTAGCCTAATATCTGCATTATGCTGGAAAAGTAGACCTTTGGAGAATACTTAAATAAAACATGTGCATGCTTGAACAGGATCACACGGCTGGCTGTTGCCCTTTTTTTCTTGGACTTCCTTCTTTTCCAAAATCTAGAACATGCCACACTCCTAGTGCGTATCTAGGAGAACTCTGTAACATGTGCTCCAAGAACCCATCTATTGTAGCAGTTAGATCTAGTCTAAACCAGCGGAGAGAGTAGTTCTGCCAACAATGGGAAGTTAAGCAGAGCCTCGTTAACATCATTTAAAGATAAAAGAGTGTCACTGCTTTCAGTGGTCGTTTTTGGAAATATCTTGGCAACTCCAACTCCATAGCTACTAATTATGATAATTTAATTTTGTTGCAAGATTTTATTGGTCATTAAAAAAAGATGTAGTAGAGTTAAAACCAGTGGTGTGTCATACATGATACTATCAAATAGAGTGCTCTCTGCAGGCTGTGACCCACAGTTTATTAGCCTGTACCCCGCATGCCACCGGCTTCTTGCACAGTGTGGGCCAGAGAGAAAGCTGCTGCCTGAACCTTATAAACTCTTTGACCTCCACTACTTGAGTTAAGCAAAGAGCCGTTCTGAGGTAGTAACTTTGGCCAGAATTCAATAGATTCTTGGTCAAAGAATCTTTTCTAAGAAAACGGACGGTGATTTATTTGTTTGTTTATATGTGTCGTGTATCTCTCTGAGGATACACTGAGTGGACAGATTATTATGACCACCTAATGTTTGTAAGCAAATTAGCTATAATTTCCCCCTGAAGTTGCTAGAGGGCCAGATCATTATAAATGTCTGACTAGCACAACATACCTAAGTATCATTGCTGATCAAGTTCATCCTATCATGTTGATGGCGTATCCCAATGGAGATGGCTTCTTCCAACAAGACAATGCGCCATGCCACGGTGCTCGTATTGTGCAGGAGTGGTTTCAAGAACATGAGGGAGACTTTACCTTGCTTGGGTGGCCCCCACAATCACCAGATCTCAATCCAATGGAGCATTTGTGGGACGAAGTTAAAAGAGCCATCAGGCAGCTGGTTCCACAACCATCAAATCTCACAGAACTGGACAGTGCTATTCATCAGGCATGGTGTCAGATTCCTCACATCACCTTTCAACATCTCATAGAGTCTATGCCAAGAAGAATTGCCGCAGTATTGAAGGCAAAAGGTGACCCTACGAAGTACTGATGGGGTGGTCATAATAATCTGGCCACTCAGTGTATATATAATATATATACACATACTCATAGGTTTTATTCATTTTTTAAAATATGCACATACCGATGGTTGATGGCTTCTGTCCAGTAAGGGACAAAAAGTTAAAAAAAAATGTTAAGAGATAATTAGGAGAACAAAACAGAATAAATCATTTAGTAAAGGCAGTGATTTTAACTAGTGGCCCTTCTGTTGGATAGTCTATTTTTTTCTTTATTAATTCCTTTTCTGATGGGCTTTGATTTATTGAGATGTCAATCTTGCGTTAAAAGGGTTCAATATACCTCCCTATTCCTTCAACTTAGCTACAATGTGGACCTGCAAAGAGCCTCCAGAGAGTTATATCAATGTCTGCCAGCAACAGTGCTCAAAAGAATAAAAAATGGTTCTTTTTATCAAATAAATTGACTCCTCAGAGATTCATAAGAAAGGCATCTCATCTTCCTAGGGTGTTAATAGCTGCTTATTTTATTAACTCACAGATACAAAAAAGGGTTATTGCTCTGTACTATTTAAACTTCACCAGAATTTTTAACACAATTGTGCAGACACACTCTATTTAAAAAAAAAAAGTTTAAATTTCTATCTACCTGGGCTGGTTGTATTTAGGGTGGCAAAACATTCTCTAAAGAGAAAGATTTTTTACTTGTAAAAAAATAATTACTTTTTTGGAATTATTATTTTTGAATAGCACATTTGCCTAAGATAATCTTATAATACTAGAGGCCCAATGCACGAAATTCCTGCAAGAGCAGGCCTTCCTTCCCCCAGCTGCCGGCACCGGCTTCTCTCTGGCACCTGCGACCCAGGCTTCCCTCGCAGCCCTGACTTCATCCGGAAGGATGTCTGGTCTAATTAGCATATTCCACTTTTATTATTATAGATATTTATTGCAAAAAGTTTTTAGTGTAAACAATATTAAATCCATCTTGTACCTTCTAAACCTTTGCTATCTACTGCCTGCCTTACTTTTTCCTTTCTTTCTCTAGAGCACTAGTCATTCTTTTATTAGCTTATTCTCCCTCTTTCCCTAATCATAGTATTTTTTCCTCTGGTTATTCTATGGAAAACCAATAAATGACTCAAATCCTTGAGCATGTAGGTTGTGCCAGACATTGCATTAGGTGGTAGAGCAGCGGTTCTCAACCTGTGGGTCGCGACCCCTTTGGGGGTCGAACGACCCTTTCACAGGGGTCGCCTAAGACCATCGGAAAACACATATAATTACAGATTGTTTTGTGATTAATCACTATGCTTTAATTATGTTCAACTTGTAACAATGAAATTGGGGGTCACCACAACATGAGGAACTGTATTAAAGGGTCGCAGCATTAGGAAGGTTGAGAACCACTGTGCTAGAGAAATAGAGATTTAAAGTTCCAGAGTAAATCCTCCTCAGGCAGTTATATAGGAAAAATAGCTGAGAGCAGTGGTCGGCAAACGGTGGCCCCTTGAGTGTGGCTCTGCCACAAAATACCACTTGCGGGCACTTGCGGGCATGCACGTACAGTGTGATTGAAACTTCGTGGCCACACTCAAGGGGCCAAAGAGCCGCATGTGGCTCGCGAGCCGCAGTTTGCTGACCACTGGCTTAGAGTACTCTCTGCTTCACACTGCTGTTTGTAATCTTATCCTACAAGCATTCTCCTTTCGGCATATTGACAGTCTTTTGGCTGCTTCAATCTCCCAAAGACCTCTCTTCAGCAAAGGCTGCGTCCAGATAGGATTCTTCAATGTTCTTTCTAAAGTCTCCTCACATCATTAAAATTCTCTTTCTGCAGGCCATGGTCCTCCTGTTGGAGGAGGGGTTGCAGCAAAGGACACCCATATCCTGGCCTACCTGCTTGGAGAAAGATTAGAAAGCGAGCCAACACAGAACAAAACAGAAAAGGAGGCAGAACTTCACAATGGGATTTTTATGCTAATTTATCCAGCATTTTTTCATTGGATCAAGTTAATTTCTTTGTTAGAGCTAAAAATTGTAACACCAAAAGTTACTTACCTTAACGTATTCAGTTTTAATAGTCAAGCACCAATGAATTGCTCTGAGATCTCCCAGGTTCCCTGTACAACAGAGGACAAAACCCTGAAAGAGCAGAATAGGGAACTGGTACTGAGACGTGGGGCAGAGGATTGGAACAGCGAAGCATGGACCTTGACCTCGGATAGATGAAGCTGCGCGTTTCCTTATCACAGGCACTGGATATAAAAATTCCAGAAGTAAAATGTCATGCACATACAATGTTACAAAAGATTTAATCTGGATTGTAAAGTCCTAATGCAGCCTTTCAATATACGGTTTCTTTCTCCCACAGATTCACAGTGAACACTAAATAATAGTGATTACAGCAACCATGAAAAGATAACACTGTTACTGCGCAACGGTTGATGCCCATGGGAGACAAAATTATGACATTGGCTTTTAGAAAAGTCAGCTTTTTTTGCTGAGTCCACACCCTGGAGACGGAAGGCACTGCTACATCTTCTGGGGTCTGGACAAGTTTTAAGGGTTAAGGAGAACAAGGTGGCTTGTGGTAGAGCTGGCCGAGCAAATTCTGATTGGAGTTCTTTTGGAACTTGGCCCATTAAGGTATAGAGCAGAGAGGTAAGAAAAAGCAGGAAGGAATTCCAGTCGAGGAGGGTTTGATTGGTCAGTTCTGGATTCGTCCATATTTTCTGCCTGGGCGCTGATCTTCCATATTGAAGGAACTTTCCCTTCACAAAGGGCTCTGGTGGCCACACTTCTGTCACTGGAGTTCTGTATCCTGAAGAGTCTAGGTCAGTGATGGCGAACCTATGACACGCGTGTCAGAGGTGACACACGAACTCATTTTTTTGGTTGATTTTTCTTTGTTAAATGGCATTTAAATATATAAAATAAATATCAAAAATATAAGTCTTCGTTTTACTATGGTTGCAAATATCAAAAAATTTCTATATGTGACACGGCACCAGAGTTAAGTTAAGGTTTTTCAAAATGCTGACACGCCGAGCTCACCTTGAGGTCACCTTGAGGACAGAGGGAGCCCCCGGGCAGGACTGTCTCTGTGAAAGAAAGATTGCATTACCCACCACCACTCTGCATTAAGGAAGCAGAACCAGCGCTCTGTTTCAACAACAACAATAACCATGACTGCTAACTTTTACTGGATCCTAAATATATGCCCAGGAACTGCGCTAACCACTTTAGTATACGTATCATTCCATTAGCTGCGTTTCCTCAGAGACCAACCCTTTAACGCTGTACAATGAATTCTCCTAATTCAGAAAAAAAAAATACATTTTTTACAATTAAATCAGAAATCAATGTTTCTCTCTGTCTTTCCCTCTCTCTTCCATTCTTTCTAAATTCAGTGGAAAAGCATCCTCAGGTTCAGATTAACAAAAAAAAAAAAACAAGAAAAGGAAAAAGAAAATTTAATTTTTTAAAATTAAATTGGTGGTGGCACTTCTAAATCATGTGGAAATGTCTTCCACAGAAATCATATATTTCTGTGATGGTGTTCTCCTTTGTAGAAATATTGATGCTATTTATTCTTTTAGAGTTAAACAGAAGTGGGAGGAAATGGGGGGGGGGGTGCAGGAGGAAGCTGGGTTATAGTCATGCTCTGTTGGTTGCAAGGCCATTATCAAGGACAATCAATTTTTCTTCCCATTTTCTTTGGTCTAAATTTTTTTATCTCCAAAAATATGCCATGAATAGCCTATTTCTGATTGACTATTGGTGAATTAAAATAAAATGGAGCCTGATTGACAAATAGATTGCCATTCTAATTGACAAAGTTTCTTTTTCCCCAGCAACTCCATATCAGCACAGCATACTCACGGAGTTCATTTTCCAGTGTGAGAGCTCCCACCCTCTCTCACTTGTCTCCTTTTGTGAACAAGGCCTGCCAAGATGTGGAAGCAGTTGGTCAGGACTGCAGTAATTGCCAAGACACAGAGTTGACCCATAGTCCAATCCTGGAGCTCATTCTAACTGAAGAGAAATATTTTGGAATTGGGTCAAAACCACAATTACCACTCTTAATTATCTTTTGTATCTTCCTCAAATTATTGCAGACAAAAATTCTGGAGCACAGCAATGGCATTTCATAACATGCAAAAGAAAATTCAGATAGGCAACGCAATGGCATAATTCAGTATCCCAAATTAATATGAGACAATAATTTTTTTAATTTCTTTATTGGTTAAGGTATTACAACTGTGTCCTCATTTCCCATTAACCCCCAACCTCCCCGCCCTCCCTTCATGCGACAATAATTTTTTTTTATATTTTAGATTTTTTTCACCCTCACAAAAAATTCCAAAATTTTTCTGTAAGTTGTTGATATTTTTTATTTGCTCTTAATAAAATGGAAAGCTTCTATAAAGGTATAAACACAGACATTTGATTTACACAGAACTGTAAAAAATTTAATGTACCTTTTAAAATGGTACTTGGGGTATAACTACTTGTCATAAAACTTCTTCTTTGTGTTTCATCGTTTGCTTGTTTTATGTTCCATGTAGCACTGGCCTATTAATAATATCTTTTTACCTTTCACCTCAATGTTTCCTTTCTTACTTCTCAAAAGGTAAATGTGTTTGTTTATCACAATTATTAATGTTGTGTCCAAAACTTCTTTTACATAAAAAATTAAGGTGCAATTATGATTTAAAAGAAATGTATCAAAAATTTAATATTATTTATGGTTTATCATTGTAAAATCCTATAGAACATGATGATAACTTCTAAATATTATCCTCAATGACATAAAGCGTCTTCAAGTTGTTTTATAAAGAATAAAAATTCTCATTTCTGTTATTTTCCAAAGTAGGAGTATACAGCAGGTAAACTCTAATATAAAAATCACACTATAATTTGCAAAGGAGGAGCTTATTTAATACTCAAGAGCCTTACTAGTATCTAAAACAAAATTCACAAGCCACTAATGAAAGACTAAGAAAGAAATGGAACCATGAGTGACTGGAGGAGCCTGAAGGTATATATCCTTTGAAAAATACAGAGCTTGAAAGACTGGACAGAATTGAACATCCCGTCAGTTTCTTTAGCTAAGTTATCTATAATTCAATTCATTGGCAAAGTTCTGAGAACTTAGTTTGATTACACTGTATTTACTATGAGATATGAATTATAAATTCTGTAGAATTATCTGAAATTAATTCGACATTTCCCTCATCACCTCTAGCCTCAAAGTGTAAGTATCTGAACTTGGAAGTTAGACTGAATGCTAAAATGATTATAATAAAGTCAAGTTAGGAGAATAGGGATAAGTCCATAAGTCAAAAAGTGAGAGTATTAATGCCTCACTTTATGTGTCTGAGCACCTCTGATGAATACATTTCTATAATAATCCCTGAGCATATCAACATTTAAATACAAATGAACTTTAGAATGACTATGGTTTCTTTTTAATCAGTTGTACTTCCCTTCTCCACTTCTTCTTATAACAGAGAAAATATATTTGATGCCCTAAATGTATTATAAGAGCACAGTCTCAACAAATGTTTTTTGTAATATAAGAGGAAGCCAAAATTAATAATAATAAATTAACTTAAGCATGCAGTGCACTTCTCATAATAGAAACATATAAAGTAATTTAAAATATTGCTATAAAAATATCAGTGCTTAGGATCTTTCTTGCACATACATTTCTATTTTTAAATCACAGATTACCATATAATTGATGTAGTCGTTTTCTTATGAAATTCTTTTATGTCTCAGATAAAAAGGAGAGAAAATGAGGGAGGAAGATATTAAGCATATATACACACACACAATGAGACAGGCAGAATGTAAAGTCCATTCATCTTATTAACTGATGCATTTTAATGAAATGTGGAAGGAAACTCTTTCTTGCCAGTAACCATTATATTTTCTGGTGGGGTTTTTTTTGTTGTTGTTGACTGTAAAAAATTACATTATAGCTATGGGTAGGCTTTTTAAGCGAATCTTCCCAAAAAGAACTATGAAAAGTAGCATTCTTAGGATTACCAAACAGCATTGTCTTTTTTCTAAAGCTTAAAGACTGAGAGTGCTGAAACCTGCATTAGCTGGTTCAGGGAAGAAATGAGATAGCAGTGATTTTGAGTGCACACCTGGAAGAGAAACTCATTGCTTATTCACTTGCAAATGTATTGAGAATCTGTGCCTTCTTAGGTTACTTTTGAGTAAAGCAACCCATAGTTTAAAAAAACAATAATAATCCACTTCTTAGCTAAATCTGTATCAAACATTAAGGTAATCATTTCTGTTAGTGGGATTGTGAAAAGCAAACTATGCTTCTATTTTATTACTATGAAAGTAAAAAAGACACCAAGCATTTCAAAGTCTTGTCTTCTAAATGTATCTATGAGCTTCTGTGCTATTCTTCTCCCTGCTTTTCAAGTGGTTAGATCTCTCTCTCTCTCTTTGGACTTGTAATTTATACGGATCACCGAGATATCCACAGGCCCACACTCTCCAGTCCAAGTCAATCACTGTACATGACACCATGTAGAGACCTGGAAGCAACGTCTTCCCCTCAAAGGGAATGTTAGATGCTTCCAGGATATGAAACAGTGTGACATGCAACTCAGGAAAGTTGTTGGCGCACGGATGGGACCTGGGAATTATTATGCTAACTGAAATAAGCCAGTTAAAAAAAGACAAATACCACATGATCTTAAGAACAAAATAAATAGACAAACAAAATAGGTCCAGAGGTATGGATGCATGGACAGAATAACAGCCCTCAGTGGGAAGGGATGGAGAGGTTAGGGGGGCAGAGGACAGGAAGGGATTAACCAAAGAATAGATAAGCGTAACCCATGGACACAGGCAATGGTATGGGAAACTAGATGCGAGTTATGATATTACGTGGCAAAGTTTCTCTGGGTGTGGTGTTCACTTCTCATCCCCTCTCTTATGACAAGAGTTGATATAATTCCTTGGGAGGGGACTTATGACCATTGAGTTCCTTTCAAGGACGTATGTTTAGGCAAGTAAGTGGGTTCAGAGAAAGTCTGTCCCTTTATTTGCTGTTTTTCAAGTGCCTACAGATCAAAATAATCATGACAGCGAAGAGGCATGTTTCGGTGTGCCATGTACTGTCATCCTTCGCTACCTATAATGTCCTTGATGACTTGGACCCAAAACAGGTAGAAAGTTAAGGAACCTAATTTAGAGTGAGGTACATTCTGGAAAAACAGTATAGTTGCTCAGATCAGCAATGAAATGGTGATGGGGTGGTGGGAGTATTCATATGGTATTGAAGAAAAGGCCTCCAAGTAAAGACACACGAGAACTGTAGAAGGAAGAGCCAGCCACGCAAAGAGCATTCCAGGCCTGGGAAGCACCCATAGATTTTCTCTGTGAATGTAAAGGACCAATCTACTTGATTTCAGTAAAATTCATGGGTTTTAATTTTTTTTCTCCTACTATCTGTTATTTCAGGCCTTTGTGTGATTCAGGGGCCAAATTTTTCTAGTTGTTTTAAAATAATGAATAGTTTATCATTGTTGGTTCCTGTATCTTTCCCTTTCATAGTTAAGTGGCAAAAATAAAGGTCTTTCAGTAAAAATGTCAGCAAACATTTATTCACTAAGCAACCAACAGGAGCCATTTGCTCACTCGCAATTTTCTGCTGGTATTAGGATAACCATTTCCCAAGCGAGGGAACCGAAGTCAAGGGGAGTTAAGTAACTTGCCCCAGCCACAACACTGGTAAGTGATGAAGATGCAATTCAAACCCAGGTCTGACAACAAAGTTGAACTCGTCCCCCTATAACAGACTCTCTCATTATTAAACCTGCATACAACACATAATTCTGGCTTTCACCACTTAAATACAAGTTTAGGAGCATCTTCTGTCTTTCTGACATCTGTATTATTGTGTTTTTTTATCATTAAAATGACCACAAAGTATTTTTTTTATTCTGAGGACATGCTTAGAGAGGGGAAGTGGGGGTGGGGGAGAGAAGAATAAGAAGGAGGGGGAGGAGGAGACATCAATTGGTTGGTTGCCTTCAGTATGTGTCCTGACCAGGAATCTAACCAGCAACCTTTCAGTGCACAGGATGATGTTCTACCAACTAAGCCACTCTGGCCGGGCACTTCTAATTATTTTTATAAGCCAGAGTTCATTAATTCACTTTATTAATTCAACGAATATTGATTAGGCACTGCTCTGCTAGACACTTGAAATAAAACAGTGGAAAAGACAAATATAATTTCTTATCATTGTAGTGTTTGCATCATTGAAAACGCTATCATTAAGCAAATAAACATATAGATAATATGTAATTGCAAATTGTGGCAATGGAAAATAATGGGCTATTACAAAAGAGATAACAGAGGCATTCTCATTAAGATTTAAGGTACAGAAAAGTTATGTTTGAGGAACTGGCATTTATTTGGTCCTAAATGAGAAGTGGGAATTATCCAAAAATTAGGAAAAAACATTGCAGGCAGCAGACATTAGAAACAAAACTATAATTCACAAGACAGAAACGCTCTGGTAACATGTGCAAACCTGTTCAAAGGCTTGTATAGCTGAGCCTGAGTGAGTGAGAGGGGAGTGACTATTAAATGGAAAGTGGGCATGGCAAAGGACATGCATGAACTTATAGACCCCTGCACTCAAGGATTTTGGACTTTATCCTCAGTCCAGTGGGAAACCAGGAAGAATTTTGTGCTGAGGAGTGACATGATCCATTTTATGCTTTTCAAGGACTCTAGTTGCTGTGCTGAAAAATTATTGGGGGAAAGGACACGAGAGGAAGCAAGGAGACCAATTAGGAAACCAGTTCAGTGACTCCAGTGAGAGAGACAAGATATGGCAGATTTAGAGCAGCACCTGAGAAACTAGACAACTTAAGGGACATTTTGGAGTTAAAGTCAAGGAGAGTTGGTAGTAATTGGTATCAGCATGAGAAAATTCTAGGAAAGCTGTTAATTTCTGAGTGGAAGAAAGTGTCATTTGCTGGAATGATCAGGAATTCTGCTTTGAATATGTCATGAATCACCCAGGGGGGGGGTGCAAATAAAGAAATAATAATAAAAATTAGTAGATATTTATTAACTGTTTAGTATTAATAGTTATTAAACATTTAACTGGGCCAGCCACAGTTTTGAAGAGCTTTAAATGTATTAACTCATTTTTCATCAGAAAAGCCCTATAAAGCATTTACTACTAGCTTTTCTAGTTTATAGATAGGGTCATTTTTTCCACAAACATAGAAATGTCACATAACTTACCTAAAGTCGCACCAAAAATAATTTGCAAAAGGTGGCTTGAACCCCAGGTGCTGACTCTGGCTCTGAAAATGTACCCACCCATGAGGTCTCTCTCTTTGGTCATTAAGTTAACAGTTAGATCCAGGGGTACACAGCACAGAAAACGATTCGAGAATTTTTCCTTTTGGGAATCAACATCATGTAGGAGGTATGAAATCCAAGGGAAAGCAATAACGTGCAGCATAAGAGACGGATTCCTGGAAATACCCAGGAGGAGCTAAAAAGAAGTCTGAGACAGAGTAGCCAGGAGACTGTGGAAGTATGTCAAGTCAAGGGAAGGCTCAACTCAAGGCATGCTGTAGGGTAAGGCACGGACTGAAAATGGGGGGACCATCTGGCACCAGAGTGGGTGTTGTTCAACTGAGCAAAAGCACATGACATGATGTAGTGAGCACAAAACCTAGACCTAATTAGAGGCTCAAAGGGTAGAAAACATTCCTGAGCTTCTTGATGCTGAAGGACAGCTTTGAGATGAAATTCCTAAGGGACTATGTGTGAAAGGAGGTGGGATTTTTATTTTCTCAACTTGATGGGATATAATATAGAATGTCCCATCTGCCAAATGGGAAAGGAAAAGCTGGAGTTGCAGGAAAGAGAGGAAGAATGTAAATAGTGAAAGAAAGGAAGACATGGTCCTAGCCTGTTTGTCTCAGTGGATAGAGCGTCAGTCTGTGGACCAAAGGGTCCTGGGTTTGATTCTGGTCAAGGGCGCATACCTTGATTGCAGGCTCCTCCCTGGCCCAGGTCCTGGTCGGGGCTCATGCAGGAGGCAACCAATTGATGTGTTTCTCTCACATTGATGTTTCTCTCTGTCTCCCTCTCTCTTCCATTCTTTCTAAATTCAGTGGAAAAGTATCTTCAGGTTCAGATTAACAAATCAAAAAAAGAAAAGAAAAAAGAAAAGAAGAAGGAAGGAAGGAAGGAAGGAAGGAAGGAAGGAAGGAAGGAAGGAAGGAAGGAAGGAAGAAAGAAAGAAAGAAAGAAAGAAAGAAAGAAAGAAAGAAAGAAAGAAAGAAAGAAAGAAAGAAAGAAAGAAAGAAAGAAAGAAAAAAAGAAAGGCATGGAATTATAGTGCAGAAGAAGGGAGAAGCCCTGAGTGGGGAGGGCCAGTGGCCCCTCTCTGAAAGGTGTTCTGTGTGGCTGAGCATGGAATAGCCACCGAGTGTGCTCCCTTGCTGTCTTCTGCTTGTGCTCACCAAGGGTTCGCTTGTCACCTGGGAACCAACTAGCCCCCCACAGTTCTGAATAAAAGGAGGAGTGGCCTAACTCTAAAGAGCACCTGGGAACCTCAGAAGCACAGAACGGGACCAGGCATGTGTGGCACTCAGCAAAATAGGGAAACAACTGACTTTTTCATCGGCTTCCTCTGAATTCCTTTCTGTATTCCCTCATTCCCCGGTGTTGCCAATCCCATGGGTGAGAAGGAATCCCTGTGATCCAGGGGGATCATTCAGGAGATGTCATCTCAGCCTTCAAGCCACCCACCCACCACCCAAGGGTCCCTAGGTTTTCTTTCCTGAGACCCTTGCATTGGTTCAGATCTCTGATGGTTGTCAGCAAGTGTTAGGAGGAACACAACCTAATTATCATAACTCACAGGAAGATACAGATGAGGGATGCAACTCCCAGGATATTTGCAATTGAAAATAGACCACTTAGACCTAATGAATCTCTAGAGATACATTAATATTGAGAGAGAAGATGCCTGTAGTCCCTGAGTATGCTCGAGGGAGCTGTCTATTCTGCTCTGGCCAATCTACCTATCAATCAGGAGGGCCCTTTATACACAGAGGCACACAGCTACACACGTGCAGATACCCAGATGCATACTAATGCATTGAGACACGCATATATTATCCACAGCATGCACATAAACACACCTATGCATGTAAACGCACAAAACACAGATACACATGTGCACACAGTGTGTGCTAATATACCTAAGTACTGTGTTGGGTTTTTTTTTACATCGAATACACTTTTTTAATAACACAGATTGCCATCTTTATTTATCTTCTCATCACTCACGAAATGTATGATCCCATCCATTATTCACTGAATCAGAGTTTCCTATTGGTGTGCCCAGCTTATTGGTCCCAAATCTAGTTATGATTTTTTTACAGTCTACACAAATAGAAAATCTCCCACACTTTTATGGGATAAATCAATACTCAAATTTTATTGCATCTTTAAAATATCATAAATAAGTCTGAGGAATCATCCGGTATCATGTTGTTTCTATAGCTGGACAACTTAGATCTTATCCATCAGCCTGCTCAACTGTTCCTTTTTCAGAAACATAAATACCATCCAAAATTGTTCTGATATCCTTGCTGAATAAAAGTCCTGAATTTAATAAGTTCAATGTCCCTTCTTTCAAGAACTAACTCATCTTTATCAGTATTTCTGGGCTTGAAATACTGAACAAGCAATGCCTGACCTCACCTGAACCCTGCGGATGTGTTCTTCAACAAAGAAATGTATGATTTCAACAAGAGAACCATTCTCCTGAACAACGCATTGATGGGGAAGTGAGCGTACACAGACCTCATCTTGTAACAGAAGCTCAGTGTAACACCTTGACCATGTTCTGTACATGCCTGCAGGTATTGTGAACCGTGGCCAGTTCCTTCCTATTTTTCCACCATTTGCCAACCAAGAACCTCTTATTCTCCTTTCCTCAGAGACTGAGTTCTACACTGATGTGATTGAATTCCCTCTGCAGGGTGTCTGTGGGGCCCTTCACAGTAACGGTGTACCCTGTCAAAGTGATGTTGACATTTTCTGATTGCTGAGAATGGTCTTTTTCCTCTTTGTAGATGGGGCAAAGAGCTACATATTCTAATTTTTTAGTTACAATTGAAGTAAGATTTAAATTCCAATTTAGATTTTATTTTTATTTTACCAAATCATATTACTTGTGTGTGTGTGAAAGAGATAAGAGAGAGGCAATGTAGTGGCTACAATGTAGTGGACAGGAACAAGAATATACACTGAGTGGCCAGATTATTATGACCACCTGACGTTTGTAGGCAAATTAGCTATAATTTAGCGCTGAGGTTGCTAGAGGGCCAGACCGTTATAAATAGGGAAGCAGGTTGTTTACCACGACAGTAGAAGTGATTTTTTTCTGAAGATATGGGTAAACAACCCGATTTAACAGCCTTTGAACGTGGGATATACATACACACACACACACACACACACACTGAGTGGCAAGATTATTATGACCACCTGACGTTTGTAGGCCAATTAGCCGTACACTGCATCATGTGGGATATGGAAACCAAAGGCCTGTTTGAACACCTTTGCTGTCTGCAGTTACCAAGATAAAACATCTCCAATTCACACAGGAACACAAGGATTGGACAGTCGAGCATTGGAAAAAGTCATGTGGTCCGATGAATCACGTTTCCAGTTGCATCATGCAGATGGCAGACTGAGAATTTGGCAGAAACAGCATGAAAGCATGCACCCCACATGCATGAGTACAACCCTTCAATCTGGTGGGGTCAGTGTTATGGTTTGGGGCATGTTTTCCTGGCACAATTTAGGCCCTTTAATTCGTGTGGACCAATGTCTGAATTGCACAACATTCCTAAGTATCATTGCTGATCAGGTTCATCCTATCATGTTGATGGCGTATCCCAATGGAGATGGCTTCTTCCAACAAGACAATGCTCCATGCCACGGTGCTCGTATTGTGCAGGAGTGGTTTCAAGAACATGAGGAAGACTTTACCTTGCTTAGGTGGCCCCCACAATCACCAGATCTCAATCTAATTGAGCATTTGTGGGTCAAAGTTAAAAGAGCCATCAGGCAGCTGGTTCCACAACCATCAAATCTCACAGAACTGGACAGTGCTATTCATCAGGCATGGTGTCAGATTGCTTGCATCACTTTTCAATATCTCGTGGAGTCAATGCCAAGAAGAATCACCGCAGTATTGAAGGCAAAAGGTGGCCCAACAAAGTACTGATGGGGTGGTCATAATAACCTGGCCACTCAGTGTATGTATATCCCACGTTCAAAGGCTGTTAAATCGCGTTGTTTTACATCACTTCTACTGTCGTGGTAAACAACCTGTTTCCTTATTTATAATGGTCTGGCCCTCTAGCAACTTCAGCGCGAAATTATAGCTAATTTGCCTACAAACATCAGGTGGTCATAATAATCTGGCCACTCAGTGTATGTAAAAAATTCTAAGTCAGAGCAAGGAGTTTGGGTTTATTATTCTAAGTGAATTAGAAAACCATAAAGAGTTTTAAACAGAGGAGTGACAGGAACTGATTTCATTTGCAAAATACTATCATGGTTGAACAATGGCAAATGCGTACAACAGCCAGAGAAGAAGGCAGAAAACCCATGAGGAGGCAACTGCTGTGGTCCAAATGAGAAGGGGGTAGCTTGAACTAGAGTGGGAACAGTGGAGATGGAGAAAGTTTCGTAGGTCCAGGAAAGATATTGAAGGAAGTGCTGACAGACTTGCTGTGAGATTAGACGTAAGATAAAGAGGCGCTTAAACAACTGGGTGGATTTATTAAAAAGAAAAGACTGGGAAAGAAGCAGGGGAAATCCAGAGTTGTTAGCCATGGTACATTTTAAATTCGTGTAATCTGTGTGGAGATGGCAAAGAGAAGCTGGAGCTTGGTCAGTGTGGTTGAATGTCAACCTATGAACTAAGAGGCTATGGGTCCAATTGCGGTCAGGGCATATGCCTAAATTTTGGGCTCCATCCCCAGTAGAGGGTGTGCAGGAGGCAGCCAATCAATGATTCTCATCATTGATGTTTCTATCTATCTCTTCCTCTTCCTTCCTCTCTGAAATCAATAAAAATATTTTTAAAAAGAGCAGCTGGATATACTTATAAATCTGGGATTTCAGGGGGAGGTCAGGGATGAAGACAGTCATATAAAAATTGTGAGAATGGAGGTGGTCCTAGAGTATGTTAGTAAGGCGAGCATACACATAAATAAGAAACCCTGAACAGCCATGGATCCTCCAACATTTTAAGGCAAACAGAAGAGAAAGGGCAGCAAAGAAAATAGTAGAAAATATCAGTAAAAGATGAGATATCGCAACAGAGGGATTTTTCTTTACCAGTTTTTATCTGTTTTACTAGTATGTGAAACATCTGAAAAGGAAACATTTATTTTATGTGCTTCCTCCTACAAAAGCTAAGAATTTGGGCAAGGCCTTGGGTGGTATTAAAGGTATATCCACAAATTCTTTGCTACTCCTCCCTCCAAGAAGTGGAGCTGAATCCCCTCTCTCCCTCATCCCCTACCACCACCCCTGTAAGCCTCATTAATGAATCACTCCTGGTTAACTGAGTCTGTAAGAATGATAGATGGGCTAACACTTCAATATTGTAAAAAGACTGCAGCTTTTGTCTTGGATGCGCCTTCCCACTGTCTGGGATCAATTGTTCTGAGGCAAGCTGGCTGCTCTTAGTAGGTGACCCATATGGAGATATAGTAAGAGCCCCAATGGAAAGCCAATATCTTCATTAGAGACCCCGAACCAGAGCCACCAGCCATGTGGTGCTCTCAGAAACTGTGAAACAGTGTTTGTTGTTTTAAGCCACTAACTTTTGGGGGTAATTAGGGAGCAATGGGTAACTTGGACCAGAATGGAGACAGAAAACGCTATGTAACTGTGTGTGAAAATCTTCCCCATCCAATGTTCTAATTGCTTTACTCCTAAGGGGGGCAAAATCAAATCTGCTAAATGTATTTGGGGAAACCAGAAATGATATCTTTTTTTTTTCTCCACAGAGAAATGCAACTTTATGGCATGGGTCCATGTGTTTAACATCTTCTGCCTTCAGCTATTTTGGTCAAAGCACTGCCTCCCTCAATTAGTATTTCTGGTGATAAAACACAGCCCTAGAGGTAAGTGTCAATACACTGTGGGTTTTCACAAAGGATTTCCCAACGGAATTACTTCAAACCCTCCCCAATCTCCCTGAAGTTAGAAGGTCAAGATCCAGAGAACACAGAGAGGGTAAGGAGAATGAAGAGTCGTGAGATATAAAGGAAAGGCAGACACCCAGGTTCTACCACCTCCTAGCTGTGACACCTTTTGAGCCTCAATGTCTGCATTTCTAAATGAGTTGCTGCCTAGCTCACAGATGGACAGAGGGTTGAATAATATAAAGCATGTAAAAGCCTCTTTAAGCTACAAGTCTTAAGATGATCACTATGGCCATCCCTGTCTACTCCATCTGTTATTAATATGTTGATGGGGAAAGCAGGATGGAGGTCAGTGGTTTGTTGGAGGGCAGAATACATTTATTCAGGTGACCCTGAGTGTTCCCTCTCAAACTGTTTATATTCTGTATGAGCTCAGCACATTTCACTCCAAAGCACAGTCCCATACATCTGATGCAGCTAGTTTTCTATTCTACGTTTTACTAGTATAAGTGTTCTTTCTCCTCTTGGGCAATTATTGGTATGAGCTGTTTTATCTGAATTAAAGGCAGAAAATCTTAGGGAATAGCTGCGGAATCCAAGTCAAGTTAGCAAGCATTTTCAGCTTCAGTTTCTACTCTCATTTCTCTCTGTTTAAATCATTAAAAAGAATCATACTAATCATAGCAGTCACCTGTAAGCAGATGATCATTTAAAAAATCACTTACTGGACTGTCAGGATGGCTACAAAGTAGGTGAAAGCAACACATACCACCTCCCAGTGCCAAATTGGATTTACAGCTAAAATTTAGAGCAATCAACCTAAATAAACAACCAAAGGGCACTTGAACAGGAGTATTTTATCTGAGGCTTTAAAAAAGAAGCTACACATAGACTAGTAAGATGGGTGGAGACGCAGAGAAGGCCGATCCCTGAACCCAAGTGCAGCAGCTGAGAAGCTGGGAGGATACTGTGGTTGCAAAAGTCCTCCCTGAGTTAAGTGGGGTCTCAACTCCTCCCTGGGACCCCCCCCAAAACTAGAGCACCAGGATCAGGAAGAAGAGCCTGCAAAACATCTGGCAGCAAAAATCAGCTGTGATTTTTGCCTGCTGGAAAGAGGAGGGAGTCTGCTAGAATCCCAGGTCTCTCCTTAAGGGTCAACTCACAGGAGCTGGGAGCATAGCTAGGAGCTTGGGAGCTTTGGAATGCGCTCCATCAGGGTCTCTGAAGGAGTGGCTGCTGAGCTAGGGGAAGGAGGCATGCAGCTTTCTCCTGGAGGCATGCCGCATTCTCCCCTCAAGCAGGCTAGTGCCCCCATCAGTGGAAGACAGCCGTGATCTGTTTTCAGAAGCCCTGCTAGCCCTGTCTTGCTGAGCTCAGATTTGAGGGGGAGGAGGCTCTGCTCAGAGCTGGGGCACTCAGAGTGCATCTACCTCAGAGAGCTCCAGTCCAGGATTTGATCAGGCATGGCTGCAGAGCTAAAAGGAAGAGTCCCGCTTGCCCCTCTTCCACAGCATAGTTGGGGCCACCGCCCCCCCCTCCCCACAAAGAGGGTTTTCTCAATCTGCTTTCCCAAGTCCAGTGGCCCTGGCCCATCCTGCCAAGCTTGCTCCTGTAGGTAGGACAGTTGGCCTCACCCAACCTGAGCATGCAATGCGCTCCTCCCAGGGAAGCTAAAGTTAGTGACTGACAGAGACTGAATGTTATGGCTCTGGAGTAGGGGCCACATTCTCCCCATTGAGTGCCAGACCACTCTTGCCCCAAACTAGGGTACCCACTAGCCTGAACTGGTAACCCTTACCAACAGAGCTTGAGCCCTCTGAAAGAGTTAGTGGGGCATGGCCAGCTTGGGCCCATTCTACAGCCTTTCTGCATTGGACTCTGGAGGAAATCCAGGCGACCTTGAGAAAGAGTGGAGTATCCAACAGGTAGATGCCAACCTCAGTGAGCCTTGGTCTTTATTCATCTGACCCCAGGTAAGAGCTCTAGGAAGCCAACCCATATACATGGATTGGCCTCTCCTATGCATACCCAGGTCCAGTAGACACAGACACAAACAGTGAACAGCATGGTACTTCCAGATAGGTAGCTCCAAACGAGTTACACAGAACATCTCACAGCAACCAGTACCTGAACCCCACTCAAGTGGACCCAGAACCAACACAACCAATAGTAGACTTCAGACCACACCAGAGCTCAACCAAACCAGTCACACAAGTGACACACTCAAAGGAACTTTCCGGCAGGCACTAGACTTTGCTAGGAACAACTCTACCTTATGGGGACAACCCGGCAGAGCATCTTATACATGGTGATCGAGGTTTACCCTTATAGCCACCCAGCTTGAAGGGTCAGCTCCACTCATGAAAGGGCCAACCGCATTGATCAAGATGCAACTAGAACAGAGGGTGCACCTAACTCACAAGAAACATTCCTAGAGCACGGAGCACGGGTGATCTGGATGACTGTGTCACTGAGCTCAACAACACACCTTAAGACTGCACCTGCCCAGCAGCTTGCACACAGTGATTAGTGTTGAGCCTCAGTCAGCCAGCCTAAGGGTCAATCATACCCACGAATGGGTCAAGAGCAATTAAAACCCAATTATAACAGGAGGGGAAAATAAGCAACACAAGAGACATTCCGAGAGCACCCAACCTAGGAGATCAAAGAGATGCACCACTGAGTCCCACAGGACAACTACTGCAGAAGGCCACCCCACCAATACTGGAAGTCATAGCAACATAGAAACAAACACAAAGGTGTAGCTAAAATGTGGAAAAAGAAATAGGCCCCAAAGGAAAGAACAGGAGGAATCTTCAGAAAAAAAAACTAAAAGAAATGGAGGCAAAAGTAATGGAGCTTAAAGTAATGGTTATAAGGATGCCCTGCAGCATGAAAAATGACATAGAAACCACCTACAATAATAAAAGAGTAATATGCTAATTAGACCAGATGTCCTTCCAGGCAACCTTCCTAATGAAGCTGGGGCTGCGAGGGAAGCGCGGGTCTCAGGTGCCTTCTGGCAGCTAGAGGGAAGCCCAGGTCCTGGGGGCCAGAGGGAAGCCTGGGTCCTGGGTGCCAGAGGGAAGCTGGTGTCGGCAGCCAGGGGAAGGATGGCTTACTCTTGCACGAATTTTGTTCATTGGGTATCTAGTGAAAAATAATCAAATGAAAATAAAGACTGCCATAGTGATTATAGAGAATACACTGAAAGGAATAAACAGTAGGTTCCATGAAGCAGAGGATCAAATCAGCAATATGGAAAACAAGGTAGAAAAAAAAAATCACCCAATCACAGCAGCAACAAGAAAAAAGAATTAAAAAGCATGGGGTAGTTTGAGGGAACTTTTAGGAAACATGAAACATAACATCCACATAATAGGGGCACCAGAAGAAGAAAGCATGCAAGGGATAGAGAAAATGTTTGAAGAAATAATGACAGAAAACTTCTCTAACCTGGTGGAAGAAAAAGTCACTCAAGTTCAGGAAGCACAGAGAGTCCAAATCAAGATGAAAACAAAGAAACATACACTAAGACACATCATAATTAAACTGGAAAATATTAAAGACAAAAAGGGAATCTTAAAAGCAGCAAGAAAGAGACAGTTGGTTACCTCCAAGGGAGTTTCCATAAGACTGTCAGCAGAGTTCTCAATGGAAACACTTCCAATCAGAAGGAATTGGCATGAAGTATTCAAGGGAATGGAAAGCAAGGACTGAAATGAAGATTACTCTATCCAGCAACACTATCATTTAAAATCAAAGGTGAAATAAAAAGCATCCCAGATAAAAGAAGGATAAAGGAGTTCAATACCACCAAAGCTGCAATGAAAGAAATGCTAATGGGACTGCTCTAAGAAGAAGAAATAGAGAGAGAGAGAGGAACATAGGTATAAAGAAAAAAAGGACAGTAAATAAGCACCTCTCAATAATAATCTTAAATGTAAATGGATTAAATGCTCCAGTCAAAAGACACAGTGTAGCTGAATGGATAAGAAAATATGACCTATATGTATGCTATCTACAAGAGACCTGCCTCAGAACAAAAGACTCACAACAGGCTGAAAGAGACAGCATGGGGGGAAATATTTCATGCAAATAGAAACAAAAAATAGCTGGGTAGCAATACTTATTTCTGACCAAATAGATTTCAAAACAAAGGTTATAAAAGAGACAAAGAAGGTCACTATATGATACCAAAGGTATCAATCCAACAAGGGGATATAACCCTTATACATGTACCAGTATATGCACATAATATATTGGAATATGGAAGAGCCTAAATATATTAAAAATTTATGGTGGACTTTAAGGGAGAAATCAAGAGCAATACAATCATAGTAGTGGATTTTAACACCCCACTGTTATCACCAGATAAACATTCCAAAAAAAAAATCAACCAGAAAACAACAACCTTAAATGACATACTAGATATGATGGATATACCAGTAATTGATATTAGGGAACATTTATTTCATCCCATAGCAGCAGAATATACATTCGTCTCAAGTGTACATGGAACATCCTCTAATATAGACCACATGTTAGGACACAAAACAAGTCTCTACTGTTATGCCCAGATTTCAAGATCCCTCAAGACAGACCACCAGGGAGCCGAGTCCGATGCGAGAGAGAGCCCCGAGTCCCAAGAGAACAAAGAATTTATAGGGCTTGGGGAGAGGGGTGGAGGCACTTGGTTGATTCCGGTTGGTTGAGTGAGGGCCGGGGGCTAGTTTCCCTTGCTTTCCCATTGGCTGAGATAAGGGCAGGCTGAGTAACTGATACATTCTGTGGCTTTCCGGGCAGGAGGAGTTAGGGACACAGCTATCAGTTCCGTGCTGTTCTTTTACTATCAGTTCCGTTCTGACCCTTCATTCCCCCCTTGTCTTGGAACTTCCGGCTCAATCATGGACGGACTGCATTTTTATTTCACCTTCCGTCATTAGAGGCCTGTACTGGGCTTGTAAGACCATTAATTGAACTACCCCTATGTGTTCCTTAACAAATTGAACTAGCTTGTTAATAATGCAGGGGCCAAAAGTTAGCAACATTAGGAGGATCACAAGGGGTCCGATGAGGGCGGAAATAAGAGTAGTTAACCATGGGGACCAGTTGAACAATGATTCATACCAAGACTGAGATTGCTCTCTCTCTAGCTTTCGCTTCTGTAGTCCTTCCCTAATGAGGGCCATGGATTCTTCAACAACTCCTGAATGGTCAACATAAAAGCAACAGTCCTCTCCTAAAGCTGCACATAAACCCCCCTGCTGCATGAATAATAAGTCCAATCCCCTTCTGTTTTGGAGCACCACTTCAGACAAGGAAGTGAGGGATTCTTGCAGATGAGTGATGGATTTTTCAATTTTTTCTATGTCTAAGTTAATGGCTGCTCTTAGGGCTCCATAGTTTTTGTCTTGTATTACAAGCGAGGATATTCTGGTTCCTGCTCCTGCTAGTCCTAGCCCCAAGATGGCTGCCATAGTTAGGGCAGTAACAGGCTCCCTTTTACTTCGGGGGTTAATGGCATTTAATTTGTTAAGTACTTCTCCTTCTGAGTGGTATATCAACTTGGGGATTAACTGCACAAGCATGCAGAAGCCTTCCTTTTGGGATTTAAGGACTGAGGAGTGGATGCAAGGAGCGAGGCCACTGGAACAGGCCCACCATGCATTCTCAGGGGGTAAGAGGTATGCTGCCACCCCAGGGGTAGCCAGAGTTTTGTTACAGTGATGTGACTGTTTAAAGGGTACGTTGCCTATGCAATTTCCTTGCCCTATTACCGCCTGGAGGGTTAGCCTTGCAGCAGTTTGCTGCCACCTGCAGGAACTGGCAGTCGAGGCCGTTGTATAATTGCCTTCCATCGCGATTCCCTCATAATATGGTGGCCTGACGTCTAGACAGAGCCAACAAGACTTGGTTAGGTCGGGCCTCGAGGTGTTCAACACATAATACGCTCCAATGACCATGTTCCAAAGGGGGTCTACCTCAGATGGTAAGGTATGTCCCAGGGCCTGGTTCCCCGTGGTAGGTGTAAGTGGGGTGAGGGGCTGTGATGCTGGGGTCCAGGTTCCTCCGGGCGTGGGCACTCGGGGCACGGTAGGCCGAGGCCGGGGAGCCAGTATCTGGTTGGGCCCTACTCTCAAAAGGGTGTAATGGTGGAGGGGAGTGTTTTGGACCCGGAGGGTGAATAACACTGCAGAGTAATCAGTAGCGTACAGCATTCCAAATTCTCTGCACTGATAGATTGGGAGTCCCCAAGTTTTCCCGGTGTCCCATCCGGTAACCTTTCTCCCCTCTTCCGTGAAGGTAATGCGCACAGGGTTGCAGTAGACCCGGCCAAAACGGGGACAAGGTGGAGCAGCTGGTCGTCCAACGGTGATCAGGTCACCCTTCTTTGGGGCCTCCCACCAAATGTGTCCAGTTGAGACACATGACCAGGAAGCACAGAAATAGTCTCCAGCACCCCCGCAGGGGTTCTTTTCCCAGGGTCGAGTTCGCGAGGGCTCGGGGCAAACGTAGAAATTGAGTGTCCTTAATGGTTTTGAGTCAGTAGGTCGGTTGCCTATCCAAGCAGTTTTACAGGCTACATGGGCTGTTAGTTTGGGAAGGAGAGTCAGGAGATCAACCCACAACTCGGGAACCAAGTGTCTTTGGGATGGATTTGAGAAGCCTGGCTGAGAACCACCCCTGATTTGGTGTCTATAATTTGCCAAGTAACATTATAGGGTGCGTGTGGGCTCCCGGTGGCAGGGGTGACCGCGAGCAAGGTTACCAGCATCAGGCAGGTCGAGCGCACCGCAGCTTGAGCTTGAGCGGGTTGCGCTGGTCTTGGTCGATGCTCCATTGTGTGATGAAGTCCTCCCGGATTGCAGAGGGGTCGGCTGGGCGAGCATGGGAGTGGTGGATCCAAGTCGCGATGCCGTCTACCTTGAGAGCGGTGGGTGTAGTCAGCACTACGACATAGGGGCCCTTCCAGCATGGCTCAAGGGTCTCCCGGCGGTGCCTCTTGAGGAACACCCAGTCTCCCGTTCTGTACTGATGAGGCGTTGGGGTCGGGCCAGCCTCGTAGATGGCACGAATGCACGGCCAAATGTCCTCATGTGCCCTCTGGAGTCCTCCTAGGAGAAAAGATATTTCTTGGTTCTCAAAGTCAGCGAGAAGCTCAGCTTTAAGCTTAGGAATGATAGGGGGTGGCCTGCCAAACATGATCTCATAGGGAGTAAAACCCAGGGTGTAAGGGGAGTTCCTCACCCGGTAAAGGGCATAGGGAAGGAGAGCCACCCAGTCCCCGCCAGTCTCCATGGTTAATTTGGTAAGGGTCTCTTTTAGAGTTCTATTCATTCTTTCTACCTGCCCTGAACTTTGGGGCCTGTAAGCACAATGTAATTTCCAATCCGCCCCTATGACTTTGGCTACTGCCTGTGTTACCTGCGAAATAAAGGCTGGCCCGTTGTCGAAGCCTATCATAGCAGGAAAACCATACCTGGGTAAGATGTCTTCCAGCAGCTTCTTGGCCACCATCTGGGCTGTCTCATGCTTGGTTGGGTATGCCTCTACCCAGCCAGAGAAGGTGTCTATGAACACTAAAAGATATTTATAACCATACTTCCCTGGTTTGACTTCAGTGAAATCAACCTCCCAGTGTGCTCCTGGTTTGGTGCCTCTGAGCCTGGTTCCTTGTCCACCTGATCCAGCTCTTGCGTTTGTGAGTTGGCAGGTCTTACAGGAGGTTATAATTTGATTGATTTTGGAGTCATGTTGGTGGATTTTGATTTTGGCATGCTGAATTAAGTCCTTTAACTTCCGGGCTCCCAAGTGGGTGGACCGATGCATACGTTCTAATACTGTGAGCCCAAGCCAGTCCGGTAGTATGAGTTTCTCATCTGAGGTATACTACCATCCCTTCACCTCCTTAGCGAGGGGGAGCTTTCTGATCTGCTGCAGCTCTTCCTGAGAGTATTTAGGCTGGTCTGGTAGAACTGGGTCCCAGGGTCTCGGCCATTGCAGGGACCGAGGTGAAGGCCGCTGCCTTGGCGGGCTGATCAGCCTTTTGGTTACCTCTTGCTACTGGGTCATCTGCCTTCTGGTGCACTTGACAGTGGATAATGGCTAGCTTTGTGGGAAACCATAGGGCCGCAAGCAGGTCGAGAATCCCCTGTTTGTTTTTCACTGTTCGTCCCTCTGCTGTCAATAGCCCTCTTTCCTGGTAAATCGCCCCTTGAACATGAGCCGTAGCAAATGCATAACGGCTGTCTGTGTAAACGTTGAGCCGCTTCCCCGCCCCCAGTGTCAGTGCCTTGGTGAGAGCAATGAGTTCTGCTCGCTGGGCTGATGTCCCAGGGGCAGTGCTTCTGCCCACACAGTGTTTGTGTCGGTGACCACTGCTGCACCCGCGTACCTGCACCAGTCCCACACGAAGCTGCTTCCATCCGTGAACCAGGTGGCCTCTGCATCAGGGAGGGGCCAGTCGGTCAAGTCCTTCTGAAGTCCATGTACCTGCTCCAGGATCCCCGCACAGTCATGCAGCGTGGCATCTAGGTCGGGGTCAGGCAGCAGGGTAGCGGGGTTGAGAGCCGCGCTGGGATGGAACCGCATTCTAGGAGGGTTGAGCAGTAAGCTCTGATAGTGGGTCATGCGTGCATTGCTCATCCATCGGTCAGGAGGCTGTTTTAGGACTCCCTCAATGGCATGCGGGGTTGTTAACCAGATTTCCTGTCCCAGGGTCAATTTGTCGGCATCCTTGACTAAGAGTGCGGTTGCCGCAATGATTCTTAGGCACGGCAGCCAGCCTGCGGCTACGGGGTCCAGCTTTTTAGACAAATACGCTACCGGGCAGCTCCAGGGGCCTAAAGCCTGAGTTAAAACCCTTTTGCTATTTCCTTGCGCTCGTCTACAAAGAGGCGGAAGGGTTTTGTAATGTCCGGCAGGCCTAGGGCTGGAGCAGCCAAAAGAGCTCTCTTTATCTGATTAAAGGCAATTTCCTCTGTCTCAGTCCATTTAAAGGCCTTTCCCTCCTTGGTAGCTTCATATAGGGGCCTGGCGACCTCAGCAAATCTTCGGATCCAGAGGCGGCCATAGCCAGCGGATCCTAGGAATTCCCTTACTTCCCTCCGGGTGGTGGGAATAGGGATTTTCAGGACTGTCTCTTTCCTAGCGTCCGACAATCGCCGCTGTCTGCCCTCTAGTATGTACCCCAGGTAACTCACCCTCTCTTGGCATATCTGAGCTTTCTTCGCAGAGGCCCGGTACCCTAAGGTCCCTAGGGTGGCCAACAAGTCTTTGGTCCCCTGCTCACAGTCCTTGGCAGTGTCTGCAGCAACCAGGATGTCATCTACATACTGAAGGAGGGTGAGACTGGGGTGTTCTCTCCTGTACTCACCGAGGTCCTCGTACAGTGCCTCGTCAAAGATGGTGGGCGAATTCTTGAACCCTTGGGGTAACCGCGTCCAGGTTAATTGTCCACTGTAGCCTTCCTCTGGATCGTGCCATTCGAAGGCGAACAGGGGTTGGCTTTGAGGCGCGAGCGGCAGGCTGAAAAAAGCATCCTTCAAATCCAATACAGTGTACCAGACTCTAGAAGGTGCTAAAGAGCTTAGGAGAGTGTATGGGTTAGGAACGGTTGGGTGTATATCCATGACTCTTTTATTTACTTCTCGGAGTTCCTGGACTGGTCGGTAGTCATTCGTGTGGGGCTTTCTGACTGGCAGGAGGGGGGTGTTCCAGGCAGATTGGCATGGAACCAGTATCCCTAGGCTTCGCAGTCTTTGGATATGAGGCTGAATCCCCTTCCGGGCCTCCTGGGGCATTGGATACTGTTTGACTCTTATCGGACTTTCCCCTGGTTTTAACTCTACCAGGGTTGGGGCCCTGTGAGCGGCCAGTCCTACTCCCCCCATCTCTGCCCAGGCGGTGGGGAATTCTTGTAGCCATCTGTCCATATTGTTCTCTCCTGGGGCGCCCCCTGGTGGAGGCGATATTCATCCTCCAGTCTCAGAGTCAGAACCTGGATGGGATGGCTTTTGCCATCAGTGACCTGGGGCCCCCCTTGTCTGAAAGTTATTTGGGCTCCGATCTTGGTCAGCAAGTCCCGTCCTAATAGGGGGTAGGGGCACTCCAGTATTACCATGAAGGAATGGGATACCCGGCCCGTTCCTAGATCTACTGTTCTTCGGGTAGTCCATGAATACTGGCTTATTCCAGTTGCCCCTTGCACCCAGGACTTCTTGCTGGCTAGCTTCCCTTGAAGTGTGCGTAGGACCGAATGTTGTGCCCCAGTGTCGACAAGGAAGTTAATAGGCGTCCCCTCCACTCTAAGAGTTACCCTGGGCTCGGGGAGGGGATCCGAACCCCGACTCCCCTAATCACTCAGTCCTCCCAGCTCCAAGACCTCCACCCGATCCGCCTTGTTTCCTTTTTTACCGGCCTTTGGGCATTCCCGGATCCAGTGTCCTACTCTTTGCAGTAAGCACACTGGTTCCCATTGCAGCTTCTTCTTCCCGCCCCCGACGGTCCCCTTACCTCCTTCTTGGTCATCGGCAAGCTGGCGAAGGTGGCGGGTCCGCTCCTCAGGGTTCTCCGTGGTGGTGGCTAGCAGAATCTTGGCCAGGTTTCAGGTCTGCTTGTCACTGGCAGCCACCATGGCGCGGGCTTGCCTATCCTCAGGAGATTCTCGATTGTTATACACCTCTACAGCCACCTCCAACAAGTCCCGAAAACTTTTTTCCCCTAATTTATCTATCCTCTGCAGTTTCTTTCTAATGTCTGTGGCTGACTGTTTTATAAAGCTCATGACCACAGCCGCCTTATTTTCAGGAGCTTCCGGATCCATGGGGGTATAGGTGCGATATGCCTCCATGATCCGTTCTAGAAAGGCAGCTGGAGACTCATCCCTTTCCTGTTGTACGTTCCCTACCTTGGTCAAATTGGTAGGCTTCCTAGAAGCCATACAGAGACCCCCCCCATCAGAGTCTGGCAGTAGATTTTGGGCCTCTCCTTACCTTCTGCCGTGTTGAAGTCCCATTCAGGCCTAGTTAAGGGGAAAGAGACATCTATCTGGGCCCGGTTGGTAGTTGGATTCCCATCTACACCGGGAACCACCTTCCGGGCTTCATTCAGGATTCTCTCTCTCTCCTCCGTTGTGAACAGGACCTGCAAGGCAAGTATGGGTGCCGGCTCCAGAGGGCGTGGAGCCAGGAAGGGCTTGAGCCAGGAGGGAGGGTCCTCCACGAGGTCCTGCCAAGTAATAATGTAAGGGAGCTGATTGGGATGACCCCCCTTCGGCCGAGATACGACTTCTCTGACCCAGCGGATGGTGGGGAGGTCGAAAGTCCCCTCCGGCGGCCACCCGGCATTGAGAGCCGGCCACTCGCTAGAACAGAAAGTCTGCCATTGACCCTTCTTCACTTCTACACTGAGGCTGTTAGCCCTTCCCTTAACCTCTTTAAAATGATCAACCATAATGCTTAAAGGAGTAGTTTGAGTCTGTCCATAGCATCCGTCCAGTGAGTCCACAAAATTAAACAAAAGAACACAGACACCAAAGAAACAAAGACATCTAAGACACCAAACAAACAAAGAGGTTTGAGGGGAATCCACTCCCCTCGTGAGGGGCTTTTACACCCCTCCAGATGGAGGTTCAAGGCGTCCCCTGACTCCTCCTGCCCGAGATCCGCCAGTGCGTCCACTTAGATCTTATCAGGCCAGATTTCAGAAGTGAGCTCGCATAGGACAGAACAGACGACACATAGACACTTGCCGCGGTCAGTCAGACTCTCCGGATCGGGGTTCCTCGTGGGTCTTGGGGATCCCGGACGAACCCCCAAATGTTATGCCCAGATTTCAAGATCCCCCAAGACAGACCACCAGGGAGCCGAGTCCGATGCAAAAGCATAGAGTCATTTATTCAAGCCCGCGCTTGGTCCCCCTCAACCTCCATTACTGGATGCGAGAGAGAGCTCCGAGTCCCAAGAGAACAAAGAATTTATAGGGCTTGGGGAGAGGGGTGGAGGCACTTGGTTGATTCCGGTTGGTTGAGTGAGGGCCGGGGGCTAGTTTCCCTTGCTATCCCATTGGCTGAGATAAGGGCAGGCTGAGTAACTGATACATTCTGTGGCTTTCCGGGCAGGAGGAGTTAGGGACACAGTTATCAGTTCCGTGCTGTTCTTTTACTATCAGTTCTGTTCTGTTCTTTTACTATCAGTTCCATTCTGTCCCTTCATCTACAAATAAATAATATTGAAATCATACCAATCATCTTCTCAGATCACAATGGCATGAAATTAGAAATAAACTACAATAAACTCGAAAACATTCAAACACATGGAAGCTAAATAGCATGTTATTAAACAATTAATGGGTTACCAATGAGATCAAGGAAAAAATAAAAAATTACCCAGAAACAAATGAAAAGAAACACAGAAGAATCCAGGATCTATGGGAAACAGCAAAAGCAGTCCTGAAAGGGAAGTTCATAGCATTAATTACAGGCCAACCTCAGGAAGTAAGAAAAATTTCAAATAAACCATCTAACCCTACAACTACCAAAAATAGAGGAAGCACAACAGGAAAGGCCCAGAGGAAGGAGAAGGAAAGAAATAATAAAGATCAGAAGAGAAATTAATGACCTTGAGACTAAAAAAAATAATGCAATAGAACAATGAAACCAAGAGCTTCTTCTTTGGAAATATAAACAGGATTGATAAACATTTAACCAGACTCATCAAGAAATAAGGAGAAATGAGCCAAATAAATAAAATCAGAAATGAAAGAGTCGAAGTAACAACTGACATCACAGAAATAGAAAGGACTGTAAGAAAATATTATGAACAACTATATGCCAACAAATTGGACAACATGAGTGAAACGGACAAATCCATAGAAACATACAATCTCCCAAAACTGAATCAGGAAGAATCAGAAAACCTTAATAGACCAATAACAACTAATGAAATTAAAAACAGTAATAAAAAATCTCCCAGCAAACATATGTCCTGGACCGAATAGTTTCACAGGTGAGTTTCACTAGACATTCAATGAAGAACTAATACTTACTCTCCTCAAACTATCCCAAAAAAATTCAAGAGGAAGGAAAACTTTCAAGATTTTTTTATGAAGCCAACATTATCCTAATTCCAAAACCAGATTAAGACACTACAAAGAAAGGAAATTATAGGCCAATATTTCTGATGAACACAGATGCTAAAATCCTCTACAAAATATTAGCAAACCAGATCCATCAATATAGTAAAAAGATCATACACTCTGACCAAATGGTATTGATTCCGTTGATGCAAAGTTGGTACAATATTTGCAAATCAATAAATGTGATTCATCACATACAAAATGAAAGATAATAATCACAGTCATAGTAATAGATGCAGAAAAAGCATTCAATAAAATTCAGCACCATTTATGATAAAAAACCCTCAGCAAAGTGGGACTAGAGGGACTATAACTCAACATAATGAAGGCCATAGATGAAAAACTTACAGCCAACATCATATACAACGGGCAAAAACTAAAAGTGTTTCCTTTAAGATCAGAAACAAGACAGGATGCCCATTTCACCACTCTGATTCAACATAGTACTGAAGTTCTAGCCACAGGGATCAGAAAATAAGAAGAAATGAAAGGCCTCCAAATTGGAAATGGGGAAATAAAGCTCATTATTTGCAGATGCTACAATATTGTATATAGAAAACCCAAAACACTCCACCAGAAAACTGCAAGATCTAATAAATGAATTCATCAAAGTAGCAAGATACAAAAATCAATATCCAGAAATTGATGGCATTTTTATACACCAAAAATGAAATATTAGAAAGAGAAACTAAAAAATAATTCCCATTTATTATTGCAACAACGATAATAAAATGTACCTAGGAATACATTTAACCAAGGAGGTAAAAGACCTGTTCTCAGAAAGCGATAGGACATTGAAGAAAGAATCTGAGGAAGATACAAGTAAGTGGAAACATATAGCATGTTCATGAATTGGAAGAATAAACACCATTAAAATGTCCATCCCCAAAGCAATCTATAGAATCACTTCAATCGCTGTTAAAATACCAATGACATATTTCACAGATCTAGGGAAAATATTCCATAAATTTATATGAAACCAAAAGAGGCCCTGAATAGCCTTAGCAATCTTGAGAAAGAAGAACAAAGTAGGAGGGGTCACAATACCATATATCAAACTATACTATAAGGCCATTGTAATAAAAACAGACTGGAACTGGCATGAACACAAGCATATGGATCAGTGGAACAGAACAGAGAGTCCGGAAATCAACCTATGCTTCTATTAATATTTTTAAAAGGAGGCCAGAGCATATGATGGAGTCAAGAAAGTCTTTGTAACAAATGGTGCTGGGAAAACTGGACAGACACATGCAAAAAGATGAAATTCGACTAACAACTTATACCACACACAAGTAAACTCAAAATGGATGAAAGACTTAAATGCAAGTCATGAAACCATAAAAATCCTAGAAGAACATAGGCAGCAAAACGTCAGACATCTCTCATAGCAACATTTTTTGCAGGTATATCTCCTAGGGCAAGGGAAATAAAGAAAAAATAAATAAATGGGACTACATCAAACTAAAAAGCTTCTGCACAGCAAAAGAAATCATCAACAAAATGAAAAGAAAACCCACTGTTTGAAAAAACATAATTGCCAATTATACATCTGACAAAGGGTTAATTTCCAAAATATATAAAGAACTCATGCAACTCAACACCAGGAAGACAAATAATCCAATTAAAAGTGGGAAACATACCTGAATACTTCTCCAAAGAGGACATACAGTTGGCCAATAGACATATGAAAAAATACTCAGTCACTAATATCAGAGAGAGGCAAATTAAAATGACACACTTCTGCCAGAATGACTACCATCAATAAATCAACAAACAATAAGTGCTGGCGAGGATGTGGAGAAAAGGGAACCCCAGTGCACTGTTGATGGGAATGCAGACTGGTGCAGCCACTGTGGAGAACAGTTTCCTCAAAAAATTAAAAATGTAACTGCCAACTGGCCCAGTGATCCCACCTCTCAGAATATATCCTAAGAATCCCAAAACACCAATCAGAAAGAATATATGCACCCCTCTGTTCACAGCATTGTTTACTATATCCAAGATCTGGAAACAGCCCAACTGCCCATCGTAGATGAGTAGATAAAAATACTGTGATATGCCTGGCAGGCATGGCTCAGAGGTTGAGCATCGATCTATGAACCAGTAGGTCACACTTTGGTTCCTGGTCAGGGCACATACATGGGTTGTGGGTTCGATCCCCAGTACGGGGTGTGCAGGAGGCAGCCAATCAATGAGTCTCTCTCATCTTTGATGTTTCTATCTCTCTCTCACTCTCCTTTCCTCTCTGAAGTCAATAGAAAAAAAAATATATATATATATATTTAAAATCTGTGATATATTTACACAATAGAATACTATGTGGCTACTTTTACCTTTTGCGACAGCATGCATGTACCTGGAAGTTATAATGCCAAGATAAATAAGCCTGTCAGAGGAAGACAAATATCACATGATCTCACTTTTATGTGAAATCTAATGAACAAAATGAACTGACAAAATAGAACCTGAAATATGGATACATGGTACAGTCTATCAAATGCTAGCGGGCAGGTGAGTGGGGTCCATGGGATGAAAGAAGGTGAAGATATTATCCAAAGAACATATATGCATATTCCATGTGCACAGACAACAATATGGTGGGGGCCAGAGGGAGGGGAGGGTGGGTTCTAAGGTAGAGGGGGGGCAAAGTGGGGATAAAATGGGGGGCATCTAATAATGTCAACAATAAAATACAATTTTAAAGTAAATACATTAAATTAAAAACCACTTACTAATAAAGCCCACACTTTGAGAAAAGCCTTTCAGATAAAATGTATATAAACAAAAAATGCATGTGCTGATGGATGTTTATTGTGATAACTGTTGCTTCAGACTTAGTGTTGTTTTTTTTTCTTGCTTGCTTTTTTTTTCTTTCTTTTTTTTGGCTTCCTCCTCTAACCTTTTGTATAGAAGAACAACATTCTTAGGGGAGCTGCTGGTCTTTAGGAAGAAATGCACAAAAACATCATGATGCCAAGATTGATCCACATAATTAGTCAAAGAAACAGGCAGAATTAGCACCTTTTCATAAAAAAATTAAATTAGAACATACATTTCATCTATTTCTGACTTTGTCTTCTAAGAAGTTAATTTTTTTCTTGTAATCAGTTCATTGTAAGGGCCCTTATTTCCAAACTGTAGCAAACATTTTCCAATGCGACTTGTACTGCAAACATGTGTACTTGTAACTCTTGGCTTCACCTCAATTGTTTGAGATTTTTAAATATTTTAATATGAAATATTATGAAAAGTGGGAAGAATAAGGAAACATTCATGTTCTCACCACCAGCATCCAACAAATGTTAATATTTTGTCCGTTTGTTTCAGCTATTCCAGAGCTTATTGAACTGGCTCAGAGCTAACACTAATCCAGGAGGTCCTATATGTCAGTGTGGACTAGTAGTCAGAGTAGGAACTTATGGAAGCCAATTACCTACATTCGATGGGGTTGAGAATTCAGAAATTCTTTATTATAATGCAGAAAAGGAATGCAAAAATCAGAATCCATCTCAGGGTAAACTGAATGGCTCTGTGAACTCGCCTGTGCTTAGCTACACGGTTTCTAAATGCAAATCATACCTTATTCAAAAGGAAATCTACCCATTTTAGCTCTTTGATTATGGAGCAGGAAGGGTCAAACGAAATTGGCTAGAATAGTTCCTCCCTTCAAAAGTAAAAAATCACCAATAATATTTGAGCGATTAGTGCCATTATCAAACTTGACAGATAAGGGGTGGGGATTTCTATCAATTCTCCCATTTAATTCCCTATGAGGTCTATGCCAAATAAAGATGGGTTTTGTAGAATTATGTGATTACCATAAATATAATCAGGTAGTATTGCCACTTGCACAGTTGTTCAAGAGGTAGTTAACAATATGTCACTATTAAATCTGGCCAATGCTTTTTCTCTAGCTCAATTACTAAAGATCAGAGAAGCAATTCACGCGTGTGTAGCAGGGACAATATTGGATTTCCGGTATTAACTCAGGACTTTGAAGTCTCTCTGCCTCGCTGTGATATCCAATGTCCAGGGACCTTGATTACCTTACCATCCCACCAGACATTATGTTGGTCCACTAATTGGTAACATCATTCTAACTGACCCTGGAAGCACATGTGTGGGAATATCCTTACACTGAAATAGAATTCCTGCAAGTCATCTTTTCCCTTAACAAATACTATCTTTACTCAGGGTGCATCTCCTTTTCTTCATTTTGTCACTGAACTGATAAACATTTTCTTTCCTTACAATTTCCTTTTAAATGGCTTCTCTTTAGTGTGTTCATTTTTTAAAATGTTTCTGACCATTCCTTCTCTGTGTCTTTCACTGGTTCTATTTGTTCTCCAACACACAAAATAATATAGCTCATTCTTAGTCATTGCTCATCACCATCACAGCATGTGTTTATGTCTCAGGGTTCATGAGGAAAGAAGACTCCTATCTAGAAAGACTCCAATAACACAGGGAATTAGAGTTGTACACAACTTTAGGGCTAGAGGAAGCAAAAGTCAGTCCAGCCCTGGCCAAGTGGCTCAGTGGCTTGGAGTGTCATGCCATACATCAAAAGATTTTGAATTCAATTCCAGCTCAGGGCACATACCCAGGTTGTACATTCAATCCCCTCTCAGGGAGCATACAGGAGGCAACCGATTGATGTTTCTCTTTCTCTGTACCCCTTCTTCTCCCTCTAAAATCAATAAAAATAAATGAACAAACAAAGAAAGAACATAGCCTTGATGAGGATTAAAAAAATGTCAGTCTAGGAGGTGGCCAGAAATCTAGAAGTGATTGTTCACAGGCATGAGGCCACCAATGTGAGAAGTCAGTCTACAAATGCCAAAGGAAGAAGTGAGGACTAAGTCTTCTGAACATCAGAAAAGTGGCTCTCATCGGAATAATTGACCCTAAAGCCATGCAAAAAGGAAATTTTGAGGAGTGAGTTTCTCAGCAATGTGAATTCAGTTTTTACTCTGTACACTCCCAGGTCAACAAATGTAGATTTAAAAGTTTAAGGATTTGGAGTTAGGCATGAAAGCATTTTATAAATCTAAGATACTATTATGTTATTAGACCATAACTACAATTTAATAGTTCACTCAGACATTTATTAAACTGTACTGAGCTTTAAACACATTCTGTAGATCCAATCTATATCCATTTATAGCTAAACTAGAGGCCCAGTGCACAGATTCGTGCACTGGTGGGGTCCCTTGCCTGGCCTGTGCCCTCTCGCAACCAGGACTGCTCAGGGGATGTCAGATAGTCAGTTTCGGCCCGATCCCCACAGGCCCAATCCAGACAGAATGGAGCCTGATCCTGTGCGTTAAGCATCTGTCTCCTGGTGGTCAGTGCACATCATAGCAACCGGTTGACTGGTCATTCAGTTGTTCGCTCACTTAGGCTTTTATATATATAGATGAGTACTTAGCCTACAATAACCCAGTGTCCTCTATCCTAGTCAAGAACAGATAACCTCCTTTAGTGCAGTTTCTCCTTATTGGAATTACTTTGGACAGTGACTTTTTTTGTCCTCACTTGAGGATATATTTATTGATTTTAGAGAGAAAAGAAGGAAGAGAAGAGACAGAGACAGAGAAACATCAATGTAAGAGAGAAACATCAAGTGGTTGCCTCCTTTCTATATCCCGACCAGTGATTGAATCTGCAACCTAGGCATGTACCTGAGTGGGAATCAAACCTGCAACCTTTGGTGTATGAGAAGATGTTCCAACCAACTGAGCCACCCAGCCAAGGTTGAACAATGGCTTTTGATTCATTAAACTGACTCATAATTCATGCATCTATTAAGTTATGCACATAGTAAATAAATATGCAACTGATACATAAGAAACATTACCTAGTCTTATGCAAAATGTTGAGTGGGATTAAAAAAAAACAATATAATACTAGTTCTCAAGAGAGACCAGACATAAAAACAAAGAGAAAATAAAAATAATATTATAAAATAAAAAAGTCAAGGATAACATGATATAATATTATAAAATAGAAAATATAAGAACCAAACTAGCAATAAATAAATGCTGAACTCAGAGTAGGAAGGAATGCTGTGGGTGGGGTAGTCAGGGAAAGCTTCATGTAGGAAGTGACTGCTGAGCTGAGACCTGAAGGCTGAGTGCAAGATGAACCACCATGTGAGCAAAATCAAGGAGGCGCAGGATATGCAGTGTGTTAGAGGCAATAAGTAGACTATGGTTGGCCCATCTGGCAGGGAAGTATTGAAATTTGGGTTTTGAAAAATGAATTTAAGTAGATTTTATTATGCAGGTATTGAGAAATATGGCAGAGATTGCTAGTTGACACAAATATGCCTTTCCCCCTTTTGTTGTGGGCACAGAACTGACTGGTTAACTGGATACATGGTGTCAGAACAAAGAGTATACCCCTCCCATAGCTGTGCCATGCGAAGGAAGTGATGTGTGCTTCTGGGGACATCCCTAAAGGGGGGCACGCGCCTCCTCCCCTCTCACTTTCCCTTCCCCAGCCTGCTGCCTGGAAAAAGCAAGTAGAGTGTGTCATTTGGAATGAGGTGAACAAGGAAAACTGATACTTAAAATAGACGATATATATATGTCCTCCATAAAGTTGATTAAAGAAATTAATTTCACTGTGTGTGTATATATGCAAGATAGATCATTGGGAGGAGACAAGGGGGAAAGAGCAATGTATGGCTTCAAAGTTTTAGATAATTAGGACTTGTTCTGGGAAAATAGGAAGGATGAAATTAGATCAAAGAGCTGTCTTGGGGGAAGAAGTAACAGACTTTGGAGACAAATCAAACCTAGAGACATTGGTTCCGGTGTAGAAGGAGCTGGCTTTTCTACGAAGGATCAGCTGAGCCTCCCCACAGGCTGACGAAGATGCCACGTCACAAAGTGGGGAGGAACTGACGCAGAGCACTCCACCTGTTGAATATATTTCCTCAGTCTCGCTAAGTCCCTTTTGTTCATGTGTAAGATGGGGTTAGTGATGCCTACAGGTTGCACAACAGTTGTAAAGAGCAGAAAAAATATGTGTAAAACACCTAGTGCCCTATGGCCAGTGCCTAGTAGGCTTACATAAATGCCTGCAATAAAGAAGGTTCACAAGAACGTATTAGAATAGAAAATAGATGCACTCTCAAGATGATATCAAAACTTTCCCATCCATGTCTCTACAGGGTGCTTGGATATGAGGAAATAAGAACTAAATCACAATATGATAACAGGAAGGGGAGCTGGGTGAAGCCAACAGCAGTTGGCGGTGTTGTTTTAAAGGGAGGTGGCTCCCGCCCTGGCTGGCGTTGCCAAGTGGTTGCCAAAGGGTCTCAGGTTCAATTCCAGGCCAAGGATTGCAGGTTCTCCCAGACCATCGACCTTTCTCACTCTCCTTCCCTCTCCTTCCCTCCCTTACACTCTTTCTAAAAAATCAATAGAGAAAAAATATATCCTTGGGTGAGGATTAACAGAAAAAGGGAGGTGGCTCCTTTTGCCACAGAAGTTTCAGTGGTGCAGTCTTTTTTTTTTTTTTACCTCCGTTGACTCATCCGCAGGAGTGGGAGTTCAGACAATAGGAAGTTCTTGCAGCATCCTGCTTAAGATTCTCCTCACAGAAGATTTGGTTCGCGGCCCATTTTCTGTCAGGCTTCCTGAGTTCAGAAGGCAATGCACAAAAATTCACAGGCTCCACACTGAGCTCTCTGGAGCTCCAGACTGGAAGGTTACAGCTGCCTGCAGACATCTCCATCTGCATGGCCTGCAGGCATGTCCAACTCAGTGTGTCCAAACCACATTAATCACCCTCCCACACCGCCGTTCCCACTCATCTTTTGTCTAGGGTAATGCCATTGCCAATTTACCAGGTATGAAATCTAGAAATGTCCGTTCTTTTATTTCTCATGCGACATTCTCCAAGATTCACCTGCTGCCTAATGGTGGAGATTCACTCGGTGTCACCTGCTTCGTGCACTGTTTCTGACTCCCATTATGCTGGCGAGGGTCCTTCTCTCTCTCCAGGCCACAGCAACAGCAATCTAGCCAGCCCAGCTCTGGAGTCTCTACAACCTCAGAGAACTAACTAAAGAATGGCCCACCCTGGGAGTTGTACCATGTCCACCTGTCTCCGTGCCTCCACATTCTCACTTGAACTGGCTCCCAGTTCAATTTCTGAAACACAAATCGCTTCTCTTTCTGAAAATACTTGTGACTCGCCATTGAACTTATAGAATGAAGTCTAAGCACCTAAATTTCACCCATTTCCTTTCCCATGATAATCTCTTCAAGCATTCTATACTCTCACCACAGTAAACAACAGGTCCTGCCCCACAAATAACATGTGCTTTTTTAACTTCAGGGTAGTGGCCCATGATGTGTCCTCTGTGAGCCAGCTAAGCTCCCCTCCTCCTTCCTGACTCCGCCTGAAGGCCATTTCCTCCATTAACTGCCTTAATTCTCCTCTCCTCCGTCTCATCTTGCTAAGAATGGCCCCACTGACTGCATGTTCTTGTACATATTGATTTTATAATTCACAGAGCTAGACGATACACAGCATCTCTTATTGTAATCTCTGAATCTCCAGGGCACTTTGAATTGACTCTTAAACTGAGTAAAAATAATCTTCTTACATGTTACTTAAAAAAAATGGTGATTTGCACAAAAGAAAGCTTTTAAAAATTCCCACAGAACCAGTTAACAATGTTGTTTACAATGGACCCAAACAGTGAACTCCCTGAGCCCTGCCATCTTAAATACACTTTTTTTGTTGTTCTTAATCCTCAGTGGAGGCTATTTTTCCATTAATTTTTAGAGAGAGTAGAAGGGAGAGGGAGAGAAAGAGAGAAACATCGATGTGAGAGAGACAACATTGATTGGTTACCCCCTGCACATAACGCAACCAGGGCCAGGGAACCTGCAACCAAGGTACATGCCCTTGACCAGAATCAAACCTGGGACCCTTCAGTCCACAGGCTGATCCTCTATCCACTGAGCCAAACCAGCTAGGGCTTAAATATACTTTTTAAAGTCCCTTCCAGTGTTATTCCAGGTGCACTGCTACCATAGAGGCCTTTGTAGACCTCTGCTATATGTTTCATTTGTTCCCATTAAGCAAGTGCATAAGAATATAAGATGATTGTCTAAATTTATGTTGACTATTCTAAAGAGTATTCAATCAAGCAATATATCAAAATATCTGAAGTCTAAAGATGTAAAAATTGACTTTTATCTACAAATTTAAATGTGTTTTGTTTGTTTGTTTTTACCAAGGTCAATAAAACATATGCTTGTTCTTTCTGTAATGTCAAAAGAGAAGCAGCCAAATTTGACTGCTATCCAAATAATTCAATTAACACTCAAAGCTGCTTCAGTTACTTGGGTATTTTAGGTAAAATTATGAGGATTTGGAGTGCTAAGGAAATTATAAAAAGGGCTGCTTTTGAATCTGATTAAGCAAGTTATTTACTATTTTCATTTAAATCTATGAAAGAGATGAAATCTAGCTGTTGATTTAAAATATTGTTTTTCTTAGGCTACTTTTCTCTTAAAATTACTTTAAAAACTTGGATATGAAAATATTGAGGATATAAATGAATATAAATGGGTACTTTTATACATTATATCAAACAGTTGCATCATCATTTAGCTCAAAATCAAATTTGAAAAGTAAATGGGCATCTTTTATCTTTTCTCAGTGAAGATACATATTCTTATAGATTAGTTTGAGTTTGAAAATCATTATTACTGTATTCAATCATTTCTTCTCACATTTTTCTCCCTTTGCTAATCTTCTTGAGTGGTAAAAGTGCTTACAATGTGTACAAATTAGACAGACAAATTATTACTCTCTAGAAAATATTTATTGACAAGTTTTAATTTTCTTTCCATTTTCTGAGAAATAAACATAATAGATAAAATACAGTAAAATGCACTTTTCCCATTTTAAATAAATATATTTATTCTTGTAAAAAAATTTAATAATCTGTGTATTTCACCATACTATCTTAATCAGTGAAATAAAGCAAAGAAATTCTCTGGTTAAGTTGCCACTTATCTTAATGATTCTCACAGCATTTCCCTGGAGAAAGGGAACACTATTCTCTGAAGAATTATATTCAGACTTGGATACTGTCACTTCGTGTTTGGAGAAGGCAAAGATAAGCTTCTTTAACAAGTGTTTAGTGTCAAAAAGAGTCTTAGTTTGGGAGAAAGATAGCATCCAGGTCTTTGCTAAATGAACTAAGTTGTGTGTGCATTTTCTTATTAATACTCCTTAGGGACCAGACTGCATTCTGAATTACAATGACTCCTTTTGTATCACACTCGCAATTTTTCAAAATTAGTGGTTCAGTATTTAAATTAACAGTTATGTAATGTAATGTACTGTAAAAACCAAGACAGAATTTTAAAACTCTATTCACAGGGAAGGTTAAGAATAATGATGTTATACAGGACAAATGTATCCTTTTCACAATTGTTATTAACATTATAAGAACTGAAATCTAGTCAATTATACAGACTTAACACAGGTTCTCATATACACATAGATCCCTGATCAGCTTAAGACAATGTGTGAGTTTGCTCTTGGATGTCGTTAAGAATATTTTAGTAACTAGCAAAAATCACATTTAGGTAGTCACCAATCTTCAGACTTTTCTTATGTCTAATCTATTTTACCCACAAAAAAATATATATATCACCAAAGAATAAAAATAATTAGTATTGTTTAACTTCCTATGTTAGCAATTAACTGGCACTTTATATACTAGCGAGCTTACAGAAGTAAATCGAACTTTACTGTAGCTCCAATCCCTCCATAGTAGGCATGCAGAAACGTTGGTCAGTCTGTACCAAAGCGTAAACCTCAAAGCATAACTATGTTTAGTAAAAATCTGACACGAGCTATAACGTGGATATTAGATCTGTCCTTGGCATTGTAAAGGGCAGCAGCTATTGTCCAGGTGGCAACATAACATATGGAGCTTTTCCCTCTTCATTTTAAAGAGTTCAAAATCACCTGCTTAGGCATTGCTTTATGGCATTTTTATTTCTACGCATTTCTGAAACAGCTCTGTGCTCAAAAATTCACAAGTGAGATAAAATAACTGGGTGGTTTCCTCCTTGGACATCCTCTATAATTCCTCCATTTCGAAGTGTGTATCGAAGCTGTTTGCCATGGGGGTGTGTTCGAAGATCCTCGTCAGGCTTGGTTTCAGCAGCTCCACTGAGTGACACGACAGGTGCTGAGTCGTGTCATTCTTCAGGGACATTATTTGGTCTGTCCCAGGCTCCCTCCTATCATAATAGAGTGCCCAGAGCAAAGTGATGGTGAGAATCATGGCCAGGATTTGTGTCACTCCAATGGAGATCCCCAGAAACCGTAGCACCTGCAGTTGTTTGGTTCCTCTCAAAAAGGAGTACATTTTCTTCCCACAACCCTGTAAAAGAAATAACACAGTCAAAATTACTCCGGATGGGATACAGAGGGCCAAAATGGTGAAAACAAACAATCGGTATCAGTTAATGGGGCGAAACAACTAGATCCTAAAGTTTAAACCAGTGACTCTCAACCAGGGACACCTGTGAGAAAGCCAGAGGGGAGACAGAGATGGGGACTCTTTGAAAAGCCTGCCCAGTGATTCTTCTGTCTTCCTCACAACCTGAAATTGAGAGCTGCTGCTAAAACACACATCTAGAGAGCAAGGGTTGGCGAACTTTCTTTTTTTTTTCTTTTTGGTAAAGGGCCAGATAGTAAACCTTTTATGGTTTGTAGGCCATGTGGTTTCTGTTCCAACTACTCATCTCGGCCACTGTAACACCAAAGCAGCCACAGACAATATGAAAATGAATGGATGAGCCGTGGTCCAGATTTGGGGCACAGGCCACAGAGTGCCAACTCCTGACACAGACTGACTCAAATTTTTCAAAACTGAAGTTTCATCATCATTATTATTTGTATACACTGTTTGATTATGGTTCATTTGGTCAGAAGCTTTTTCCCAGGGATCAGGACTACTTCCCCAGTCTGCTGCTGAAGCATGCTGGTGGGCAGAAACCAATCTATTCCCTTCAACATGCACACACACACCTCAGTCCACTGCCTGCAGCAGAAGTATACGTGGAGGACTTCCTGACATGGCACAAAGTTCTAGTTCTACCCGGTAAGAATTTGACATCTGACTTAAAAAAATAAGCAAGATTTTTGTTTTTGTTTAAATTCAAAAGGCTAACAAGTACCTATGGTAGTCAAGGAAGATAATTCAGAAAGAAGAGATGAGAAGGAATAAAAAGAGGGAAAAAATCCATAAGCAAGGAAAATGGGGGATGAGGGGCAAACAAAAGGAGGTAGAATGTGACTAACAATTGTCCTAAGTCACCTCGCAGGTGACCGAAGCAGAGGCTACCTGCCATGTCTCTAATGAATCCACAGCAAAGAAGTGAAAATTCACTCTTCCAAAGGGAAGCTAATTCTAAATTAAAATTAAAATATGGAAAAGAATTTTATAACAATTAACAAATTTCAAAAACGTTGAAGATTCTGAGGTTTTACTCTACTTGGAAGCTAACAAATTTGCCTGTCGAGGTTTCATGAATGCTGGCAGAAGAACGAGAAAAAGAACTTTATCACTCACAGCAATAGCAATGGCCAGAGTATGTTCCAGTTCCTCGAGTCCCCAGAACAACATGAAGATAGTGAGATGACCCCTGCACATACAGTGGGTTGCACTATGGGACAGGAACCCCAATCTTTTGGGAACCCTAATCTTTTATAATGGGCAGGAAGAATACTTGTTCTTTGCATTGGAGAGAAACATCATCATCATTATATTGAACAGTAAATAAACGTGCCCTTTTCTTCAGAGGGACACACTTTCTTCGTCATCAAGGCTCTTTGCTATGCACAACCAAACAAAATATAAGCAGCCAGTGACTCTGCTCTCACGAGACAAGCAAGAGATACACGGAAAATTATCTCCCAACCAAACCTTGACTTTTCAAGATTTTACTCTACGTTTAGGGCAAAAGTGAGTCAGTGCTTACCCTATTAAGGCAGCTACTTGAATAAAAAGAAATTGGTAATTATTTAAATAACTGCCTCCTTGTTTTTTTCTCTAGATTACACAAAGAAATCAACTAAAGCAAGGAAGGCAAGAGTCAGTTGTTAAATTTCTGCATTATATTGGAGGGGGGAATGAATGATGCATCATTATTAGATTTCCAAAGACAATGATCAGTAATTGTACCCCAATAAGTCATAATTCTCAATAAATAAAAAATCATGTATAACTAGTCATAGACACATTTCAATAACTACCTTTTTCTGGTACATAATGTAATGCAAATTAACAGCAAAGGATTATCCAAGTTTTATCAATTTAACCAAAATTAAATTAAAATATTTATAATTTAATATTACTTAACATCAGTATAATATCACTTATCTGGCCATCTTACCTATTTGATAATACAAATATGCATACACACACAGACACTCTGGAAAACTAAAATAGATCTCACAAATACAATTCACCAATGTTCAAATATTTTCCAAAAGAGTTCCACTCAGCTTGTCTATCAGAACCCATTCACATTATGTTTATGTGGCATTCCAACAAGCATCCCTTTGTGACACAGGATAGAATGTTTAAGATCATGGACTGCAGAGCCTGAATTCTGAATTTCAAATCCCTGCTCTGCTACTTATAAATTATGTGACTTTGGCAAGTTACTTAATCTATTCGTGTTCCAGTTTTCTCATCTGAAAACATACATAGTAATAGAGCCTACTGTTTGAGACTTGGGGAGAATTAAATGAATAAATATATTTAAACACTTAGAATGGGGTTTGGTACATGGTAAAAGTGCAGTAGGTAGAAAAGATAATACTTATTTTTAAAAATCTGTCAATAAAATAAGCAGAAATTGAGAATAAACTATAGTCTATTGTGTTTCATATTTTGAGCATTAAGGAACATCTGTTTCAACTTTATTTTAAACAATCATATTTATAAAAAAGGTACAGTAAATTATATAATCTAGAATGGTTTGAAAATGTGATATATTAGTTAACACTGAATTTTCTAGAGTGAGAGGGGACCTTGGAAGTCAATGAGTTCAACTTTTTAACTTTAAAAATATGGCTAAAAAAGCACTTCTAGAATGACTCAGCAAAATAGGCAGAGGAAAGAAACTCCGAATAATCTTTCCTCTATAAAACAATAAAAAGCACTAGTAAAAATTGTCAAAATAGCCCTGGCAGGTGTGGCTCAGTTCATTAGAGCATTATCCCATACACCAAAGGGTGGCAGGTTCGAATCCCCACTCGGGGCATATTCAGGAGGCAACAAATCTCTCTCTCTCTCTCTCTCTCTCTCTCTCTCTCTCTCTCTCTCTCTTCCTCTTTCAAAATTAATTTTTTAAAAAATCAGAATAAATGCTTTTATAACTCTGGAAATTCATCGAAGGCTTGCAACAATCTGAGAAGCATTTATGTAAGAAACTCACCTGATTCCAGTAAGAACAGTAAGCTTTGTGGCATCTTAATTTACCCTATTCCCATCCCGACCCTCCCCAGCTCTGCTGTAGATTTGTGGTCAGTTGGTTGGGCATCCTTCCGTGCACTGTAAGGGTGCCCATTTGATTCCGGGTCGGGGCACATGCCCGGGTTGTGGGCTTGAATGCTGGTGGGGGATGTGCAGGAGGCAGCTGGTTAATGTTTCACTCTCACATCGATGTTTCTCCCTCTCTCACCCTCTCCTGACCTCTCTCTCTAAAAATCCATTAAAGGTGTTTCTTAAACACACACAAATTAAAAACCAGTGGCCTAGAAACCACCAGAGATAACAAAATAGGCGTGGAGCTACTTCAAAACCCCATTACCAGAGAATCGCCATTGTTTGTTCTATCTGGTGGTTCCCTGGAAGGCCTTACTTGCAAGGCTGTCCTTATTTGCACCTGATATTCAAATCAACCAGGGTCCCTTTACCCCCATGTTTGTCAAAAGCAATCAGAGGCAACTGTTGAACTCTGAGGCTGCATGAAGTGGTGCACACAATGGGTGAGTCAAAAAGTTTAAAAGGAAAATCTGGAGCAAAAAGAAGCCCATAGGGGCCTTAGCAAAACCCCGACACATTGGTGGGGATCTAGGAAGTTACACACATGAGTAGGGCTGTGCTCATACCTAGGACTGTGCACATGCTAAGGAAGACCTAGGAAGGCACTAAGATCTCACCTCTGGCTAACCTGAGGCTTTGTGTACCCTTAGCAAAGGCTGGGAGACTCACTGGTTCTAGGCATCTAAGGAAATCTCTGTTCATTCATTAACTGACCACGAAGCTAACAGAGCAGAGACTGTAGGGGCCACACATGACAAAGAATACAGAACTTACAAAATTAATTCAGGAAAGTCATTAATGAACAAATAGCAACAACAATAAACCACAAACTTTCAGGAGGAGGTAGCAAACCTGATTTACAGAGTTGCCACATTATATTATTTAAAATGTCCAGTTTTCTACAAGAAAAACAAATAAAAAATCACAAGAGGTGCAAAGAAACAAGAAAATATGTCTCATACACAGACAAAGATACATCAAAGAAAATGCTTCGATGTTGAACAGACCATCCAACCTCAGATGGAAGGCAGGGGAGGGGGGTGGGTAAGACGTCAACTAAAGGACTTGTATGCATGCATATAAGCAGAACCCATGGACACAGACAGTAGCGGGGAGGGGTGAGAGCATGTGTTGGGATGTGTGGTTGGCCGGGGAGAGGTCAATGAAGGAAAAAGGAGACATATGTAATACTTTAAACAATAAAGAATTTTAAAAAAGGAAAATGCTTCTAATGAAAGGAACTCGGGGCCTCACTAGACAGCTCTGTCCACACTTTGTAAAATAGTAGTTTTTTAAATATATATATATATATGTGTGTGTGTGTATTATTGATTTTAGAGAGGAAGGGAGAGGCAGAGAAACATCAATGATGAGAGAGAATCATTCCCATAACTCAGCCATGTGCCCTGACTGGGAATTGAACCAGTGACCTCCCGGTTCATAGATCAACACTCAAGCTCTAAGCCACACCAGCTGAGCGAAAAACAGTAGTCCTTCACAAGCATTTCCTTGTTGGAACCTGTCTCTCGATAAGATGCAGCTCTGCTCTCAGACAATGCCTTTTCCAGAAGGTAGAGAGCTATGCCTGATGAGCTGTCACATTCCCTCTAACCATCCTCTTCTCTAGACTACGTATTCCTGCTGCCTCCAACTTTTCCAAATATATACACTTCATCATCCTGATGATCTCTTTCTGGGTTGCCTGGTTTTATCAATGTTTCTTTGGAAAGAACACTGATTTTTAACTTTAAAAAACTAGAAAATGCAATACAATATTAAAACAACTAAGGTCTTATCAATGGGTCTGGATTCCACACAAAAAGCTTTTCAGGTGCCCAGGCGAGTGGCATGGCACTGAATCACACGGCACATGGGCAGGACCTGGTCTCTTCCTGATAACCGGGACCTGAATACTGTGTCCATGCTGAGGTGGGCCAGGGTTGTCTATTCAAAGCAAAGATCCTAGATCACTTCGTCAACTTCTATAAAAATGTGTCAGTCTTATCACTTCCTCAGTTTACACAATACATAGATAACCCCTCAAAACAAGATGAAATTTAAGTACTTATGCTTGTCGTCAGAATTCATTAATTAAAATTTATGCTTCTCCATCAGAAAAAAAGTTATCTACAGATTATTTAAAAAATGAAATCAACTGACATCTCTCTATATTTTTAAATTACATCCAAGTGTCAAGCCAGACTATCAAAATCTGCTACACTGGAATATATTAGCCTATGCCTTGTATATTATTCTCCATCAATGTGTATTTAAAAACACCATAAGAAACTGCGCAATAAAATTAGTGAAAAATAATATTGAAGATATTTTCCTAGATAATTCAGAGTAGAATTTAAATTTTTTTAAATCTCACTTGAAAAAATACTTTCGAGTTTTGTTGCCTTTGAAAATGTAAAATATTCTATTCTAGCATTAAATCATGCAAATGATGATGTCTCCTTTGCATCTGAGCTTTCAGAAAGCTGAGGGGCAAGTATGCCCCATCTGTCCTCATAGTAAGCATGTCTAATTATTCTGTTCTTAACCCTGAAATTCCAATGTTATTTATATTTTATTATTAATTCATTGCATCATTCTTGTTGTGTACTGCATTAAACCCTTTGTTCAATAAAAAGATACACGTTGTAAATCTATATGTATATAAGCCTAAGTGACTATTCGACCAGCAGCTATGATGCACACTGACCACCAGGGAACAGACACTCAATGCACAGGCATGGAAACATGGAACAGACTGATGAATCTCAGAGGGAAGGGGGGAGGGGAGAGGGCAGGAAGAGATTAACCAAAGATCTTATATGCATACTAGAGGCCCGGTGCACAGATTCTTGCACTGGTGGGGTACCTCGGCCTAGCCTGTGCCCTCTGGGGGGGATATTGGACTGCTGGTTTCAGCCCAATCCCTGCAGGCCAGACCGAGGGACCCCACCAGTGCACGAATCCATGTACCAGGCCTCTAGTGTATAATAAAAAACTAGTACAGTGGGGCCTTGATTTACAAGTGTCCCAACTAACGAGTTTTTTGAGATACCAGCTGTCTCTCGGCCAATTTTTTGCATTGAGTTGATAGAGTAATTTGAGTTAATGAGCTCCTTAACGAGCTCAGTCTCGGAACGAATTAAATTCGTAAGTCAAGGCCCCACTGTATATAAATAAAAGCACAAATCTCTCTATACTGACACAATTTAATATTTAATGACTTAGAAGGCATTGTAGAAACTTGCAGTGTATTGCTCATTATTAGTGGTTCATTACACAATTACTTAATGTTAAATGTTAACTTTCCAATATCCCTCTTCTTGATAAGACAGTATTTTCCCAAATTTCTTTGCATAAATAACTGTCCTCCTCAGCCACTCTCTAAATTCTTAATAGAAACAACTGTGAGTTTATGGTCCTTTCTGCATCATCCCCATTGAAATAATTCAATCTGAACACAATTGTGAACTTTTTTAAGCCAATCAAATAATCATGCATAACATTTACACTTCTCCATGCAAATTCTGACACTTTCATTGAAAAGCAAGACACTAAGTCTAGAGAAGAAACAAATATAGATGTCATTCCATATAATCTATTGTACTATTCATAGATATTTAGTTACAATAAATTAACATTTCTGTTAAGTGATTCAAAAAGAGAAAATAGAAATGTTAGAGTTCAAAACTGCATTCTATTTCATAAAAGTTGTTTTAATCAGAATAGGAAAGAAATGAATTTTACTTATTTTCTTTTCTCAAAATAAAATGCTCTGAGTTGATTTACCTTGAATATGTTTTCTTCCCAAATAAAGTTATGCTAGCCTTACATTAATAACCTCAGACATCAAAGCTATGAATAAGACATATTGGCTAACCTACTTTACTTGCTACAATATTAAAATTCTGATCAACTATTAACTGTAAATAATAACATTACCTTTTTATCAGAGAAAAATTATTAATCCCTACATTTCCTGGAATCTATTTGAAGGAATGTCAGATGCCTCATTTCACTTGAGGAAATGATACACTTGAAATTATTCTCTAATCTATCTCCAAAATGAGTTTCTAAAATTAGAAAAGCACCAATGGCTTTCCCAGGCCATGGCAAAGAGTTAGACAGATCTCCTGGGCTTATGAAATAAAGTATAAATAAAATCCAGGTGCCATACCTACCAGTACGATATTTTCATAATGGATTTTTGATAATAAACACAACTTTCAAGTTTGAAAGGACTATGTTAATCATCAGGCACAAATATATAATCTCTGCTCTAGTGCTTCTAAAATTAAAAAATGAATGATAGCAGTTCATGAGCTTTAAACAGGTTGGGTCACAAGTTCTCCACCGATAACCGTAAGCTTTGCAGGGAAATAAATGAATCCTTTAAAGAAAAGTTCAACAGCAAGTAATAAAATTCATTACAGGACTTTCTGTTCCCTTAAGAAGAAAGTTAACCAAACCCATGCACAGAAAATGCATTAGAGAAAGTCTTATCCTATATAATAAAAAGCTAATATGCAAATCATCCAAATGGCAGAACGGTCGCTATGATGTTCACTGACCACCAGGGGGCAGACGCTCAAAGCAGGAGTTGCCCCTTGGTGGTCAGTGCACTCCCACAGGCGGAGCGTCGCTTAGCCAGAAGCCAGGCTCACACCTGGCGAACACAGTGGTGGTGATGGGACCCTCTCCCACCTCTGCAGCAGCGTTAAGGACCCCTCGGGGGATGTCCGCCTGCCAGCTTAGGCCCTCTCCCCGAATGTTGTGCATCGGGCCTCTAGTTTCTTAATAATGGCAGACCCTCATGTCTTGTTTAATCCTCAATATATCTCCATTAGATAGGCAGAACCATCGAATTGAAAAGACTACATTTGCCAAACATTTTTCATTTTTACGGAAAACAAGCAAACAAACAAACAAAAAATGTGGTCATAGACTAGACTCGGGAAGCCCAGCAGGTGCTTCAAGGACAAAAGTTGGGGGATGGCAACACTAACAGCAGGGGAGGAGTCACCAACTGTAGGAAAGAAGAAATGGGAAGCCAGATCAAGCAGAAGAGCCTTCCCAAGCTGCTCATTCACATTGTCTTTCACTGGACCTTTCGTCCACCTAAATGTTTAACTATAAGAAGTGGGAAGGTGTTGCAACAAGCAAAGTGGGAGACACATGAAGTCCCCAAAACCTGGATCTAAAATTCTAGCTTCAGCCAGCCCAAATATACATAACCAGAAAACACATCCTTTCTGGGTTTCGCAGGCACAACCAGGGGCAATTTGGCTAGTGTAAACTCCAATCAGAGGCAGCTAATTTTTCTATTGACTTCACTAAGTTGTTAATAAATTACTGTTTATTGTCATTAGCTACTACTATGCTTTGAAGATTTGTATTTATTATGTGCCACGTGGTTTGCTAAGGGTTTCTCATTAAGTAGCTTGATTTACTCTTTGCAAGACTCTAAGGAGGTAGGTACTATTATTATCTCACTTAATAGATACGAGTGAGCTTTAGAAGTGGGGGAAAAAAATCTATAAAAGCTCAGCTTGCTCCTTACCAGTATTTCACATCTCAAAATTTTGGAATCAATTAGATCTGAGCTAAATCACTGACTAGCTCTATGACTAGCTAGGTCACTTACCCTCTTTGGGCCTCATTTTTCTCATCTGTAAAATGGAGATAACAATACTGCAACCTTCAAAGAATTGTGTTAAGGCTTAAAGGAGATAATGCATGTAAAAACTTGCTCATAGATCTATTAAATATGTATCGTATTTGAAAAAATGCAATGTGTACTTTCTGATTTACTTTAACTCTCAGCTATTACTATAAACACATGTTACACACAGGCACTGTTCCAAGGGTTTTTAATACGTTAATTCGCATAACTTTCCAACCCACCCTATGAGATAAGTACTCTGGCATCCTCTTTTTTTCAGGTTGGATCTCACCAAAAAAGGTGAGAAAAATGAAGCACAGGAAGATTAACAACTTGCCCAAGGTCCCATAGCTAGTAAGAAGCAGATCAACGATTTAACCCAAAGAGTCTGGGAGACTAGTCTTAACTGCTGAACAACACTCATTCCTAAAAACCTCTTCTCCTTTGGCTCCCAGGACACTGCTTCCCATTTCTTCTTTCCTGCAGTTGGTGACTCCTCCTCTGCTGTTAAGTGCTGCCATCCCCCAACTTCTGGCCTTGTCTGCACACATCACCTCACCTCTCCCCGTGGCCTTCTCTACTCCCATGCATTCAATCGCCTCTATGCACTGAAAATACCCGTAACCTGTTAGGGCCCCAACTCACCCCAGTCTGTTCTCCACCTCTTTATGGTGGTTCATGTAGTCCACTGGTGGGCAAACTGCGGCTCGCGAGCCACATGCGGCTCTTTGGCCCCTTGAGTGTGGCTCTTCCACAAAATACTGACTTCTGCGCATGGACCACGAAGTTTCAATCGCACTGCATGTGCGCGCCCACACGTGGTATTTTGTGGAAGAGCCACACTCAAGGGGCCAAAGAGCCGCATGTGGCTCGCGAGCCGCAGTTTGCCAACCACTGGTAGTCTATGGAACACCGACTACTAGCCGAGACCACATTCCCCAGCCTTCGTTGCAGTGAGGCACAGCCATGTGAGCCCTCCCCAGTGGAAGGTGAGCAGAGGTGAGGAATGTAGAGCTTGACGCATGGGTTGTGTTCCTTCCCACTTCCTCCTTTCCCCACTGACTGGAACTGGAGAAAAACAGGAGCAACTTTGGAAGGGAGGTATTTAAAAAAGGCGAGGTGTCTCACCATCCTGGGCCCCTGCATGAACTTGTGCAGCAGAGCTGCCTGATAGATTGGGTCCGCTGAATGGTCTACGAGAGAGAAATAGACTCCCACCTTATTCAAGCTATTGTATTTTGAGTTAACTCTTTCCCTAATTGATACATACAAAGTCCGTATCTCTGGCTGAGTTCTGTCTTCTAAGCTTCATATTTCCTACTAGGAGTACATGGACAGGACCCTTAAAACCCAGCATTTCCAAAGTGGAGTAATCGAAGTCAACCTTCCCCTGACCCCCATCAAAAAATGGTTTCTACATCTATTCAGGCCCAAGTCAAAGTCAAGTGTCCTTGCAGTGTCCCTGTCACTCACTCCCCACAGCCAACTCATCACCTAGTCCTGTTCACCCTCCTTCTTTCATATCCTTCACTCTCATTCCCTCCTGTCCATCCTGAATGGCACAACGGGAATCTCAGCCTTTACAGTCACTCATATGAGTGACCTGCAACAGTTTCCTACAGACTCCTTTGCCTCAAGCAAGACCCAATTCGCACCTCAACCCATTCTCTGCCTCTACAACGATTTTTAAGCACAAATCTAAAATTGTTATACTTTGTGAGGTACTTCCTAGGTCAAACCTATTCTAATGGCTTTCACATCAGTAAATTCTAAAGGCAAAATCTACAAAGTCTCTACAAATAGAGCATGGGGGGGGGGGAGTGTTTGAATAGTGAATAGGTAACAAGAAACTCACAATTGAATTAAGTTGAGGAAGAGAATGAAAGGCAATAAGAATGCATTTGTAACCTGAAGCAAAGTTGGCAGGATAGTTCAAGGCCTGATTAGATCAAGCAAAGCCTAGAGATAAAAGGGATCCACCCTCCTGGCCCGAACTGGCCCTGCAAAGCTTTGAATGCTAAAGCAGATATCACCTGTCAGAGTCCAGCTGACCCCTGCCAGCAGTTGCTGAGGAGATAATGAAGTCAGCAGAGAGGCAGGAGGGAGTGTCTTTGACTCCAGATAAAAGAACCCTGGGAAGGAACTTCTTGGGGATATTCCACCTAAATCACCACTGGGCCGGCCGGAGAGCAGCCTACCTTTTACCATCCGGGCAGGAGCTTCTGTGTGTGTTTATCTGAGAATGGGGCTTCATTATGAGTAAGTCAGAATCCCAGGACTACTCTGCCCTCAGCATTCCTTTCATAATAATGCTTCCATTTTGCAAACATGCTCGCCTTCTTTATTTCGCAACCATTCGCAGACCTCTGTGGAACACGCATGCGTTATCAGGTATCCAGGGCTCTGCATAGTCCAGTGCCCATCTGTCCAGCCATGCCTGCATGGCCCTCCTCATGCCCGCAGTCCCGCTGTGCTGTGTTGTCTGCCTTCCAGCTCTCACTGCATCGCTGCCTCTTTGCTTGGAATGGCCTTTTCAGCCTCATGCCACCCAAATATTTGCTGCCTTTGGCAATGACTGCTTATCTTTTAAGATTGGAAGCCCAGCCCCAGCTGGTTTGGCTCAGGGGATAGAGCGTCGGCCTATGGACTTCAGGGTCCCAGGTTCGATACCGGTCAAGGGCACATGCCTGGGTTTCAGGCTCGATCCCCAGTTGGGGGCGTGCAGGAGGCAGCCAATCAATGATTCTCGCTCATCATTGATGTTTCTATCTCTCTCTCCCTCTCCCTTCTTCTCTGAAATCAATAAAAATATATTTTAAAAAGACTGGAAGCCCCATGAATTTCTACCTTCTGTATGTGCTCTCAGTGCTTATCTCACGCATACACACAATGATAATGAAGGACTGCCTATCCTATGCCAGGCTCCTTCTTGTGTCCCAATTCAAGATCATTCCTATCTCTTATTCTAACACTGATGTGAGACTCATTTCTATGCAGATTGGACTCACTTTAGGTTAGCCTCATTGGCCAGGACCTGGCCTGGGGCCTAAGCTGCTACCTCTGACTTTCTGCCTTGGACTTGTCTTTCAGCACCTACCCCCCTAACTGTTTGTTCCCAGTGTGGTAATTTACTTGGTTCTAAGAAGAATGCCACCAGTAACTTACGAGTAGGGTTACCTGGGAGAAAAAATGATCAATCCCCACTCCCACCATCTCCTTTTCATCCACAACACTGTCAAGTCTCTCCCTCTGGCTCCGAAGTGCTGAGGAAACTTCTTACATGTCTCAGATGTTGTGTGAGAAAAGGATAAAATAAAAGTTATTTCTATTAGGCAAAATAGACATACAGCTTGACTCACTTTACTCATTGGTCAAAGATGTTAGCAAAAGAAGAGTGTTAACAAAAAGTGCCAAGGGCTGAGATACTGCCCAGAACATTTTTTAAAAAAATGTATGTAGATTATAAAACAACAACCACTAGGTACAAAAGAGATGGGTAGGTATAAAACCTCAAAACTGCTCTCAACTCACGGAGCAGGTAACACATAACTGAGAGAATGAAAGCCTCTAATAGCCCACCCCACATGGTTCACCATGAGCTGTCCCACCTTCAATGTGGGGGAGCACCCCTCCATACTCATTCACTACCGTGAGCACTGAAGATCTGTACATCCTTGTCATCATCCAGGTTCTTTGTCCCACAAGCCAGAAAGATCACCTCTGCTCACATCTACACACCCTGCCCTCTCCAGCTTCCTGTCTGTGCATGTTTCCTGTTACACAGAGAAGAAATAAACAACCATCTAAAGAGGCAGAAAGGGTTTGGTTCCAATTATTTGTCACAAAAGAAATTATTAAGAGTATTTGAGCCTGGCTAGTGGGGCTCAGTGGTTGAGCATTGACCTATGAACCAGGAGGTCACGGTTCAATCCCTGGTCAAGGCACATGCAAGGGTTGCAGGCTCGATCCCCAGTAGGGGGTGTGCAGGAGGCAGCCAATCAAGGATTATCTCTCATCACTGATGTTTCTATCTCTCGCCCTCTCCCTTTCTCTCTCTCTCTCTAAAAATCAATTTTAAAAAACATATTTAAAAAGATATCCTCTTCAGCTGATATTTGCATGGCTGGACCCCTCTCATCAATTGGTCTCAGTTCAAATGTCACCTCCTAAGAGAGCCTAGATCCTACCTGTCCTATCTTAAGTAGTTCCTTCATCAATAAAGAAATTCTCAAGCACATGACCCTGTTTGGAATCTTCAAAGTGCTTAACACCACCTGAAATTATTTTTATTGCTTTTTTTCTTGTTAGTTGTTCATGTTCCTAACTAGAATATATGTTATACAAGAGGAGAGATTTCTGTCTGCAGCATTCTCCACTCTATCTTCAGCACCTGGATCCCACTCGGTAACCACAAAATATTTTGAATGAAAGAATGCAATGGAACCAAACGGATGGTCAGAGATATTTTCAATTGTGAATTTTAAATGTATACTTTTAGACATGTGTTTTACTCAATGCAGATATTTAAGGAGTTGTGTGCCAGACCGAACAATAACTCTGATGAAATTGTTCCTAAAATGTGCAACTATTGCTCTATTTCTGCTCTGTCATTTTTCACAGGTTTTAAATGTGACATAAAAATATTATTGGGTCAGGGACCAAGCAGGCCACCAGATGGTTGAGAATGATTTATTTCCTTGATTTCAGACCTCTGAACAGAAATCGCAGGAAGAAAGTCGGTTCTTATCTCTGAGCTTACAGAATATGAAAGATAAAAGCGACCTTGAAGTTCATCCAGTCCAGATTCACTCTTAATTTAAAAACCCATTCTAACACCAATGACCTTGACTTTAATATTTTTTTGCGATAAGACACTCACTATTTTAGAAGAGAACCTGTATCACAATTGGACAGATTTTGATGAACAAGCTCTTCCTTCCACTGACTTAAAAGTTCCTTCCTGTGACTCTGACCCTGGGAGCAACAATGGGTAAGTCCAGTTCCTGTTCTGACTGATGAACTTTGAAATACTTGAAGACATCTGAAATACCTCCCTTTAGTACTCACTACTTCAGAATAAACATTCCAAAGACCTCCAACTGTCCCTCTGTCAACTTGTTCTTCTTTCTAGATCCCTCATCTTCCAGGTGGATGATCCCTGGGCACTCTGCAATTAGGAAACATGCATTCCAGGGCAAAGTGGAATTAAGTCTTCTTTTTAATGATGGACTTAATTGTACTTGCGCCATAAAGCTACTCAGTGATTCACATTGGCAAGTCAACTATGCATATAATGATGCACTGTAACATTACCAATATCAACATCTGTTATTAATTAGAAGTGCAAAAGCAGATTACTCTGACATCGTGAACCTCCATCTCTGCTGGAATTCTGTCTAAAGAAATATCTCATAACTGACAATGCCAGCTTGCTACTGAAAATATGAAAAACATGAAAAACTTTTTGAATAATCTGGGCCATCAAATTTGCCCAGGCACAACAGTGTGGCTTCTTTCCAGCTTAAAATCCATGGAACAAGCAATTATCAACATCCTAAAAGTAAAGAATTCCATTATAAATATTACTAGTGGAGATCATTAAGATAAGCTAGTAAAATTGAATTGTATTTTTACAAGAAAATTTTATTAAATGTTAACTGCATGCTTTTCAACTAAATATAGTAAAACTGAAATAAAGACTTTGTGGGAACATCTGGAAAATTGATTCATGTTTTGCTATTCTCATGGTCAAAATATACACACACACACACACACACACACACACACACACACACACATACATACACATACAGTGGGGCCTTGACTTAGGAGTTTAATTCGTTCCGTGATGGAGCTTGTAACTCAAATTACTCGTATGTCAAAGCAAAAAGTGAACGAGTGAGACACGTGATGCTGGGCTGATATTGTGGTGTTCACTGTGACTTCGCTGCGCCAACTAGCAGTGGGGTATCTGAAGCTGGCTCATAACCCGAAGTTTAGCTCGCAACTCAAAGCAAAATATCGGCCGAGAGACGGCTCATATCTCGAAAAACTCGTTAGTTGTGATACTCGTAAGTCAAGGCCCCACTGTGTATGTATATGTGTGTGTGTATATATATATATATATATGCCTAAGCGACCATTAAGACCAAACGACCAGAATGACCAGTTGACTGGTCACTATGACGTGCACTGATGACCACCAAGGTGCAGATGCTCAATGCAGGAGCTGCCCCCTGGTGGTCAGTGCGCTCCCACAGCCAACCTCCTGCAACTGGCCAACCTCCCCCAGCCCCTCCCCCTGGCCGGCCAACCTCCCACAGTCCCTACCCCTGTCTCTGCCCCCTGCCAGCAGGCCCTGATCGGCCCAGCCCCAATTGGGACTGGGCGAGATGGCCCTGAACGACTCTGATCACAGGCCAGGCCTAGGGATCCCACCCATGCACGAATTCGTGCACCAGGCCTCTAGTATTAGTTATAATCATATTATCAGTATTAATCACTGAAGAAAGTATATATTACTATACATGGGGGTATAGTCCAATAATTTCCCATACTGACTTGCCACTCCTAAAAACGGACAAATGAATGAAGTTTACACAGGGTAAGTTCATAGGTTTCAGTTCACATGTTTACACTTGTACCTATACTGTAATCATCTGTGTGTGTGTTTTTAAATCTAGTGGTGTGGTCATGTGTTTGAATGTCCACATTTATGCCTGCGTTTAATATTATCTTAGAAATGTTCAGCACTGCTTCTGTTTTATGGAACAAGCAGGACTTTGTTGCACTTGTTAGCTCGCCATCCCTGCTACAGACACCAGCCAATATTCAGCTTTCACCCAGAGCACAAGATACAGCACAACCACCGAGGAACTCGGCGACACTGACCCAACAATTCTTTGTTCAATATACAAGACCTTGGATATTCTTTTTTATTCAAAGCCAAAATGTAATATGCTTCAAATGATAATATCCAAACACAATGCCTCTCAGTAGTATGAGGCATGACTAAAAGTATTTTGGTTATCTTTTAAAATAAACAACCTGAGTCATTCAGCTGTTTCAACAATTCTTGTTATGAGTTGAACTGTGTCCCCTCCGAATGATTATGCTGAGGTCCTAATCCCCACTAACTCAGATCGGATCTTACTTAGACATAGAGTTGTTGCAGGTGTGATCAGTTAAGATGAGGTCAGACGGGAGAAGAGTGAGTGACTAGCATCCTTCTAAAAAGGGAAATTTTGAGACGGACACAAACCAGAGGAACTCCGTGGGAAGGTGAAGGCAGAGAGCAGGCGAAGCTTCTGCAAGCCAAGGAGCGCCATGATGGCCAGCCAACCACAGAAGGTGAGGGAGAAGCATGGGACCGGTTCTTCCTCACACCCCTCAGAAGGAACCAACCCTGCCTCACCTCCACCTCAGATTTACAGCCCTCAGAACGGGGAGACAACAAGTACCTGCTGTTTAAGTAGCCTTAGGAAATTAATAAAATTGTGAATCTCTTTAAAAAACACTTGGCGCTCTTCCTTGTATGTGCCTGTGGAGCCCAAAGCACTTTACTTTGGGTATCCTTCAATGGGGCAGGGTCCTGTCCTCTGAGATGATTTTTTTAACAGCCCAAAGTTACTCACATCTAAGACACGGATGTAAAAGATCATTTGTATATAAGTATTCCAGGATCTTTTTCAAATATTGTTCCTTTACACTATAAATTGATGGAGCTGACTCCTGTGCATCTCTACAATTGACGTTGGCAGACTGGCTAAAAGATGTTTTGAACAATGTGAGTATTTCTAGGAAAAAATGCCTAACCTCCTAAGGTCATGATCTTGAAACACATAAAAAGGCATGTTTTATAAATCCTGATATGATTTTTTTTACAGTTTCAATCTTTATAGCATAGTGTGTATGTGTGTGTGTGTGTGTGTGTGTGTGTGTGTGTGTGTGTGTGTGTGGTATCATGAGTGTGTCTATTAAGCCAGAGGTTGGCAACAGTGCTTTGTGTACCCAGGTGCTTGCCCGGAGATGTATCTGGAAAATGATTCTGGCCCCTCAGCTGAGCAACTTCCCTTCCATTCTGAGCTTCCACTCTAGATGGAGGCTGCAGTAAAACTTTCGGGAAGGATGGAAATGCCTTCCATCTGCTTTGTCCACCACAGGAAGAGCTAACTCGGAGAGGCTGCTGAGCTAGCGCAGGAGAGGAGATGAAAATTGTATTTGATTTCATTTTCATTCAAGTGGCCACACGTAGCTCTTGGCTGCTGTACGGGATAGTGTAGTTCTAGATTTTAAGTGGAAGAAAAAATTCTGTGGCTAAAAACATTTGAAAATCGCCACTAAAAGTGAAGTGATAGGAAAACTTCTGCTAACAAGGAATAAGAGATTATTCAGATAAATTCTTCCAGAAAACACAAGTTTGCAAGTTTCTTGGGCAGAGGACAATTGATTTTAATTCCAGTGAGCATCTAACTCCATTCAAACAGCTAACTAAAACTCCCATCACTGTTCACTATCCAGCAGGGGGAAGGGAAGAGGAGAGTGGGGTTTTCCCCTACACATTTTAATCTACGTGGAGGTCCTATACCATATTCCGCTCAGGAACTCCAAAGTGTGTTTTCCTGACCTCCAGAGTCAGCTACACCCTCTGCCTGCATCTGTTTTCAAAGGACCCAGAGGAAGGGGCAAGAGAATTTGATTCTTAGACAACACATTTTAAAATCCAATTAATTCTAAAACCTAGACCTTCCCAATGCTCTTTGTTAACATGTGATCAGTGTTCAGATTTGTATATTAATTTTTACCTTTATCCTGTTTTTCCACATACCAGAGCAAAAATTTCAAGGGCCTTTATATTTGTACAGAAGAGGAAAGTTTCACTGGCATGTTGTGGGTCCTATACTTGTCATTATAAGAAAACTTTTCTCCTTGATAAGCTAAACACCTACGGCCTTACCTCTTGATACAGGTCGCTGAGATCTTCCTGGTGGGCCTGTTTGGAACATCCTGGGAATTCCCTAACGCAGCAGGAATCTGGGGGCCAGTCCATCTCTGTCATTTCCAGCCAGTCGGTGAAGTACACCACTCCGCAGCACTTGAACTGTAAAAGAATACTGGTCAGGCTCAGACACTACACAAATATTTTCTTTATTTATAGGAGGTTAAACAGCAGATTTCTTAAATTTTTGTAGCCAAAGAGAACATTATTCTTCATCACTTAATGATAGGTGTACATTCTCGGCGGATGACAGAATTGTCGTAAAGGAGTCCCCAATGGAACAATTCTGAGCACTAATGCCCATTAACACCTGAAAACAGACCAGGCAGGACTGAGTCCCCCTCCCCCTCTCCCACCCTTAGATCCTCCACAAGTGATCTTAGAGCAACAGAGTTCATATGCACAACTAACAAAACAAATACCTCAAATCTTATACTTATCATTAGGCAGACACTGAAGAGTAGCTAATCAATCTACATGTATATGCTTAAAAATTCAAATATTATATTAAAAGTTTCTGCCGAAACCGGTTTGGCTCAGTGGATAGAGCGTCGGCCTGCGGACTGAAAGGTCCCAGGTTCGATTCCGGTCAAGGGCATGTACCTGGGTTGCGAGCACATCCCCAGTGGGAGATGTGCAGGAGGCAGCAGATCGATGTTTCTCTCTCACCGATGTTTCTAACTCTCTATCTCTCTCCCTTCCTCTCTGTAAAAAATCAATAAAATATATTTTATAAAAAAAAAAGTTTCTGTAATCTCCAGAGAAATGTTTGTTGACCAAAGCTCCCCTCACAAAGATTACCAGACTTGGGTTCATTAACCCCAAAAAATCTCCAAAAGTGTTTGAGATGTAAACATAAGTTTGGCCAATAAATTTTTATCCATCCAAATAAGATTCTTGAAATAAATGATCATATTTTATCACATAAATCACAGAAGAAATGATATTCCTTTAGCTTAAATAAAGTTAGATTTAAGAAAAGTTATTGTTTCTTTTTCCTTTTCTTTTTGTCTCATTTCACCAAGGTTTTGCAAAAACTTTTTCTGGCCAAGGTTTAGATGCACTGCTTAAGGATGGATGTAGATTGGGTTCAGAATAATTAACTATGATAATGTTTTGCTCTTGGGTAGAGAGGGGGTTACTCTTCATAGAGTGAAAAACAAGCACTATGGGCAGTTTCTGAGAAGGACTCTGCCAAGAGTGACTGGCTCTGTAAATTATGTAGCCCAACAGATCCATCCGTGCCCAGGATTCACACTGTGCCATAAAATACCACAACCCACCATTTCACAGTTCAACTAAAATCCACTGTGAAGAATTCTGGACTTCTCAAGTAAAATGAAACAAGGAAAATCCTGAAAATGACTATATACTTTTTCATTTGTCTACATATATAATTTTTAAAAGCAAAAATCACCTTTAGAGTATTACAAATGATGAATTACTGAATGCTATGAGTCACACGAAAATTTTCCAAGAAACTTTAACATATTTTTAGTCATTTCCTTTTATAAACTTGGTCTCAAAGCCATGAATAATATATCAGAGGCATCACAGATTAAGTCAAACATCATGTGACATCACATATTTCAAGTCATTAAGACTCCATAAAAATCGTAGGTAGTCAAAAGACTTTACTTTCTAAAAATCATACACGACTTAACAAGAGTTCCAAGTCAGTCTTTTAAAAATTCTTGCACTAAGAGAGAACGCGCCTCCCTCATTTCCTAACGACATGTGTTTTTTCTGGTTGATGACAGAAGAATAGCTCTTGGCACATTCTAACCCCATCCACAATAGGGCAGCCCGTTCATCAGGCCTTGTCAGGAAATGAGGTGCTCCGCAGAAACTGCTTCTTCCAAATTACTTAAGCATATCGCCTTCGGTGCCAAACTTTTAAAATTTTAATGTCACTGAGATATTTTTCCTTTCTGCACAGTTGTTTTTCATCCTTAGCAGAAGATACTGAATTGAAACTTTTTCCTGAAAACTCCCTTAAGCAAACCCATTATGATGCCACGTATGACTGTGGTACATCTCCCTGTAGTTTTCCTGCCTCCTTCAGAACCACAGTGTGAGGCAGGGTCACTCTTGCCAACATTGTATCAAAGTCAAAAAAATTCCGTCACCATTTTATATATAAAGAAACTGAGGTTCGGATGGCCCAAGTAACTTGCCAAGGTCACAGGCTAACAGGTGGCAGAACCGATTAATTCCAAAGCCTATTCTCCAACCACTATGTTAAAATAAATAAACACATTTTTAAAAGGCAGGGGTGTTTTTTATAAGGTATTTAATAAGCATCACTGGGGTTTGAGAGTCCCCGAAGCTGAAGGACGTGCACAGAACAGCACTGAAAGAGGCAGGAAAACTGGGGCTGACAGGTCCCTCCTGGTTCTACTATTTATTTTGTTCAAAAGGAATGTTATGGGCTGAATTGTATGCCACCTGAAGTTCATGTTGAAGTTCTCATCTCCCAAACGTGACCATTTTTGAAGGCAGTGTCTTTGCAGAGGTAATTGAATTAAGGTCATCAGGTGGCCCCTAAACCCATATATATGCCTGATGTCCTTCTAAGGAGATGACATTTAAAGGCAAACACATACAGAGGGAGGCCCACATGAAGCCACTAGGAGACAGCCATCTGCAAGCCCAGGGCAGAGGCCTTGGAAGAAACCAACCACGCATGCGCTGATCGCAGACTCTGAGCCTCCAGAAATGTGAGACACCGCATTTCCGTTGTTTGAGCCCCCCAGCCTGTGGTACTTGGTTATAGCCACAGCCCTAGAAAACTAAGACAGGGGTGTTTTTTTTAATCTTTTAGGATACCCAGAGGTCTTCACCACCTCCTCTGGGGTGAAATAGGCCTATGATCCGGAGGAGGAAATTTAGCATGCAACAAATCTAAAATTTGCAATGGTCGTACATTCGCTATCTAAGTGGAACTCCTTTTCCTACCATTTAAGAAAAAGAAAAGTGCTTTGTTTTTTAACCTGGATTATCATGGTCTACATCACAAACCCAAAAAATAAAAAATAAAGAGCTCTGGACACCTTCTACCCAGGGCAGTCGCTGAACACAGCTTCCTATAAATTCCCTAAACGTTTTACTTATTTTCCTTACATGTTGTTTTTAGTACAAATGAACAGTAAACAAACAAAGTCAGGACGCATTTAAATAAACAGGAAATCTGTGTTACAATGATAATGTTCACCATCTCAACAGCTGGAACACAAAGAGCCAGATTTGGAGATTATCTTAGACTTGAACTTCTGCCCATATTCAAGCCAGAGTAACGGAGCAGAGAGCTGGCTATCTATCGTGGAAGACACTGGCCCTCAAGTCCTTTGTGGCCCAGCTCTAAATAAAATGAAAGGAAATGGATATACTTGGTCATCTGGAAATGTCACTCCCATCACAGGGAAACTGCTGGGAAGAGAAGCTTGATTTGAAGCGAGATCAATGATTAACTTCAAGTCACCAGACTTTAAACATCTAAATATAGTCCCCATGTGTGCAGATGCTTGCACGTAGTGCTATGTGGAAGTTAGGTAAGAAAAGCTAAAAGTCACTATACTTTGCAATGTTATTGTTAATAACCATAAGCTAAATAAGATCAAACTTATTTAATCTTCTCAAGAACTTGAGATATTTTATTATCCCCACTTTACATGAGAGATTGAAGCTTCAGAAAGTTAAGTAAATTATAGAAGCTCATGAAATAGTAAGCAGTAAAGCCAGAATTTTCTGACTAGGAAGCTCATGCCTTTAACAAAATATTGACTCCTAATTCTCAAGTGAGAATGATCATTTAAAATTTTAAATGATGTTTAAAATACAAATACCTCTAAAAGTAATGAAAAATGATCTATTCAAATACAATGTGGATATTTATTGACTCATGAAAAGGAAACTTCACAGTAGCTTAGTGAAAAGGCTTTTTAAAAAATTTGAAACTATAGAGAAGCATGTGAAATGCAGAGCAAATGGTATATGTAGGAAGGAAAGCAGAGCCTGGCTTTTCTTAAGGTATTTCTCAATAAAGAATCACACCAATCATAACTAAATCACAGGCTTAACTTTTCAGAGAAAGTGACCAAGGCCAAAGCTTTGAACATTTGTTTTGAAAGCATGCCATTTAATCTATACCCTTTACCTCAGAAATGGTAGCACTTACCTCTCTCTGAAAAAAATTCCAAGCGTGAGTAAGCCAGCGGTATCTAGGTAAGCCATAATTTGTCATTCTGGCTTTCAAAGTGACCATGTCTGACCACTGTACTGGAAGCTGAAGATAAAAAACAAAATATCAACAACTGTAACACAGCAACACACACTCAGACACACATACACTCACAGATTCACAAACTCAGTCACTCATAGTTTCATACACATATTCACACATACCTGGAATGTACTGTAATTGACCAGTACTTTATATTTGTTGTAGCCTATGTTAACTCAGAGCTACTAAATACTTACTGAACTATCTCTGTGTGTAGGTTTTTGTACTAAATGTAGAGGTATCCTATATAATAAAGGCCTAATATGCTAAGTGTCTGGTTGTCCAGTTGGCCGTTCAACCAATCAAAGCATACTAGTAGTATGCTAATGATATGCTAAGGCCACTCAACTGCTCGCTATGACGTGCACTGACCACCAGGGGGCAGATGCTCTAACTGGTAGGTTAGCTTCCTGCTGGGATCCGGCCCATTGGGACAGAGCAAGATGGGCCAGACACACCCTGTAGCCCTCCCGCAGTCCCTCCCTGGCTGGCCAACCTCCCACGTCCCTCCCCAGCCCTGATCGTGCACCAGTGGGGTCCCTCAGCCTGACCTGCACCTTCTCACAATCCGGGACCCCTCGGGGGATGTTGGAGAGCCAGTTTCAGCCCTATCCTGCAGGCCAGGCTGAGGGACTCCACTGGTGCACAAATTTGTGCACCGGGCCTCTAGTGTCATATAAAGCAAAGTAATGCAAAATCAGTTAATGCCAATATTGAGCTCAAGGAGATGACGAGACAAGTACACGGTGTGTTCTACAGACACACCTGAAGAGCTCCTCACAACAAACCATCCCTGCAGAGCAATGCCTTTTCATTTCACTTCAGAAAATTGCTGTTTTTGAAGAGACTCCAGATTATGACATTAACATAAAGGAGGAAGAATCAAGAAGAAAAAGAGATCAACTCAAGCCTCACTCTGGGATAAGTTTGTGAACCCCTTTTCAAAATTTGGATTTCAGAGGCATGCTGGCATTCTAGAAAGATCAGTTCCCAAATCGAAGCGTTGTCTGTGCTTCTGTTCTCAAGTCGCCTAGCACCGTGTCCCTTGACAGAATGTTTAATCGTGCCAGAGCTTCCGGTACACAACACAACACCTGACCAGAAATCTAGTCAGCGCAACAGTCTGTTACCAACTGTGCCCCGGGCGGAAATGAGGCATACAAATCCCAGTCTCATGGCATGTGCAGTACTAAGGTAGCTCTCGGGAGCTGGACAGACATCCGCATCTGACCTATGGTGTCATGCAGACCAGGCTTAGACAAGCAAGCTTGACACTGACTCAAGAATTGGATCATTTGGAAATCTTATGTAGAAAAGAATGATATCAATAGGGGTGGTTTAAAATTCCTGACCACAGACATTCTTCATTTTCCCCCCTTTGTTAATTGTCTTTGTGATTACTTGGAAATGCACAGTGCGAAAGAAAACACCCAACACGTGGGCACACAACACTGTTCCCACACAACGGGCTCAGTGTCCATGGGGTTTCAGCAAAGCTCAAGCTACTCACTATAAATTATTATTGTCTCCTATCCTTTTGAGCATAAAATACCTGAAAGTGAAATGAATTCTCCAGAAATGTATCTGACATAATACCATTGACAGGTTTGTTGTGTTTTGTTTGTGTGTGTTTTTTGAGAGAAGAAATAGTGGATAAGAGGTGACAATGTATGGAAAAAGAATGGAGAAACAGACCGTCTGATGTCAAATCTGTTGGTTTGGTGATTAGGACAGTCTTAATTTTAATATTAATTTCCAAAATAAAAACAAGTTGTTTCTCCCTTTTGGCCACAGTCAGTCTTCAGACCAAACGTGTCAAGAAACAGAGAGGATCACCGAGGTTCTGGAATAAATGTGATCTAGTCCTTAAGGAAAACACTCATTTGCTGGCTCCTTGCATGGAGCAGCTAAGAGCACAAAGCCGTCTACGCACAGGCTGGGCTCTGCGTGATTGGGCAGCTAGTAAACTGTAAGGGCACTTTTCACGCACACTGCTGTTAGTGAAAAAACAAGTTAAAAATATGTTAAAGTTGTTTACTTTTAAACAGGCCTTGCTCTATCCTGGTGAAGGATAGATCAATGGGGAAGATTACCATAAGCAAAACCGTGAGGTACGCCATCAACTGAGATATCAGTCTACTCTACACCAACCTAGTACCACTGTGATACTTAAAATTTACTTGCAGATGGCCCTTTAACAGAATAGAAGACAGTATCTACACAGTAAGGATAAATTCCTTTCAATGAACTCAAGTTTCTTAGAATTATGTTAGAATCAAAATATTTCCAGGCTAATACATTAAACTAATTCATTTCAAACTGTTTTAACGTAGGAGATTTACCAACATTAGTATGACATAAACACCGTAGAAACCATTTTTTACAGAAAGTAAACTGATCTCTAAAAACCCTTTAATTATCCAAAAGAACACAATCAAAAGCTGAGTTGAGGGCATCAATAATTAATTATGCAATTTTCTATATTTTGCTTGAATGTCAAAGAGACACATGCATTTATTAAAAACTGAAAAAAATTAAGAGACCATCTCTTTATCAAAGAAACACAGAAACTGAACCCCTGCAAACAACTAATTTTTCACCCCTCCTACATATGCAAAGTTTCTAGGGGAAGAAGTGAAAATGTGATTCTCAAAGATAGCACGAGTATTCCTATTTAATAGATTTCGTTTTCAGAAAGTTAGGTTTACATTAAATTACTTAGAACCCGCCCAACTTTCCAATTTTTTTATAGAGAAATAAATAATTATAAATCCTCTCTCCTTGCTGAGAGTTGTCACACACTGGGGACGCTTCAGAGGGCTTTCCAGAGGGGTTCAGGTAGAGGCAGTGTCAAAACATCATTTACATGTAAATTGGAGTATGCAGAGAACCCACTAGTCTGCAATTACCACTTAGTAATCAAAACAGTGTCACAGCAGATTCAGCATAAAATCTTTAATAACTGCATCAGTACCATAAGCAACTTCCATTTTCTCACACAGCTGCCGAAATGCCGCTCTGAAACAAATACAGAATGATGAGCCTCTCTGCTTAAGAACGCTTACATTTTGCCCTGGCCGGTTTTGCTCAGTGGATAGTGTCGGCCTGCGGACTGAGGGGTCCCGGGTTCAATTCTGGCCAAGGGCATGTGCCCGGGTTGTGGGCTCAATCCCCGGTGGGAGGCATGCAGGAGGTGGCCGATCGATGATTCTCTCTCATCATTAATGTTTCTATCTTTCTCTCCCTCTCCCTTCCTCTCTGAAATCAATAAAGAAATATATTTTTTAAAAAAAGAGAACTCTTACATTTTAAAGAGTCGAAGACTCAGCTGGGGAACCTGTCACAAATGCGCATGCCCAGTCCTCTGTCCCTTCTCCCTCTGCTTTCCCCTCTATTCTGATTTAGCAGACCTGGCCTCGAGCCCTAGAATGCGTATTGATTGTTGAGAATCACCCTGGGCGACTCCTGCTAGACAGTCCAAGGACGACATGTGGAAAAGCATCATCTTACTGGAATTACCCTGACACTTACAGTGGGGAAATCTGGCTCGCCATCATGAAAACAGCCAGCGATCACTGGCATGCAGAGGTGTAAACCCACCAACGTCCAGAATAAAGTGAACAAACATTAACTAAGTAATAATGGGCTACGTGAGCAGGAGTGAAGTGCACATGGTAAATCAAACATGACTGCTAACATCTGAGGAACTTATTCGCATCCATTCTAACATAACTATAAACGTTGGTCCCGTGGTTTCAATTGCAAAAGTAAAAGAGGGAAAAACTGAAGAGCTGTTTCCATGTAGCCAAGTGTCCAACTGTGAGAGTGTTTCCAGGCTGGAGGAAACACACCGCAACTCTTCAAATGCGCTTCTTGAAGTGGACGATGGCTCAGCGTGGGGCCAACAGGGGATGCATGCCTCCCAGTGATGGATGGACAGCTTTTTATAAGGCTTTCGGAAGATTGTCACGCTTTCTTAAATCTTGTTGCAAATAAGAATCTTCCCAAACTGCATACTCAAAAGTTGGTAAAACTACTTTAAAACATATATTATTTTAAGCCTATTATATCCATGTTTAAGCAATCCATGGAATTAAAAACACGTATCATAGTACACCAAATGAAATATTACAAATTAGGGTTTGGAACTACGCTTCAGACACAGAAAAGGCAGTGTTACTTTTCAGAAGTACTGGGACTGCATGTTATCATATACGTAGTATAAATATTCAAGTCACTAGTCATGTGCCTAAGTTACTCCAAAGGCTCTGCTCTCTAAGGCTGACCTGGATAAAGTTTCAGGTTGTGATTGTATCCCATTTTGAACTCACCATAATTTCCTGCTCGTATGTCCAAACACCACAAGCCAGTTCTACACAGAAAATGACAAGTAAACTTCCAAAGTACTGTAGAAAAACAGAAAATGAATGCTGTTAGAGTAGAATCAAAGTAAAATATGGTCATCTGAGACGCGCTAAATATTACTGTGCTGTTTATCCGATGAAAGAAAAGAGGCACACATCTGGGAAGCTCCCTGGAGAACAGATGGGGAAAATTTCAGCAACTTAGAGACATCTGCAGACAGCACTTAATACCCACCTAGTGCTCTATGTATCAAATACTTTCATAATTTTTTTTTGGTTAATCCTCACCCAAGGATATTTTTCCATTGATTTCTAGAGAGAGTGGAAGGGAGCAGCGGAGACAGAGAGAGAGGAACATGGATGTGAAAGAGACACATCTATTGGTTGCCTCCCGCATGCGCCCTGACCAGGGCCGGGGATCGAGCCTGCAACCAAGGTGCATGCCCCTGACCAGAATCCAACCCAGGATCCTTCAGTCCACAGGCCAATGCTCTATCCATTGAGCCAAACTAGCTAGGGCTCAAATACTTTCATAATTAATTCATTCAAAAACCTTGTGAAATGGATAGGTCTATCTCATTTTACAAATGAGAAAATTAATGCAAAAAGTAGACAACGCGAGTTGCTCAAGAATGTGCATAGTAAATTTTGGAGACGTTGCCAGCCATGTTCTCTATGGTATAACTTGTCACCTCTCCGGTTGTGCAGATAACTTTACAGAAGTAAGTAGTAGAAGTGTGAGAAAGAATGGGTTCTCTGAAGGTTCTCTGCACTAACTGCAGCAGAAAGAAAACAGCGCCACTGTTCTCGAATCTTCCACTCTGCTTCTGGTGCGGGGTCAGAATGGGGGTACCAGGTTGTGATGATTATTGATTATTTCCTGTCACTGGAGTGACAGCTCCCTTAAGGACCAGAGCTTTATTGTGTCCCTCATCACAACACAGGTGTTCAATAGAAGCATAAATGAAAACAGAGCAGATGGCTACGGTGGCCAGGGACCGGGAGCTCCCTGCGGCTGGGTGATCGGAGAGGCCTCTTCATGCAGGGAATCTTTAAGGTGGATCCGTGATGGCAAGGAGAAGGTGATACTGTGAAAGTGTGTGGAAAAGCAACCAGGTAGAGGCAATATCAAAAGCAAGGCCACCTTACAGGGTGAGCTAGTCAATTAAGAACTCAGAGGTACCTGGAGCACAGAGGGGATGGGAGAGGTACAGGGCACAGATTTACTTGACCTTACAACAAATTAAATCTAAAATGTAATTCAAAGAAAATATTTTTTTTTTTGGTAAATGATGCTGCAGCTTCATGGTCAGCGGTCTCTGCTTCATTGCCACTGCATTCGTCTCAAACACCCCATCTTCTAATTCCAAGGGAAACTTTTACTATAGCATACGCAGATCAACTGCATTTATTCTTACATTTTCTTGTTTCTTTGTTTGTTTGATTAGAGAGAGAGGAAGGGGGAGGGAGAGAGAAAAACATTAGCCTGTTGTTCTACTTATTTATGCATTCATTGGTTGACTCTTGCCTGAGTGAGCCCTGACCGGGGATTGAATGAACCTGCAACCTTGGCGTATCAAGATGGCGCTCTAACCAACTGAGCTACTCAGCTAGGGCTGCATTTTCTTTCTCAGTGAGCTCTGAGTCCTAGATAAAGGCATCCTCATGTTGGTTTTTGCGCAAAGAATCACTCTGCCATTAATTAGTTTAAGGGCTGGATCTAATTGAGGCATCTGTTAGGCACGGTACTAATCCATCGTTTCAATAAAACAAAACTAACCAAGAATTAAGCAAGAACTCTGCTCAGCTTTGTTATGGTTGGAAGAGTACTTCTGTGTCATATTTCACTACAACCATCTGCTGTCCTCAGCAGTATTGGGAACATGTATACACATCTCTGGTAACAGTGTCAGCACGTGTCTCTCGTGTTTCTTACTTTCCCAGCACGCGTGGTTTCATGAGATGATCTGTACCAACCTAGTTTGAAGATCTAGTCTCTTCTTTCTTCTCCTTAATGCTATCTTTCTAGAATGGTGTAAAGAGCTCTGAATTCAGAATCAACAGACTAAAGTTCAAATACAGCTCTGAAACATTCTGTGACCTTCTGGCAAAATCATTATACTGCTCTGGCATCAGTTTGTTCGTCTGTATAGTGAAATTAAAAATAAAGCTTTTTTTTTACTGCTATCAAGGTTGATTTGATAAATGGGAAAGTGCTTTGAAAAAATGTAATCCTCAACCAAGGATATTTTTCCATTGATTTTATTTTTTAAAGAGAGCGTGGAAGAGAAAGGAAAAGACAGAGAGAAATATCACTCGATTGATTGCCTCCTGCATGAGCCCTAACCAGGACCTGGGCCAGGGAGGAGCCTGCAACCAAGGTATGTGTCCTTGACCAGAATCGAATCTGGGACCCTTCGGTCTGTGGGCTGACGCTCTATCAAACCCACTAGGGCTGAAAACTTTTAAATTTCAAAGTTGTGAAGTATTATTTCAACACTATTCTGAACTAGTTTGTGAAACACAATCCAATATTGACTTGTCCATTTCTCCCTGACATAGCCTTAATTTCCAGCAGTGTGCCCCAGTTTCTTCCTCATCATTATTTCCCAGTATTTCATCTCCTGTTCTTTACCATTTTACTTTATTCCATCTTCCATGTATCAGGGTTTCTCTGTCGGCTGCACATCAATCCTCAGAGGCTTCAGCGTTTAAGCCAGCTGGCTGCCTCCCCCACAAGTCTCAGCGCTCGCTGATCTGCCAGACCACCAGTTCTGACTGGCAGAGAGCCTATCCTTAAACATCATTTCATCCCCAGCGTCTAACAGTAGCTGTCACACCGCAGGTATTCAATACATGTCAGTGGAAATAATGGTCAGCTCACCAACTGAAAAAAATGTTTTTTCAGATTTCCTTGAGTTTCTCTAAAGAGAGTTTCTGGTTAACATTTGACTCCCCTTGACTTCTGCTTACACACTTCTATTTTAAATATTGCCTCTGTTTTATTATGTGTCTTTCATGTGGATTATACTATGATAAATTAGTATGCCTTTAAGCATTTAAGACAATTTACAAGGCTAAAGAAAAGAAACAATATACAGATTCTCCCCATATTTCCTGGGTTACTATTATCTAAACATTTTAAACAAATGAAGACTGGGAAAGTGTGTGCTGAGACAAGGAAATGAGAATGCAATTATTTGCATGATAAACTATTTTATTTGCTTTAAATATTATTCAATACAGAGTTCCTTAAAATAGCTAAGTTCTCCTACTGTAATTAAAGTAAAATTTGTGTTATACAAAGAAGTTTTATTCCTAAACATAATGTTCATTAAAAAAAAAAAATGTAGAAAACAGCCACACAAAAAAAGAAATGGCTACAAACAAGTACCTTTCAATAATAACTTTAAACGTAAACGGACTAAATGCTCCAAACAAAAGACATCGAGTGGCTGAATGGATAAAAAAACATGACCCATACATCTGCTGTCTACAAGAAACCCACCTCATTAGAAGGGACTCACACAGACTGAAAGTGAAAGGATGGAAAAATATCTTTCAGGCAAATGGAAAGGAAAAGAAAGCTGGGGTAGCAATACTTATATCGGACAAAATAGACCTCAAAGTGAAGGCCATAACAAGAGATAAGGAAAGCCACTTCATAATACTAAAGGGATCAATACAACAAGAAGATATAACCCTGGTAAACATATATGCACCCAATGCAGGAGCACCCAAATTCATTAAAAAACTCCTGGAAGATATCAAAGGAGAGATCGACAACAATACAATCATAGTAGGAGACTTTAATACACCACTGACAGCACTGGATAAGCCCTCTAAACAAACAATCAGCAAAGGTACAGCAATCCTAAATGACTCACTAAATCAGATGGACTTAATAGACATCTTCAGAACACTTCACCCCAAAGCCAGGGAATATACATTCTACTCAAATGCTCATAAGACATATTCAAAAATAGACCATATATTGGGTCACAAGCAAAGTATCTCCAAATTCAAGAAGATTGAAATCATAAAAAGCGTCTTCGCAGACCACGATGGCATAATTGTAGAAATAAACTACAATAAAAACAACCCAAAATACTCAAACACCTGGAAGCTGAATAGCATGCTATTAAATATTGATTGGGTTACCAATGAGATCAAAGAAGAAATTAAAAACATCCTGGAAACTAATGACAATGAAAACACAACAATCCAAAACCTATGGGACACAATGAAAGCAGTCCTGAGAGGGAAGTTTATAGCTCTACAGGCCTACCTCAAAAAACAAGAAAAAATGGTAGTAAATCATCTAACTCTACAACTCAAAGAATTAGAAAGAGAGCAACAAGAAAACCCCAGAGTGAGCAGAAGGAAGGAGATAATAAAGATTAGAGCAGAAATAAATGACATAGAGACCAAAAAAACAATACAGAAAATCAATGAAACCAAGAGCTGGTTCTTTGAAAGGATAAACAAGATTGACAAACCTCTAGCCAGACTCACCAAGCAGCAGAGAGAGAGGACCCAAATAAATAAAATCAGAAACGATAGAGGCGAAATAACAACAGACCCCACAGAAATACAAATGATTGTTAAAAAATACTATGGACAGCTCTACTCCAACAAACTAGACAACCTGGAGGAAATGGACAAATTCCTAAAAAAATACAACATTCCAAAACTCAATCAGGAAGAATCTAAAAATCTCAACAGGCCAATAATTATGGAAGAAATTGAAGCAGTCATCAAAAAGCTTCCAGCAAACAAAAGCCCAGGACCAGACGGCTTCACAGGGGAGTTTTACCAAACATTCAAGGAAGAACTAAAACCTATCCTCCTCAGACTACTATAAAAAATTCAAGAGGAAGGAACACTTCCAAGCTCATTCTATGAAGCCAGCATCACCCTAATACCAAAACCAGGTAAAGACAACACAATGAAAGAGAATTACAGGCCAATATCCCTCATGAACATAGATGCCAAAATCCTCAACAAAATCTTAGCAAATTGGATCCAGCAGTACATCAGAAAGATCATACACCATGACCAAATAGGATTTATCCCAGGGATGCAAGGATGGTACAATATCCGCAAATCAATAAACGTGATACATCACATAAACAAATTGAAAGAAAAAAACCACATGGTCATATCAATTGATGCAGAAAAAGCATTTGACAAAATTCAACACCCAATTTTGATAAAAACTCTCAGCAAGGTGGGAGTAGAAGGATCATACCTCAACATAATAAAAGCCATATATGACAAGCCCACAGCCAACATCATACTCAACGGACAAAAACTAACACCATTTCCCCTAAGAACAGGAACAAGACAGGGATGCCCCCTCTCACCACTCCTGTTCAACATAGTACTGGAAGTGTTAGCCATTGCAATTCGGCAAGAAGAAGAAATAAAAGGCATCCAAATTGGAAAAGAGGAAGTAAAACTGTCCTTATTTGCAGATGACATGATATTATACATACAAAACCCTAGAGATTCCATCAAAAAGCTACTAGACTTAATACATGAATTTGGCAATGTAGCAGGATACAAAATTAACCCCAAGAAATCTGAGGCATTTCTATACACCAATAGTGAACTTTCAGAAAGAGAGATTATAAAAACAATCCCGTTTACCATTGCACCAAAAAAATTAAGCTACCTAGGAATAAACTTAACTAAAGAGGTAAAAGACCTCTACTCAGAAAACTACAGGATGTTGAAAAAAGATATAGAGGAAGACATAAACAGAGGGAAGAACATACCGTGTTCATGGATTGGTAGAATCAACATCATCAAAATGTCCATACTACCCAAAGCAATCTATAAATTCAACGCACTTCCCATTAAAATACCAACGGCATACTTCAGAGATCTAGAACGAACTTTCCAAAAATTCATCTGGAATAAAAAAAGACCCCGAATAGCTGCAACAATCCTGAAAAAGAACAAAGTAGGTGGGATCTCAATACCAGATATCAAGTTGTATTACAAAGCCACTGTTCTCAAAACTGCCTGGTACTGGCACAAGAATAGGCATATAGATCAATGGAATAGAATAGAGAGCCCAGAAATTGGCCCAAACCAATATGCTCAATTAATATTTGACAAAGGAGGCAAGAACATACAATGGAGCCAAGATAGTCTCTTCAATAAATGGTGTTGGGAAAATTGGACAGATATATGCAAGAAAATGAAACTAGACCACCAACTTACACCATACACAAAAATAAACTCAAAATGGATAAAGGACTTAAATGTACGACGGGAAACCATAAAAATTCTAGAAGAATCCAAAGGCAACAAAATCTCAGACATATGCCGAAGCAATTTCTTCACTGATACAGCTCCTAGGGCACTTGAAACTAAAGAAAAAATGAACAAATGGGACTACATCAAAATAAAAAGCTTCTGCACAGCAAAAGAAACCATCAACAAAACAACGAGAAAACCCACTGTGTGGGAAAACATATTTGCCAATGTCATATCTGAAAAGGGCCTAATCTCCAAAATTTATAGGGAACTCATACAACTTAACAAAAGGAAGATAAACAATCCAATCAAAAAATGGGCAAAGGACCTAAATAGACACCTTTCAAAAGAGGACATTCAGAAAGCCAAGAGACATATGAAAACATGCTCAAAGTCACTAATCATCCGAGAGATGCAAATCAAAACAGCAATGAGGTACCATCTCACACCTGCCAGACTGGCTATCATCAACAAATCAACAAACGACAAGTGCTGGAGAGGATGTGGAGAAAAAGGAACACTTGTGCACTTCTAGTGGGAATGCAGACTGGTGCAGCCACTATGGAAGACAGTATGGAGTTTCCTTAAAAAACTGAAAATGGAACTCCCATTTGACCCTGTGATCCCACTTCTAGGAATATATCCCAAGAAACCGGAAACACCAATCAGAAAGGATATATGCACCCCTATGTTCATAGCAGCACAATTCACCATAGCTAAGATCTGGAAACAGCCTAAGTGCCCATCAGTAGATGAATGGATTAGAAAACTGTGGTACATCTACACGATGGAATACTATGCTGCTGTAAAAAGGAAGGAACTCTTACCATTTGCAACGTCATGGATGGAACTGGAGAGCATTATGCTAAGTGAAATAAGCCAGTCAATAAAGGAAAAATACCACATGATCTCACTCATTCATGGACAATAGAGACCATTATAAACTTTTGAACAATAATAGATACAGAGGCAGAGCTGCCTCAAACAGATTGTCAAACTGCAGCAGGAAGGCCGGGGAGGGTTGAGGGGCAGGAGGTAGGGGGGTAAGAGATCAACTAAAGGACTTGTATGCATGCATATAAGCATAACCAATGGACATAAGACACTGGGGGATAGGGGAGGCTAGGGGACTGTCTAGGGCGGGGGGATAAAATGGATACATATGTAATACCCTTTGTAATACTTTAAGCAAAATAAATAAATAAATAAATAAACAAATAAATAAATAAATAAATAAATAAATAAATAAATAAATGTAATCAAGTCAGGCAAGCTGATAATAGGACACAGCCCCAAAATGATGTAATTAATTTGTGATTGTTTTTCATCGAATCTCTCAAGCTGAGGATAATTACTTTTAGTTAAAATGTGAGGGCCCTTACTCTGGCCAAGTGGTTCAGTTAGTTGGATCTTCATCCCATACACCAAAAGGTGGCGGGTTCAATCCCTAGTTGGGATGCTTATGGGAGGGAGGCAATGATTGATGTTTCTTTCTTTCTCTCTCTCTCTGACTCTGTCCCTCCCTTTTTTCTCTCTCAAATCAATAAAAACGTATCCTCAGGTAAGGATAAAAAATAAAAATAAAAAGAGTGCCCTCACTGGGTTAGATAATAGATTTTATAAAACACCGTATGTGAAATTGCTTTGTTGATTTTTTTTTAACTACACAAATGGAAGAACACGGGCTCTGAAATAAAAGAGACCTGGCTTCAGATTCTGGCTCCTTACATACCAATTGGATGGCCTTGAGCAAACCACGAAGCCTCTGCTTCCTCCATGTAAAATGAGAATGCTAAAATTGCCTTGCAGTGTTGTGCTACGGATTCAGGCAGGTCAGGTGCTGTCTCACGCAGGGTGAGCACTACCTAAAGATAACCGTTATTAACCAGATCACAGTATCTGTTAGAATATAAACTCCATGAGGACAAGAGGTGTCATATAATGCTTTAAATGCTTACCTCACTGCCTGACATAGGGCACACACCCAATGCACATTTCCTGAATAGATGTAACTAGGCTTGGAGGTGGTGAAGAAACTCTTTATCTCCACCTAAGACTATCAGCGTCATTCTCACTGAAGCACAAGGGAAATCCCTGTCCAGAGCAAACATAGCTGGTATTTTTCAAAACATCTTTATTGGGAAACTAAAGCAGGAAGGGTGTGGAGGGTGTGGAATCCAACTTCTTTTATTAAAATATTGAAATCAACTTGTCTGTTATTTTAAACTAAAGTTGACCAAAGAGTGGCAAGAATGGCAAAGGCTACCAGTGTCTTTGTCCCCTGAAAGTATTTGAGGAGAAAGAGAGGGGCATAAAAATCTCACTTTCCCATTTAAGCCCCTTGTGACTTGTAGGTAAATTCATCCCCCAATAGAAATAAAGGAAATTCATCCCCCCTTTGAATGTTTCATCTCATTATATGTGTACAGACAAAATAGTAAATCTTTTTTTCTATTTGGAAGTCCTTTCTTAAAGAAAAGTTTATTTATCAAAATGGTTGGGTTCCCTGTCACTCCCACTCCCCAGGATTTTCTAACAGAGAAAGCAGATTAAACATCTGCACTTATCCCTCTCCCTCTTGAAATTTCACTGGAAAAACAATAAAGTGATATTTTAAAAGGTATAAACCTGCCAGGCCGGTGTGGCTCAGTGGTTGGGCATCAACCCATAAACCAGGAGGTCACAGTTTGATTCCCAGTAGAGGTACATGCCTGGGTTGTGGGATCGATCCCCAGTAGGGGGTGTGCACGAGGCAGCTGATTCATGATTCTCTCTCATCATTGATGTTTCTCTCACACTCCATTTCCCTTCCTCTCTATGAAATCAATAAAAACATATTTAAAAGGTATAACCCAGAGATAAAGGAAAAGAACAACAGCAAATATATTTTGGAAGGTGCAAAGAAGATGGAAAACTAGCAAATTGTTCAGCAGTCCTTCAAAAGCTGAATGCTTAACCAGTAGTGGGGAAAGTTTGGAACAACCTTATTCACACTACACAGCCCTCAAATGCTCAGGTTTTGGCAATCCCAGATACTTCTGGAAGGTATGGCTAAAAAGAGGATGACTTATTGAAAATCTGTTTTGGAAGAAGTTAGAACCCGCAGGTCCCTCCCCATGCTATGCAACTGAGTGACTACCCACCCCCACCAACATAGAAGTTGGAGGGGTCATTGTCTTATGGGAACTGTAAAACCGAGTCTCAGGATTGGGGACAGAAGGTACAATGGAGGATAAAGTACGGAGAATTGAAGTTCAAATTTACATACCTTTTCCACAGAGGTTCAAAACTCAAATCATACTAAAATATAAAATAGCATTGGGTTTCTCAACCAAAATATTGGAAGTTAAAAGACAGTGAAAGAGGTTCTTCAGTATTCTGAGGGAAAAAAATGATTTCTGACCTGTAATTCTATAGCCATCAATATGAACACATAAGGCTATCTAAAGCCATTCTTGGGCATACAGGCTTTTTTAAAAAAAATCTATCTCCTCTATTTGCTTTTTCAGGAAACTACTGGAAGATGTCTCCCTAAAATGAGAGACTAAACAGAGAAGGATAATGGCTTCGATACCAGGAAACCTGGGACCTAAAATAGGAATGAGGCCAAAAGAAAATCCCAGAATAATAGTGTGATGGGCAGCTCTACTGACAGGAGCAGAGCAAGGAGGATAGGCCACTTGCAGAGGTCACCAGGGCAAAAGCACCAGGAGCCTAGCAACAAGCAAAACTGGGAAAACAAGAATTCACCCCCAGGGTAACTTTCCTCCACTAGTACACCCCTGGTCAGGCAGTTTGGACCCTGACCTTTCATATCGCTGGTCATGCAGTTCGGACCCTCCCCTGACCTTTCCTCCCAGGGCATGTTGCTAGTCACTCGGAAAATCTATTGGAAGAGGAACAAGGGACTGAAGATTGGCCTCATGGGACTCCCATGCAGGCCTTTGCACCACTCCCTTTGAGAAGGCAAGTCGAGAGCAGATAAATCCCCCTCTTGGCTGCACCACCGTAACCATGCCCGCAGTTGGCTCGCTTCTTGGCAGATTGACAGTGAGAAGCAGGGGAGATCTACGTGCACACGCACCTAGCACTCTTTCTCCTTGGTCCAGAACTTTCCCCTAGGCCCGTGGTCGGCAAACTGCGGCTCTTTGGCAACTTGAGTGTGGCTCTCCCTAAGCCTTGGGAGTACCCTAATTAAGTTAATAACAATGTACCTCCCTATATAGTGTAAGTTTAAAAAATTTGGCTCTCAAAAGAAATTTCAATCATTGTACTATTGATATTTGGCTCTGTTGACTAATGAGTTTGCCGACCACTGTCTAGGCGCAAATAAGGAACCCAGTCCTCCGTCTGTAGCCTAGGCAACAGGCCTTCAGCGTGAACTGTGCCGGGTGTGGAAAGCCCAAGAAATACCCAGAAGCTTAGCATGTAGCCTAGAATGAATGTCTCGAATGTGTATGTGTGCTGTATCTGGGAGACAAAGAGCCTAGCAGTATATAAGGCCAAACCCCACTGTCCGGAACTCAGCCTTTGGAGATGACTCCGCTGGGCCAGCCCCAGTGCGAATAAACCGTCCTTTTCTGAACCTCCGAGTGCGAGTGCGTATGATTTGTAGCTTCTCGATGACCTGATTTTTGCCATTACACCTTCAGCATTAATCCCTAGGGTGTAGACGTTTCTACACCTCAGTCATACTGGCAGAGAAAAAGCAGTAAAACCAGACAAGTGATGCCTGGGCTGACATCAGGACCAGCTTCATCAACTAATGACCTGCTTGCTGCTCTGGCGTGACCATCCCTGCAGGCCAGGACCCTGAAAGGACACATCTGGAAAGCTGATGAATATTCTACTGAGACCCTCCCCCTGAGACCTCCAGGTAAATAGCTTCAAGACACAGGACCATGCCCACATCTTTCTCCACACCCTCCCCCAGGCCCGTTTTCCTGGCCTCTCTGTTTCTCCGAAGCTCCAAGGGCCTTTCTTTTGCCTTTGTAACTTTTTTTCTAAGCCCATTTCTTCAATGACTCACTTTTTCTACCTCTGTGTCTCTCTAAATAAGCTTTCTGTTATAGTTTGAGTCTTGACTTTCAATTCTTTCTTAGCCTGAACTCAAGCACAGAGGTTGCTGAGCCAAGATCCTGCCAGTAACCTTCTAGTGTCCCTTTGCAGCCCGAGGTAGTAAAGGAATAGCCCATGCAGCAACTCTTCAGCAGGTCTAGACGGGAACAGGTCTAAAACGCTCTGGGAGAGGGAGCTCTTTAAAAAATCATCAATAAAATGCCCCAAATATATGAAAATATAAGGATGAGACTTACACTGGGGGAGTTTAAGAGTTTAGTTAAACAGAAATACATAGAAAACAGGAATGTTAATACCAAGAAAAAGAAAGTATTATTTCAGAAAAAAATTATAACCAGTCCTTTGCCTAGCCCAGCTGTGAACAGCATTGACATAGTCATGATGATGTAAACACTGATCCGAACAAAATTATGAATTGTCCGTGTTGAGGTGAGATAAGAAGTATGCCTGGGGCGGGGGGGGGGAATAAAGGCAGGAAGGAGGCCAGTTCTTCATCTTCATGTGAAGTCAGCACATAGTGCTTAAAACTGAAAATTAATTGAATGAGAAGAGTTACATAAATATGTGCTTTAGAGGGAATCTGCTAAAATAAAAATTGAAAGTGGCTGTGTCTTAGGAGTGGTACTGTTAGGGGTGAAGGACTAGTATTTTTCATAAGATTTTTAGAATGAAATTAACTCTAAATTATGTGTATGAAGCACTCTGATAAAAGTGAAACAAAAAATACTAAAACAAACAATAGCCTCCCTGATGCCTTCACACCAAAGAAAAAAGGTTGGCAGCCAAAGGAAGTTATATATGTTTTACGTAGAAAAAGTTATTCAAAAATGGCTAAAAATTGTAAGTAGCCCAATTATGCTTCATGATTATTAGGACTAAAGTGGGTGGATGACAACTGGAAACTATATGCTTAGAAACCATCATCCTTTGGCTAAACGTTCTTTTAGAAGCTCAAAATAGGAGTGGTATAATGAAATAAACAAGTGTATATTTAACTGTAATTTATAGACCATCCCAGAGGTCTCTTTCACCAGACCCTGTTTGGAAATTTGGATCTCTCCTGCAATGTTGCTTATTAAAACCACACATACAGTCTGCTCAAATCACTGTGGGGTGAATTATTTCCCAGGATAGTTAATTTAAATCACAAAATTATGAAGCTTACGATCGATAATTCTCTCTCATTGTTGATGTTCTATCTCTCTCCCTCCCTTCCTTTCTCTGAAAATCAATAAAAACATATTTTTTTAAAAATTTGAACTTAGAATTTTATCTTACAGGCAGTGTTGTGCAATGATGAAGACCTGAAATTTATTTGCGGAAAAGAGATCTGTATGATCAAGGGTGAGGCAAAAGTAAGGTTATTGTTGTTTGTATGGAAAATAATACAATCTTATATAATAAAAGCCTAGGTGGCATCACACACGAGGTCATCACAAGATGGCTGCCACAAGATGGCCAGCAGGGGAGGGCAGTTAGGGGCGACCGGGCCAGCAGGGGAGGGCAGTTGGGGGCAATCAGGCTGGCATGGGAGGGCAGTTGAGTGTGATTGGGCTGGCAGGGAAGAGCAGTTAGGGGCAATCAGGCCAGCAGGGGGGTAGTTAGGCATCAATCAAGCCAGCAGGGGAGCAGTTAGGGGGTGGTCAAGCTGGCAGGTAAAAGCTCTTAGGGGCAATCAGGCAGGCAGGCAGACAAGCGGTTAGGAGCCAGCAGTCCCAGATTGTGAGAGGGATGTCTGACTGCCGATTTAACCAACAGTCGGGGATCGGGCCTAAACCGACAGTTGGACATCCCCAAGGGGTCCCAGATTGGAGAGGGTGCAGGCCAGGCTGAGGGACAACCCCCTCCCCCTGTGCACAAATTCCATGCACCGGGCCACTAGTAATCAACACTAATAAAAGAGAAAAATGGTAATTGGCGTACGAGCTACCCTTTTCATTGGCTAATCAGGGCTATATGCAAATTAACTGCCAACAAGATGGCGGTTAATTTGCATATGTAGGCACAATGCAGGGAGGTGAAAGGGAAAGCAGGAAGAAGCCCCCTGCCACTGACAGTGATCAGAAACCCAGGGGGGAGCTAAGAGCTGGGGGGCAGGGCAAAGGCGGCCCCCCAGCCATGATCGGAGAATCAGGCGCCTTTTCCGCCCTGGCCAGTGATAGCAGGAAGTAGGGGTGGAGCCAGCAATGGGAGCTGGGCACGGTCGAAGCTGGCAGTCCCAGGAGCTAGGGGTCCCTTGCCTGGGCCTAAAGCGAAGCCCACGATTGTGGGGCCACTGCAGCTGCGGATCCCCGCTGCCCGGGCTGGAGGCCTAGGCCAGAGGTGTCACGCCTGGGCAAGGGGCCAATCCTGCGATTGGAGGGTGATGGGGGTCAACGCCTGAGGGCTCCCAGTATGTGAGAGCGGGCAGGCTGGGCTGAGGGACACTCCCCCCACACACACACCCAGTGCATGAATTTCGTGCACCGGGCCCCTAGTAAATAAATAATAATACAAGAATAAACTCTACATTTCATATATTCACAATTGTTAACCTACTTTTGCCCCATCTGTATGTAATCAAGCATTATCCTATATAATAAAAGGGTAATATGCAAATTGACCATAACAGCAGAACGACTGGGAATGACTGGTCATTATGACACACACTGACCACCAGGGGGCAGACGCTCAATGCAGGAGCTTCCCCGAGTGGTCAGTGTGCTCAGCCACAAGCCAGGCTGATGGCTGCCAGCACAGCGGTGGTGGCAGGAGTCTCTCCAGCCTCCTAGCAGCGCTAAGGATGTCCGACTGCAGCTTAGGCCTTCTCCCCACTGGCAAGTGGACATCCCCAAGGGCTCCCGGGCTGCCAGAGGGATATCTGACTGCCAGCTTAGGCCCGTTCCCCCCAGGGAGTGGGCCTAAGCCGGCAGGTGGACATCCCCAGAGGGGTCCCAAACTGCGAGAGGGCACAGGCCGGGCTGAGGGACCCCCCCAAGTGCACAAATTTTTGTGCACCGGGACTCTAGTGACTATATAAAATTTAAAGTTATGTAAAATATCAATATACTTATCCTATATAATACTAGTAAAAGCCCAGCAACCGAATGGCAGAACGACCTGTTGACCAGTCGCTATGATGCACACTGACCACCAGGGGGCAGACACTCAACACAGGAGTTTCCCCCTGGTGGTCACTGCGCTCCCACAGCAGGCCGATTCCCACAGGCCACGCGCCCCACCAGTGCACGAATCCTGTGCACCAAGCCTCTAGTACAGGGGTGGGCAAACTTTTTGACTCAAGGGCCACAATGGGTTCTTAAACTGGACCAGAGGGCCGGAACAAAAGCATGGATGGAGTGTTTGTATGAACTAATATAAATTCAAAGTAAACATCATTACATAAAAGGGTACGGTCTTTTTTTTTTTTTAGTTTTATTCATTTCAAATGGCAGGATCCGGCCCGCGGGCTATAGTTTGCCCACGGCTGCTCTAGTATGTATATAAATGTAAATTCAATTGTGTGTACAAGTGAATACACACAGGTATGGATGCCCAAATAATTTATTGTGCAAGAGATTTACATATATTATATACTTTACTCAAAATATATTACAAAAATATCATAAAGAGGAGAACCAAGATGGCGGTGTAGGGTGTAGACCTGTGCGAGCTGCCTCCCACAACAACATCGAAACTACCAACTATAGGACAAGCAGCTATCATATGAAACCATGGGAAAGATGGCCCAGTGGAAGCTCTACAACTGGAAGGAAAGAAAGAAGAGCATTGAGACTGAGTAGGATGTGCAGAGACACCAAGTACAGAGCCCAACCCAACAAACTGCAGATTTCAACTCCTCGCATCCAAAAGGGACACAATCAAGAAGCAGAATCGGGTTCAGAGGAAGCCGGAGCCGGACCCGGCTGGGCCGGCGACATGGAACCGCTGTACCAGCAAACGCACAAGCACGTCCACTGGTTCCAGTCTCACATGGGACGCTGGGAGACGGCAGACAGGCAGTCTGTGCACTTAGTAGAAAACGAAATCCAAGCAAGCATACAGATATTCAGCCACCAAGAACGCCTGGAGATTTTGTCCAGCAAAGAGCCGCCCAAAAAAGACAGAATGCCAAACTTCGTGTTGCCCCGGTGAGGTCGGGACGGCCCCGGTGAGGTTGAAACGGCCCCGGTGAGGTAGAGACAGCCCCAGTGAGGTCTGGATGGCCCCAGTGAGGTTGGGACGGCCCTGGTGAGGTTGAAATGGATAACAAAGTCCAATATAAACTGACGAACAAAAATAGAGATGCAGAGGCAGAGCAGCATTGAACAGACTGTCAAACTACAGTGGGAAGCCTGGGGAGGGTTTGGGGGGCCAGGGTTAAGAGATCAACCGAAGGACTTACATGCATGCATATAAGAATAACCAATGGACACAAGAAACTGGTGGGTAGGGGAGGCCGGGGAATGTCAAAGGGGGGGAAAAGGAATACTTTAAGAAATAAAAATTATTAAAAAAAATAATAAATAAAAAATTAAAACAAAATATCATAAATTCTATTTTGTTACAAGAGAAAGCGGAGCTAGGTGCTTCCATCCATAATTGAGAGACAACAGAACACTAAGTTGTTCAGAGCACAGGTTTGGGAACCAAACATCTGGGATTTGGATTCCAGCTCTACCACTTCATAGCTCACCAACCCCTTCACCTTCCTGTGTCCTATCCATAAAATAAGGACAACAAAGTGCCAACTTCACAGGATAGTTGGGAGAAGTTAATGAGTCAATACATTAGAGCGCACATAATATTGGCTAGCACATAGCACATATTATGTTAGGGATGTTGGTGGTGGTGTTAACAATACCTCACAATTCATCACGTACACCCCCATCTTCTGGGCACACATGCAATACATGTTCACGCATGTATATACAAAACCTTTCTTGTCTTTGAACTAAGGAGGAATGACCTAAAACCCCTATATTCCCATCTTTGATATTTTCCAGGAGAAAAAAAAGAAAAACTTCCAATAATATCAAAAATTTAAGGATGGCCAAAAATATTCCTTTATTTTTTCCTTCCTCCTAATATGGCTAGATAAAGGCACAAATGCTGCTTTAATTGCTATGTCAGAATCCTCAATAAATTATATCAACAATTCCATCTTTTGTTCTTAGATTTTGAACTTATATTGAGTCAGAACAGCTTCTATTAACATTGATTAAAAAATTAATTTTTGTTCTTATTCACATTTTAGGTTTTTATAAAATATATTTTTATTGATTTCAGAGAGGAAGGAGTGGGAGAGAGAGAAAAATAAACATCAATGATTAGAGAGAATCATTGATCGGCTGTCTCTGGCACACCCCACACTGGGGATCGAGCCTGCAACCGGAAAATCCCAGGAATCGAATGGTTGACCTCCTGGTTCATAGGTCAATGCTCAAACACTGAGCCATGCCAGCCAGGGGCATTTTACAGTATTTTTAATGAAGTATATAGTACCATGTAGCCAATGAGTGCTTACCAGTTTATTAAACTGAACTTTGATAAAAGCACTAATAAGTTAAAGTGATTTATTTTCTTTTTACATTTTCACTTCTTTACTGTTACTAATTGACATTAAAAACATTTCTAAGAAAGTAATATTTGATTTTGCAAAAAATATTTCAAATAATTTTCACTTTTGGGAAGATAGATTATTTTTAAATTTTCATTTCTAACATCAATCTAAAGGAAACAAAAATAAATAAATCTGCCCTTAAAAAGCCACTTAGTTTACTGAGGGTGTACATTTGTTGAGAATATTAAACTTAGTAAACAGTGGACAAATATAAGAAAAAATACTCTTATTTAGTAAGCCTTAAACTGAGCCTCATTCTATCCAGTTTCCTCCCACAAATAGACAAAACAGTTATTTTTAAACTGTTTTTCTATATAAATGCCAGCTAGGAAAGAATTTTTATATTAAAACAAAGATGTAACGTCTTTCTTGAACATTCACATGTTTTTCTGTGTAAGCAAGAAGATAATCAACCAAGTGTCACAGAACTGCCTCACTGAGAACATATTTCACTGGCAGAAGCGTAAAAACTATAAATACTAGAAGGTGGTTTTAACCTGCTACTCTCTTAATTTATAACTAAAAACATAGATCCTTTTTTCATAACTAACATTCAACATATTTTGAAACTGCAGAAGTCAGATTAGCTTATCCTTGAAAATTAGTAGTCTGAGATTCAACTCCCCCAAATAAAAACTATTTCAAAATATAACATACTTTACTGTATATTTTAGTATTTTTAAAACATGGTGCCTTTTGACTCCTAGCTACATGCTACATAACCAACACTTTTGATAAACAAAAAGTTTGATGAAAGGCCTGCACTCACTAAGTGATAAATGGTAAACTCCAGGCTCTCCCCTGTCAAACACTAAACCCTGCAAGCTTTCAGTGCTAAGTAGGTCTATGTCAGTTGTTTATTTTGCCTTTCCCAGTGATTGGGGGTTTAAAAATATTGTATTACTTATAGTTAGTAAATAAGAGAATTCCAGTGCCAAATATTTGTACAAGATAATGGAACAGCCGACATTCTGTTAAGAATCCACTGGGACTAAACTAACAGTCCAAGAGCCCTCGCTGCTTAAAACACACCTACACATGCCTCTGTTTTAGTCTCCTCTTGAAATGATGTCAGAGCAGACACAGGCTTGGTACTTTCTCAAGGCCAGTATACACAGTTTAAAAAGAAAAGGCAACATTAAATATCCGTCTAACTGAGAAAAAGCTAGAACTATGAACCAGTTTTTGAAGAAACAAAGCCTTGTAATTCCTGAGCCCATGCAACAAGTCAAGCTAAAGGAAGAAAGTACTGGTCTGCTGTGGTCCGTTGTTCATGCTTATATTTGAATAAATACAGACGACTATGTCTAAAATGTGTCTTAATTTACTCCCCTTTTCAATTTTATTTCCACTGGTTATTGCTGAGCCAACTTCTTGATCAAAGATGCTGGGGAAGCTCACGTGACTATGTGACTGCTTCATGTGCTGCTCAAACCTTTCGACAGAGAACTGTGTTACACCAGGTTGTGAGGGGCTTGGTCAAGTGCTCCGAGTCGCCAGAGTCCGTGGTCTTTATCACAGGAGATAAAGCATTAAGACTGAGGCAATAAAGTAGCTGGACACATTAGACAGGTCACTGCATAATCTCTGTTGCTTTGTAAGCTAGGTCTGCATGCTTAGCCCCAGCTCAAAAGATTTACAAGCCGCTACCAGTCTCTGAAGAGGCTGTCTCTACATATTATTGGGCCATTCCTCAGAATGCAAGACAGGGATCTTCATCACCAGAACCTGGGCAGGAAAGTGCCAATAGAAAGGAACCTTGGAAATACCCTAGAAACACTGCCAGAGTAACACCAGACTTAATTCTGATCCAGATCATGTCTCTCACTCAGACCCGGACAAATATGGCCAGATCCCTTCCAAACAAAAGAGGCCAGGAGTTTACGGCAGGCACCGTTATGCCACCTTTTAAAAGACAAAAATGTTAGGAAATTGACAATTTTAAAAGATGATGCTTTGGGTTTTTTTAAATATATATATTTATTGATTTCAGAGAGGAAAGGAGAGGGAGAGAGAGTCAGAAACATCAATGATGAGAGAGAATCATTGATGGCTGCCTCCTGCATGCCCCTACTGGGGATCAAGCCCAGGCATGTGCCCTTGACTGGAATCGAACCTGGAACCCCTTAGTCCACAGGCCAACACTCTATCCACTGAGCCAAACCTGCTAGGGCTAAAAGATGTTTTATTAGTTAGATCAGGAGCTCATTCTTTAATACCTGCCAATAACTTTTGCATCTATCTATGGCTCTGTGTCTCTAAAACTATCTTCTTCTAAATCATGTTCTTTTATTTTGCCTTTATTTTTCAGACAAGATCTACATTTGAACTTATGTTTGCATATTCTCCAGGATAACCACACACCTGTTAGTTGAACAAATTAAAGGAAAAATATTTCCTTTAAATTTTAAAAATCCATGCATACAAATATTTATTCTCTTTTTTTTTGTCATTTTGATAAATCGATTCAAGCAAAAACACTTTCTCCCTGAACCAAAAAATGAATTTTCTTCTTAAAAGAAGAAAGTATAAGAGCACAACCTGATTCACAGTTATGCTTAATGTTCAGAGAAAGAACAACTTGTGCGAATAATGATAAAAGCATTAAATTCTCACCTGCTTCACCCAAACATCAGTAATTCAGGCTAATTGATAGAAGAAACATTTTGAATTCAACAGAATAGATCACGAAATGACTTTAAAGAAATGCACTTTTGCTACAACAAATATCTGAGTTATAATGTTGTTGAGAAGTAGAGGCCCTTGAAGACCTGCTTTTGTAAACAGATCAATGATGTCTTGAAGGCACCACATCCACTATCAGTTTGTTCTCAATCAAGTTAAGCAGTTCTCTAACGATCCTCTGATACTAATGAATTGTTTATGGGCCTCCCCCCGACACACACACACACACACACACACACACACACACACACACACACACACAGAGAGAGAGAGTCTGGAAATTGCTGCAGCGTTCCAATGAACTGCTCCTGTCCTTGCCCTTCCGCAAGAGTCTGACGCTGGCTTGTTTCTCTAAGGGCATCTTAGTCCAGCAGCCAGTCTCCCATGACTACTTTAGCTTGATAATAATATTTTTTGCTCTGAAACCTGAACTAAACACACCCAAGTCAACAGAATTGCATTTATAATGTACATTTGGAAAACATTCTAAAACATTAGACTTCCCCACCTGAGTACCTTTATTCCTTCATCAGAAAAGGCACATTGTTAGAGAATAAAAGTATGTCTTCAATTCTCTCTTCTATTATTATTAAAAAAAAAAAAAAAGGTTCTCCGCACTAACCAGTTTGGCTCAGTGGATAGAGCGTTCGCCTGTGGACTGAAGGGCCCCAGGTTCGATTCCTGGTCAGAGCACATGCCCGGGTTGCGGGCTTGATCCCCAGTGTGGGGCGTGCAAGAGGCAGCTGATCAATTATTATCTCTTATCATTAATGTTTCTATCTCTCTCTCTCCTTCTCCTTTCCTTTCTGAAATCAATAAAAATATATTTTAAAAAAACAACCTAAAACGGTTCTCCAAATGGGAAGGCACCTTAGCCCAGAGTGGCAAGACCAGGTAGCTATTTTCTCCAAGATAAATAAGCAAAAGGCTCAGGAGCAAGCAGGAACAGACACAGCTACTAGGGCAGCGGTTCTCAACCTGTGGGTTGCGACCCCTTTGGCGGTCGAACGACCCTTTCACAGGAGTCGCCTAAGAACACCCTGCGTATCGGATATTTACATTACGATTCATAACAGTAGCAACATTACAGTTATGAAGTAGCAACGAAAATAATTTTATGGTTGGGTCACAACATGAGGAACTGTATTTAAAGGGCCAGAAGGTTGAGAACCACTGTCCTAGGGGTACATAGCAAAAGAAGATCACATCACTCTTCAGCTCACAACACTTCAAACGGCAGAGTACATATGCACAATACTAAGACTCTCCCTATCTGGCCCTCGGTCACAGAGCCAACTGTCAGCCCTGCTCACTTGGCACACATCTACCTTTGACCTACACATGCCCTTCTCCAAACACACCCTGAGCTTCCGAGTATTATCACTAATTTTCCTCCACTAGCCTTTCAATTCCTCAAAAGCACCTTGCTCACCCAGCAGGGCTCTTCTGTGAGCCACGCCCTACTCCCTACCACAAGGCACCAACCTTCTGCACTCTGCCCTCCCCCCTCACATCTCAGCTCAAACACGTCTCCTGTCCCTTCATTAAAGGTTCTCTCCGGAGCAAGGCTATTGTTCCTTAGAGTTCATTTAAAGTAACTTCAATAACCCTGAGAAGACTTTTAAAATTAAAATATTTTCATTATAAAAGGCAAACCTCTCACGGTCTCATTTAAAAGTTACTAGTCCATGTCTTCGGCTAGCTGTGCAAACCCTGCACAGAACTTGGGATTTTAAAACATTTAAATTCTTCTTTCATATAATAAACACCAAAAAATCATATTTGTACTTAATTAAAAATAATAATTTCATTGGCAAGTATCACCTGATAAAATTCCTATATTTTTAAAGGCAATGTTTCTAAAATGTCTTGCTAGTTGTAATCATTTTAAGGAAATTTTCAGTTTTCACATTTTAAAGTTTTGAAACTAAAACAATGGTAACCTAAAGAAAATTTGTAAATAAACACTTATTTTAAAATTCAAATGCATTGCTTAACAAGAATACTAAGTGATACAACTACATTGTTTATACATTTTAAATAAAATTTAAATTAGTGTTTCTGTCATCTGAGCTAATATATATATATATATATATATATATATATATATATATATATATATATACTAGGGATCCAGTGCACGAAATTCGTGCACTGGGTGGGGGGGGGAGTGTCCCTCAGCCCCACCTGCCCCCTCTCACATACTGGGAGCCCTCAGGCGTTGACCCCCATCACCCTCCAATCGCAGGATCGGCCCCTTGCCCAGGCCTGACACCTCTGGCCTAGGCGTCCGGCTGGGGCAGCGGGGACCTGCAGCTGCAGTGGCCCCGCGATCGTGGGCTTCACTTTAGGCCCAGGCAAGGGACTCCTAGCTCCTGGGACTGCCAGCTTCAACCGTGCCCAGCTCCCATTGCTGGCTCCACCCCAACTTCCTGCTATCACTGGCCAGGGCGGAAAAGGCGCCTGATTCTCCAATCATGGCTGGGGGGCAGGGCAAAGGCGGCCCCAGGGCCGCCTTTGCCCAGCCCCCCAGCTCTTAGCTCCCCCCTGGGTTTCTGATCACTGTCAGTGGCAGGGGGCTTCTTCCTGCTTTCCCTTTCGCCTCCCTGCATTGTGCCTACATATGCAAATTAACCGCCATCTTGTTGGCAGTTAACTGCCAATCTTAGTTGGCAGTTAATTTGCATATAGCCCTGATTAGCCAATGAAAAGGGTAGCTCGTACGCCAATTACCATTTTTCTCTTTTATTAGTGTTGATATATGCATCTGAATCTGAGTACAGAACCAGGGCCTGTTATTGTTTATCTTAAAAAGGGAAAAGCTATATGGATGACAGTTTTGAAAATGTAAGGTTATTAAATTTGTAAAATGTCATGCAAATAAAGTTTAACTTTAACTCACAAGCTACTGTTTAGTCATCAACTTCATTAGACACTGCACATAAATATTAAACATCATTTTTCTAAAATATTTCTCTGAAAGTTACTTTCCACATGGGCCTAAATAACTTAATTCTCTCTTCTTTTACATGTGTTATCTGTCCTCTTATTTTAACTCTGTTCATTTAGGGACACTGGATCCTGAGTCATCTAGACAACTCTATGATTTTAAACGAATGTTTATGTTCTGTGTTTGACCAAGGGAGTCAATAGACCGACAATGTGGAAGCAGATGAGAATACAAAAACAGTGCCCAATTGCTAGATTTGCCTCCAGGTAGCATTTGAACTGGTGAGCAGCTTTCATGGCTGGACAGCCTTTCAATAGCATGTGCTGATAGAGAACTACCTGGCTTTGAACTCTGCATGGACTCAGGACCGTCACCCAGTCAATGGATATAGATGAACATGGCTTACATGTAACCAAAGTTATCGCAAATGAGTACATGAAGAAACACTATGTAATAAAGCTTAAAATGCTTCCTACGACAGAGTACACCACATTATGCAAATGACAGAAACACAAATACCTGACCCATTCATACTTCAAATTCTGAAGTAGGCAAAAAGTCTCATGAGCACTCAAGTCCTGTCACAAAGACCCAACACTAAGGCCACAAATTTCACACGGTTGTCCTGGGTCCAGGTTACTGGCATGATATTTACTGTTAAAGACCTCAGCGCACATGCTTTTCAAGGGCGTAATTAGACGCATTCGAACAAACACCACTGAAGCAGCAGGTGTGGTCCAGGAGCTCGGTTGAGGCTCTAGTGCCTACAGAAATGAAATATACAAACGGCTTCTTTATCCAGGAATGCCGAAATCACCTTCAGACTCCTCTGCTTGAGGTTTTTGTGAGTTTGACAACGATAGTTAACAACTGTGGTTTTTAGAAAATTCTAGTCAACATTAAAAGGATATGTTTCTGTTATATTAAAAAATGCATAAATATTGAATACTTTATTTCCAGATGTCAAGTAATATAAACATTACCATGGTAGGCAGTTAGACAGGTATGTGCAGAGAAAGGACGTTGGGTCAGGTATAGAAGGTCACCAGGGCAGAAAGCCCAGGGTGCCTAGCAACAGGCAAAACTGGGAAAACAGGAATTCACCCCCAGGGTAATCTTTCCTCCACTAGCACATCCCTGGTCATGCAGTTTGGACCTTGACCTTTCATATCCCTGGTCATGCAGTTTGGACCTTGACCTTTCATATCCCTGGTCATGCAGTTCAGACCCTCCCCTGACCTTTCCTCCCAGGGCATGTTGCTAGTCATTCGGTAAATTCCTTGGGAAGAGAAACAAGGGATTGAAGAGTGGCCTCATGGGACTCCCATGCAGGCCCTTGCGCCACCACTGCCTTAAGCATTTACCCCTAGAGCAGCCGTGGGCAAACTACGGCCCGCGGGCCGGATCCTGCCATTTGAAATGAATAAAACTAAAAAAAAAAAAAAAAAAAAAAAGACCGTACCCTTTTATGTAATGATGTTTACTTTGAATTTATATTAGTTCACACAAACACTCCATCCATGCTTTTGTTCCAGCCCTCCGGTCCAGTTTAAGAACCCATTGTGGCCCTCAAGTCAAAAAGTTTGCCCACCCCTGCCCTAGAGATAACATCTACACCTCAGTTGTGTTTCAGCCCCGGATTCAGAAAAGCAGCAAAACCAGACAAGTGATGCCTTGGCTGACATCAGGACCAGCTTCATCAACTAATGACCTGGTGTGACCATCAGTGCAGACCAGGTGTGACAATCAAGTGCAGACGAGGACCCTGAAAGGGCACATCTGGAAAGCTGATGAATATTCTACTGAGACCCTCCCCTGAGACCTCCAGGTAAATAGCCTCCAGACCCACCGCGGTCCCCTCTGGAGCACACCCACACCTTCCTCTCAGGCACATTTCCCTGGCCTCTCTGTTTCTCCTCCGCTCCAAGGGCCCTTCTTTTGCCTTTGTAACTTGTTTCCTGAGTTCATTTCTTCTACAGCTCACTTCTACCTCTTTGACTTTCTAAATAAACTTTCTCTTATAGTTTGAGTCTTGCCTTTGAAGTCTTTCTTAGCCAGAACCCAAGTACTGAGATTGCTGAACCAAGATCCAGTCTGACAGCTGGTGCCTTTTTCACTGTCACCAACATTACTATCATATGCAATTCTTTCTCCATATTTCTATTCTAGCAAGGTCTGCAGAATTCAGCTGTCCTTCTCAGTTCCCCCAAATCTTAGTTCCATCCATGGCTTCTGATAACTATGGTGTGACCTCTAACAGGGCTTCCCACTGCCTCCTGCCCTAAACGTTATCATCTCATCCGCTGCCGGAAACACCCACACATAACATCACACTCTCTTAGGAAAGCCTTCACAATTGGACTACTTCTCACTGTGCACCGACACCACAGCTACACTGAATTCCTAAGTTTGGCCTAAACCTGCCAAGTTCCTTTACTCCTCCACGTCTTTATGTCTTTGCACATAATCATGTTGCTCTAAAGCCCCTTTCCTTCTCTACCTGAAAGCTCTTACACATTTTCAGTCTCTGGCTCAAGTAACTGTCCTATAAAAACCTGCCAGAAGCCTCCAATTGCTTCTTATTTTGTGTTCCCACAGCAATCTATTTATTACTTTAATATTGTATTTTCCTTTGTTATTTCCTTTGCATTCTCCCCTTTCATCTTTGCCCCCCCAGTGTCTAACACAGACTGTGTACTCAATAAATGTTTAAGGGGGCGGGGAGGGGGGAGGAAAAGAAGGGGAATGGGAGGGAAGAATGTAGACAGGAAAGGAAAAACCATTTATTCCTTGACAGGATGAGAGAGAACCAGGGCAGAACTTTTAGAGTTCCTCTTATAATAAGGGCATTAAAAGATTATATTTTAAAAGTTAAATGACTACTAATTGCCTTGGAATTATAAACAAAGTCTAAGTCGTACAGAAATAATTAATCATAGCAGTGTGGTGGGTGAAACATGCACGGGCTTTGAGCATAAGACAGTGTTTGCACATTACTGATAGTAACTATAGCAACTAGCAGCTATGTATCCTTGGGCATCCTACTTCCCTTCATCTGTGAAATACGTCCTAAAAGTATTTTCTCAGAAAACAAGGTTAAAACACTGGGCACATGCTGAACAAGCAGCCAATGATACGATGGACCTTGATTTAGAAATAAAGTTGCTAAGCCCGGCTGGCATGGCTCAGTGGTTGAGCATCGTCCTATGAACCAGGAAGTAACAGTTTGATTCCCAGTCAAGGCACATGCCCGGGTTGCAGGCTCTATCCCCAGTGTGGGGTGTCCAGGAGGCAGCTGATCAATGATTCTCTCTCATCATTGATGTTTCTATATCTTTTTCCTTCTCCCTTCCTCTCTGAAATCAATAAAAATATATTTAAAAAATAAAGAAGGTTGCTAACCATCAACCAATATTAAAAATAGAAAATAATAAAGATATTAAATGTAATAGTTTAATTTTAACTATATATACAAAATGTATAACTACTTATGAAAAGACCTTAAACAGAGCTTGTAGAAAAATTACTATTTAGAAAGATTACCCAGTTTTATATTATGACTAGAGGTCCACGCACAAAATTCATGCAAGGGGCTCGGCCCTTGCAGGCCCCACCCCCCTTCTTCCGGAAGGTCGTCTCCAGGCGGTCATTCTGTTGTTTGGTCTAATTAGCATATTAGCTCTTTATTATATAGGCTTTTAAACAACAAAAATATTGAGGATGGAAATTTCTCCATGATCATTAAAAATTAATTTGATTTTGCCCTAGCCAGTTTGGCTCAGTGGATAGAGCACTGGCCCTCGAATGAAGGGTCCTGGCTTGGATTCCAGTCAAGGGCATGTACCTCAGTTGCAGGCTTGATCCCTGCCTGGCCCTGGTCAGGGTGGGCGTGTGGGAGGCAACCAATCGATGTCTCTCTCTCACATCAATGTTTCTCTCTCTTTGTCTCTCCCCCTCCTCCCACTCTCTCTAGAAATCAATGTAAAAATATCCTGGGGTGAGGATTAACAACAAAAAAATTGATTTGATTTCCTTTAAGAGAAATCATTTCAAATCTGGTTCAATCACCATATATTACTAGTATAAGAAAGCTTTAGAAAAGCTTCCATACAATCAATGGCCATATGAAAATTCTCCTGAAAATAAAATTGGGGGGGGGGGAGAGGAAATGTTTACCTTTAAACCACAAAGTATTGCTCTGAAACATGTGACATGCCTCCAACTTCATTTTTGACCAGTGCTTGGCTAGTTGTGGTTTGCTGGCAGCTGAGCATACATTAGCATCTCTGACAAAGGACATCTCCTGACAGCGGCATTCAGCTGTTGTCAATATTGTAACCATGTCTGTTCAATCTGTTTACAATCCCCCTGAGCTGGCCCAGCTCCCCTACTGCCTATGTGAACAGCAAGGTAGAACTGCAATAATAAATGAATTTCATTTGGTCTACAGCTAAAAGCCTTGAGAAGTACCCATATAGGCTTAAAACCAATTCCCATTTAGCTTCGATTTCTCTTTTAAAGAGAAGGAATTTCTGCTACTGAAATTACTTTGAAAGTCACGGTATAATCAAGTTTGTTTTCCTAGTCATTTTTGGATTGCTTTCCCAATATAATTAGAATTTAATTATTCCCAATCTCTTCATATAAGTATAAAAACGTTTCTCTCCTATGACAGTTTCACATTTATTAAGAACAAATGTAGTCAGAGTAGGGTTGCCAAATTCAGCAAATAAAAATACAGGATGCTCATTTAAATTTGAGTTGCAGATTAACAATGAAGAATGTTTTAGTACATTACAGCTTAATATTGCATGGGATATACTTACACTAAAATATTCTTCTTTCTTTATCTGGGATTCAAGTTTAAATGGATATCCTAAACATTATTTGGGAACCTTAAGTTAGGTTATTTTTAAATTGTACCTATAATTCAACAGATGGTCAAATTCATGACCAAGGTTCACTGGAAGTGTTTTCCTATGGGTGTCCCCTCTGAGCCTGAAGAGTTGTTTTTTGGGAGTGACGGTGGGTGGACAGGCAGGCTGGTTATAAAGCTTGTTTTGAGGTTTTCTCACTTTTTCTTGATCACTCTGGGGAATAATGGCATTTTGATTTCTGCTGGAACACCACCATAGCCCAGTTGCCAGCTCCTTTTTCAGGGATCATCTAAGACAGTGGTTCTCAACCTTCCTAATGCCGCGACCCTTTAATACAGTTCCTCATGTTGTGGTGACCCCCAACCATAAAATCCATAAAATTATTTGCGTTGCTACTTCATAATTGTAATTTTGCTACTGTTATGAATCAAAATGTAAATATCTGATATGCAGGATGTATTTTCATTGTTACAAATTGAACATAATTAAAGCATAGTGATTAATCACAAAAACAATATGTAATTATATATGTGTTTTCCGATGGTCTTAGGCAACCCTTATGAAAGGGTCATTCGACCCCCAAAAAGGTCGTGACCCACAGGTTGAGAACCACTGCTCTATGGAATAAACCATGCCTTTCCCCACTCCCTTCCCCTCAAGTCCATCTTCCTTGCCTTTCTCCTAAGCTCCAAGATCCCTTCTTTTTCCTCTGTAACTTGTTCCCTGAACCCATGCAGCTCAGCTGGCTCACTTCTTCCACAGCTCACTTCTTCTACCTCTACGGCTTTCTAAAGAAACTTTTTCTTTAATTTGAAAAATACATTAAAATAAGGATCTTCCTTAATTTTTTCTAACTTAGGATGAAAGCTAAAGGGCACAAAGGAAGAAACCATGAGAGCTGCCTTGCAAATATTTGCCAAAGAGCAACAACATCATGTCATATTTTTGTTGCGCTCCCTTAACAAGCCATTCCCTTCGTGGTCTAACCCTACCTAGCTGCCAGGCTCCTCCTTTAAATTCTCACTCTCCTCACTGCCTTCCAGGCACCATCCCCCACCTGATGTGTAGTCACTCCTACTCCCACTGTTCTAATTTTGTCCATTATTCAATTTAGTGAACACTTATTAAAGCAATAGGCAAGCCCTAGCTGGTTTGGCTCAGTGAATAGAGTGTCAGGCCATGGACTAAAGGATCCCAGGTTGGATTCCGGTCAAGGGCACATGCCCAGGTTGTGAGCTCGATCCCCAGTAGGGGGCATGCAGGAGACAGCTGATCAATGTTTCTCATCACTGATGTTTCTATCTCTCTCTCCCTCTCCCTTCCTCTCTGAAATCAATAAAAATGTATTTTTTAAAAAGCAATAGGCAAGGTGAATGGTTTGTATTATCAAGTTGTTTGTAGTCTGGGAGTTTGATCTGGTTATAAAAAAAATGAAATTTATAAAAAGGGAAATGCACTGGACCACAAAGGTTGAGGAGCATCTATTAGAGACATCAGTAAAGGCCCAATGAGAATGGGCTTGGGAGTCAGAAACATTAACGCCTGAATCAAAACTCTACCATTATTGCTCTGTGACCTTGGAACTTCTCTGAATCTCATTTATAATTATCTTTATTAGATTATTATTGTCAGGTTTAAAATGAAAGATCATAGGGAAAATGTTTTATACACTGTCAGATATGTTTATAAGCACATAGGAAAAGGGAGCAATTATAGAATAAAGGAGTGATATTGTTACAAATATGTTGTTGGAACTGGATTGCCATGTTTGCATACCAGGTTCTCCATTTCCTAGCTATGCAAACTTAGGCAAATCACTTTACCAATCTGTGCCTCATTTCCTTATCTATCGTATGGTAATAAAAATAGTGTCTATCTCATTAGAATTTTGGAGAGGACAACACTGATTAATTCATGTAAAATTCTTCATATACAACATTCAGGTAAACCTCTGCAGCATCTGTAAGCACCTGAGAAATGTTCACTACTTTAATTATCACCATCATCTTTGTCATTATTATGATTTCTGGAGATAGGATGTTAGACAAGTCTTCATGGACTGGAAGTATTAAAACAAAAGTATTAAGAAGAAATTCCCAGCTAAGGGGACAGCAAGAATAACAGCAGGGAACAATGGAGCAAAGAGTTTGTTCAAGGCTCAGAAGATACAGTTTGACCAGAGAATAATAAAGTAGGTAAGCAAGCTAAAGATGGAGGATAAAGACTGGATTACAGACGAAACTGAGGCAAGATCGAGGCATCACTAAATACTTCATTACCCAACCGGAACTCCCTCAAGGTTTCAGAACAGAGGGGTAACAAGACTACTGTTGCACTATATTAACCTGGTGGCATTAGTCTGGGGTAAGTCAGAAGGAAACAGAGGCAGGAGTTCCGTTAGGGGCTCTGCACTGTGTCAGTAGAAGTCAGGAGAGCCTGAATCTGGGCATTACGAATAAGAGTAGAGAAGAGGGGACAGGTTCCTGGGTGGTAGATCCAGAACTTACAGGACTTGGCAAGTGCTTAGAGGAGGAGGCTCTGGAGAGGAAACCAGGGAAGAATACCTGAGCAGCAGATCAGAGGCAGATTGGCTTTGGGTGGCAGGTAACTGGGAATTGAGATCACCGATCATTCCTTAGCAAGGGAAAAGCTGTGTTGGGTCTAGACAAACTAAGGCCTGGAAGCCAGCTTTGATAAGATAAGCAGCCCGATGGGAATGAAATGCCCCCAGGCAGTCCATGGGAAGGAGCATCCACCGTGCACACACTGAACGGCAATGCACCAAAAGCTACACTGAAAAGGAGTGAGCCAAGTAAAGAGAGTGGGATAAAACATATCAATTTAGGCCGATCAACCTCCTGGAGCAGGTACTGAGCCCTTGAGGCTGAGCTTGGAGGTCTTCCGCTCCACCTCAGAGCACCTGGTGAAAACCCTATTCAAGATCTTACCATTGAATAGTGGGACTGTTTGTCCATCATATGCACTGGCAGAGATTAGTAGTGCCTATATTCTCAATAAATATTTGAAGAATGCATAAATGAACAAGTGAATGGCCCTTAGAACCTCAGTCAACACACCACCTTTGCATCGTAAGGCTCTTTCCAGCCTCACACACTAGCCTCTCGGGCACAAGTCTTTATGACTCATCCTGCCTCAAGTAGAGACCAAATTACACTCTTCTTGTCCACTTGACTTACCAGCATTTGAGTAGACTAATGTGATGTATAAGTGGTTTTGAAATGTTTTCCTAAAGCCTTTAGGTTCATGAAATATGCTATGCCACCCACACCAGCCCACTGTCCAGGGACCATCCAGTCATACGAGCTGGGGGGAGGGGAGAATAGCGGTCACACTTAAATTGGTGTAAATAAATCATCATTGTGAGAGTATGGGTTTAAAAAGGATTCGGAGCCCTGGCCAGTGTGCTCAGTGGTTAGAGTGTCAGACCACGCACTGAAGGGTTGCAGGTTCGGATCCCTGGGCTGAGTTGGGAGGCAACCAATTAATGTGTCTCTCACATTGATGTTTACATCTCTCTCTTCCCCCCACCTCCCTCTCTCGCTCCCTCACTCCCTCCTCCCTCAGTAAAAAAAAACACACAAAAAAACACCAAAAAAAAACAATGGAAAAATATCTTCAGGTGAAGATTAACAAACAAACAAATAAATAAATAAGGATTCTGAGTTTTTTCCATTTAAAATACTTCACCCATGCTTTAAACTATCAGTTTCATTTAAAGTAAGTCCTTTCGTTTATGTTTAAATTACTATCCAAATATCTTAAAGGGCAAAATAAGGTTCCAAAGCCTCCCCCATGCTTCCCAGCACTGTGGGGAGAAGTGAGCCCCCGGGCACGTTCCCCTCCTCTGGGTGTGGGGTACTGTCTGCGGCATATTCTGTTTTCTAACCGTGGGCCCGAAGAGGTTTCCTCCGAGAAGCCAAGAAATACGGTAGCACAGGCTGTCCCTGGGAAACTCAGCGGCTCCGTGCAGCTTCTCACTAAGGCTCTGCTCAATGGGCTCGGGAGGGACCCAATCAAGCACTGGTGTGCCCAGCTGGCTCCTCAGAGCCAATCTGCACTCATCTCTCCCCAGTTCTGCGTTCAGTGAAACCATGTTGGTGACCTAAAATCCACCATGCTGGGAGTATTTACCTCACAGAAACCCGCAAACGCTACAAATCAGGGCCTTCTTTTCTGCCCGGACATCCAGCATATCAGCACACAGGATTTATTATGTTCCCTACAAGGAATTAATGCGTAACTAGTCTTGAAAACTACTGCACAGAAATGAATATACTCAATGAATTAAGTCTGGGGGGCATCTGATATATCTGCAATTATATTAGCAGCCGCAATACCTGGTGCCACTAACATGTAATATTTTATACACTCAATGCACTTCAAAAAATCTTTACAGCACTGGCCAGTGTGTTCAGTGGTTAGAGTGTTGGCCCATGTACCGAAGAATCTCAGGTTCGATTTCCAGTCAAGGGCACATGTGGGAGGCAACCTGTTGATGTGTCTCTCTCACATCAATGTATCTCTCTCTCTCTCTCCCTCTTCCTCTCCCTATCCCCATCCCTCCCTCCCTTCCACTCTGTCTCAAAAGCAAAGAGGAAATGTATCTTCAAGTGAGGATTAGCAAAAAAAATTTATTTAATTTTTATACAAGCTGTACTTTTAATTGACTCAGATTTTTAATGTTGAAAGAGAGTTTGCTAATTTTTTCATTAAAAGTTTAAGCACAAATTTTGGGACCACAGAATTTGAGTGCTGAAGGGACTTAAAGAAATAATCTAGAAAAGACTTTCAGATTTAAAAATAAAAAACCACTAAGATCATAGACACTGAGACTCACTTACATGTGCTAACTCATGTAAAGGCAGTGCCAGGACGGTAATGTCCGTCCACTACCTGACCACCTGAACTTCCACACAAGCTTATATGGCAGATCGGTTTTAAAAAGAAGAGAGAAAGAAAGCGCATTCCATTCTGACGTCTCAGGGACCTGTCAGAGTGGTCATAAGGTCCACGACTCTAGAGAAAACTCATAATTTTGAATGAGAAGGTCGGCACATAGCCTGAGTGAAACAATTAAGTAGAGCACATATTTCCATTCCGCATCGTTTGAGTAATGCAAAGACTTGGGTTCAAGTCATCTCTCCTGGAAAAAGCTTCCCTCCGCACAGGCTGTGGAACAATTACCCCGGGTAAGAGCACTGCTGTCACAGTTCCCTAAGCACAGAGTCTTGGGCACTGATGAAAAAATAGTCCGTTACCGGTTGGTCTTTTTAACCACAATAAAGAGAAGATAGAAACACCATACCCAGGCAAGAAGCAACAGATTTCTCTTCACTGTTCCGCAGTATCCTAGCATCCCCACGATGATGAGGAAACAGCAAACGGCAATCATGACTGGATGAACCACGGGAAAGTAAGTCAAGATGACGGCCTCCTCTACCCTGAGAAAGAACAAGCATGTGTCACATTACAAAGAAAATGTGATGACAAGGCACCCAAGACATGGTACAAGACCCAACTGTGATTTGCCTTAATAACCTTTAAATCATCATGCGCAAAGACAACAGCTGCATTGCTATTTTCAAAATCACGGTGCTATCTCAGCAATGTGCTTGCTGGTTTTATTTTTGCTTTGTTTTGTTTTAGTTTTTTTATACAAGTGGTACATTCCGACTTCAACTCATTTAAAAGATACGATGAGCTAGAGATCCTTAACAAGCAGTCCATCTACTGTGAGCTCTGAAGCCTCAGCCTGGGGGATCACACTGTACCCTTCGATCTTTCCCAGCTGAGGAGTCTTCTCCCTCCTCCTCATGGATCTGGGGCTCCATTTAAAAGAAAAAGGAAGGGGGAGAGATGATTTTTGCTAGAAAATTATGGGGGGGAAAAATCATTGACTACAGCCATAATAGGAAGAATAATGGGAATAACAAAAATTACCCTAACAACACTCCATTGTGTTAAGGACTTTACAAAAATATCTTAGTGAATCCTTAGGACATTTCAGAGTGGAATATATTACATTCCCCATTCAGAGATGAAAAATAAATTTTTGCGGCTAGGAGAAGTTGAGTAATTTGCTCGAGGTTAGCGGACCAACCTTTGAAATTTGAGAAGAAATGGCATTGAGTGGGTTTGGTTTTCCTGAGCTCAGGAATACGAAGGCAACAAGGTTGGGGATGATTTTTGTAGAAAAAAAGTGGCTCTGCTGTCCTTTATATGCAAATATGACAGAGCTGACACACTGTCAGGAAGACAGGAATGATCTCTCAGGGCCTTAATGAGAATGCTAGGAAAATGCAGACAACAGTAACAAAGGTTGCCACGGGCAGGGAAAACTTCCCAAATGAACTTAGCAGCAATACCCTCTAAACAGCTGAGGGCAAAGTTACCTAGAAACTAGCGCCTGAGGAAACCTTATCAAAGACATCAATCATTACTTGTAAAGCCTACCTTGTTTCTGCAGTTAAAGTCAGAACATTATTCAGGTAGTCCCTCATCCAAGCAGAAACTGCCAACACGCTGATGGACATTAACTGGAAAGAAAAATTACAAAGGTTACAAAGAATTCATGCAACATTCTCTGCCAGATTAACAGTAAAAAAATTAAAAAAAAATAAGGATATTACCTTACATAACCATTATGCTTTTCCCTAATTTCCTGTTGAGATTTACTTTTACTTTATATATCTGCCATTCCATTTTGTAATCATGACATAGCCACTAAATAGAAAGTCACCAAATAGGACACACATAGCTAAACTATTTAATGACTGATTCCAGGTCCAGAAGGGGAATTGCACAAGATCAAGAGGCCACAGGACAATTAAATTATGAAATGCACAAGATAGGCCTAAAATATGTCAAATGTAAAAGCAAGGAAGCAATAAAATACTATTGATGTTATCAAAAAATAAAAGTCCAAGGAGCTAACTTGGAAGAGCTTCCACTGGCTAAATTTCAAGCAATGTGGGCATCAAAATAATAGCAATAATAACAATAATCAACACAATAGTTTGAAACATCAAATATGCTAAAATTGTGTAAATTCATAATCACACTTAAACAAAACTCACTGGTCACCTTTGTAGAATGTTGGATACTCAAATCATTATTCAGAAAACTGTTAAGAATCCAATATTTATCCAACCTTTTCTATAAAAACTAAAGAACCAAAGACTTAATGAAAGCTTTTACAGACGAATTTCTGGTAATATGTGAAGAAAGCATGACAAAGTATCACTATTTATCAACTCCTTCTGAAATAATGAATTTCTAGGCAAGGATCCTCAATAGAGGCCAAAATGATCAGGATAGTAGTTCTGAATCCAGTCTGTACATCAAAATCACCTAGGACTCTAAAAAAAATTACGGAGCCTGATCTACCCTGGACCAATTAATTGTTGAGAGTCGGGGCTGGGCACCAGAAATGTGTAAACACTCCACAGATGTTCTAACATGTAGTCAGGGCTAAGAACCACTGCATTACGCGAAAGTTTAGAATAGAGAGAGCAGGCAGACCCCACTGATCAATCTTAGTATCACAAAAAGAGACAATCAGATATGTTTCCCAACACAATGCAATGAGAAGTACACCGAGATACCTGTGAAGTATTTTTACCAAAAAGTCAAACCTGAATCTAATCAAGCCCCTAGATGTATAAGTTTATAGGAAATACAGGGAATAGATTTAAATTCGTTAAATGCCACCATGATTTTGCAACCAGCAAAATCGAGAATATGAGAAATTTACAGGACAAATGATCTGATTTATTTAATTTTAAAAATTGGCCAAGGGTGGGGGGGGACCATTAGAAATTAAAAGAGATTTAAGAGGTTACTCAATGCAACATGTTGACCTGGTATGAATTCTTATTCAAACAAATCAATAACAAAGAGACATTTATGAGACAACAGGGGATATTTTAAGATGACTAGATATTTGAAAATATGAAGAAATTCTTGTTTTTTATTTTAGGTACAGTAATGGTATTGAGGTGTGTTTTTTTTATAAAATAGATCCTTATCTTTTAGAGATAGATGCCGAATGGTTAAATAAACAATCCAAAAGCTGAAGTCAACCCTTCAGTTCTGAAGGTCTTTCCTATTTTGATGGAAATATTTCTAAAATGTACCTTATATTTGGCTCTTAAAGCACAGTATAGTGAAATTCTACTTCATTTGATTTTTAATAATTTCTGGCACATTATAAATATATCAATTACCATTATGTGTTATAGATTTAGCCTTAAATGCTAAAAGAAATGATGAAAATACAAGATGGAATGTGTCTGTGCTGATTCAAGCCGTGGCCATGAAACATGGTTTCTGGAAAAAGGCTCTAGGTGAGTATCACATGTAGAGCCCTGTGCCTCTTGGACAGTGACGTATGGACACCTGCTTGGAAAATCCATTAGTGAATTCACTTGTCCTTCACTCAGCTGCAAATATTTACTCAGCGCATACTGCCTGCTTTGTGCTGTCTGTGCTAGATTCAGAGACCCAACAATAAGTAAGACAAGCAAGACGCCAGACTTTAAGGAGCCTCTTGTGGGGCACAAAAATAAACATACAAATCAGGTGATTACAGACTGTAAAAGTACCATGAGACACACAAAAGTGAGGTAGCCTGTTCAAGGTCTTACAGACTAAGTAGCAGGGCTGGGATTCAAATCCAGGCCTTTGGGGTTTTACCCACAGTAATTACCTTCCCAATTAGAGACAAGCGTGAGAAATTCCACAGACAGTGAGGAGACCTGCCTGCTCAAGCTTCCTTTTCAAAAGGGGTGAGGAGAAGGGAGAGGAGGGGGGGCAGTGTACAATGGTCACGCTCAGTCCACATGTCTAAACTATATTCATTGGTGAACAGGAGCTCAGGGGCCTATGGCCCAACACAGGTTAGGAGCCTTGGGACACCAGTTCAGAGGAGAATTCGGCCAGTTAGTACCCTCCTCATTTCTGTTGGGAATGAAGAACAGATTGCAAACCTAACAAAGGCTACTCAGTGAATCAGCCACAGTGTATTAACCATGCTCCTAGCTTCTGTCAACTTGATGCTTTGACATCTGTTCTGCATGCTTATGCTGGACATGCCTTAGTCTGAGAAACTGATAATATGCCTGAGTTAGCGTGTCTCGGCCACCTGCTGTCCACCACCTTGGGGAAGAGTCCTCCTGGGACAAGCTTTTCATTTTGAAATACAAACTAAACCATCCAAAGCCCCTTCCCTTATGAGCTCCCTCGGTCTGGGCTACTCTACACCTGCCCTAACCACTGCAAGATCCAGTGCCAGACGACTAGAGGCAGTCCCTACTTCCAAAACGCTGAAATTATTCCAAGTGGCCAATCCAAAACCTGCTTACCCTGCCTTGCCTGGTCCTTCTCAAAGAAGCCACAATAGAAGCACTGGCCTGATCCCGCCACCTCTCTGCCTTGTGGTGGATCCCTGTGCTTCCCCATCTCAGCCCACTATGATGAGATATGTACTCTCTTGGGATCTGTGAGTATAATGAACTACCTTTTCAATGCCAGTCATCTCCTGACATGTTGGCCTTACCATCGCTAAATAATAATACAACCTCTTGAAACACACAGGGCTAACCGAGGACTGTGGACTACCTAATTCCCTCTGAGGCTATGCGTTCTCTCTCCACTTGGCTATATGTGTGGGCCTTTAAACACCTTGTAAGTTTCATGGCAACAAAAAATTCTATAATGTGCTATTTCATTTAATTTCCTCATATTCTCTTATAGTTATCAGTAATTCTCCTCTCTTTATTATTCTGGCCTTGGTTTCCCTACCCTCTAATATTTTACAGGCTAGTTCAGGCCAAATTTTCAGTATTACAGCTCTAAGGTGTCAAAAAATTATCAGCGTCTTCATTCTGTATAATATATGGTCAGTGGTTGTTAATATACAGTTCTTCTATTTATAACAAAAAAGTGTATTTATTATAAATGGAATATTCCAAAATATTTGGACAGAATGGTTAAGACCATGGATTTTGAAGTCATTCTTCCATCTAGAAAAGTATGTGTTGATCAGCTGTTCTTTGCCAGGTCCTGTGTGATGTGGTGGAGATATGCTGACGGGCAAAATAACAGATGCCAACACTATTCTACGGTGAAATTTGCTAAGTGAAGAGGACACACATATATCAATGAACTTATCAGAGATATAAATGCATAACTGCAAACTGTGATAAGTACTGGGGAGGCATGATACAAGTTGCTTTAAGAACTCCTTTTGGGGTTTCTGGCCTATTCCAAGGGGTCAAAGGGAACTTGTCTAAGAGACCTGAGGTCTGAGGATAATTATCAAGTTCATTGGGGAGAGGAAGGCTAAAAAGAACATCCCAGTAAAAAAAAACAAAAAACAGAAAGGTCCCAGGGTAGAAGGCATCATGATATGTTCAAGGAAGGGAAATTGGCACCTGGTTAAGAACAGAAAGCCAGGCAGAGATCAGGATCAGATCACAGAAGTCATTTCAAGGCGTATGAACTTGACCATAAGGACAATGAGAAGCCATTATCTAAAACAAACAAACAAACAAACAAAAATCACCTTGGTTTGAATTCCAGCTCTTCTCCTTTTCACTATAGAGCTTTGGGTTGTCATTTAATCTATCTCAAGTCACTTTTGACCTCAGGGCTTTCTCTGAGTCTTTCTCCGTCAGCTTAAGAGACAAGTCAATTGCAAAATCAGTCCAGAAATGAAATCATCATATATTTGAAAGTCTACCAAGTGGGTAAGGGCAGAAGCAGGGTGGCATAGCTACCTATAGCACTCCCGGGGCCATTCTCACTTTTGACATCTCTAAAACGGAACTAATTTCCATTCCTCTGAAAACCTACATGCACCTCCCACCATTTTTCCTACCTCAGTAAATGGTATAATCGATGCTTCAATCGCATAAACTGACAGCTGGGCAGGCAGCCTGAGGAAGAGGTTTCTCCTTCTTCCTCAGTCCTACAACTAATTACCTGCAAGTCCTACCGATGGTTCCCGGGATGCCTCTGGTGAATCCCTCCCTCTTTCCTGCCACTTCTGCCTAGTTCAGGCCCTCAATCCCTTGCCAGGCAATTACAATCACCTTCCAAGAGAACTCTACAGCTCACAGATTGCACCTCAAATTCACCCTTCCATTAGCTTTATAAAACAGAGATCAAGTTCTTCTGCTTTAAAGCCCTAATACTGCCCCTTGTAGCTCCTCCCCAACTCTCATTTCTACTTCCCCCAATGCTCTCGTAGAGAATAAAGTTTAAGCTTCAGTCACCCTTTGACTTATCTCTTGAACCTGTTTCCTGCCAGCTCCTACCCACACACATTCTGCACACAGATGACCAAAAAAAAAAAAACTGCTCACACATGTGTAAGATGCACCATGCACATCTCCAAAGCCTCCATGTCTTTGCCCAGTTTTCTCTGCCTGCAATGCTATCCTGCCCCAGCCTTTCCAGCCTGAAAGACCAGCTCAGATATCAGCTAGAGTGTGAAGACGTTCTCCCCGGTCAGGGTGCTAGTTCAGACTTCCCAGAGCAGCTATCTAGCTTCCTATCTTTACCCACCTGACTCCCCTAGAGGACACAGACCACTACTTACAGCTCCATCACATAGCAAGAGGGCCCGGCCCCATAGTGCGGCCTAATACATATTAGATGAGTGAATGAGAAAAAAGTAAAGGGAGATGATTTCAACCGCTAAACAAGCTCTCAGGGAATTTTAGCGAAATTAGGAGACACTTTAAGCAAAATGAAGCTTCCTATCACTGGAAGTTTTCCAGTAGAGAGATGCTTGCTGAATTCTAAGATCGAAGATTTACATATCAGGTCAGAAGCTGGCTTAGTGTTCTCAAGTGTCCTTTAAACTACAAACCTTGTGTCCTACTTGGCCCCACTGTATTTCTCACAGCAGTTGCCCAAGCACCGTAGCTGTGCACAGAACATTAATCAGCATAAATGACATCAACCCAAAGCCTTATTTTATAGTAAACAAGCAACTCTGAGAATAAATTGCTTTTTATGGTGACATTATTTCCATCCACATTAAATGTCTAAGAGCAGTTTCATCCTCAAAGAGTGATTTTATTCACTAGGGTTGAGAAAATAATAACAGTAACAACAAAGATAGTGCAAGCCATAGCAAGCTAAGTTATAATGAGACGCATTCACCTTGACAAGTAATCCTGATGTGTTAAATCCAGAAAAACAAATTATGCAGCTAATTCCGGACTCCTTACTAATCATAGTATTTTCTACTAGTTTTCCAAATTAAACTAAAATAATTCTTAAACTGTTTCATGATTAAATTACTAGAAACACTGTAGTTACCCTATGTAACTAGACTTATAGCTCCTTGCATTTTCTCCCATATTGCAAAATATTATTTGTAGTTCAAAGGAATATTTAGCAAATAATACAAATATTACTCTAAAAAGCTATATTTAATATACTCCTTGGCAGGACATTTGCCACATTCTGTCTTGCAAAACATTTAGAAAATGCTAGCTCTCAATAAATATTTGTAAGTATGAAATTTCCCATGTAGGAGATATATTCTGGTTCTGTTTGAATCTAATTATGTAAAAACAAGTACTGAATCAAGTTGTTTTCTAAATCAGAATTTTATGTGTATTCATATTCCCTAGATTTATTATGAAATGTATATCTATAGTTTCCACCAAATAGTAAGATCACAGTCAAAAAACAGATTTTTAAATCCTCCCACTGTCTGCCATAAAAAAATATATATAGTCTCGTATAAGGTGACAGTGACACCAATCATTTCTGGTCCAGGCTGACGGATGTCTGAAACCACCTCCTTGAACTTTTCCTTTTCTGTCAGATCATTAGAAAGGAGCAGAATGCAAAAGCGATGGGGACTAGTTACAGCTCTGTCTGCAGAGAGCTTGGAGAAGCGACACAAACGCTCTGAACTGCTGCTTGCTCGTCTTAAAAAGGAGAAGATGGCCTAGCCCAGGGGTGGGCAAACTTTTTGACTCGAGGGCCACAATGGGTTCTTAAACTGGACCGGAGGGCCGGAACAAAAGCATGGATGGAGTGTTTGTGTGAACTAATATAAATTCAAAGTAAACATCATTACATAAAAGGGTACGGTCTTTTTTTTTTTTTTTTTTTTTTTTTTTTTAGTTTTATTCATTTCGGCCTGCGGGCTGTAGTTTGCCCACGGCCGCTCTAGTCACTAGAGGCTTTTAAACTCCCTTTTTTCTTAAAAAAAAAAAAAAAAAAAGACCTCAAATAGTTATTTATTGAAATGTAAAGGTGCTGGGGTCCAACCCCAGCAGGTCCAGGGGTCCCCAAAGGCGTGGACAGAGTCGGCGAAGAAGGAATGACACGGAGACAGCGTTCAGTTGATCAGCAGCCTAGCCAGGATCTCCAGCCAAGTTCTGGTCTCGATCTCCAGAGAGGTTCTGCTTAGGATCTCCAGCCAGGTTCTGTCCGAGATCTCCAGCCAGGTTCAGTCACCATGTTCTAGTCAGGTTCTCTTGCCATGTTCTATAGTCAGGTTCAGTCCAGGATCTTTTGCCATGTTCTCTCCAGCGAAGTTCTTCTGTCTCCAGGCTCCGTGTAGGTTCTGTCTTCTGAATTCTGTTCTAAGCTCTGTCTCTTTCTGTCTTGTTACATCTGTATTTATACCAGTTGATTCAATCCCATCAATCTCTATTCCAAAGGTTAGGGCGTTTCTTATCTCCATTCCAGGGAGTAAAGATTATGTAGCTTAAGCATGATTGTTCGTAGTTAAAGTGATTAATTACCTGTCTGGCACTTAGTTAAGGGGTTTTATTCCCTCCCTAACTTCAGGGGAAAATCCCTACCTGGGGAAACAACCTTTCTCAGAGGTGACCTTGGTTAAAACACATAGTGCCAAGAAGGTGAGCAAACATATTAAGAAAAGTATGCCATATATGCCAGGTCCCTTGAAACAGCAAGCATGGACCGGCTCCCGGCATAAAGGTAAGTCAGGTCTTGATGATTTGGGGGCTGGCAGCCCAATGCCAGTACTTCCCGGTAATGTGTCTGTTTCTTGCCTGCCTCCCTCTGCCTTTTGGTCAGTCGGTACCTAATCAGTTTCCCTTCCACCAAGGGATGAGCAGCAGAAAGAGAGCAAAGAGGTAACACCATCTGAGAATGCTGTGGGGGAAAAGGCCCTGTAAATTATATCCGAAATGAATTCCGGAGATTACTTGTGGGTATGATTTGAGCGTCGACATCTATTAATTGGAGCTGAACAAATCAATAGCACCCTGGAGCTGCTTTGACTAATAATTTTTATAGATCATCATGCTGCCCTGTAGATGGGGAGACCGTCCGGCCTACTCTGGCCAGGCTGGAAGCCTCTGTTGTCCTGTCGTAATTATGAGTAGGAACATCCCCTTCCCTTCCCTGGTTCCCAGGACAAGTTACATGATCACCCTATAGAGACTGCAGGTCACAGAAGGGTCAGATGCCTCATTCTGCACCGCAGTTCCTGTGCAGACCAATTTGAGTAAACTCCACCTTCACTTCCTCAATGGCCCAGCTTGTGATTATTGTCAGAGGGAACAAATGAGTGAGGGGCTACCACCCCAGTCTGTGCTCCAAAGAATCCTCCCTGTCCTTCTCCTCAAAAGACATTCCTTAAGAAGCATTCGGTTTGCCCATCATTGCCCTGCTGAGCACACTATAATATATATATATCCTATATAATAAGAGCATAATATGCAAATCAACCCAACTGGTGGAACAACTGTCTGGCAAGCAGGTGGCGGCACCAGACCAGCCAAGGCACATGCCAGCAGGCAGAGGGAGGGGGCAACGGGGAAGGGGCGATGGGGGGGCACCATCCCCAGATCACCCGCCTGTCACCTCCCACAGAGGGAGGCCACCAGTGGTGGTGGTGGTGATGGTGGTGGTGGTGGTGGTGGTGGTGGTGGTGGTGGTGGCAGTGGCTGCAGCAGCAGGGGACGGGGCCAGCTGTTCGCTGGCCAGCTCTGTCCCCTGATCTGCCCTTCCAGTTGCCTCCCACAGAGGGAGGCCAGATTGCGGCTTAGTCGGACATCCCCTGAGGGCTCCCAGACTGCTAGTGGCCACAGGCCGGGCTGAAGGACCACCCCACCCGAGTGCATGAATTTTTGTGCACCGGGCCTCTAGTATATATATAATCAGCTTTGCCCCTGAGACTAAAGTTTATTTAAAGTCTATTTTTATAAAGCACTAATATTTGTTTGAGGGCTCTCCACTACTCTTTAGGAAGAGTTAAAGGAAACTGGAAGCCTGCATAGAGTAAAGTTGGGGGCATTCATTTAGCAAGCAATACTTGAATGTGACTACATATAAGTGCTGTGGGGATGCAAACGTCCACTCACCAAGAACCCCTTTAGGGTATGCATGGGTCAAACACCCAAGGCTCACTACAGATGGGGGAGGGGTTATGAGGGGCATAAGAAGGGGGGACAGAACATCATTTTGTTTGTTTCACCTACCTTTCATATATTCCAGAAGTGTGAACTAGCTAGGCCAGCATAGCTCAGTGGTTAAGTGTCGACCTATGAATCAGGAGGTCACGGTTAGATTCCCAGTCAGAGCACATGCCCAATTTGCAGGCTCGATCCCCAGTGTGGGGCATGCAGGAGGTAGCCAATCAATGATTCTCTCTCATCATTGGTGTTTCTATCTCTCTCTCCTCCCTTCTTCTCTAAAATCAATAAAATATATATATTTTTTAAAAAGAATATCTATAAGACAAAAAAGCATGAACTAGATGCCCTGTCTACTTTCTAGTCTCTCTTTTATATGTTTCTTTTCATCAAGGAAGTTTAAGAGCCATTGCTATTAAACAATGGCTCTTACCTACTAACAAGAAATAGGAGCTTAAAACTACTGGTTTGACCAATCAGAAAGGATATATGCACCCCTATGTTCATAGCAGCACAATTCACCATAGCTAAGATCTGGAAACAGCCTAAGTGCCCATCAGTAGATGAATGGATTAGAAAACTGTGGTACATCTACACGATGAAATACTATGCTGCTCTATAAAGGAAGGAACTCTTACCATTTGCAACGGCATGGATGGAACTGGAGAGCATTATGCTAAGTGAAATAAGCCAGTCAATGAAGGAAAAATACCACATGATCTCACTCATTCATGGATAATAGAGACCATTATAAACTTTTGAACAATAATAGATACAGAGGCAGAGTTGCCTCAAACAGATTGTCAAACTGCAGCGGGAAGGCCGGGGAGGGTTGGGGGGCAGGAGGTAGGGGGGTAAGAGATCAACCAAAGGACTTGTATGCATGCATATAAGCATAACCAATGGACATAAGACACTGGGGGATAGGGGAGGCTAGGGTACTGTCTAGGGCGGGGGGGAAAAATGGACACATATGTAATACCCTTTGTAATACTTTAAGCAATAAAAAAAAATTTTTTTTAAATAAATAAATAAATAAATATACATATTGCTGTGTAAAAAAAAAAACTACTGGTTTGGCTCAGTGGATAGAGTGTTGGCCTGTGGACTAAAGGGTCCCAGGTTTGATTCTGGTCAGGGGCACATGCCCAGGCTGCGGGCTTAATCTCCAGTAGGAGGCATGCAGGAGGCAGCTGATCAATAATTCTTGATCATTATTGATGCTTCCATCTCTCTCCCTTCCTCTCTGAAATCAATTAAAAATTTTTTAAAAACTACAAATATGATTATACTTTTAGAAAATAATAAACATATTTGAGGAATATTCCATGTTCACCAATTTCAGGAACTTTCAAAGAGAACCATATTTGTCCATATTTGTAATAGCAGAAAATATTCATTGGCACTCAGATCATAAATCCACAGAAGTTGTCTTTAAAATGGAGAAAAGTTTTCATTTACTTCAATCATATGCCACCTAAATAGTAAAAATAGGATAAATGTAAAGTAAAGAAAATCCAGTTCCTTGCTTCATCTTGGCCAGATTGTGAATCATGGTCTCAAAAGAGATTTTAGGGGTGGTTTCCTCCCGTGCACCGTGTCCCATTACAAACCCACTACACACTCCTGACAAACCTACAAGGCCCAGTATGTGTCTGGCAAACCCTGTGCAGCTGTAGGGGGACCATGCTTCTGTGTAAAGAGGGAAAGCCGCTCCACAGAGGGCAAAGCAAGGTGCCTGGACACATAGCAATGTGAACGCAGTGCATTTTCAGTCCGAAATGTGCTGGGGATTATTTCCTCTTAGATTTGTCTATGCCTCACGCCTCCAAAAATTAAGTACTTAAGATGTACCTTTTTTTTTACTAAAAAAAAAAAAAAATCACTCAGTGTGATTTTCAACTATGAGAACAGCAAAACAAAATTGTATATAGGTTCCCAGTGTTTTCCCAATTAAGATTCCTTTTTTCTCTCTCTCTAAAATCCTTGTGGGGTAGAGAAGTGGGGAGGGTACCAGTATAGAAGATACAGGCTGGAAAAAGTCCATTTAAAATGCCAATTGAGAGCAAAAGACTATAGCTCTTGATCAAGAGGGAAGAACCATTGTCCAATCCATACTCAGGATGTGAAGTCTGGGTTAAGAAGTGGGATTCATAAGCCGCACTGGTTTGTTCTACTTCCAGTTCCAATGAGAACCAAAGGCAAGGACAAAGCCTCACTCCTCAAAATGTGGCCCTCACACCAGCAGCCTCAGCATCACAAAGGAGCTTTTTAGAAATGCAGAATCTCAGACCTAACTCCACACACACTGAATCAGAATCTGCTTTTAACACACGAGGCCCAGGTGATTGTCCGCACGTAGAGGACTTGGAGTGAGCAGTGGACAGCTAATCCCTTCCGACTAAGGCTGTTTACTTCTTTGCTGCAAATAAATTCCCCACTGTGTCCAGAAGTACAACTCCCCTGGCACTTGGAGAGAAAAAAAATTGGAACTTTGCATCCCTGTTCTGTTATCTACTAGCAAGTTACAGAACTCCTCTGAGTAACTTCCCCTAGCAAAAAAACAAAAACAAAAAACTATCTTCCCTAGCTGTGATGAGAATGAGAGGAGAGAGTGGTGTAAGGATGGCCAGGTATGTGCCCAGCCCAAGGCAGAAAACTGCTTGCTTCTGTTTCAGTAGCGATAGGAAATCAAGGATCAGCAGACACAAATTTAACATTGAGAGAATAAGGGCAATTAACCCAAAGCTGGCCGATACATTTCATACAATTCCAACAAAACTCCCATAGTTATTTTTAATTGTATACAGCAATCTTAAAATGAGTATGTAAAAAGAAATCTTTAACCAACACAAAAAAGGCAAGTGCTTTAAAAGAACAGAACATGAAAGAATGCATAAAATTCTACAGAAAAATTCTATTAAAAACACAGAAAATTTTGTTTTTAATGCAGCAACAGATAACATAAATGAAATGAAAAATAGCGCAAACTGAAATTTAAATATAAAATATTTAATATTAATTATGAAATGAAGTAATATATATATATAAATATGTATGTATATGTAAATTGATGCTCTGCTCACTGATGGTGGAGGAAGTAAAAAGTAAAGTAACAGTGAGATAAAACTTTAAACCAGTGATTTTCAACCTATGTGCTTCAAGAATTTTTAAAGCATGCAATACCTTACTATTTATTCAAGGACACTGACGTCTTTTCCCTTAGATTGTCAAATTTAAAAATGACAACAGCCAACACAATAGGCATCCGGTGTGAATGAATCAAAACTATACCTATGTTTTGTCAGATAGGCAAAAAATATATCATAGTTTTTGGTGTGTTGCAGGATTTTAATAATTAGTTTATGTGTGCCATGAGATGAAAAAGGTTGATCATCACTGCTTTAAACTTTTCAGAATGGCAAAAATTAAAAAGTACCATAATCAGCCCTGACCGGTTTGGCTCAGTGGATAGAGCATCGGCCTGTGGACTCAAGGGTCCCAGGTTCGATTCCGGTTAAGGGCATGTACCTTGGTTGCAGGCACATCCACAGGGTGGGTGTGCAAGAGGCAGCTGATCGATGTTTCTCTCTCATCGATGTTTCTAACTCTCTATCCCTCTCCCTTCCTCTCTGTAAAAAAATAAAATATATATATATATATATATATATATATATATATATATATCCTATACTAATAAAAGAGAAAAATGGTAATTGGCGTACAACCGATACCTTTTTCATTGGCTAATCAGTGAGATATGCAAATTAACTGTCAGCCAAGATGGCAGCTGGCAGCCAGGCAGCTGAGAATAGGAGGCTTGGTTGCCCCAGCGATGGAGAAAGTCAAGGATCCCCGCAGCTGCGGGGCTCTGAGCTCCTGAAGCAACAACTCCAAAAGATACAATGTTTCAATTATAGAAGCTAAAAGATGGCGGTTAATTTGCATACTCAGGCTCCAAGCAGAGCGAAGCCAAACAGCCCTGAAGCAGCAGGGCAGAGAGGCCTCAGGGCCTGGGATCAGCGGAGTCGAGAGGCCTCCCGGCCCCGGTGATCAGCGGAGTCGAGAGGCCTCCCGGCCCCGGTGATCAGCGGAGTCGAGAGGCCTCCCGGCCCGGTGATCAGCCGAGAGGCCTCCCGGCCCCGGTGATCAGCGGAGTCGAGAGGCCTCCCGGCCCGGTGATCAGCCGAGAGGCCTCCCGGCCCCGGTGATCAGCGGAGTCGAGAGGCCTCCCGGCCTGGTGATCAGCCGAGAGGCCTCCCGGCCCCGGTGATCAGCGGAGCCGAGAGGCCTCCCGGCCCCGGTGATCAGCGGAGCCGAGAGGCCTCCCGGCCCCGGTGATCAGCGGAGCCGAGAGGCCTCCCGGCCCCGGTGATCAGCGGAGCCGAGAGGCCTCCCGGCCCCGGTGATCAGCGGAGCCGAGAGGCCTCCCGGCCCCGGTGATCAGCGGAGCCGAGAGGCCTCCCGGCCCCGGTGATCAGCGGAGCCGAGAGGCCTCCCGGCCCCGGTGATCAGCGGAGCCGAGAGGCCTCCCGGCCCCGGTGATCAGCGGAGCCGAGAGGCCTCCCACCCCGGTGATCAGCGGAGCGGAGAGGCCTCCGGGCCAGGGATCAGGGGAGCCGAGAGGCGTCCTGGCCCTGGGATCAGCGGAGCAGCGAGGCTTCCCAGCACCGGGATCAGTGTGACAGGGTGCGGAGCCCCAACCCTCTGATTGGCCCTGCTCTGTGCATGACAGGAGTGGCGCTGCAACCTCCCTATGGACCCTGCCTTGAGTGTGACAGGGGGTGGTGCCCCAACCCCCCAATCGGCCCTACCCTGAGCATGACTGAGGGTGGCATGGCAACCTCCCAATCCGCCCTGCTCTGTGCATGACAGGAGGCGGGGCCCCAACTCCCCAATGGGCCCTGCTCTGAGCCCGACCAGGGGTTACACCTAGGATTAGGCCTGCCCTCTGCCACCCGGGAGCAGGCCTAAACCAGCAGGTCCTTATCTCCTGATGGGTCCCAGACTGTGAGAGGGCACAGGCCAGGCTGAGGGACCTCCTCTCCCAACCCCGAGTGCACAAATTTTTGTGCACCGGGCCTCTAGTATATATATATATATATATAATATATATATATATATATATATATATATATATATATATATATATATATATACCATAACCAACAAGATGGCAACAAATATCTTCATCCACATAATGGGGTGTAGTAGTGCTCTTATTCCTAGGCGCTGGGTTCCCAGGACAGGACTGCTACATCTAAGGCGTGTCATAGTGCTAACACTAGCAGCAGTGTTAATCACAATTACAATTACCACCATTACTACTATAAGATTCCTTTGACTCAGCAACCCACCTCCTGGTAATCTACTTACAGGAGATCAGTATTGTAATAGTGCCAGTAGTAACAACTGTAAGTACTACTACTGCTACAGAGATAGAGATAGTACTTAAGTATCACTGTTCAAGCACTTTACATATAGTAACTCTAATCCTCACAATAACTCTAAAAAACAGAAACTATCATTCCTATTTCAGACTAGGAAATTGAGGCATAAATGTGCCTAGCAAACATAAGAACTTATACTGATACTAGAGGCCCAATGCATGAAATTTGTGCACTTGGGCGGGGGGGCGGGGGGAGGCCTCTCAGCCCGGCCTGTGCCCTCTCACAGTCTGGGAGCCCTTGGGGGATGTCCGACTGAGATCTTAGGCCAGCTCTCTAAGCCGCCGCTGCGCTTGCCAACTGAGAGCCTGGCTTCTGGTTGAGCAGCGTTCTCCCCTATGGGAGCACACTGACCACCAGGGGACAGCTTCTGCATTGAGCGTCTGCCTCCTGGTGGTCAGTGCGCATCATAGCTACCGGTCATTCAGCTGTTCGGTTGATTTGCATATTAGCCTTTTATTATATAGGATTAGCTCTTTTGCTGCTGTTGTTACATATCCTCTGACAGCAATTCTAACCCAAGAGAAAAAAAAAATTAATAAAATATCAAGAATGTACATCTGAATGTTCATGAATGGGAATACATGGACATGTATGAGTAAATATATCTTTGTATGAAATAAAGAAAAACAGAAGGACCCACACTAGACAGTTCGCATGGATTATTTTGGTGGAGGAAAGTGATTTTTGAGAGACAAGGAGGGCTGGAGAAAGGAGGAAGCAATCTCAATAATAAAAACACACACAAAGTGAGAAAGCTGAAGTATAGAATAAAAACAAAGACAACATTTCACATTCTTTAGAGCAGGGGTCCTCAAACTACGGCCTGCGAGCCACATGCAAATACAAATATTGTATTTGTTCCCATTTTGTTTTTTTTTTACTTCAAAATAAGATATGTGCAGTGTGCATAGGAATTTGTTCATAGTTTTTTTTTAAACTATAGTCCGGCCCTCCAACGGTCTGAGGGACAGTGAACTGGCCCCCTGTTTAAAAAGTTTGAGAACCCCTGCTTTGGGGACACTAGGAGCGCTACAGGAGTTTAAGGAACAGGTATTTTCAAGAAAACTTCATTACTCAAAAGAGCCATATTTTTGTTAAATGATTTGGGCTTTTCCCCCAGGTAATACAAATTATGGAGAAAATTTCCAAAGCATTTATTCTTTGTTCAACAACAACACCAAAAACCCCTACTAATTCCAAGGTTAAAAACCCATACTCATCCATGTAAAGGTAAGCAGTTAACTCAAAGGCTGACAAGGGCCAAATAAACAAGGTTTAAGTTTATGTGGGCCACAAAAAAAACTTGTTCTCCGAAAGCGAAATATTTCTTGTTGCGCACCACAAACAAGTCAGTACAAGACTAATGCCGTGGCAATCGGCTGCTAAAATATTCGCTGCTAGTATTAGTGGAGAGAAATGGTGCGCCTGCGCGTAGGTGTGTAAGGGAACTGAATGCAACACCATTATAGTAACCAGTCATTAGCGAACGTTGCAGTTCGTTATTAATAATTATGTTTGACATGCTTGGTGTAGAGGAAAGAAAGCTGAGTCTTGCTCCTGGCACTGTCATCTTTGGGCTATTTTACCTTTGGCTAGTTAATAACCTCCACTTAAGTTTTCTCATCCACAAAGTGAGGAAGTTCAACCTGGTCACCCTTAAATACCTTTTTAGATATAACAGTGTGATGATTCTATTATTAACAAGTACAAAGGAGAAAAGTGAAAAGCTAGCAAATGGGAGTGATAATTATTAACATTTTAAAGACAATGGTAACTTAATGAGCCACTTAAAATTATACATTTTTAGACTGAAAAACCGCAATAAGATTAAGTAGGAATTGTACAGTTTCAAGTGGTGAGTTTAACTACTCAATGCTTTAATTTTCATGTTGAGGGGGGAAAGTTATCAGTTTAGCTATCTTTCAGATTACTCACTGAAGTAAGGCTTGATTTGTCACCTTAAAATAGAGCCATCCATAAGGAATAGTTCAACAAAAATGTCATGCTCTAGAGACCACATGTAATAGCTCTATGAAGAAAGGCTGGTCAGTGACAGCCAGTCAGCCAAATAAATAAGTTACACATGACAGTTTCCAACAGAACCTTTTGAATATGTTATTCATAGAATACAAAATTGCCCCAAAATGTACCTGCTTAAGCATGATCGTTTCCTAAAACAGCAAAGTTTTAATTTTTATATTCTCCTCAAAAGTTTTATAAATAATAATGTGAATATGAGTAACACTAAATGAAAATTTGTGTCTGAGTGCAAAGCATAAAAAGTCACTAGCTCATGGGGCATAAAGATTTCCATGAGCTGGTTACAGTTAGTGTATTTTATTTTATTAAATGGGTATGGGATTTTCCAAAAGGATACACAAAATTCCTTTAAACTTCCCCAATTTAGGAACCCTTACATGAAAAACCACCTTTTCAGACTGATTGGAATCTTCTGGAAAAATCCGCCAAGCCTTTAGAATGTAAGTAAGACTGGCTAGCCACAACCAGGCTTTTAGGCTAGGATGACATAGGGAAACAATTCGTGGCTTGCACAGTTATCTGAAATTCCTGAAAACAAGCAGCTCCCTAAGTAGCAGGTCATCATTTTCTTATCTACAAGCACAGGCACGTGCATTTATTTATATCCCCAGATTAACTTCACGTCTAATTTTACTGCCACTGAGTATCCAGGGTGGATTTCTTTTTTGAAATGGAACTTGAGCTAGATCAAAGACATTTTAAGGTCAAAATGTACTTCTCTGCAAAACAGAGGGTGTGATCCCGTGAAATGAATTCATGCGTCGCCATGCCCTTGGGCGCATTCTGTGGCGGCTGTGGGCAGGAAACCCCGTCCAGCCATCTCCACCTGGCGGTGCCCTGGCACTGACTTACCCAAAAGAGCAGGTTGAGGGCGTAGAGCAGACAGCGCAGGCACCTGACGGAGTCTTCTCTGGCCATGGTGACCCCCGGGAGGGAGCAGCCCCATTCTCTCACCACATCCTATCCCCAAGGGCAAGACAGCAGCGACCTGCAGCGGGCAGGGGAGAACAGGACTGACCCCCGCGCTCCGCACCCCCAGCGCATCCCTTCTCTGCCAGCCCTCGGCTGGGTCCGGAGTCAGGTTCATTCCAGACACCGCTTCCTCAACAAGCACTTGTGAAAGTTCTGATAGTAACCTACCCCCTCCGCCAAGTCCCAACCGCCTGCAGATACCACCTGCTGAGCAGAGAAAAGGGGTGACTCCCGGACGAATGAAGGCGCAGAGTCAACCCCGGTTCCCAGGGGACCCGCGGCGCTGTCTGCGGGATTCTGATGAGACGCTCGGGAAAACCTCCCTCCCTCCGCGCCCCTCCCGGGGGACAGGTCCGCTCAAACCCAAACTGCCCGCAGGAGTCATCCCAGGCGCCGCCGGCGGGTCGGAGGGTGGGAAGGTACCTCTCGTTAGGACAATTCCTGGGGCCCCAAACTCCGCACCTCCCGCCCCATCCCGCAGCTCCAGTGGGAACGCGCGGCCCCGAAGGGGGCGCAGCGCCGAGTGGGGATTCCGCCCGGCGACTGGAGTTTCTGGCGGGGAACGTGAGAAACGCTGTCTCGGCCGGAGTGATGGACCAGCCGGGGGCGGGGGCGGGGCAGGGCGCAGGGGAATCGGGGCCCGCGCAGCTGTGCAGGCACCGGGTTCGTCACTCCCGTCCCCTCCCCCGGCCCCGGCCGCGGCCGCGACCCCGCGCTCCCAGCCGCCGAGGGAGCACAAAGCCGCGCGGCCCCCCGCCCGCCACCGCGTGCGCGCGCCCCCGGCCGGGCGCGGGGGGCAGCGCGGCCCGGGGACCCGCCAGCGCAGCCCCCTAAGTACTTTCGCACCCGGCGCCCGGGCAGCTGCCGGCGCGCTGGCGGGACCGCGGGCAGGAAGGACGGCAGACGGGCGGCCACTCACCGGCCGCGCCCGGCCGCGCTCCGCGCTCCCGCCGCTCGTCTGTCGGGGACGCACCGAGGGGGCTCATCGGGGCAGGGGCGCTCCCCCCGCGGAGCCGAAGGGCTGCATCGGCTGGAGCTGGAGACGCTTCCCTCTCTTCCTCTCCGCCCGCCGCCGCCGTCGCCGCCTCCTGGGAAAAAGAAAAAAAAAAAAAAAAGAGTCCTGGGCAGCAGTTGCTGGAAAGTCTCTGCTAAGCCACCTCCCAGCGCCGCTGTCCCTCCCAAGTCCTCGCCAAGTCCGGACGAGGCAGCGGCGGCAGCCAGGGCTGGCTGCACAAACCCTCGGCGCATGCTCCGGCCGCCGGCCCGGGTCGGATCCTAGTGGGTGTTGCTTGTCCCGTCACCCCGAGTGAGCCCCTTAAGGGACGCCTCACCTCTGCGAGACACCGTCCAGGAGCCAAAGCCAGGGATTTGGGGGACGTCCACGCAGTGAGCCCCTTGAAAATGGTGGTGCCGGAGGAGGGGAGGGGAGGCTATAGCCATAGGGAAGCAGGCTCTTATTATATGAAAATATTTGTGTTTGAGAAGGGGGGTGAAAGAGTGGACCAACCCAATTCCTGCAAGGAGAAACCAGTTTTCACAACCTTTTGGGAACAGCCTCCTGTGATTTGTCACTAACGTGGTGCCCTGTGATCCTTTTGATTGCTTTGTTGCCTCCCAGGTTAAACCACACACACACACACACACACACACACACACACACACACACACACACACACACAACCAGTTCTTTCCTACTTCCATAATGCACATGCACTAGGAAACAGGAGTAAACGTGTCCAGGTCTGACATCCAGCATAGGAAGAAAATATTTTTAACTCTTTCACAGGTAATCCAAAGACTTCAAGGTTTTCTCCCAATAAGATGGAGTTTTAAGTGGGTGATTTACCTTGAATTGTGTACATACTAATGGACTTGGATTTTTTTTTTTAAGCTAGAGATTCAGGGAGTATTAAAATAGTAATGGGAAACTATCCTTCTTCTTAAAAGTTTCTTTGGGGAGTAAGAAGTTTCACACATAAAAATCACTCCATCATATCTCCATCTAAAAATCTGATATTTTATGCCTCGTGATAGCCCACATTTCTATAATTATTTTTATGCACATTGTGTGGCAAATAAATCTGACACTAACAAATCTGAATTCCCAGAAATTTTTTAAAAAAACATTTTTTAGAGAAATAGAGGAATTTATTTGAGCCAAACTGACAGCAATTATCAGGAAGCAAAATCTCAGCGAATTGAGGACATGTGCTGGAGAATGGCAGTTACACATCTTATTATATTTTATTTTATAACAGTTTATATGCAATGCTATTTTGTATTAGTTTCAGGTGCACAGCACAGTGGTCAGACAATCACACTTCACAAAGTGCTCCCCCCTTCATATTTTCAGGATCTACCAGGCACCTTACATGGTCGTTACAATGTGATATGGTATTTGTCTTCCTCTGACTGACTTATTTCACTTAGCACAATACTCTCTAGGGCCATCCATGCTGTCACAAATGGTAAGATTTCCATCTTTTTTATGGCTGAGTAATATTCCATTGTCCAGATATACCACCACTTTTTATCTATTTGTCTGCTGATGGCACTTGAGTTGCTTCATATCTTGGCTATTGTAAATAACACTGCAATGAACCTAGGGGAGCACATATTCTTTTGAATTCATGTTTCAATTTTCTTCGGATATATCCCCAGAAGTCGAATTGTTGGGTCCTAAGGCAGTTTCATTTTTAATGTTTTGAGGACACTTCATATGTTGTCCATAGTGGCTGCACCAATTTGCATTTCCACCAACGAACAGTACACAAGGGTTCTCTTCTCTTCACATCCTCACCCACACTTACTGTTATTGATTTATTGATGGTAGCCATTGTGACAGATGTGAGGTGACGTATCTTTGAGGTTTTAATTTGCATTTCTCTGATGATTAGTGATGTTGAGCATCTTTTTGTATGTCTATTGGCCATCTGTATGTCCTCTTTGGAGAAGTGTCTATTCAGGTCATTTGGCCAATTTTTAAATTGGATTGTTTGCTTTTTGGTGTTGAGTTGAATGACTTCCTTATAAATTTTGGAAATTAACCCCTTACCAGAAATATCATTGGCGAATATGTTCTCCTATCCCGTAGGTTGTCTTTTTGTTTTGCAAGTAACATCTTTGAGAAAACCTAATAATGGGGATCCTACTTACATTGCTCTAAGGGCGGGGGGTGAGGTGGATAGAATCCTGTGTCATTGTCTGTCGATGGTCAGTTGCTGCACAACCAAAGTGACAATGAGACATACACTCATTTGGGTAGAAATAAAATCACGACTACAGGAGAACCCGTGTTCTGGGTTAGAGTTAGCACAATCTTTCACTAAGCTGAATGTGAGGCAGCAAGCCCCAAAGAGCTCAAAGACAGCCATCTACACAAAACACCAAGAAAAGTGTCCAGGCATCCGTTAGGTGACTCTGACTCTAGCAGCAAAGTATCTTCTGGAAACATGGAGAAGAGCAAAGAAACCCACTTTTATCCGCCATCAGTTTCCGCTCAAATGAGAGAGCTGCCGAGACAGCCCATCACCTGAACACTATTGAAACCGCCCGTTCCTCAGAGATAGAAACACCCCCACATTAGCAGTCTATGACTAGCATCAAAACTGACAAAAAGAGCACAAAAACTCCCATGGCACTGAACAGAGATCCTCTTCTAATTCTGGGACGCAGCCAGTGCCTTCCATAATTCATAAACTTTTTAATATATTTTTTATTCATTTCAGAGAGGAAGGGAGAGAGCGATAAAAACATCAATGATGAGACAATCATTGATCGGCTGCTTCCTGCATGTCCCCCACTGGGGATCAAGTCTGAAACCTGGCCATGTGCCCTGACTGAGAATCCAACCATGACCTCCTGGTTCATAGGTCAACACTCAACCACTAAGCCAAACCAGCCGGGCATAATTCATAAACTCTTAAGGGCTCTAAATAATACAATTTTAGAGGAAGTTGCTTTGGAAGTATGTATGCCCCCCCTTTTTTAGTAAATAAATAACATGGAACCATAGAAGTTAAAGGAGTTGCTCAACATTATATCTATAGTTAAATCAGATCCCAAACTAAAATTCAGAATCATACTCTCTAACAGCACGTGAGTTCAGTGGTTCTCAAAACTGCAGTCTATTAGAGTCACTTGGGAAGTTCTGAAAAAATTCTAACACTTAAGCCATACCCCACACCAGTCAAGCCAGCGTCTCTGCAGATGTGATCTAGACATCCAGGATTTTCAGAGTTCCCAAGTTAATTCTAATCTGCAGCAAAGGCTGAAAATCACTGCAACTAACGCCTTACAGATGCCAGAAAACTAGCAAAGGGGTCTCTTCAGGTTTAGCTGGAGCCAATCCTTCACTTGTGAGTTGATAAATTAAAATTAATATCCTCATTTTACAAGTTAAGAAAACAGAGCTCCAGTTTCTGCTATAATATTCCTGATAAACCGATATCAGAGTATACTGGTATGAGTCAAAATTTCAGTAGAGGAGATGGCACCACATTGGGGACACTGCAGGACTGGGCAGCCATGATTCTTTCAACCTGACCACGCCTCCCTTCAACTCCTGCCCCTCAACTCGAGTTCTGCCTTTTGGAGTCCAGAGCTTGAGCAATCCTTCTCCCATCTGCAGCCCTTCAACTCCTTGAGGGCAGCTGCTCTGCCCTCCCTCTCCAATTCCTGTCTTCGCCAGAATTACAGAAGCACAGTACGACTTGCCATCACAGCTGTCATTTTATGGGCTCATAGTTTATTCTGTGAGAATAACATCTTTTTCTGTACACAAAAAGGAGGGTAGAAAAATCCCGACATGGGCATGACAATCTGAATGTAGACTAACACATTAGGAAGACTGTGTGGTCTATTCATTGCCCCTGAGGCAGAAATTCAATTCTGTAGCTAAGTGCGCTCCATTAAATACCCTTTGACTGTGGGGCACCTACTAAGAATACTAAGATACTGAGAATAAGATGGGTCCCTATCCTCCAAGAAAAGGCAAAACTATTCCTTTCAGTTTAGATGATAACAGTTACTACTTAGGAACAATCTCAGATGTGTCAGTCCCAGAGTCAGAAATAAAACTCAGCTATGCACTAAGGTAATATAAGTTCCTCACTCCACGAGGCAACTGATTTGTCCATATGTTATTCCACTCACTCTGCTCAAGTTGTGCAGAGGGGAGGAGCAGCATAGGGATTTGGTAGAATGAATGAGTTTCTATTTTTTTCTCAGTGTAATACCCATTACAGTACACTGAAGACACTTCTCCACAATCAATGCAGAAACAAGGCATAATGTGTTTTGAGCAAGTAATATGTGTCTGACATGCTAGATGCTTCTCATAATGTACCTTGTTTATTTATCATAAACGCACAGTGAGATACTGAGATTCACTTGATTTCTCCAGGGTCATACAGATAGCAAGTAAAGACACAGATTATAAGATGTGCCTGACTCCTTGCTATGTTAACCTGCATTAAAATAATATTTCAAATCTGGGTGGGGAGTCATTGACAAACCTCAAAAAGAAAAAATATTCTAAGGAATATTTATTAGTTCTTGAGAATATGAGGCTGGATTTTAAATATGTATACTCAAACTATGATTGGTAAATCTAATTTTACCTTTTATTTCTCAAAGTGTACACCCAATGGGATCTGAGAAAAGTCTTTTATCACTGAATTAGGCAGACTTCTCTCAACTACAGGCTTAAGGTTGGCAAACAAAATACAGGATTCCCAGTAACATTAGAAATTCAGATAAACAACAAGTACTGTTTTGATACAAGATGTCCCAAATATTGCATGGGAAAAGTACCACATTGGACACACATGTACTAAAAATTTATTTATATTTATTGGAAATTCAAATTTAACTGCACATCCTAGATTTTTATTGGCTAATTCAGGCAACCCTAGAAAATTCAACTCAAAGTGCCACAACAATAAGGATATAAATAAATACATTATTTTACATAACAATAGTTCCAAAGTAACAATTCACCCATTCAACAATAGCATGAGGGAATCGGTCTTTCTCTACTTTGCTCTTCTGATATACGCAATGTGTCAGCTAATGTCCTTGGGCTACCTCCTCCTGATCACAAGATGGCTGTGCAAACCCAGCCATTGCATCCGGCTGCTACTTCTTCTAGAAGAAACTCATCCTTTCTGTGGATCTCTCATAGAATCAAGGAAACTTTTCCCAGAAGTATTACAGCAGGCTATTCCTTATGATTCATTAGCTGGAACCCCATCACCTACATACTCAGGTATGCGCCAATTACTGGCAAGGAGTATGGGTCTGTTGTGACTGGTCTAAAACAATCAGGTGATACTCCCTGTGCCTGGAGCAGCTCTCCTCTGGAGCACGTGGCCAAATGGAGGCGGGGAGAACATGGAACACAGTCAGAACTTTGTTTGAGCTGTGGGGTGTAGAAAGGAACCGATGCTACCATCCTCTCTCCTATTCAGTGCTAAAACAGCCCAGCTCTCGGCCCGCTACTTCTGTGGCGCTATACAGCAAGCACCTTTAAGTCATTCAGGCAACCACTGAAGCAGGAACCTCCTGGCAGCAGCAAAACCCTAAGAAAACTCAGACCACATTATCTCCCTCCCAAGCCATAAGCTTACATCCTATACTACATTCACCTGTGCACACCATACTATTGCTTAAAGCAGTGGTTCTCAACCTTGGCTGCACATTAGAATCACCCGGGAATCTTTTTAAAATCCTAATTTCTGGGCCCCATCCTCCGGAAATTCTGTTTCTTTGTTACTAATGTTGTGACCCCACCCCCTAACAAAGAAACAGAATTTCCGGAGGATGAGGCCCAGAAATCAGGATTTTAAAAACATTCTCGGGTGATTTTCATGTGCAGCCAAGGTTGAGAACCACTGGCTTAAAGGATTTCCCAAAGCAGCACCCTCAGAGAAACCCCCTAGAATACTTTCTTGTTAAAGTTTATCCAAACCCAGCCTCTATTCAAAATTCACAGATTTGGACTCCTTTCACCAGCTTACAATGGTACAGATAATCCAGTCCTATTCAATAACTATGTGTGGAATTGTTACTACAAATTCAGAATTGTGCTAAGAGATAACAAAAGTTCTGAAATAATTTTGACTCTCAAAGAATTTCCATCTTCATTACACACATATTCTTCAAAAAGCAAGAGCTCTCTTAGCAAAAACTCTTAACTTGCAGTTCTTTGAAGCAAACGGTAAAGAAAAGGAAGGAACACAGGCTCCATTTACAAACAGCTGTCAGACCTTAGTTTCTTAGAAAGATCCCTCAGGAATTATCCCATTATACTACCACATCACCTTCTTATCATGCCCACAGTACAAAAAACCTAAGAGAAAGATAAACTGTTATCATGCATATTAGTCCTTTGTCTTCATCTGCTGTCCCTTCAGTTCACCTGCTGTGTTTTAAAACTTCCATGTTATTCCAACGGCACATTAATAACACGTTTATTTATTTACACCAGAAAAAATATTTAATTTTAAAATTTCTTTTCAATCAGCTAATCCAAGCTCACAAGTGTCTTCATCCTACCACATATAAACCAACCATTTATATACAAAAACAATTGTGATTTTCGTGGTTATAATTCAGCCTTTAAAACTCCCTATGTTATTTTGTGTGTGTGTGTGTGTGTGTGTGTGTTTGTGTGTGTTAGCCATGTAGAGATGTAGTGAATTTTCATTTTGTATTTCATGCTACAAATGCATTAATGATTGAGTGATGAATAAAACTTAGTGTTCCTGCTGATGCTACTTTTTTTTTTCATTGCAAAGAACAATTGTTATTATGTTTTACTACCTTTGTATGGTCAGTATTCTTTCTTAGAAAGCAGCATGAATGATTACTGTTCACAGAAATAAAGAAGAGATACCATGTCAGGGACAGAAGACATCCACACATAACTCATAGAGTTAGTTTTAATAACTGACAAGCCTTTCTGTTATTTTCCTACATTTCTTAGCTTTATCAGTAAAATTACTCACTGTAAATGACTAGAGAAAAGACTCGGGATGTGATATGTTTGGTTTAGAAAACGTATGCACATTTTCCAAAATGAGGAGTAGGAATGAAAGTGTGTGTCTTCTGGTGGGAGTTTACGTTGATGGGGTTTTATGAGTCACTGTCGCCTTAGCGCTGGGTCACAGACAGGAATCCTTCCAAGTCTGTCACTGCGGAGATGAGCTGGTTCTCGCTTCAGGGAAGGTGGCCTGTTACCTGGCAGCAGTGGTTTGGGCTGCAAGGCTGACCATATGGTAACTTAATTAACTAGGTCCCGGCAGCCATTTCTCGCATCAGACATAAAAACTGAAAATACAGCAACCAAGAATTTATGTTGCTTAAGTTTACTCTCTTTGTCCCCAACTTGCACTGCGCTAAGGCTGTGATAAATCACCTCCCTTCTTCCCTCCCCTCCACACCCCTCACTCTATTCAGGCCGGGATCGCCACTATCCAGTGCACTCATCACGTTTGCTGTGCATCCAAAGGCTCCCAAACGTGCCTCATTCCGCTCAGGGAGCAGACAGGGATGGCCAGAACCTAAAAACCAGACCAGTCCATTGGGTGTGACTGGGATTTGAGTGGAGACCCATCGAAAGGCTATGCAAATCCAGGCAGTGGAGCGGAACCAGGGACGAGGGGAGTGTGTTGGCTAGTGTGAGGTGCAAAGCTCAGCACGAAGACAGATGGCCGCATCAGAGAGGCCCTGCAAAGGGTGGCAGGCAGGTGCCTTGGCAGACAGACAGAACTCAGTGTCATAGGACATGGCAGGGGGAAAATAATGAAGAAAAAGAAGAAAAAAAAGCAGGGAAAGCAAGCAAAGACCTTCTCCATGCCCAGGTGATTGAGTCACTCTGCCCAAGGCTTACTGGGTGAGGTGGGGCCAGGGACTTGAAGGCAGGTTCCTTGAAAAGCAAGATTGTAGAACAAGAGCCACAGTCTCAGAGAAAGTCCTCTCATCTCCAGTTTTACGAGTCATACTGGGAAGATTAGAAACATTTGTGGTTTCCAGATTAAGGAAGATCTTAGATGCTGAGCCTAGGAGTTTGCACTTTATTCAGAAGCAACGGCGGCCACTGACAGGTTTTGACATGAGCAGAAGAATAATACAGCCAACGACAGCAGGCATTTTGAAGTCGGACCTAGATTTGAATGCTGCCTTCACCGCTTGCTAGAAGGGTGATGATGAACAAATGACCTCACCTCCTCACCTCTGTAAGCCTCAGTTTCCTCACCCGCATACCCACCTCCTAAGTGGGCATGAGTATTACATATAGTATGGCCTACATGTAGCTGGAGTCACACTGTCCTTTGAGGTTTAAATAGAATGGACTGAGCCTCTAAGTCTGAAAGCAAAGTGAAATGGGAATTTTGGGGGGTGAAAAACACAGGTTTTAGGAAATTTTAGAAATTTTGGAAATTAGGGGGACCATGAAGGAAGCATAGGGCTGCAGAGCAGCAGGAGGTATATCTCCATAGAACAGGGGAGCTGAAAAGCTGCAACAGGTACATTTCCATAGAATGAGGGAGCTGGGAACAGCAAAAGGTCTATATTTACAAAATAAAGAGAAGGAAGCCCTTCATTCAGAAGGAGGAGAAGAAAGCCCAAAGGGAATAGAAAAACAGTAAGGAAGGATGAGGGGAGAACCTCACATGTCTCATGTAAGGTTTGACCTTTGAGCCCAGGAGGTACTATAGTAACCAGTCCAAGGGAATAGTGACTCATCAGAGGGGATATCAAGGCACCAGGCTCTGCAGCCTTTATAAGCCACAGGGAAAAGGAACTCAGTGGGACCCTTTCCCCTTCCCCACGTCGGAGAACTGTGGGACTCTTTCCCTCTCTCTACATGGGAGCCTGTACTTGTTTTTTAATAAATCTCCACCTTTGCTATACCACCTTCTGTCCATGGATTCATTCTTCGACTCTGATGGACAAAGAATCCGGGTTCCAGTCCAAAATTCCATTTCAAAAGCAGCGTGTCAACATGTTTTCCCTTGTAATCACTCTGGGGACTCTTGGATGGGGGAGGAGGGAACAATTCTTTCAGAGTTCTGAGTCAATTTATGGACCTTCTTGTCATCTCAAGAATGGTATTCTTTTCTTTGAAGGGTGACCATTTGCAGAAAAAGATTCCTTCCCTCTCAGAGTATCAAGCTGACAATCATAGCTGCCTTTGACTGAAAGGATTTCAGTAGCAGCATGACATGGAACTCAAAAACAAATATTAGAAACCCTCTGGCTACCAGGGTGGCTGTGGCATCTGCAAATCTGTGCCTCCCTGAGGAGCAGCATAGAAGCTTAACACCATGGGGGAAATAGACTTCACTAGAGCAATCCACCCAATCACCACACAAGCAAATCGCATAAACAAGTCTGGAAGGAAGAGCGGGTGACCTGTACCTAGAGTTGCTGCAATATGTTATCTAAAATGTCCAGTTTCCAACAACAACAACGAAAAAGGTTGAGGCCTGAAAAGAAACAGGAAGATACGACTCATACACACGCACACACACACACACACACACACACACACAGACACAAAGCCAACAGCAGGAACTGCTGTGACAGTGACCTGATGTTGGATCTAAAAGAAAGTTACTTCACAGTAGCCATTATAAATATGTTCACAGCACAAAGGGCACGATGACTAAAGAAGTAAAGGAAGGCATGATGGCAATGTCACATCACATAGATAATATCAGTAAAAAGGTACGCTGTAAATAAGAACCAAATATTACTCTCTATGTTCGCTGTAAATAAGAACCAAATGTTACTCTATGTTCTAGACCAAATAATACATTTTATATTTATATAGAAATACATTATATTCTATAATAATAAAAGCATAATATGCTAATTAGACTGAAAGACCTTCCAGCCCAAGCCGGGGTTGCAAGGGAAGCCGGGATCCCGGGTGCCAGAGGGAAGCCAGTGCCAGCAGCCAGGGAAAGGAAGGCCTACTCTTGCACAGATTTTGTGCATCGGGCCTCTAGTATATAATAATGATATATACACACATATTAGACATCATATACATAATGTATTATGGGCCTATAACATATAGAAATGTAACATGTTTACCAATGGTAACACAAAGGAGTGGGTGGGAGCAAGGCTGTAATGGGCTAAGAAAATAATTATAGGTCATAAAGTAATAATTGTATGAAAGAGAGAAAGGGAGGGCGGGAGGGAGGGAGGGAGGGAGGAAGGAAGGAAGGAAGGAAGGAAGGAAGGAAGGAAGGAAGGAAGGAAGGAAGGAAGGAAGGAAGGAAGGAAGAAGAAAGAAAAAGGAAGGAGGGGAGGGAGGGGAAAGGAGGGACTGGGAGGTTCGAGGAGGAGAGGAAGATGCCACAAGCCTGCCTCATCAAAGACACTGGCTCCTGTCTTCCTTAGCAGTGTCTTTGGATTCCTGATGCCCTCTTCGAGCATGCTCATCCCCACTTGGTGCTGACACAGCCCTAACATCGCAGTGCAGATGGCATAACAGGGAGGACAAGCCTATTGGCTGCCAGGGCTTTCAGGATCCTCTTGCCCCCACTGAAGCCTGGCCCTGTTGGCCCCACCCTACCTATTCAGCAGTGATCTGGGCTCCTCCTCAGCTTTCCCTGTCTGATATTCAGATTTAAAATCCTGTTTAGAATCAAAAATTTCTTCCCCAAACCTCATCTTCTGGCTATGCCTAATACTGTTCCTAATCCCTCTCTCTCCAGAAGCTAGATCTTGCTTCCTGTATTTGATTTGCCTTCTTACTTTTCCAGGACCTGTTAAGACTGAACCTTTAAACCACCACAAGGTGGAACCTGCTTAATCTGGAACTTTCATGATGTTGTGGATCATTAGCACCCCCACCCCCAACACACATACCATTATCACTCTCCAACACACACACACACACACACACACACACACACACAGATTCACATACACAGAGTTGGAACACCTTGGGTTCTAAAGTCTGCAAGAAGCAAACTTGAGTTTGCGTTGATCTTTCAGACAGGTACCTCAAGCCCTAGAGCTGGGGCACTGTCCCAGCCCTTCTCTATTGACCTGTAGGGATTTGAATAGTTGTATCTTTATTTTCGTTCTGCCTAAGCATGCTCAAATTTTAATGGCAAATACATGAAAGTCTCTTTTCAGGGCTGATCTCATAGCTTATGAAAGTAGGCAGGTTATTAGCTTCTCTTTTGAGTGAGTTTGTAACGTGACATTTTGTGCTGGATTTTTCTGGCCTCTTTGTTACTTTTGCTGGTCATAGTGTGTTTGCATCAAGTTACAAAGCTTTCCCCTTCCCTATTCCCGTTCTCTCTTCTGTCAAAAGCAAAGAAACAATTTTCTAATCTATTCTGGGGGGAAAATCAGGAGAACTGAAATGATAGAACAGAGTTCAAAATCAGAAAATATCCTCTAATGAGAGTCTGACCAGTGGTCATCAAACCGCAGCTCACGAGCCACATGCAGCTCTTTGGCCCCTTGAGTGTGGCTCTTCCACAAAATACCACGTGCGGGCGCGCACGAACAGTGTGATTGAAACTTCGTGGCCCATGCGCAGAAATCAGTTTTCGGCCTGGGCGAGTCTATTTTGAAGAAGTTTTATTCAATGTACCTATAGTTTAACTAAGACTTAAAACTTTAAGTAAAGTTTATTAAGTTAATTTTAGGGAACATTGTGGAGTGAAAGAAGATGTAGTGTCAAGGATTGAGAAAGGTATGTTGAGATGGTTTGGACATATAGAGAGGATGAATGAAAAGAGATAGATGAAACAAGTATACAAGACGAGTGTGGCCAGCACCGGTTTGGCTCAGTGGATAGAGCGTCGGCCTGCGGACTGAGGGGTCCCAGGTTCGATTCCGGTCAAGGGCATGTACCTTGGTTGCGGGCACATCCCCAGTGGGGAGTGTGCAGGAGGCAGCTGATCGATGTTTCTCTCTCATCGATGTTTCTAACTCTCTATCCCTGTCCCTTCCTCTCTGTAAAAAATCAATAAAATATATTAAAAAAAAAAAAAAGACGAGTGTGCATGGGAGAGTTGGAAGGGGTCGCCCTTAGCGAACGTACCTCAATCAGATTGAGGACGATTTTAGCAAAGGCCAGCTTAAGAGTACCCTAATTAAGTTAATTATAATGTACCTACCTATATAGTTTAAGTTTAAAAAATTTGGCTCTCAAAAGAAATTTCAATCCTTGTACTGTTGATATTCGGCTCTGTTGACTAATGAGTGCCGACCACTGGTCTAGACAATCCATGAGCTTCAGTGTAAGGATTCTGTGCTGTCTGTTTTGCATAAAGATTTGATGTTAAGCATCGGGTGTGTGTGTGTGTGTGTGTGTGTGTGTGTGTGCGTGTTTATTTGTCTATGTTCTGTGTAGCTAAAGTTCTGAGATCAGTGGCCTCTAATCATGAAAGTATTACTGAACTATAAAAACTTTTGAAAAAAAAAGACCCTAAAAATATTTGAAAGGAATTTTACTTTTAGCAGATCAATTTTAATTTTGTATCTAATTTTGTATCAAGCCTGTATAGTATGTGAAATTACCATTGAACTTGGATGCAGAAGACTGAAATTTAGCCTTTCTGTTTCTAGTTTAAAAAATTGTCCATCTAGTAACTTAAGAAAGCTAATTGGTAGAAGGAAAGTTCTTTGCACTTTAGTGGACTGAAGACTTGATTTGGGGAGTTAGTCCATAAATATAAATGAGATTTTTTTCGCTGATAAGTGTAAAAAAAAGTATGAATTCTGACATTGAGTTTGTAATCCAGATTTTTCCTGAGCCAAAAACCCTGAAGTTGTTTTTTAAAAAATATATTTTATTGATTTTTTACAGAGAGGAAGGGAGAGGGATAGAGAGTTAGAAACATCAATGAGAGAGAAACATTGATCAGCTGCCTCCTACACACCCCCTACTGGGGATGTGCCCACAACCAAGGTACATGCCCTTGACCGGAATCAAACCTGGGACCCTTCAGTCTGCAGGCTGAGCCAAACTGGTTGGGGCACACGACTTGCTTTATAGCCAGGTGGAAACATTTTACACTGTAACCAAATGTCTATGAAGAGTTTTCCTGTGTCTCATCTCATTTGATCCTCACAGAAGTCCTGGAGTAGGTACATAGGAGACTCAGTGGAATCCTATTTTCTTTTAATTAGCCAGAAAATGGAGATTTAGAAAGTTTAGAAACTTGACCCGACTGAGAAGAAGTAAGAAATGGTGGACCTTGAAAATGACTTCAGGTTTTCTCACCATGCAGAATATAGTCAAACACTGCTGCAGTTAAATACTTTACCTTTTGTTCTTCCTGACTGATCTACAATAATAATCTGCTTTATGTTAATATTTACTGCTGTGTTGCTGACAATTATCTGAAAGAGAAGTTGGGGTGCTTCACTGGGCTGGAAAAAGTTTGGCTACATCAGAAATCGGGTCTAATTAAGCAAGCTTATCCTATCTATAATAATAAAAGCATAATATGCTAATTAGACCAGATGTCCTTCTGGATGACCTTACAGACGAAGCTGGGGCTGCAAGGGAAGCCCGGGTCCTGGATTCCTGCCAGTGGCCAGAGGGAAGCCAGTGCTGGCAGCCAGGGGAAGGAAGGCCTACTCTTGCATGAATTTCGTGCATCTGGCCTCTAGTATATACAGTATATAAAAGGCTAAGTTGACTCGCGCATGTGTGATACATATAAAGCTCTCACTGGCACCAATCACATGAGTGTATTTTGACCTGTCATTGCAGATCATGCATTTGGTTGGCACTTCTATTATAAAGGGCAAATAGCAATATTAAAATATTTCTTCTAATTAATTTTCTTTCAATGTGCACAAATTTGTGCACCGGGCCACTAGTTATAATTCTAACATTGAGCCATTTGATCACATGTTTAAAATTCTGTCCTGCTTAATTAGTACAAAAATTACTACCCATACCAATTTTTTAGGGCAAAATATTAATGATCTAACATCCTTTTCTTAAATCTAAAGACCAAGTACTGATATGAAGAGTGTGTTTCAATTCTATTGATAACAATAGTTCAGTGTTTTATAAAAACTGAACTATTATGACAAATCACATCTCAGTTGTCAAGGTTCAAAGTTAGGTTTAGGTTCACAATAGTAGTTTACAAATTATCATTGATTAAAAATACCTATTTCCAAGAGAACTTTTGATATGGTCCTCATGTTATATAAATCAAATACTCATGTTTTAAGTGTATCTAAGTATTAGAGATGTTAAATTTGCTTTCTTTCTTATTCTTCCTTTGTCTTTCAATCTGAAGATGGCTGTGATTAAAACATGTAATTGTATTATGTATCCACATTCATACTTACTCCTATAATTTTTCGTACATTGGACATTAATAGTAGGCATAATTGACTTTATAAATTTATGCTAATTGGTCATTACTAATTTCCTGTTAATTCAGATTCAAGACCATAAATCATGATTCACGTATCCTATTATTCTTTTTTTATAAGATAAACATGACAATATTACATGATTTTATGACTTGACATTCTTCACAAAATAATTAGCACAGCAATAATCAATAACAGCCCAGTGCAAGTACATCTGAGATTCTCAGTTGAATAGAAACAATGATCTATGAGATCTGTTTTCAAGACTTTGGAACGTGTACTCTTGTAGATGTATATCAAATATTTTAAGTATAATGTCTGAATGAAATTTGCTGCCAGTTTTCACCAGCATGAGACAATATGTTTGCAGGGGGAAAGGATGATATAATAACCATAGTGTTGTTATTTTTTTGTTTTTAAGCTACAAGCTTTTAGGCTCTTCTTTCCTTCAACAATGTCCATACCCAGTCTCTGGATACCATTAGAAATTTGTTCCACAGACACAGATGCCAATAGAGTGACTCAACTTCCGTTGTCACTGTTGACCTCCATTTCAAGTCTCCTGTTTCTCCTGGTGAAGGAAGCAAATCATGGCATGACTGCATTGCCTCCTTCCTTCCCACTGTCTTTTCCACGCCTTCCTCAGTTGAAGAGGAAGGATGTGTATGAGAGAGGTGGTTGGTCCTCCTCCAGCCAAGTATAACAACAGTTCTTTTCATAGGTTCACGGTCAGAGTGGTTTGGCATCCCAGTATTTTCCGGTAGAAATTTTTCATGTGAGCTCTTGATGAATTTCTTGGGGCAAACTTCCTTTGGAGCTGGATGGAAGTTACCAGAACTAGCAGAAATCCATTCTATTCATTAATAATTATATCCACAGGTCTAACATGGAACATCTGTACTCTCCCCTTTCCAGGTTGAATTCCTGGGGCTAAAACCACTGTTGTGAGAAATTCCTGTCAGCTCCAGGGGCCTTGTTTCAAAAAGCCCATCTCCTCTTGGAGTTAAACAACGCCTTCAGGGCACTATCTAGGTATGAGATGATTTCAGGAGATGAAATCTGTTTGATCACCACATGCACACAATGGGGTGAGCTACAAGAATATACTGAATATACTTCCTTTCCCAATATTCCTTGCTACATTTAGCATTTTCTTCTGAGTTGTTATCCTTAATTGCTCCATGCTAGTCAAAAACATATCCAAAATAATTGTATGTGTTTCTATTTCACAAGAAAAAGTACAGAGGTGCTGAATAAAACAACACCATCTCTTCTTTCTGCATGATAAGAGAAAAAAATATTTTGCTGATGTAAACTCTCATTTTAAATTCATCATTTTGTTTTCTCCCTCTCCTTTGAGGTAAAAGGGCTTCAGGTGAGAAGTGATAGAACATTGATGTGTCACATGAAACTTTCCCTTCCCACTCAGCACTAATGAAAATATTTGCCTTCTACTTAGCTAACAGGTCTTTTCTTTAAAACTTGCTGAACTTGTTTTTTAACTTAGTAACTTCAGTGCAGACCATAACAGAGATGCTTTAGATTTTCATCTCTTTCATTCCTTAGGGGGAAAGAAGAAAGGGGAAAAAAGTACCCATGCTTACAGGCTAAATAAGGAGATGAAGAAAAGCTTCTTAGCTCATAAAATAATAATGTTTAAACTCTCATTGGTTTATTAAATTTTTGCTTTCCTTTAACTACCAACCAAAACTCACTTACTAACTCAGACATAATATATTTAAATTATCAATATAAATCCATCTTATTTAATAACAACATGGAAAGTACAAATAGAAATGATCGTTCCTATCAATAGGTGTATAGTCTTTAGAATTTTAACACTTACATTTGCTCATTGGACTAATGTATACTGAACATAGGGCATATTCAAGTCTTTCATATCCTAAGAACATCTCAATTGTACCAGTAAATGCCCTTCTGTAAATCTACCCATGCAATTTTTTTTAATTGGGAAGACATAAAGGCATATACAGTCAGCATGAAAATACTTTAAACTATTTCATCTACTCAACAAAATTATTCTACTGAATCTAAATAAATAGTCATCGAATTACCACCCAGAAGAGTTAGCAGCTGCTTCTATTTAAGGCTTTCCTATGTGCCTCTACTGTCCCCTCCCTACTCCACCAAGTTAACCCAGGAAAGAGCAGGATTAATTTCAAGAGCTCTTTCTCCCTGCAGGGCACTGGGAAATGATGGAATGGGAAGCAGCTACATTTCCTGAGCTATTCTGTCTCTTTTCGCTATTTTCCCCCCTTTTCTTTTCCTTCAATAGACTCTTCCTTTCCTTACACAATCTCAATTAGTTCTCAGGCTTATAAGTTACATTTATATCTGGACACGTATAAGTACATCTCTAGCCCAGACTCCCTCTCCTGGGAACTCCAGGTTTGAGTATCCAACCTACAGGATATCTCAAGCTTCATGTGTGCAAAATGGAATTCCCAGCAATGGAGCACCACGCCACTTCTCGCTTAAAGTGGAATCACAGCGCATTCATTTTTAAACCCAAAACCTAGATGTTTTTCCTTGGTTTGTTCTTTTCTCTTACCTCAACACTGTATTCACTCTAATGGGAAGTTCTAACAATTCTACTGCAAAATATACATCAAATCCATTCTAGTCAAGAAAATGGCAGTCTCTCAGTTGGACCCTTTTATATCAATGTTATGACCAAGTTGTTATTACTTTCATCATTTTAATAACTTAATTGATTTTTATTAATTGTATAGATTGTATTTGATTGTAGGAAGTAATCAAAAAATTCTTTATAAAAAAATTAAAGGTAAATACATAAATAAATGAAAGTGTTTCTAAAAAAGAAAGAAAAGGTTCTTTCCAACTCAGACATAATACTCTTCTGAGACTTTGCTTTACTTCTATATTTTCCTGGCCAAATCTACCGTTAACAGTCTGTTTTTGTTCATTCCTAAGCCTCCCTAAATAATATTTATATTTCAACTGCATTTTCATGTACACTTGGAATTAATCATAAGGAATGACATGGCATGAGTGAAAAATGTTTCTCAGAGACATTTGATTTTTTCATGATTGTGAATAGTTCCTAGAGCTCCATCTAAGCCAGCCGTGGGCAAACTACGGCCCGCGGGCTGAATCCGGCCCGTTTGAAATGAATAAAACTAAAAAAAAAAAAAAAGACCGTACCCTTTTATGTAATGATGTTTACTTTGAATTTATATTAGTTCACACAAACACTCCATCCATGCTTTTGTTCCGGCCCTCCGGTCCAGTTTAAGAACCCATTGTGGCCCTCGAGTCAAAAAGTTTGCCCACCCCTGAAAGCCTTTATTTATTACTTCAAAATCATAATACTATACATCCAGCTTCTACAGACAACTCACATTTTCAACACAGTAGGTTTAAAACTGAACTCTCTGATAGCCCCAAGTTAAATTAAGTGCTCCTTGCTGATGCTGCCATACACCTGTGTAATCTCTTTTAACATGTAAATTCGTATGATAATTATTTGTTGGTCTATATTCTTCACTAGACTGAAACCTCTTTAAAAACAGACTCTATTGTTAATCTCCTCAGTGATTAAGAACAGTCTATATGCATTCTGTAAACATATTTTTCAAATTAAAAAACTAACTTCTCGCCCTAGCTGGTTTGGCTCAGTGGATAGAGCGTCAGCCTGGGGACTGAAGGGTCCCAGGTTCGATTCCGGTCAAGGGCATGTATCGTGGTTGCGGGCACATCCCCAGTAGGGGGTGTGCAGGAGGCAGCTATTCGATGTTTCTCTCTCATCGATGTTTCTAACTCTCTATCCCTCTCCCTTCCTCTCTGTAAAAAATCAATAAAATATATTTTTTTAAAAACTAACTTCTCTAAAATAACACAACCAAAAGTCATTGTCTTACCCAATTAAAATCTACATCATGATAAGAAGTATAACTAACTCTTAAAGGCAATTTAAAGTTAGTCAATCAACATATATACATATATATATATATATATTTCAAATATATTTTTATTGGTTTCAGAGAGGAAGAGAGAGATAGAAACATCAATGATGAGAGAGAACCACTGAGCAGCTGCCTCAAGCCCGCAACCTGGGCATGTGCCCCTGACTGGAATTGAACCTGGGACCCTGCAATCCGCAGGCCAAAGCTGTATCCACTCAGCCAAACCAGCTAGGGCAATCAACATATATTTTAATGCCTAAAAGACTTGGTTTCTTCTAGCTAGATTGGGAAGGGTTCAATGGAACAGTTTGTCAATTGGACAATTTTGACTTTTGGCATACAAAACATAAGATATCAACAAAGAGTATTTGGGATGATAGTAAAGAATTTATTTCAATGTTCTTTACTTTAAGGAATTAGTCATCAGTTTTCTTCTGTTTCTCATTAGAGTCCATATCTATTATTCCATTTACAAGGTGTCTTTAGATATTCAAAGACTTCATTAAAAAATAGTGAAATTCAGTAAGGTTGTCAAAGGATAAGATTGTTTCCCTTTAATATAGTGCTCCAAAAAAAAAAAACTCACTCCTTTTGCCTCCAAATATTGTCAACATCTTTGATATCTCTATCTCTCTCTCCCTTCCTCTCCTAGATCATCCTATTAAAATTGTTTAGAGTTGGAGCCTGATATAAAATGCCACTTTCAAAATTACATCAACCACAACAGCATATAGAAGGCAACTTTTTTATAGTTTTCACAAGAGTTTCAAAGTCTGGTATTTTGCCTCAAATAATCATGGGAGGGGAAAAAACCCCAAGCATCCACTGGCTGTGTGAGTGAAACTAACACATGGGCATGTGGCTGGTAGATGAATGAAGGAAACCTTAGGAATTAAGAAGGCAGCCTGAAATCTATAAGGGCAATTGTTGGGCTTAGGGATTTTTCTCACTCCACTGGGGTCTAGGACCTATGATCTCTGGGAGATTGTATGAGGCAGGTCTTCAACACCATGAAGTCTGAAGTTAGAGTTCTTGCAGGGTATCATTTACACTATGCAGACCATTGCCTAACATAGCACAAGGGTCTTTGGAGCCTGCTTTGGCAGCCAGCCATGATTCCCTGCAGCAGCATATTGTCAAGGCAGCTGCTCCTTCACACATACACATACACATACACATACACATACTCAACCTGCTGCAGAAATTAACTCTTTCTCACCTACCAACACATGCACAGCCTTGTGTTCATACTATCCATCGGAATCTTATTTGATTCCTTGAGGACCAGTTGTGTGTCAACTCTCTTTATATAATATCTCCAAGCTTTACAGCAACTCTATATGTTAGGTATTATGATCCTCAATTTACAGATAATTCCACTAAGAGGTGGAATATCTTGCTCAAGGAATCAGACTAGTTTAAGCCAGAACTATAATTCAAACCCAGATCTGTCTGGTTCCCAAACCCTATTTGCATTGATAAATAATCATCTATTTATATACCACAGGGGGGTCTAAAGAAGGAGCAAAGGCTTTTTTGAAGAGCAAACTCATAAAGTCATTACAAATTTAGGTAAGTTCTATTATTAAAGACACAAGTCTGTTTTCATTATTACCAGAGGTGACTTGCTTGAGAACCATAAAAACCTCTGATTACTTAAAAATGTGTTTTTTAATCTCAATGACAGTTATAATTTAAATATTCAGTACTTTAGGGAAATAACATTTTAATAAAGCACTAAAAGTTGTAGAAGTTCCAAAAAAAGGAAGGGCATTACCAATAATGCGGTCAGAATGAGGTATGTTAAAGGTCAGTTCCCTATCATCCAAAGGGCCAGCCTTGGTTGGCATTCTCTAGTGAATTACCACGGCCTGCTCTAGACACTGGCCTCAACTCTTTCATACTGAAAGCTTGATTTGTGCCTGATACTAGAAGTAATTCCTATTAAATGAGAGATTTGCTTCCTCCAGACCGGTTTTTATGTGAAAAAAATTAATAGATTGTTAGTTTTAAAATGTTCAATTTACTATTATAGTTAGAAGTAAAAAAAAGGATTAGTTCTTTAGAGTTTTCAGTTCATATTATAAACCTTATTCTTCCATTATAAAGCTAGCAAATTTTCAGTCACTTTAAAGGTGGCTTTAATCACTATCTGGAACCTTGTTAATTAAACTCCTTTTAACATTTTTAATTGCATTAACAGATTTAACATAATCATTTTCTATGTATATATAAATTAACAAATTTCCTCAAGTATTTAAACAATACTTATACAATTAATAAGTGAAACTTTTAAAATAATTTCAAGTTCTCTTTTCTCCAGGTATTACACGTAAAATTAATTATGTTCAGTCTAGATACACAATTCTAAATCAGTTCCCAATTAGACATTTTAAAATGGTGTTACAAGGTTGATCTGTTAGTCTAACAGGTTAATGTCTCATATATTATAGATACTTAAAATAGCAAGTATGCATACATTAATTAATGTAAAAATAGTATTACATTTTGATCCTCTTAAAAATTTCTACAATTAATTTTGATCTCCCCAGATATGAAAATTCTTTTCCTCAAAGAAAATAAACCATCTCACAAATTTTAAGTGTTATAGCCCAATATGATTGCTGCCTTCTCAGCTTCTCAATGACCTGAGGCTACTCCTAGAATAAGACTGGGTCCTGTCTGTGATAGGGACGGAACATACTTAACCCTGTAGATTATAGCAGACTGTATCGAGTACTTCAAAAGTGAAAGGAGGAAACTTCATGTGGCTCGTATTCATTAGAATTGAATCCATCACATCATTATGTAGTTTTAAAGTCAGGTTAGACTCTCTAACTCCCACCAGATGGCCATACCTTTTCATTGGATTTTTGCTTTCCTTAGTTTTGCTTTCTTAGTTCTTAAGACAACTAAATGTATTCACATCCAGGTGCAAAGACATTTGAATATAAGGCAACAGAAGCTCCAACCGGTAGGTTAGCTTGCTGCTGGGATCCGGCCAATCCGGACTGAGCGAGACAGGCCCCACAGGCGCTGGAGCCCTCTCACAGTCCCTCCCCAGCTGGGCAACCTCCCGCGTCCCTCCTCGCCTCCCCCTCCCCCCATTGTTGCACCAGTAGGGTCCCTCGGCCTGGCCTGTGCCCTCAAACAATCTGGGCTGAGGGACCTCCCCCCACGAGTGTTTGAATTTCATGCATCAGGCCTCTAGTTTGAATATAAGGCAATCTGCATTTTCTTGCATTCATGAAAGTGCCTAACTCTTCTAACACTAAAACCATATTGGATTCTGAAATGTCTTGGAGCTCACCACTTCCAAGGTCAGTCTATTGACAGACTCATTTCTTAAGGGCAAATGAACATTAACAACCAGGCTTACGGAAGTAAAGTATCAAAACAAACTGCCAATATTTTAATTTACAAAAAGAAATCTAACTGGTAAGGAATCCAGGCCCTTAAAATCTTCTGGTGCACAGATTATTTTCATACAAACGAGTTTTGTAAAGGGGTGAGTTATCATCTGAAGGTTATTTGGTGAGTATGGAATTAGAACAAGAGAAACTAAATATAAGATTTTGATAATTAATGACAAATCTGATATAGAGGAGCCTCGTAGATAACATCCCTTCTACCCAAAAGTTTGGTACTAACTATAAGGCAAATACAGAGTCAAACAGATGGAGATTAAAATGTCAGCTTTACTGCTGATGAAGGCTAGCCTACAGACACAGCTTGCTACTAAGAGCACTGATAATACTTCTCCGCTGAATTAGACCCATGGACAATTGTCACTGGGACAGCTGCTCAATCCCAGTCACCCCCACAGCCAGGCTCCCGACTACAGGGAAGCAGAGAGAGCAAAATGTACACATCCTGCGGGAAGGCTGGTTCACAAAGAGGCAAAAGAGAGGCAGAGACAGAGAGGGTGGCAAAGAGTAATGGCTCTCTTCCAAATGTCATTTATTAGGTAAGACATTTTACCTCCTGTGGGAAGGAATAAATCAGAGAAAGAAGAGTTTCAGATAATGACCCAGTTGAAAAATAGGCACTTTAATTGTCAAAGAAAAATGCAGTCACGTAAATACTGGAAGCCCAAACTCTACAGGTAATTTAGGGATTTTAAAAAATAAGCTTTCTTCAACAAACTTTTGAAAAGACAACGAAATCAAACTGCCACAAAGCAGGAGTAGGAATTATTGTATCTCTTAAGACTATCCCTGAACCAGGGTCAGCTTTCCAGACAGGTGACAAGAGTGTCAGTGGAAGCCCCTCGCTGCACACTGTCCAGGCCACTTCTTGCGCACCATCTATTACCTTTGTCGAAAATTCCTCCAATAGGATTCATTCTTCTGGGTTCAAAAACTCTATTAAAATGCCAGCTCTCAGAATATAAGCTAAACATTGCAAAAACCATGGCCTGAATTCCTTAAAAACTAGGATACAACTTGACATTTGAGGAGGGACATGCACCAGGAGAAATCTACCAGACGCTATAAAGTGTGTCATTAAAATGGAAAATACAGCAATCTAACTTTTCCCATTTTCTACTTTTAGTGTGCCATCCTCCAGCAATAACAAGACAAGGCATGTCAACCAGCTAGGAGAAGATAAAATGTAAAATGTAGACAGAGGCATTTCTAATAAATTGTAAAAATGTAATGTCCTGGCCAGAGAGGAGCGTGACAAGGGATTCTTGATGAAATCATATGAAAGCTAGATGTAATTTTTCAAGAAATGGGAACAAATACATGCAGTCTGTCATAAATCCTTGATCATATTTATGCCTAGTGGTTTATGATATTTTCCCTGTAGTGCCCATTGTTTATTCATATTAATAAAAAAATAAGCTGAAATTAATGCCAAACGTCCTATGAAAATACCGCAGAGCTAAAACATTACTTACCCCCAATTACTCCTGCTTCTGCTCAAGAGAGTTTGAAAGCTTTATATCACCCAGTGGCATGTTTCATTTTAAGCAGCCTCATCTACTTTCATCTCTGTACTATGTATAGCATGCTGAACTATCTTCACAAGATCAAAGGGAAACTCTGTACTTTATTTACCAAGGCCAATTTAATGGGTAACCAAGGCACTTATTTTACCAAACTGACTAGTCCCTTTGAACTACCATCTTCACTGATCCATAGACCATGCTCAAACTGTGGGGAAGGCTTCCTTGAACCTGGAATATGTTCTTAGCCTCCTTGGTGCACTTGCTTTGAACTGCGTGCCATGGATTTTACTAAGCTATGAGAGCACAACAGAGGTCTCTTCAGGACACACGAGGGCTCAAGTCCTTAGAAAACAAAAACCAAGACAAATGAAACTACACCAACACTGCAAAATTGAAAACATTTCATCTCAATACCAACAGATAAGAACATCTCATCCCAAAGTACATGATTACGATATTAGGTTTTTACGATAATTGACCCACTTATCTGTGTGTATCTGGCTATGGAATGGATTACACTGCTCACTTTTACATTGATTTAAGTGGAAAGTGTTTGTTCTGTGTGTTCTGTTACTATAAAGGTGTATGTGAGTCAAGGTAATGCGATGAAAAAGAATATAGATTTAGGAGTTTTGCATTCCAATACACCAGGGGTGGCCCATTAAATCATTTGGTCAGGCCCTGCCAAGGCATTAGGGATGAATTAGTTAAATGTTTGGCCAAATATAGCAGGATAATTAAGTTGATAATTTTGCATGGCCCTCCAATGGTGTTATAAATATCCAAATGGCCTTTAGGAGAAAAAAGGTTCCCCACCCTTACGATATAGGAGGAATAGGGTGTTTTTTGCCTAAGTTGTTAATGTCTCTGAATCTCGGATTCCTCATCTTCAAACTAGGAAGTCTCCTTCTGTGATAGGCAGCAACGCTGCTGGCCAGAATTTCTGGCTTTTATGCTTTGGGGCACATGAGGTTGCTCTTGCCTATTAAGGTTGGTCATGGTGTTATAACCTACTTTGGCCAATGAAATTTGAGTGGAAGTAACATGTCATTTCTGGGAAGAAGCATTAATTGGCATTATGAAACTTTATAGAAGTATCTTATTTTTTCTGGGACGGTCTTGGGAGCATATGTTGACATGATATGGAGTTGTAAGTCTGAGCCAACACATGGAGGAGAACTGCCTTTGAGAATTACCTGGATCTAAACTCTTGCTGTTTTAAGCCACTGGGAGTTGTTACCACAGAGTAACCTACCCTATTCTGACTGTGGAATTAATGAAAGGATGAAGTAAAATAATAAAAATAAAGCCCCTAGCTGAGTTCTTAGATCATATTAGTTGATTCATATACACTGGTTCTCTTCCTTCTCTTTTTTTCTTTAATCTTGTGCATTTTTTTTAAAGTGGGTCTTCTGTTATAAGCTTAGAATAATATCTATAATAATAAAAGCATAATATGCTAATTAGGCCAGACATCCTTCCAGACAACCTACCGGATGAAGCTGTGGTGGCGGGGGCTGAGGCAGAGGTGGCCACCACGGTGGCAGGCGCTGAGCCCCTTGCACGAATTTCGTGCATGGGCCTCTAATAAAGTGAATAAAGTTTCCCCTACACCCATTCTATCTTCCTCTGTTACCTTTGTGCCTCTCCTGTCTCTTTCCCTGGCTCCCGGGCATTATAAATAGAGATTTAAAAAATATTTCATAACCACTTCCTCACTCCTCACAGTGACTGTCTCAAGAAAGAGAATTTAAAGATTGATTAAAATCACCTGGAATTGGGTCTTTTGTTTGTTTGTTTGTTTTGTTTTTGTTTTTTCATCCCCCAGGACAGTGGTCGACAAACTGCGGCTCACGAGCCACATGTGGCTCTTTGGCCCCTTGAGTGTGGCTCTTCCTAAGCTTTAGGAGTACCCTAATTAATTTAATAACAATGTACCTACCTATAAGTTTAAGTTAAAAAAATTTGGCTCTCAAAAGAAATTTCAATCGTTGTTCTGTTGATATTTGGCTCTGTTGATATTTGGCTCTGTTGACTAATGAATTTGCCGACCACTGCCCCAGGAGCTACAAGGGTAGCTCTGGATTATCTTGCTTGAATGCTATCAACTTTGACTATTTCCCAAGAACCATGGCAGTTCCAATGAGTATTTTTCAGTATGTTTACTTCAGGGTCACGATTTCCCTTGGTCTAACTGGTCTGCGAATTAGCTAAATAACTGTTTAACTTACATTGGTCTTACAGTGGTCTTCCTAATTTCAAGACCTAGAAAATGGGAACACATAGAAATAGAACAAAACAATTTTTCTAGTTCAGTGGATGCAAGAAATGGTTCTAAATGTACTTAATATCATTAATGGCTAACATACTAGTATACAGGTGGGGGGAAAGTGGGTTTATAGTTGTTTGTATGGGAAACAATGCAATAATAAATAAATAATAATACAAGAATAAACTGTATTATTATAAACTCACTCCTTACAATGGTAAACCTAATTTTGCCACACCCTGTTTTTACCACTGACTTCTTGCCAGGCACTTTGCAATCATCCCTTTATATAACCTTCTTTACAACCCTATGAAGTAGGCTATGCAATCAACAATGTTGAAGCTGGTTTAGAAAAACTCACTCACCATCATCTCTAGCTAGTAATGAGTGAAGCAGAAGCAGGTGCCCAAGCACTTTGACTGGAAAGTCTACATTCTTAATCAATTCCCAGTTCCTTAGCCATATGATTAGCATCTCCTACTAAGCCAGATTATAAGTTGCCAAGTCATATGGTTATTGAGGTATATAAGCAGATCATTTTAAATTGGCTTTTTATATACCAAGCTCCATTTTCAACCCCCCTGGGATCACTCAATTATACCCCACATTCTTCCATAATAAATGGAATACTTATGTCTGCATATGGGAATACCCCATACTGAGAATAGTTGTATTTGTAAATTTGATGGAAATCAGAGGGGGGGAAAATAAGAGGTGGAGGGGGGAGGTATTTGCTCTTTGTCATCCAGGGCTCAACTAGCAATTATTTGATTATTATATTCTTGGGTTACTCATTGAAAATATTTACAAACAGACATTTTAACCCATATTTATTAAATAGGGTTCCACAAAAGATACCATAGCAAGAATATTTATGAAACACAGAGGTCTGGTCCTTGCTCCCAAAACTCAGTTTCAGAAGGAGAAATAGTTGAAATGCATATTATTTTTCTGTTGTTGTTGTGTAACTCTGATCACTTGGTGTGATGGGGAAAAGAATACTACAGTTCTATTTTTCTTTGTAGAGTACTTTAATTTCATTCCATATTTAAGTAAAACTGCTCTGGAAAATTATCTCTATTACCTTTTATTCCTTTCTGAAGAGGTAAGAAAATAGGACACTCATTACTTCCTAACCTCAACATTAATGTTTTAGTGTAAGAAGGCTGCTTAGAATACATCTGTATTACATCATTTTTAGTTATAAATGTGTGTTTCCAGGTTAAAAAATACTGCTTTAAAATACAACTAGCTAGCTTCGTATTTTCTCACATCATTGTTACATCTACCTCAGTTTGTGCATATAAGTATGAGGAACAAAACTTCTCAATTTGTAATTATGTGTATTCATGGGAATTTTCTAGATCAAAATTTCTTGAAAGTCTGCCATTCACTTGACTCCACTGTAAAATACAGGGTGGGATAAAAGTTTACAGTTGTGAGTATGTGAAACAGAGTTTATTCTTGTATTATTATTTATTTTTAATTACTGTCTTATTTTCCATCTGAACAACTGTAAACCTCCCTTTGTCATACCCTGTACTCTTTAATTCTAGGGACCTACAGACTTATTTGAAAAATATGTGCCACAGTTTCATATAATTTAATATGGATGAACACATGTTCATATGAATGCAAGTATACATGTAGAGACCAAAAGAATTTGAGAAGTTCATACCATGAACTAGACTGGGGGGGAGAGGTCCCTAAATTATCAAATGTGATAGTTGTTAAAAACTTTTTGCAGAATGAACTTTTACCATTTGCAACAGCATGGATGGAGCTGGAGAGCATTATGCTAAGCAAAATAAGCCAGTTGAAGAAAGATAAATATCACATGATCTCACTCATATGTGGGATATAATGATCAACATAATTTGATGAACAAAAATAGGTCCAGAGATAAATGGCAGGGGAGGTGGAGGGAGGGTTAAAGAGCAACCAAAGGACTTGTGTGCATGCATATTAGCATAACCAATGGACACAGACACTGGGGTAGTGGGGGCTTGCCCAGGGTGGGAATGGCTGGAGGTGGGGGGTCAATTGGGGAAAAAGGAGACATGTGTAAATCTTCAGACAATTTAAAAAAAAGAAAAAAAACTTTTTGGTACATTAGTTACAAATTGCTGCAGGGAGAAAAGCTGGAGATGGAGTGGTAAGCTGAGGCTTTCTCAGACAGCAATTTAAATTTTTTATCTTATTAAATGACTGTAAATTATAACAGTGCTACTTTATGACATGTTAATTATAGCAACTGAACCATGCAAAATTATAGAAAGATAAAAGGTGATACACACCCCCATGCTTGAATACCCTTCTAACAGAGATAACCTGCATTTGCACATGGTCATACAAACCAATGCATAAACTATTTGTTTCTTTGACTCTCTGTCTCTTTTTATTTTTCTCTCTCTCCCATTCACTCTTTTTCTCACAGGTTTTCTTTGTTTAACAAAAATGGAGTAACAGAGTATACATTAACAAGCAATCCGGTTTTTTCCTCTAAAAATACATCCTATGCATTCTTCTGAGCCAATAATATAAATAGAATTTATACTTTTGAATAACTGCATTGTGTGGATGTATAAGATTTATTTACCTATTCTTCCTAATAACACTCAACATTTTTTATAGTTTTTATATCATTAAAAATATTTCAATAAATATTCCTAGGTGAGAATATTTACAAAATAATTCTTTATATTTATTTATTTCTATATAATAAACTCCTTAAGGTGATTTCAGGCTAATCTCATTTTTTGTAACAAATTCTCCCAATGTTAATATCAGTTCAGTGGAACTCATGTTTCTAAGTAATTTACCGATAGCTAGTTTGTTTATAAGTTTTTCCTGTAATGATCAATTTTTCTACAACATAGTCAGATTGAGGCACATGGTATATCATGTAAACTCATAACTTGGTGCCTCATCTTTATTTGTAATTTATTTATTTTTGTTAATCCTCACTCAAAGATATTTTTCCACTGATTTTCAGAGAGAATGGAAGATAGTGGAGAGTGTAAGAGAGGGGATCAGACGAGAGCAAGAGAGGAAGAGAGAGAGAAACATTGATGTGAGAGCGACACATCAATCTGTTGCCTCCCACATGTGCCCTGATTAGGGCCAGGGATCAAACCAGCAACCCAGGTATGTACCTTTGACTGGGAATCAAACCTGAGACGCTTTGGTCTGCAGGCAGATGCTCTAATCACTAAGCTAACTGGCCAGGGCAGTGTGCATCTTTAAATATTTGTTTAAAATTAATATTGGGGGGGATAATTTTCAATTAATGATAATGAAATACCAACTTTAGGTTCAAAAGAAAGACATTATATATCCTAAGTATCACAAAGAATCTTACTTTTTTGTACCTGTCATTTCTAATTTTCTTTCCCATCACTTTTAATTGTATTTTTCTTTCATTGTGAAAGAACTTCTCAAATAAAACTAAATGATCAGGGGGTATTTTAAAGGTTTTTAGCTTAGGTAATAAAATAAATGACTTGTTCCTAGATATATTATGTGTCTGAAGAATTAGAGCATGAAGAATTAAAATGGAAAGGAGATAGAAAAATATTTAGTAAGTCAAAGGGTGTGACTTATTAATGTGGGAAATGAAGTAGGGTGAAGTGTAATAGACACACTGATGTTTCCTCCTTGGGGTTTTGCTGTATGTATTCATATATGCACTGCTGTTATTTTTCAGAAAACTATTATTTGAAGCCATATGCACAAAGCACTGTGCTAGGTGACATGGAGTGCGGCATTGCTTAGAAGACGTAGACCCAGTGCCACATTTGTGTTACACATATACAGTTAAATGTCTCTTCCTTCGTCTCACATAGCACTGATTTAGTTTAGTCTGGATCAGCTGCTCTTAAAAAAGAATACACTATCCTTCTTCTTTATTTTATGCATCTGTGATCACTTACATAATCTGAGGACGATCAAATCACAAATGAATGTTGGATCATGCTCTACACCTAAGCCACAGTGGTAAGGAATTCCTAGATGATAAGAATACAAGAGCCGAAACCGGTTTGGCTCAGTGGACAGAGCGTCGGCCTGCAGACTGAAAGGTCCCAGGTTCGATTCCGGTCAAGGGCATGTACCTGGGTTGTGGGCACATCCCCAATAGGAGATGTGCAGGAGGCAGCTGACCAATGTTTCTCTCTCATCAGTGTTTCTAACTCTCTATCTCTCTCCCTTCCTCTCTGTAAAAAAATCAATAAAATATAAAAAAAAAAGAATACAAGACAAGAGTACCTGTACCTTGATCATGGGCAACATATTGCTTTGTCAGGAAAATAGCTCCAGAAAATTATATTGTGATACTTTGGTAGAAGTGAATTGTTATGCTATTCCTATTTTTATGAATTCCTTCTCACCCCAAATGGAGATTTAAGATTACAGTAAAAAGAAAAAACAAACACTCAATTTTTATAACAGTTTTATATAACTGTCAAAAATTGGAAACACACTATATAACCATTAGCTAATGAATAGATTAACAAACTATGGTACATATATTGAAGTAATACTACTCAGCTATTCAAACAAATAGTCTCCTGATACACATAAAAACATTGATTAATCTTGAATGCATCAATAAAAGTGGAAATGCTGAATAAAAAGAATCTGACACAAAAAGTTACATAGTATCGGACTTTATTTATAGGACATTCTGAAAATGGCAAAATTATAGGGACAAAAACCACGTCTCTCAGGGGGTTTGGATGCCAGAAACTGCGTATGGGGAGAGAGGATAATGACAAGAGGGACATAAGTGAAATTGGGAGAATGATGGAACTCGACTACACCTCGATTGTGGCAAATTTTCCAAAATACAAAATGAATGGCTTGCATTCTGTGTAAATTACACCTCAATAAAAACACAAACACCACCAACAACAAAAAGTAAAACATTTTCTAGTAAACGACAAAATATACTGTGGTTAAGTGGAGTATATTAACTCTACCGAAACCTGATGCATTAACGTGTACGGATTTCCTTAAGACAAAAGATGTAACTATGGTTTTGGGGCAGAACATTTTTTGGCATTTAATTCACAAATGCCTACATGAACATGATATAAAGCCCATATGTCTGCCTCTTAAAAATGTGTGTTTTGTCTGACATGAGCTGAAAGTTGATGGGTTGGTAGCTGTTAGCATTTGTTCAGTTTTCATTATTTGATGTACATGGGAAATAAATATATTCTTTTGTCAGAAGTGGCAAAAATGTTCCAGTTTTATTAAATAATAACTTTAAGTAATATTTTTTTCAAAACTAGAAAGACCAAGCAAAGATGTTTCATGGTTTTTGAAATAATGGAATTAATTTACAATCATATTTAAATTTAGCATACATGATAATTTTAATGACATAAAAATTTAAGCTTTCAGGAGAAACTAATATAAATAAAAACAATTGCTATAAGATACAAGAGACATATGTAAAAAAGGCACTTGTTTTATAAATCTGTTAGGAAAATAAAAGTATCACTTTAGAAAGAAGCGATAACATGGAATGAGGCCATCAAGAATAGACATTTATTAGATTTCTGGAATTTTTGACATTTTTCTCTCCTTAAATTGATGAGTGATCCATTGTCAGCCACGGCTTCAAGCCATACAAATATAGAGCAGATAATATCAAATTCTATCCTGTATAACTTTTTTCTATCACAACACTCTTTAAAGAAAAATACTTTCATGACTTCTCACATTGATATGAGATTGACCAAAGAATTTACATGCATATATGCTTAACCCATGGACACAGACAATAAGGCAGTGAAAGGCCTGGGGAGAGGCAGGGAAGAGGGGATCAAGGGGGGTGGGGAGGGTGACATCTGTAATACTTTCAACAATAAAGATAAATTTAAAAATAAGTAAATAAATAAAAATAAAATCTATGCCAAACTAGAAACAAACATTAATGGTGTGACCTAGATATTCCTATTAATAGAGAGGCCAATTAAAAAAAAAAAAAACCTTGCATGACAAAAAATAAATACAATACTTAGACATGCATTAATCTTTTTTAGCATGTTCTTAAACAAGATATCCATGGATTAACTTGGTTAACTAAAATAAAATATCTCTAGCATGTAGATTTATTCATTATTTATTTCCAACTGTTGCTTAAAAAGCTTATATAATCTATTTCAAATGAATATAGATCAAGTTAAATTATCATGAATCTGTTTTTCCATTAGCACACTGATTCTAATAGAATTGCACCCAAACCTAGGATATGTGACAAAATGAATATAAATCGAGTTAATTCATGAGATTTTTAATTTCTCTAAAAAATTTATAAAGAATGTCAATTCTCATTTTATGATTTTTTTTAAGCTTACATTTAGTTTTCTTTGTTAAGCAACAACCTTTTAATTGAGAAAAGAGAGCATGGTATGTAAAATATTAAGGAATGGTTCTTAAGGAGATAGTGGAGAAATGTGCTGATATAGATATTCTGTTTTGTGTAATGTTTTAAGTTTAACAATGTAATGGAAATAGGGTCTATGATAGAGACTTACCAATGCCACATGAACCACAGAGAACAGGGTTAGTCTCTTTTCCAATGTTGACTATAATTTAGACTTGAATAACTCATGGCTCACAAGTAAGTGGAATCTGTAGAGTGTCTAAAGTCTCTCAATGCTTGCAAGTACTAACATAGCCGTAAAAGTCTGAAGACCTTCACCTCAACACAGGAGTTGGGAAAGATGCCCATCCATTAGACTAAGCTCTCATACTCAAACCCCACTCAACTCAAGTGGACTGTCACGGTCGTAAACTCATGCAAGAGGTGGAAAATGCTAATGTGGGTCAGCAAAATCCAGTGTAAGAAAACATGAACTTCTGAGTGGCATGACTCTCTACTGGATAGAGGCATGGGGATCATAATTAAATGTCATAGTGGCATTTACTTTCCTTCCCAAAAATATCATGTACACAAGGAAACTGGAAATGGGGGGAAATGGCAAGGCTGATGGAAAGGTGAAGTTGCCTTGGGAAGGAAAGCTAGACAAACACACTTCCGTTAGAGAAATGGCCAAATTATGTGAGATTATGGTTCCACGTCAGCTGAACAAAGGGGTCTGCACCCCACCAAGGGTTCTTTTGGTGGAAGGGTCTCTGGAGTTTGAACTGTGTACTCTCACGAGGGAAGGAGAGGATTATTTGTGACACTATATCTCTCCCTCAGCAAATATTCACAAAGCTGTGATGGCGTTGGAGTGATGCGTTAATCACCATACAGGAGTCAGTTCTCTGCTTCTGCCTGACTCTGAGAAAAGACTTCGAATGGTACCTAAAACTATTTTACTAATTCTTAATTCTCCAGATAGAAAACCATCTTCCTGAAAGTGATTTTTAATTACAATGAAGGCTGAGGCAAAAGACTGCATAGTTGAGTGTGTATGATGAGTGAAACGGAACTGAACTTGTGGAGCACAGCTCAGGGAGACTTTCGGATAGAAGTTACTATGGGACTTCCCAGGGAGAATTAGGAATTTGAGTGTAAAGAAAGGCTGTTCTCAGGGAGCATATGGGGTTCATCAGGGTTGCCTAGTCTACTCTGTGGAAAAGCAAAAACTTGGGAGAATAGGTTTCTTTACTGTTTCTCAGAGTGCAGATCAGCTGGTCTCACCATCTTCAGGAAGGTTTGATCACATATGAGAATTGAAGGGAGAAGAAATTTCCAATAGCAAATTATGTGTTCATAACATCCATTTGAGACAGAATTTGGAGAAACTTGTATATCTACTATCAAAAGCCCAGAGGAAGTTGGGTAGAAATTGACTTTACGTCTGGGGCTAGTGCAGTGGTTCTCAATATTCTGGCCCTTTAAATACAGTTCCTCATGTTGTGACCCAACCATAAAATTATTTTCATTGCTACTTCATAACTGTAATGTTGCTACTGTTATAAATCATAATGTAAATATCTGATATGCAGGATGATCTTAGGCGACCCCTGTGAAAGGGTTGTTCGTCCGCCAAGGGGTCGCGACCCACAGGTTGAGAACCGCTGGGCAGTGGCAAGAGCAAGTTCTGGCACTACCTCAATATTCACCCCCTTGGAAACACAAGCTGGGTCACAGAACATGGGTGCAGGTACAGACAACTTGTGCACTTCATACTGACAAAGATCCTCTCCATTTCTAAATTTTAGCCACGCTCTTCTGGGCTCTTTTTCAACTAGGCCTCAAAAAATTTGGGGCTTCCTTGCTCAGATCTGCATTGTCCAATTTCAATAAGAATCTTGCTAAATTGATTTAGCCAGAATACTCCATGCTTGGTATCTAATCAGGTTCCTCAGCCTCCAAGTGATGTTTGACCACTCTGGCCTGCCTTCGCCAAGAATCCTATTACAACAGGTTAGCCAGAATCCCCTGTTACTGCTGATATTTCTTCAAGTAATTTTCTACCCACCAACCCCCAGCCTGCTCCTTGGATGAAAATTCCTGCTTTTCCTTGTTATATTCTGAATTGAACCCCCTTCTACACTGAGGTTTGTTGTTGTTTTGTTCTTATTACATGTGTTCTAAATAAAATCTCTTTTTATTGCTTTACTGTCCAGCTGTGGTCTTTCTTTGACAATACTACCTCCGGTAAGACCACACAGCTAATGAGAAGGCTGCTTTACACCAGATGTCATTGCTGGAGAATAGACCTTGCAAACAACTCTGGGCTGCACCTGACCAGGCACACCAAATAGTAGCTTCTCCAACAGAGTTCAGTAAATGTTAATTCAATGTTGTGGTTCTCTTACAGTCAGAAATATACCCACTGGAAGCTGGGCCCCTCAGCTATAGCTAGGTCTCAGAAGCTTATTCAGCTCAGACTGTGGCAATATTCAATGTGCACTTTGACAGGATATCTAGGCCTTCATTAATTGTATTTTAAACACCAGCATCCTTTCCTTAGTGGCTGAGATTGTGAGGCTTAAAGAGACACTGCCATCAACTCTTTGATTTGGGCCAAGAGCAATGTGTTATTAATCTTTCTTTATTAATTAAATCTTTATTGTTCAGATTATTACAGTTGTCCCTCTTTTTTTCGCCCATAGCTCCCCTCCACCCAGTTCCCATCCCACCCTCTGCCCTTACCTCCCCCCACCACTGTCCTCATCTATAGGTGAACGATTTTTGTCCAGTCTCTTCCCACATCCCCCACACCCCTCTACCTCCACCATCCCCCTGAGAATAGTCAGTCCACTCCCTTTCTATGCCCCTGATTCTATTATATGCACCAGTTTATTCTGTTCATCAGATTATTTATTCACTTGATTTTTAGATTCACTTGTTGATAGATGTGTATTTGTTATTCATAATTTGTATCTTTACCTTTTTCTTCTTCCTCTTCTTAAAGGATACCTTTCAGCATTTCATATAATACTGGTTTGGTGGTGATGAACTCCTTTAGCTTTTTCTTATCTGTGAAGCTCTTTATCTGACCTTCAATTCTGAATGATAGCTTTGCTGGGTAAAGTAATCTTGGTTGTAGGTTCTTGGTATTCATCACTTTGAATATTTCTTGCCACTCCCTTCTGGCCTGCATAGTTTCTGTTGAGAAATCAGCTGACAGTCGTATGGGTACTCCCTTGTAGGTAACTGACTGTCTTTGTCTTGCTGCTTTTAAGATTCTCTCTTTGTCTTTTGCTCTTGGCATTTTAATTATGATGTGTCTTGGTGTGGTCCTCTTTGGATTCCTTTTGTTTGGGGTTCTCTGCGCTTCCTGGACTTATAAGTCTATTTCTCTCATCAGTTAGGGGAAGTTTTCTGTCATTTCTTCAAATAGGTTTTCAATATCTTGCTCTCTCTCTCTTCTTCTGGCAAGCCCATAATGCGGATGTTGGTACGCTTGAAGTTGTCCTAGAGACTCCTTACATTATCTTGATATTTTGGGGTTCTTTTTTCTTTTTGCTTTTCCAGTTGGGTGTTTTTTGCTTCTTCATATTTCAAATCTTTGAATTGATTCTTGCAATTCTCTAGTCTGCTGTTGGAACTCTGTATAATGTTCTTTATTTCAGTCAGTGTATGCTTAATTTCTAGTTGGTCCTTTTTCATATCCTCTAGGGTCTCACTAGATTTCTTGAGGGTCTCACTAAATTTATCGGCGGTTTCTAGAAAATTCTTGAAAAACCTTATAAGTGTGGTTTTGAACTCTATATCCAGTAGCTTGCTTTCCTCCATTTCTTTCATTTGTGACCTGTTTCTTTGTCTCCGCATTTTTTATGCTTCCCTGTGTTACAGAGTGGCTTTCTGTGCTAGGTGTCCTATAGGGCCCAGTGGCTCAGCCTCCCCAATTACCTGAGGTGGACACTCTTGGTGCACCCCTTTGTGGGCTTTGTGCACAGTCTTGTTGTAGTTAAGCCTTGATTGTTGTAGGTATCACTGGGAGGAATTAACCTCCAGGCCAATTGGCTGTGAGAATCAGCTGTGTCTACAGTGGGAGAACTTCTGTGCTGAAGACACCATTCTGGGGCAAGACTTGCTTCAGTGGGGCTTTGGTGCTCACTGAGTCTGTCCCCTGAGTGTGTCCCTTATGGATCTGAGGAGTTGTAATCTGGATGGTCCCACTCTGACCACTGGGTACACTGGCTCTTGGATCTCTAAGGAGGTGCTAATTTAGCCTCTGCCTGAGGCTACCCAGCAGGAGCTATGGAGAGATCTGCAGATTCCTCTTCTTTGTTTGGGGTTTGGAGGTGCCCAGATGAGGCCCAGCTGTGAAACAATGCATGCTGCTGTGGGGCCTTGGGCCTTCTTTTGGATGTTCTGGGTCTCTCTGACCCAGCTGCAATTTGTTAGGTAATTTTCAGATTGCAAAGGGCCAGGCCTTTCATATGCAAAAGCCTCTGTGCACAGCTTGGGTGGGGTGGGGTCTCAGGGAATCAACAGGGAGCAGCAAACAGCTATGGCTGATCTTCATTCCTACTCTAAGAGGCCCTGCATCTCCGTGTCCCACAGTAATCGCTGCAAGCACCTCTGAGAGAAAGCCGCCCTTGAGTTCCGACCCATGCCAGACAGTCCAGTTTCTCCCCATATGAGTCCGGGTCTCCAGAGACTCGCCCGGAACTGGAGTTTAGAGCAGTCGGGAGGTTGTATCTCCCTCCTGATTCAAAAAGATAGCTGTGTCCTCAGTTGCCAGCCCTTTCGGCGTGCGCCTCTGTACCTCTGCACTTTACTTCTGCACCTTCTCTGAGTCTTAGTGTGCTTTTCTCTTTCCTTCTAGTTGTAGAATTTCCACTCAGCCAGCTTTCCTGTGTTCTGGATGATGTCCATTTTGTCTTTTAGTTGTATTTTTGAAGTGGTTGTGCAAGGCAGCAATTTCCGGTGTTTACCTATGCCGCCATCTTGGTTTCTCCCTTAATCTTTCTTATTGCCATACTTTTAGCTATCCCAATAAATAAATAGTGTGTGTGTGTGTGTGTGTGTGTGTGTGTGTGTGTGTGTACAATTGTGTTCAGGAGAGAAAAACAGAGACAGAGGGAGGGAGAAGGAGAAAGAGAATGGGCATGCGGGCATATCTGTATATATGTCTGCTTATTTGTATATTGATGTGTCTGTACACTTGAAATCTATATGGAAGATGAGATGAAACTGTATTGGTGAGGTGAGCAATAAAATTTACAGAAAATAAACATTTCCAAACTATAATAACAGTTCCTTGATCGTACAGATCATGTCTTTGAAAATTCCTGAGGGAAGTTATAGTGAAAAAAATTGAATAGAAACTGAAGTCAAAAATTAACTAACTAAAGCTTTAATGTCCACTACACAAAACAGAAAAGAAACTTTATCACTTAATATAAGATCAATGATGATTAACGAAAGCAAATAATAATGTGCTCTGTACTATTATTTTTTTGTTTACCACCTAAATCACCATTAAAGCTCCCTTTCTTCACTGAAGCTTTAACATGATATATGCACAGCTGTTGGATTAAATTGAGGATCATGTATAAGCTAATGCAATTTTATAAAGTCATAATCCACGAGGTCCAAACTGAGATCAATAGTACAGTCAGAACACAACCAAGAAGATAATTTTAAAATAATTTAAGCTCTTCACATGTATTTTTTAAAGGAGGCATATTTCTATTGTAATGCTTCAAATTTTCCTCCCTCACTCATCAGCTTCTCACTTGTGTACCACTCCTTCCAAAATTCCTCTGAAAACTTGCAGGGAAGTTTTAATCCTCAAACCAATCTAGTACTCAGATTGTTCTCCTTCAGCCCACATTCCTTCTAATAGTTCATTCCTTCTAATAGCATCAACGATAAGTAGAACACAACAGGACCATTTTTGGAAATCAGAAGGGTGAAGCCAAAATTTATCTTAGTAGATAAGGGAGAGGAGAAGGTCAGTATCATGTATTGTTTAAGACATTTGCCATATCACATTGAGGAGACTTTTTGTTTTCTTTTTCCAAACGCTAATGCCTTTCTGATTCAATGGCTTAGGGATGCTGACATCTACATACTGATCCCTTTGTCCCTGCTTCCATGTTCCCACAGCCCTAGGTCATTTCCCTGAGCTCTTTTTTGTACATGACCCAGCACACTTATGCTCATCTAAAGACTAAGTTTCCTTCCTCTTAACATCCTTTATCTTTTCCAAGCCTTGACTGCAAAAGAAATTGTTCTTTCTCTACTACTTGATTTTCTTCCTTTCTCTATACCTAACCCTAGTTCTTTCCTCTTTATTTTTTTAAAAATATATTTCTTTATTTATTTCAGAGAGGAGAGGGGGGAGAGAGAAGAGAGAGAGAGAGAGAGAGAGAGAGAGAGAGAGAGAGAGAGAGAGAGAGAGAGAGACATCAATGATGAGATTCATTGATCGGCTGCCTCCAGCACGTGCCCTACTGGGGATTGAGCCCGAAACCCAGGCATGTGCCCTTGACTGGAATCGAACCTGAGACCCTTCAGTCAGCAGGCCAATGCTCTATCCACTGAGCCAAACCAGCTAGGGCTCTTTTCTCTTTAATTATCAGTAAGAGTGATTTGAAAAATCACATACTATAAAATTCCAAATTGAGTAACTGACATAAATGTACACATTAAATAATTTAACAAATGCACATATTTTACCAGAGGAGAATTTTCTATTGGGAAATGACTACTATATTTCCAGGTCTGCTTTAATTTATACAACTAAACTCTTCCCCAAGAACATGTTTTGTTCGAGGCATTACTTGAACTTGGCTGGTACAATTTGCTATGTGTTTCCTCTGCTCAGTGATCACAAATGCCCCTTGAGCTTACTGCAACAGCTGCTTCAACATCCTGTTCACAGTGGTGTTGGGTTGCATCAGGGATCACTGAAATGCCAGAAGACTGGCTGTGCTCCAGGGTCTTGGTCGTGGTGATATTATCTGCCGTCATTTTAGATAAAGTATAGCTTCAATTGATGGTGATGAAATATCCTAAGCAAAAGATGTAGTAATTATGACAGATGAGATCTCACAAATATGCAACAGGCCACAATCTGCCACTATTCTTTGAACCTTTACTTTAGCTAGGGATCTGATGCCAATATCCTCAGACTACCCTGCCTTCCAGCCGATTTTCACCATTTCAGTTAGTGCATAATTTCACAATGTGTTCTGCCTAGGCATGTATGGAGTAATAATACCCTTAATTCCAATTTGGCTGATACAAATGTTCCATGCATGAAATGTATCCATGTATCCAATGCATGCTACATTAACCATTTAAAGTTGTTGCTTAATGCTTAAACAGCCTGAACCAGTTTTTGTCTGATGTTGCCATGCTTTATGTCACAAGCCCCTGAAAACGTGGCCAAAACATATTAGATTGTGCGCAGATCAATGCCTGACCCAAGGACACCTGGCCCAGAAACTTCTAAGAACTCGGACAGTTAGAAAAGCTGTAGTTTTGGATAGAGATTGCTAATTGTGATCATATGATTCCCATTTTAAAAATTTAAGTATACAGTAGTTGGTATACAATAGTATATTAGTTATATTAGTTTCAAGTGTACAATATAGTTCTTTGAGATTTTTATACCTTATACTGCGATCACCTCACTAATTCTAGTAATCGTGTGTCACTGTGCAAATTTATCACAATATTATTGACTGTATTTCCCTTCACTTTTTTACCCGTCCTTTCCTTCCCCTCCCTTATAGCAAGTATCTCCTTTATTTATTGATCAATGGACACCTACATTGCTTCCATTTCTTGGCTACTGTAAATAATGCTGCAATCATCATAAGGGTGGATATGTCTTTTTAAATCAGTGTTTTCATTTTCTTTGGATAAATATCCAGAGTGGCATTGCTGAGTCATATGGTAGATCTATTTTGTTTTTTACTGAGGAATCTCCGTATTGTTTTCCATAGTGGCTGCACCAATTTGCAGTCCCACTACAGTGCACAAGGGCTCTCTTTTGTCTATGTCCTCACCAACATGTTATTAGTTGACTTTTTGATCACAGTCATTCTGACTGGTGTGAGGTCATATTTCATTGTGGTTTTGACTTACATTTCCCTGATTATTAGTAATATTGAGCATCTCTACATATATTGGTTGGCCATCTGAATGTCTTCTTTGGAGAAGTGTCTTTTCGTGTCCTCAGTTCATTATTTTTATCGGAGTATTCATTTTTTCGTTATTGAGTTATATGACCCCGGAAGGATATCCGGTCTAATTAGCATATTATGCTTTTATTACTATAGATATTCATAGCCATGGACATAGACAGTGTAGTGAAAACCTAGAAAAGGTGGGTGTGTGGTGGAGGGGTTCAATGGGGAGTTGACATTTCATATTATGATAATTTTATAATATTGTTTCTATAGAAAAGATAGAACGATAATTCAGCCTCTTCTCAAATGGTTGATCAAAATTTGTTTTTCATAGTAGTACTATTGACAGGTATCTTGCAACAGCACAATACTTTGTTATTATCATGTAAACATTTAGGGTTTTTGTAAAATACTGATTTCATAAATGACCTGTATGATTTCAAAAAAGGTCATTTTTATGTACAGTTCCTAGTCTGCACAAAACTTTATGTTGACAATACTCATTAAGCAGTTTGTCACTGATGTTCAGGTACATTGTGTTTTTGTCCATTATTCCTCAAATTGATTTTTAAAAATTTACTAATTCCCATCATTTTCTTTTTCAATGTTGTTGCATATTCATTCTCCTTATTTTCTCTGATATTCTGATTATTCTCCTCATCTTCATGATATTTTACTGTGAGGTACTGTCTTTAGCATTTTAAAACTTCTAATCTTTTTTGTTTCAGGTTTTGTTTATTTATTTTTTTGTTTCAACTCAGAAACTTCCTGACAACTATATATGAATTTTGGTGGGATCAATAATTCTGAAACACACACACACACACACACACACACACACACACACACACAAAACAACCCCACAATTAATCTGAAAGTAAGAACAAGTCTGTTTTTAAAGAGCCACTATATTATATTGACCTATATGATCACATAATTAAATCACACACATGGATGGATCTAAACTTTTGTCACTGGAACTATTTATCACTTCAGGTCATTTCACTGAGTCACTAGATAGTTGCATCCTGCTTTGGTTGTAACAGCCAGATTTCTGCAGTGCATGACACAGCAGATATGCTAAGATACAATCTGGCATGCCGGGAAGCATAAAATGCATGACACCAATTGCTTATAGTATTACTAAAATTTGAACATAAGAATTCTGAAACATACAGTTTTGCTCAATTTCCATATTGAAGAAATATACATTATTTGTAATTCTATATGTTGTATTACCAAGTATATTTCTGATAAGATAAACTTCACTTTCTGACAAGGCATTAATAAAAAATGAATCATTTGCTCACAATGTCATACACAGAATCATTGGAAGAAGTTTTCATATATTAACTTCCTGTTTTATACCTTTAAGCCCCACCCGTACTCCTTTTTGGATCCAGGTACTCCCAGTGCTGCTTGCTGTAGGTATGTATAACCTTGCACCTTAGCCTCCTGGGATTATGTGAGTACAGTGGGCAAAAAAAGAATCCCAGGAAGCCATCCCTACACCTGGTGTTAGCAATAAGTTAACTGCATTTACAAGTGACTACAAGCACCTAAATATATCATTCTAAATTCACACTAAATGTATATTCAACTCAAATTCCCGTTGTTTCCCCAAATTGCTTACTACTCCGAAGCCTTTAACACAAGGAAAAATGTAACAAAGACAACAATGAAGTGTACAGAGATATGTCTTAGTCAAGTGCATTTAAAAATACCTTTTTATGCAAATTTAAAAAATATGACCATACCAGTAATAGATTGAATGGTGCTCCCCAGACGACATTTCCATATCTTAACCCGCCAACCTGTGAACATGCCCTTATTGGGGGAAAATAGTCTTTGTGGATGTAATTAAGGACCTTGAGATGAGATCATTCTGGATTACTCAGAGGGGAGCCTAAATCAAATGATGAGCATTCTCATAAGAGAAGGGAAAATACAAGCACAAAGAAGACCACGTGAAGACAGAGGCAGAGACTGTAGTGATGCAGCCCGAACAATGCTGACAGCCACAAGCCGAAGAGGCCGTGTTCTCCCCCTAGAGGCTCCAGAGGGAGTGCAGCCCTGCCAGCACCTGGATTTCAGACCTCTGGCCGCTAGGGGATGAGGCAATAAAGCTCTCTTATTGTAAGTTACCGAGCTTCCTTTATGACACACCGCATCATCACTCGAGCTCTTTCCAGGGCCTTGTAAGAGGCTCCGGTAAGACGCAGAATGAAAGTAGGACAGCTAGAGTTCCGTATATAACTTTATACTTTGAAATACTTTCAAATTTGTCTTTCACTGAGGCTCATTAGTTGTCAATATCTGATATAAATATGTATCGATTGAAGAGTAGTTTCAGATATGAATCCAGGCTCTGCTCCAAATACTTAAGCACATATATGTTTCCTGAGAAAAAAAAGAGAGATCACTCCTACATGTCTAAGGTACAATTATGAAAGTTGGAAAATTAAGTGATTCAATACCCTTATCTAAAAATCTTTTTCATTTTTCCATTGTCCCAATAATGTCTTTAAAGAAAAACCAATTAAAAAAAAAAGTACATAATGTAATCAAAGATCACATGCTGCCCTAGCCAACTTGGCTCAATGGTTAGAGCATTGACCTGCTGACTGAAGGGTCCCAGGTTCGATTCCGGCCAAGGGCACATGCCTGGGTTTCGGGCTCGATCCCCAGTGGGGGGTGTGCAGGAGGCAGCCGATCGATGATTCTCTCTCATTATTGATCTTTCATCTTTCTCTCCTCCTTTCCTCTCTGAAATCAATAAATATATTTTTAAAAAACACACACGTTCTTTCCAAAAATAGATAACATGATGTACATGTAGATATTATTAGTTATCATGTCTTAGCTTCCTTTAATATGAAACAGTTCCACTGCGATTTTTTTATGTGTTTGACAATTTTTTGAAACTATAGGTTAGTTATTTAATGGAATATCTTTAATTTGGGCTTATCTGATGTTCTTCCATGACCAGATTCAGGTTCAACACATTTGGCAAGAATATTACAGAAGTAATGTTGGGTCCTTCCAAAGTATCATTTCAGAAGGCACATGATATTTTCTCCAACTTTTGTTATTATTAATCATTTGTGTTTAGATAGTTTCTGCCGGATTTCTTTATTGTAAAATTACCATATTTCTCTTTTAACCAGTAAGTATTTGGGGGAAGATACTTTGAGACTACTTAAATATCATATTTCTCATTACACTTGCACCCACTTGTGCTAGTGTCTTTTGATGATTCTTGCCTGAAATGATTGTTGCCCAGTGGTTACTTTCAAACTTCATTGTTCCTTCAACATTTAATAGTTGACATTCTACTTAAGGGTTTTTCCTCCTCTGTCATTCATCTTTCCAAGATTTGGCTAGTCAGATCTCCTTTAGACTAATTCCTAAGGACACCTTAAACTCTTTATGGTGTCTAATAAGGAAGACATAAAATGAGTAGATGTGGTATAACAAAAATATATATTTTGTCTTTGTTCCTGACACAGAAGTCCTAAAACTCATGGATTCCTTGAGTGATAAGCATATCTTTTGTTATTCATAATAAGTTCCTTTAAGTTCTACAAAGAAGGTCAGTAAATGATACTTAAAGGATCCTTCCAACAAGAGGTTATAATCTTGGTAAATATACATGAACCCAATATAGAAGCACCTAAATATAATTAAAAAAAAACTCCTGGAAGGCTTTAAGAGAGAGATCAATAGCAATGCAGTCATAGTAGGGGACTTAATACCTCACTGACATCACTGGATGAATCTTCCAGACAAAAAAAAAATCAATAAGGAAACAGTGACCTTTAATGACACATTAAATCAGATGGACTGAATTGGTATTTACAAAACATTTTATCCCAAAGCTGCAAAATACACATTCTTCTCAAGTGCACATGGAACATTCTCAAAGACAGACCACATGTTAGGACACAAAACAAGTCTTTACAAGTTGATAAAGACTGAAATCATATCAAGCATCTTCTTAGATCGCAATGGTATGAAACTAGATATAAACTACAATAAAAAAAAAAAACCTTGCTCTAGCTGGTTGCTCAATGGATAGAGCATCTGTGAACTGTAGGGTCCCGGGTTCAATTCCAGTCAAGGGCACATGCCTGGGTTGCAGGCTCGATCCCCAGTGGTGGGGCATGTGGGAGGCAGCCAATCAATTATTCTCTCTCATCATTGATGTTTCTATACTGCTCTCCCTTTACCTTCCTCTCTGAAATAAAAAAAAAAAAAATATTTAAAATGAAACACTCAAAAACATTCAAACACATGGAGACTAAGTAGTATGTTAGTAAACAATTAATGGGGAAAAAAATCAAGAAAAAAATAAAAAACGTCTTGGGAAAAAATGAAAAGAAACACACAGTGATGCAAAATTTATAGAACATAGTGAAAGCAGTCTGAGAGGGAAGTTCATAGAATTAGAGGCCTACTCAAGAAACAAGTAAAACCTCAAATAAATTATTTAACACTATAAAAAAGAATTAGAAAGAGGACAAGAAAAGCCAAAAAGAAGCAGAAGAAAGGAAATAATAAAGATTAGAGTGAAAATAAATGACATAGAGACAAAAAAAACACACACAAACGATCAATGAAACTAACAGCTGTTTCTTCAAAAAGATAACAAGATTAATGAACCTTTAGCCAAGCTCATAAAGAAACAAAGAGCCCTAACCGGTTTGGCTCAGTGGATACAGCGTCGGCCTGCAGACTGAAGGGTCCCAGGTTCGATTCCGGTCAAGGGCATGTACCTTGGTTGCGGGCACATCCCCAGTAGTGGGTGTGCAGGAGGCAGCTGATCAATGTTTCTCTCTCATCAATGTTTCTAACTCTCTATCTCTCTCTCTTCCTCTCTGTAAAAAATCAATAAAAAAATATATTTAAAAAAAAAGAAACAGAGAAAAGAAATTAATAAATAAAATCTGAAATGAAAGAGGTAAAGCAACTTCTGGACAACCTGGACAAAATGGATGAATTCCTGGAAACACAATCTTCTAAGACTCAATCAATAGTAATCAGAAACCTGGAATAGCTAGATAACAACTAATGAAATTGAAGCAATAATTTAAAAAAATTCCCAGCCAAAACTCTTGGACAAGAGGGATTTAAAGGCAAGTTTTACCAAGCATTCAAAGAAGAACTAACACCTATCCTCCACAAACTATTCCAAACAATTCAAGAGGAGAAAAGACTTTCAAGCACTTTTTAACAAAGCCTACATTATCCTAATTTCAAATGCAGATAAAGACACTACAAAGAACAAAAACTATAGGCCAATATCCCTAATGAACATAGATGCCAAAATCCTCAACAACATATTAGCATATCAGATCCAGCAATATATTAAAAAGATCCTACACTATGACCATCTTGTATTTATTCTGGGGATGCAAGGCTGTTACAATATCTTCAAATCAATAAACGTGATACATCTCATAAACAAATATCACATGATCATATGAATAGCTGCAGAATATGCATTTGACAAAATCCAGCACCAACTTTGAATAAAACTCTCAGCAAAGTAGGAATAGAGGGATCATTCCTCAAAATAAGTAAGTTCATATATGAAAAACCTACAGCCAACATCATACTCAGCAGCCAAAAACTAAAACTATTTCCCTAAGAATAGGAACAAAACAGGGTTGTCCACTTTCACCATTCTTATTCATCATAGTACTGGAAGCCCTAGCCAGTACTATGCACTGCACCACTCTTTTCATATATATACACTAGAGGTCCGGTGCACAAAATTCATGCACGGGCATCCAAATTAGAAAGGAGGAAGTAAAACTGTAAGTTTTTGAAGACGGCATGATATTATACATAGAAAACCCTAAAGATTCAACCACAACTACTAGATTTAACAAATCAATGTGGGAAAGTAGCAGTCTACAAATAAGCATCCAGAAATTGATGGTATTTTTATACACCAATAATCAGCTCCATTAGATAGAAACAAACAAAATACAATACCATTTACCATTGCAACAAAAAAATTAAGATACTTAGGATTAAACTTAACAGAGGAGTAAAAGACCTGTACTCTGAAAACTAAGACATTGAAAAAGAAATAGAGGTAGATCCAAACAAGTGGAAGCATATACCATGTTAATGAATTGGAAGAATTAACATCATTAAAATATCCATTCTTACCCAAAGTAATCTATAGATTCAACCACAATACCTATTAATATACCAACAACATACTTCACAGATCTAGAACAAATATTCCAAAAATTTATATGGAACCAAAAAAGACCCTGAATAGCCACAGCAATCTTGAGAAAGAAGAACAAGTTGGAGAGGTCGCCGTAATGGTTATCAAACTACACTACAAAGCCATTGTATTCAGAACAACTGATACTGGTACAAGAACAGGCATATAGATCAATAGACCACAACAGAGAAGCCAGAGATCAACCCATGCCATTATGGTCAACTAATTTTGGACAAAGGAGACAACAGCATATAGTGGAGTCAAGGCATTCTCTTCAATAAATGGTGTTGGGGAAATTGGACAGGTACATGCAAAAAAAAATGAAATGAGATCTCCAACTTACACCATGCACAAGAATAAACTCAAAATGGATAAGACTTAAATGTAAGGCATGAAACCATAAAAATCCTAGAAGAAAACATAGGCAGTAATATCTGTGATGTCACACTCAGCATAATTTTCACAGATATATCTTCCGTAAAAGAGAAACAAGGCCAAAAAAAAAAAAAAGGAACTGCATCGAACTAAAAATCTTCTGCACAGCAAAAGAAACCATCCTCAAAATGAAAAGGGAACCCACTGTATGGGAGAATATATTCACCAATGATACACCTGGTAAGGGATTAATTTCCAAAATATATAAAGAAGTCGTACAACTCAACAAAAGGAAGACAAATAATCTAATTAAAAATGGTCAAAGGACCTGAACAGACACTTGTCCAAAGAGGACATATACTAGTAGATGACCAAAAGACATATGAGTCACTCATCAGAGAGATGCAAATTAAAAGTACAATGACATATTACTTGATGGTTCCATTCCAGGTCAGGCCACATGCCCAGGTTGCAGGCTCGATCCCCAGTGTGGGGCATGCAGGAGGCAGCCTATCAGTGATTCTCTCTCATCATCGATGTTTCTTTTTTAAAACAATATTTTTATTGATTTCAGAGAGGAAGGAAGAGGGAGATTTGAACAGTGATCTCCTGGTTCATAGGTCGACACTTAACCACTGAGCCATGCTGCCTGGCTCATTGATGTTTCTATCCCTCTCTCCCCCTCCCTTCCTCTCTGAAATCAATTAAAAAATCCTATATAATAAAAGGCTAATATGCAAATTGTCCCCTTGGGAGTTCAACCACCCACTATGACGTGTGCTAACCACCAGGAGGCGGTGTGGAACGAAAGAAGGCCCCTGCTGGCTCTGTTCACCAGCCGGGCCTAGGGACCCTACCCGTGCATGAATTTTGTGCACCGGGCCTCTAGTGTATATATATATAAAAAGAGTGGTGCAGTGCATATTAAAATTGATCACAGTATGTTTGTCCAGGGAAAGTAAAACACGAGGGTTTTATCAGCTTGTTGAGCTTGTAACGACATACATAGCTATATAGTTTGGTCTGCTATGGAGATTGAATTCTCCAAGAGAAAAGAGTAAGAGATTGTCTTGGAATGAACAAGACATTATACAAAACAGAGCTACTTTAGAGAATATTCTTCCCTGAGGTATGTGCCTATATTAGTCAGCTTGGGCTGCTATAACAGGATTCCATAAACTGGGTAGCTTAACCAATAGACATTTATTTCTCACAGTTCCAGAGGCTGAGAAGTCCAAGACCATATGTCAGCAGATTCGGTGTCTAGTGAGAGCTCTCTTTCTGGTATGCAGACAGACACCTTCTTACTGTGTCCTCACACGGTGGAGAGAGAGGGGGCTCTTGTCATCTCCTGTTCTTTTTTTCCCCCCAATAAATCTTTATTGTTGAAAGTATCACATATGTTCCTTTTTCCCCATTCCCTCTCCCACACCCTTCCCCCCAAGCCTTCACCACCCTATTGTCTGTGTCTGTGGGTTATGCATATACACATATGAGTTCATTGGTTGATCTCTCCTTCCCTCCCCCCACCCCTGCCTTCCCTCTAAGGTTTGACAGTCTGTCCAATGTTTGTAAGTCTCTGGGTCTATTTTTGTTCATCAGTTTATGTTGTTCTTATAAGAGCACTGATCCCATCATGGGGCCTCACCCTCATGACCTCATCTAATAATTAACGCCCCAAACCCCTACCTCCAAGTTCCATTACATGTGGGATTAGTGCTGCAACATAGGAATTTTAAGGGGACACAAACATTCGTTCTACAGCAAAACCTCCAAGTAGGTTCTAATTGCTCCAAGGGAGCCTCTTGCCTTCTTTTTCTTGATTTCTTATCATCCACTTTTTCATATGACTTTTGTTGTTGTTCATCCCTTCCTAACGCTACCAGGTTAATGGGTAAGAGCCAGCGGGACAGAGACTGAAGGCTCAGTGGAAGCGAAGGGTACAGTATTTCAGTTCCTTTCCCCCAGCATTTTCAATTTTTAATTCTATGAGCTTCAAGAGTACTTTATAGATATTACTGAAAGTAAACTCATATAACTTGCCCAATGAGCTGTTTTGGGAAATTTTTAATGGGAAATTCTATCTCCTGTGAGTTTCACTGAATCACTGATATATAGTTTAATAATATCTCCTAAGAATTCCAACTTCAAAGCAGAGATGTACTTTTGAAGAAATTTATTTTGCTATGCTTTAGGAAGTATTAATAGATTTTAATTGAAATTAAAAGAAATAAAATTATAAAAATCAATTCATTTATACTAACTGTTGTGCATTTATATAGATTTAGAACATTTCAGGTCATTGATTTTGAAATCCAATATCTGCTCAAGAAGTCTACAAATCTAAATCCAACATACTTTATTTACATAACCCACCTTTCATTGTAATTTTGTTTTTCAGAGAATTAAGAGAACAATGTGCTGTCCTAAAATTACTGCATGAATTTCCACTTCATTTGTATAGATATTTGTGCTTACAGAATTCTGCCATTAATCATGACACTCTCTGGTTAAACCAGTTATAGAATTATCATTTTACCACATTCTTCTGTAACTACCGTGGCTTATAGAGCAATGTGCCGTTAACCATTCCACTGTTAGGTAAAATTTCTTCTTATCAAGGAAAACTCATACTTGAATCAATAAGAATTCCAAAAAAAACTTTTAACAAAAGCAAACAATAACCTCCTCCAGGTAAGGCTTGTCTTCATACTGGTATAGTGCAAACCCAGGGCAGGGAGTCACAATGTACTAGTATAACCCAAATAAATAAGAAAAACAAGTGCAGGAGTGCAGTTTGGAAACCAAAAAGTTCCATTATTATGGTTAAACAGACAATGCACATTTAAATGCAGTTAATATTCTTTCTCCAATGTCTTTACATCTTTTATCCAAAAGGGGGAAATTGGATAAAACACTTACCGACTCTGAAAAGTTTACACTAACCAGTGTAATGTTATTAAGCTTGAGAAGGGAAAAGGATACTCTAAGTTCACAAGTTAATGATTCACCGAGAGTCAAGACTGGTCACCAACGCCTGGATCAGCGGTTCTCAACCTGTGGGTCGCGACCCCTTTGGGGGTCGAACGACCCTTTCACAGGGGTTGCCTAAGACCATCGAAAAACACATATATAATTACATATTGTTTTTGTGATTAATCACTGTGCTTTAATTATGTTCAATTTGTAACAATGAAAATATATCCTGCATATCAGATATTTACATTACGATTCATAACAGTAGCAAAATTACAGTTATGAAGTAGCAACGAAAATAATTTTATGGTTGGGGGTCACCACAACATGAGGAACTGTATTAAAGGGTCGTGGCATGAGGAAGGTTGAGAACCACTGGCCTGGAGGATTTAATTGAGAATATGTTTCTTGTTGGACTTGCATTTCTTGGGTCTTGTTTAGCTGGATGGTAAAGACTAGGAGTGGCCAGAACCTGCATTATAATAAATCACTGAGATCAACACGTCTGGTCCAGGCTCACCTACAGTTATTAGAAAATAGAAACGCTAGTTCAAGAGGCAAAAGCAGTGATTCATATTGGACACCAGAAGATGTTCTCATATTGTGTGGTAGGCCGCCTCCAAGAGAGCCCCTGAGGATCCTCACCTCCTGGTATTCATCCCCACGTGTATTCTCCTCCCACACTGAACCAGGGCTGCTCTGTGTGACAAACAGGACGGCAAGGATGAGAGTGTGACTTCCGACGTGAATTCAAAAGGGCCCTGTAGCTTCTGCTTTGCTCTGCTGGAATGCTTGTGCTGAAGGAAGCCAGCCACTATGCAGTAGGGACACTCAAGCAGCTGTAGGGAAAGATCCATGTGGAGAGAAACGCAGGCTTGCTGCCAAAAGTCGGCACCAATTTACCATCCAGGTGAAAGCCTTCTTGGAAGCAGGCCCTCTAACCCTCGTCAAGCCTTCGGATGGCTGCAGCCCTGGCAGACAACTTGACTGCAACATCATGCCAGAGCCTGAGCCAAAACTGCTGCCCAGCCAAGCAGCAACCAAATTCCTGACACGGAAATTATAAGAGATAATAAATGTTTATTGGTGTTTTAAGTCACTAAGTTTTAATTTGTTTTGAAACAATAGATAACGCATATTGTGATCATTATTAAGACAGTAAGGAGGCAGGCAGAACAATAACAGTAAATCAGGGACTTTCAATATTCAAAGCACAAGTGTTACTATGACAGTGACACGGATATGAGGCACAGAGTCAGAGTTACATAATCAGCAAGAGCTTGGGGGGCGGGGGGGGGGGGGAATGCCTAAGATACACCCTACGCAAAATGTTGTGCTTCAACCAAGGTATTAGAAGGGGAGAGTGGACACAGATGAAAGGCTAGTAGTCCAATTGATAGACAGGAAGAAATTTTACCTTTTACAACAGCATGGATGGACCTGGAGATTATTATGATAAGCAAAATAAGCCAGTCAGAGAAAGATAAATACTATATGATCTCACTTACATGTGAAATCTAATGAACAAAGTAAACTGATGAACAAAATAGAACCAGAGGCATGGATATATGGAACAGACTGACAGCTGTCAGAGGGCAGGGGAAAGAAGGGGCTGGATGAAAAAAGGCGAAGGGATTAGCCAAATAAGATATATATATATATATCCTATCTAATAAAAGAGAAAAATGATAATTGGCGTACGATGATACCCTTTTCATTGGCTAATCAGGGCTATATGCAAATTAACTGCCAACTAAGATTGGCAGTTAACTGCCAACAAGATGGAGGTTAATTTGCATATGTAGGCACAATGCAGGGAGGCGAAAGGGAAAGCAGGAAGAAGCCCCCTGCCACTGACAGTGATCAGAAACCCAGGGGGGAGCTAAGAGCTGGGGGGCAGGGCAAAGGCGGCCCTGGGGCCGCCTTTGCCCTGCCCCCCAGCCATGATCGGAGAATCAGGCGCCTTTGCCGCCCTGGCCAGTGATAGCAGGAAGTAGGGGTGGAGCCAGCGATGGGAGCTGGGCACAGTCGAAGCTGGCAGTCCCGGGAGCTAGGGGTCCCTTGCCTGGGCCTAAAGCGGAGCCCACGATTGCGGGGCCGCTGCAGCTGCGGGTCCCTGCTGCCCGGGCCGGACGCCTAGGCCAGAGGCGTTAGGCCTGGGCAGGGGCGGAGCCTGAAACCACGGGGAGCTGGGGGTCCCCTGCCCAGGCCTGACACCTCTGCCGGAGGCCTCAGGCCTGGTCAAGGGGCCGATCCGGTGATTGGTGATCGGAGGGTGATGAGGGTCAACTCCTCTGGCTGAGGCGTCAGGCCTGGGCGGGGGGTGGAGCTGGGGATTGGGGGTATATGATGGTCCCCTTGCCCAGGCCTGAAGCCTGGGTCAGAGGTGTCAGGCTTGGGCGGGGGGTGGAGCAAGCGATCAAAGGGAGATGGGGGTCCCCTGCCCAGGCATGATTCCTGAGCCAGAGGCCTCAGGCCTGGGCGGGGGCCAGAGCCAGTGATCAGGGGGAGATGGGGGTCCCCTGTCCAAGCCTGACACCTCTGGCGGAGGCGTCAGGCCTGGGCAAGCGGCCGATCAAGCGATCGGAGGGTGATGGGGGTCTACGCCTCTGGCCGAGGCATCAGGCCTGGGCTGGGGGCAGAACCAGTGATGGGGGGAAATGAGGGTCCCCTGCCCAGGCCTGACGCCTCTGTCAGAGGCGTCAGGCCTGGGCAAGGGGCCAATCCTGCAATTGGAGGGTGATGGGCGTCAACGCCTGAGGGCTCCCAGTATGTGAGAGGGGCAGGCTGGGCTGAGGGACACCCCCCCCCCCCCGACACACACACACACCCAGTGCACGAATTTCGTGCACCGGGCCCCTAGTATATATATATATATATATATATATATCCACACACACACACACATATATATCACATAGACACAGACAACAGTGTGGTGATAGCCAGAGAGAAAGGATGTGGGGGAAAGGTAGAGGTGGGCAACATGAGGGAAAATGGAGACGGAAAGAGACTTTGAATAGGGCACTGGGTGCATGATTCAGTGTGCGGATGATATTTTATTGGGCTGGACACTTGAAACTGGTATGGTGTTATGAACAACTGTCACCCCAATAAATTCAATTTAAAAAATAAACAAATGTCAGGCCTTCTTCTAAGTACTTTGTCTATATCTATTTTATGATTCCTCACAACAACCTATGAGTTAAGAACTACTATTATCCCCATTTTACAGATAAGTAAACTGAGGCAAGGAGAGGTTTAGAGGAGTTATAAAGAAGGCATTTGAACCCCTGTTATCCAATTCCTAAGCATATACTACTAATCAATATACCAACAAAAGTTTTTTTAAAGCACATATATTTAGAAGAACTACACTATAAAATGTTTTAAGAAAATTAAAGTTGAAATGTGTCTAAAATTTCATAGCATTAAAAATAATAAATCATATGTAATCAACAACTTTGAATGAGAATCAGACTTTGGAGACATTTTAATATTTTAATGATCCAAAAGCAACCTTTCATAAATACATTATATTTTAATTCATTAAAAACCATTGCAAAGATGGTCTTTTTAAGCTTATATATTTTTACTGCACAAACAAAAAAAATATTAGGTTAAAATTAATCTTCTTAAATTTCATTTGTCTAAGAGTTAATTACCTTTAAAGGTCTTTATGCTAACAGGAGTAGATGAGAATGTAAATTGATTCAAACAAACTTTTGAGAAATTGGAAATTAAATGGTTAAAGCTGATAACATTTTTGCAGAGCATAAGGAAATGAAAAAGGAAATTATGACTAATTCATCTGTAAATAAAATGAACTGGAAGAGAAGGTGTGTACTTGTCCAAATCTGGGCTAAAAGTCAAGTTTGAAGATATACGGAAATTCCACTTTCCTGTTGATGCACCAAGTAATTAATGATCTTGATCTTGAAACAGATAAATTTCTACTGCAAATTTCTTTATTCAGTTGAAAATATATGAATAGTTTAAAGTAAATATTTTCATAAGAATGACGTTTATGATAAAGCACCATTTATTCAATATTTATTATCAAATTGTATTTATTTACATTTACATTGAAGATGGCTAACATTCAAGCTTACTAGTGAGAAAAAGAACAGGTGATTGCATAATTCTAAACACCAAGTTGTATATGCGTGTGTGTGTTCATAATGTAGACTGGGAAGGGAAGGTAGGAGGAGAAAAGAGAGATACAGTTTCTCTTAGAACTAAGTTTATGTTCGTTGTAAGATTTTCTTAAATAATTCAATGAGCCCTGACTTTAAAGCTCGGAGCTTTAAAGAAATGACAGGGAGTAGCCAGCTGAACAAATAAACTCTATTAAAAAACCTAGGAGAAGAGTTGTGGACATACATAGGTCATCATGAGCCCTTTTTCTACCAGATTACACTACACAGCTTCAAAGCAGAAAGCACCGTGAAAGGGAGAGAGAAAGAAAGCGGTTCCTTCAACACAGGAATTTAGTTGGGAGCACTCATAAGGAAAAATAATGTCTGATACTTTATATATCAGCAGAAACGTGTCCAAAATGCCAAATCAAAAGCTGGTGCTATAAAGTCAGAGAAAGTACACAGGACACTAAGAAAGGCTCACAGTCAATGTTCTCCTTAATGCAGAAGAGAAAGCCAGAGTTAACTAGTAATCGGTGCAACTAATGTCTAGAGAGAAACAATTTTTCAGTATTGTATGCTTTTTAAAATTATGCTTTACATCTCCTTCTTGGCTAATTATAAAAAAAATGGAAACACTGAAAACAGAAAATAATATCTGATCCAAAGTAAATCTCAACATATTTGTCTTATCATAAGTGAAATAGAGAACCTCAATCTATTAGATTGGCTATAAAATAATGATCACCTACATACAAGAAACATATTTATAATAAAATTACTAAAAGAAAAGGTTGAAAGTAAAAGTGTAAACAAATGATAATCATATGGGGGAAAATAGGAATTGCAATGTTAGTATCAGGCAATTATTAACTCAGAGCAAAAGGCTTTTAAAAAATGGATCCCTTAAAATAATAAAGAATGCAGCCCTGGCTGGTGCACTCAGCGGTTAGAGGGTCGGCCCGAGCACCAAATGTTCGTGGGTTCAATTCTCAATCAAGGGCACACACCTGGGTTGCAGGTTCAGTCCTTGACCCGATTGGGGGTATGTGCTGGAGGCAACTAATTAATGTGTCCCACATTGATGTTTCTCTCTCTCTCTCTCTCTCTCTCTCTCTCTCTCTCTCTCTCTCTCTCTCGCCTTCCCTTCCCTCACTACCTTCCACTTTTTCTAAAAATCAATGAAAAAAATATCCTCAGATGAAGATTAACAAAAATAAAAAATAAAGAATGCAACCCACAATAAATATTTCTCAAGGTCTTTTTTGTAGCAAACAACAATTCCGAATTAAAAAATGCAAAGCTGTTGAAAATACAAGTAGACACAGAAAAACAATGACAATACCTATCTCACACATGATAGATGAAAGAGATAGAAAAACAAGTAAGCATATAAAGACCTTACTGAAGAACTTAGAGGTAGATATTAAACTCAATATCCTCCAAACAAAAAAGCAACTTTACAAAAATGACTTCAAGCATCTGTAAAAATTTACTATAAGTTAAGCCACAAAAATTCAATAAATTATAAACATAGAAACAATACAGAACACATTATCTGATCACAACACAGTAAAATTAGGAGTCAACAAAAATAGAAAACAACAACATAACATCTTCACAACCACTAAGAAATTCAAAACTTTTTTGGTCAAACAATTTTGGTGGGGTGAAAGGATGTCAAAACCAACATTTTATAATACTTTTAATAAATAGCAGTGACAATGAAAAAAATAAAGCAATGTCTAAAGAAAATGGTAGCCTTTTGCACATATATTACTAGATGAGAACAGGTGAAAATAGCATCAAACTAAAAAAATTGAAAAGGAACAATCAAATAAAATGAAAAAGAGGGAGTTGTTACAGTAAGGTTTTTGGTTGAAACCAATAGATACTAGGTGTGATAAATGTAGGAAGTTAATGAATTTATCAGAGGAGACTTTAAGCAACTCATCCTCTCTAGCACAGTGGTTCTCAACCTTGGCTGCCCATTAGAATTACCCGGGAATCTTTTTAAAATCCTGATTTCTGGGCCTCATCCTCCGGAAATTCTGTTTCTGTGTTACTAATGTTGTGGCCCCACCCCATAACAAAGAAACAGAATTTCCGGAGGATGAGGCCCAGGAATCAGGATTTTAAAAAGATTCCCAGGTGATTCTAATGTGCAGCCAAGGTTGAGAACCACTGCCCTAAGGAAAAAAATCATTGCCCCTTCTAACTTGAAAGATTGCCAACATATACATTCTATAAAGCTATTGAACCCAAGCTATTGAACTCTGTCCTTGCCACAATGCCCATTGAGCAAACCTTGGGATTGAATATGAAAAGTAATTGACTGATATCAGCAGGAGTATGCATTTTGCTCATCCAGTTATAGAGAGTATACTTTGGTACGGAGGTCTTTTTGTGAACAGTCATATGAAACACAAAAATCTAACACATTAGATCTAGTACCCCCAAGTACTTAAGGCCAAAGCTCCAGTCTGGATTTTTCCAAGTTCTAGATCATTTGGCCAAACCATTAACCACATCCACAAATTGGTATATCTAGTTCCTTACCGCAAGTCATCCCACTACACAATTCTTATAATTAGCATTGCTTCCATTATATTCAGTCTCCACGTGTTTTATCTGCTATCTGACTTTATCACAGGAGTAAGTCTCTATGACAGGTGCTTTCACCATCCCACTTATCACCCTCTGCCCAAGTAATAATAATCTCCAAAATTCTACTAACAACATGCTATTTAGGGTTCTTCTGGTATCAACTATCTTAGCTTGGGTTTCCCAGAAAGCAGAGCTTATGGCTTAGATTGGTGATTTTCACTGGTGTGCCCCAAGAATTTAAAAACAAAACAAAACAAAATGAAACAAAACAAACAAAAAAAACAGGCAAATGCTAGTGAGGATGTGGAGAAAAGGGAATCCTAGTATGTGTCTGGTGGGAATGTAGACTGGTGCAGCCACTATGGAAAATGCCAGAAGGGAAAGAAAGTGAGCAAGGAATCGAGAATGTGTTTAAAGAAATAACGGCGGAAAACTTCCCTAACCTGTGAAGGAAAAAGTCACACAAGTCCAGAAGGCACAAAGAATCCCAAGTAAGAAGAACCCAACAGGCCCACACCCAGACACATCACAATTAAAATGCCAAAAAATTGAAGACAAAGAGAGAACCTTAAAGACAGCAAGAGAAAAGCAATTTATTACCTACAAAGGAGCTCCCATAAGGCTGTCAGCTGATTTTTTTTTTTCTCAGAAACTCTACAGGCCAGAAGGGAATGGCATGAAGTATTCAAGGTAATGGAAAGCAAGGATCTGAAACCAAGATTACTCTATCCAGCAAGGTTATCATTCAAAATAGATGGTGAAATAAAGAGGTTGAAGACAAAAAAAAGAGCTAAAGGAGTTTGTCACCACCAAACAAGCATTGCAAGAAATGCTAAAGGGACTGCTGTAATGAGAAGAGATATATAGAGAGGAACACAGGCATAAATAATTAAAATGGCAATAAATAAGTACTTATTAATAATAACCTTAAATGTAAATGTCTTAAATGCTCCAATCAAAAGGCAAAGGGTAGTTGAATGGATATGAAAACATGACCCATATATATGCTGTCTACAAGAGATCCACCCTCAAACCCCCTCCCACACCCTGGCAACCTGACTATTTTTACTGTTTCCTAGTTTTGCCTTTTCCAGAATGTCACATAGTTGGAATCATTAAGTTCCTCCATGTCTTTTATAACTCATTGCTTTTTTAACAATGAATGATATTCCATTATCTGGATGTACCACAGTTTATTTACCCCTTCACCTACTGAAGGAAATCTTGGTTGCGTCCTAGTTTTGGCAATTATGAATAAAGCAATTATAAAATCTGCAAGCAATTTTTTTTAAGTGAACATAAGTTTTCAAATTTCTATGGGTAAATTCCAAGAAGTATGATTGCTGAATCATCTGGTAAAACTATGTTCAGTTTTGTAAGAACCTGCCAAACTGTCTTCCAGAGTTTTACCATTTTGCATTTCCACCAACAATGAACAAGAATTCCTGTTGCTCTACTCCACAGCCTTACCATCATTTGGTGTTGTTAGTGTTCCAGATTTGGGCCATTCTAATAGGTGTGTACTGGTATCTCCTTTTAATTTGCATTTCCCTGATGGCATATGATGTTGAACATCTTATCCCAATATTTTAACAACTGGGTAGGGTCGTGGCAGTGTAAATTTTCTGACTAGCATTCCTAATACATTATATTTCGAAATCTACTAAATCAAAACATAATATTGAGTGGCTGAGAAGTACCTGAATTTGTGGATATTTTATCCACTGCATCTTTATATTGGTTCCAGTGCTTTATCCTTTTGTTGAATCTGTATGTTCAATATCCATCAAAGGAACCATCATTTCTCAATCCAGTTTATGTAAATTGCTTAGTCCCTTCCTCAAAATTTTACCATATTAGAGCTCCTACCATATCATATTTAAATCATCTCCCTACCATTTGCTTCTCTGACCAAACTGTACATCCTGCAAGAACAGGGACTATGCCTTGGTGATGTTTTGTATTGCTGGTATTTGTTGTTCAATAAATGATTACTAAAATTAACTGTAGTAATATCCTTTCTCATGCTCCATGGGAGTCATATTTATTAGTCTACTTAAGATTTAGAACTTCAAAGGTTTTTTTCAAAATATACAGCATCATGAGTCACTGTATTACTGTATTTATTTTCCCTTTGCCTCGCCTTCTAGGCAAGCCTAATTAAGAACCACGTTTGAAGTTAATCTACTCCTGTATTTGAGAATTTTTCAATGTTTTCTATTTAGAAAATTCTTCTCAGCACTCTAGTCCAGTTACTTGAATGACCACTGGAATCCTATTTTCTTCGAAGAGCTCAGTAATCATGAGCTTAGTTAGCAATCATAACTTCGTCTTGTCCTTTCTGGTCTGAATGAAAACTTATGAACTTATGCTTGATGCACATGAATTAAAGCATTCATTCAATAATTCATTACTTCTTTATTGAACTCATATTATCTGCCAGATTTGTGGATCAACAGATGAATAAAACATAGTCTCTGTCCTTGAGAAATTCCAGATTAGTGAGGGACACAGGCTCTATACTGCAATATAGTATGTCTCATAAGATATTTATGCACAGAGTGTATAAAAGCACTATTTTGTCATTTCCTTGATGGTAGAAATACCCTAAACAAGTTTCAAAAATTGCTTTACACCTACTAGCAAAATATGTCTTCCTAAGCCATTAATGGTTTGTATTAATGAAAAAAAAAACAAACAAGTTTTAAATAAAAATAAGAAGCACCACTTTTGGTGAGTATCATAGAGAACCTAAGTGATAAAGGGGAGAAGAAAAGGAAAAATGCAATCTTTGAAGATTTTTCAGTATGCTAAAAATCCTCTCAGTCACTAAAATATTTCCACATTGCATCACAAAGACTTCACTTGGTAACAAGTCACTGTTTGGTAATTTATCTTTACATTCCCAGTCTCATGAAAATGAACGTTAGAGAACCTTAGACTGTCAAAATCAAACACAAGAAATAGTTATTAACAGTGATGCCACTGTGTATTAATAAATTTACATGTGTCTTCTGTGAGAAGCCTTTAGATAAGCATACCTAGAGTATTGGTATCTAGAGTAGATCACTTTTTTAATATACCCCTTCTCCTTACAGGAAAATTATTTTCAAAAATAGTCATTAACTGAAATAACGATAACGGCCAGAAAAGAAACTCACAGTATCAATGTTATTTTATTAAATTTCATTATATAATCAAGCTTGTAATGAATAATTAATTTTACAACTAAGCAAATAAGGAAAAAAAGAATGTGTTAATCCCTTTTAACTTTATTTAAGCATTTTTTTAAAAAGAAAATACATATTGACTTGATGCAATAATAAATAACTACAATAAATGTAATAGCAACTAAATAGCAATTCAACAAAAATAACAATTTTAGAAGAATATATTTTAATTTTCAAGATATTATTCAAATTTAGTAATAAGTTTTGTATATAAACTAAAATTTGCATTTGCTAAGCAAAAATAATATACCTAACTGTTCATGGTCATTTTCACTGTTTTAAGATACAAAGGAAAACTCCAAGTGACCATATAGAATTTTGTAATCAAAATTAGAGGCTCAGTGCACAAATTCATGCACAGGTGGGGTCCAGCTGGCCGGCTCCGATGGGGGCCAATTGGGGCCAGGCCAGCTGAGGAGAGGGGAAGTGGGAGGTTGGGGGGCCAATCGGGCCCCAATTGGGCTGTTTGGCTGCTGCAGTGTGCGTCATAGCGACCGGTTGTTCTGGTCACTTGGCCTTTATATATATAGATAATTCAAGTTCTATGTCTTTGTCTTTACAATCCCTGTGCTTTCCGTGTTTATTTCAAGCCATTATTTAATGAAAATATATAATTCCAGTTATCAAAATTCAACCGTAACTTCAGAGATTGTTTAGAATTTAGACCAAGAAAATATTTTTGAGGGAGAAATATTTTATCACTGACATTGTTTAGAATTGCTGGCACATAATAATAATAAAAACAGACTGTACAAGTCAGTTTTATTATTGTTTTTTAAATCCTCTAAAGACAATGCTTCTCCTTATTTGCCTTCTGTGAGGCCTCCATTCCCACTGCAACGCCCTTGGAATGGCACTTACCAGCCGTGGGCAAACTACGGCCCGCGGGCCGGATCCAGCCCGTTTGAAATGAATAAAACTAAAAAAAAAAAGACCGTACCCTTTTATGTAATGATGTTTACTTTGAATTTATATTAGTTCACACAAACACTCCATCCATGCTTTTGTTCCGGCCCTCCGGTCCAGTTTAAGAACCCACTGTGGCCCTCGAGTCAAAAAGTTTGCCCACCCCTGTCACGTAAAGGTACTGTCACTTCTACAAATAATATTATTTCATGATTACATTTCTGTGCCAAGCATTGTACTAGATACTCTTACAAATTATCTCCTTTGAGCCTTGCCAAAACCTAACAGTGCAAGTAGCCTTCCTTATTCTCATTCCATGGATGGAGAAGCAGTAACGATTTGGGTTATATGAGCAAATAACAGAAGCAGTGCTCAAATGCAGGTCTCTCTGACTCAAAAGCACTAATCCACCCAGTACTGCTTCCATTCTTTTCATGCCACAAATAGGACCCAAGTGCCTTCTGTAAGCTAGTAACAGAGCAGTGCATAAGAAACAGTTGATGTAAGATTAGTCAAGCTCCCCACTTTCCCCAGAGGTGGCCACCCTTCTGTGTCTATTACCACAGGTTTGTTTTACCTTTTCAGTAACTGCACCTCACTGATATCAGAGTATGTACTCTTCAGTGTCTCCATTTTTTTTCCATTTCTTCATTCTGATACTCCTAAGGTATTGAAACTTCAAGTTTGATCCTTCACTTTCTGTCTGTCTCTACTCTATTTTCTTTCTCTTGTTTGTTCTACTTTCTAGGTTAATTTTGTCAATCACGACTTCCAATACTTGCATATTTAGAGTTCCCCTATTTGTCTGCTAATAGTATCTCAGAGTTTTCATTTCCCTAAGTGATTTGTAGTATTTGGATGTGTGCTCATTTCCAACAGATGTTGCTCTTCTTTGTGTTGTAGCTTGAGAAGCAACCCGAATGGGTACTAACACATTTGTCTCTCTGTGGGCCCTCTCATGTTTTATTCGGCCGGACCAATGTTTACTATCTGGGTAACGTGTCCCTGCCCCTTGTGAGAAGTCTGAATTTGCACTCCACACCTATTGGTAGCTGGTGCCACATAGCCAACCTTGTTTGAGGTGAGAAGGAACAAGGAAATTATAGAGCCCAGGTTTGGATTGATATTTGGAGATTGGATGACTGGGCATACTGCATTTCTGGTCTAGGGGAGCATTTATAAGGACATGAAAGTTATATAAATTTTGGTTTGGTAACATGACATCCCATGTAGGAGCAGTTCCATCTTGGGCCTAGAAATTTATTTCAACACTAGGGGCCCGGTGCACAAAATTCGTGCACTGGGTGTGTGTGTGGCGGGGGGGTGGGGGGGAGAGTGTCCCTCAGCCCAGCCTGCCCCCTCTCACATACTGGGAGCCCTCAGGCGTAGACCCCCATCACCCTCTGATCACCTGATCAGCCCCTTGCCCAGGCCTGACGCCTCCGCCAGAGGTGTCAGGCTTGGACAGGGGACCCCCATCTCCCCCTGATCACTGGCTCTGGCCCCCGCCCAGGCCTGATGCCTCGGCCAGAGGAGTTGACCCTCATCACCCTCCGATCACCAATCACCGGATCGGCCCCTTGACCAGGCCTGAGGCCTCCGGCAGAGGTGTTAGGCTTGGGCAGGGGACCCCCAGCTCCCCACGGTTGCAGGCTCTGCCCCTGCCCAGGCCTAACACCTCTGGCCTAGGCGTCCGGCCCGGGCAGCGGGGACCCGTAGCTGCAGCGGCCCCGCGATCGTGGGCTCCGCTTTAGGCCCAGGCAAGGGACCCCTAGCTCCCGGGACTGCCAGCTTCGACCGTGCCCAGCTCCCATTGCTGGCTCCACCCCTACTTCCTGCTATCACTGGCCAGGGCGGCAAAGGCCCCTGATTCTCCGATCATGGCTGGGGGGCAGGGCAAAGGCGGCCCCAGGGCCGCCTTTGCCCTGCCCCCCAGCTCTTAGCTCCCCGCTGGGTTTCCCATCACTGTCAGTGGCAGGGGGCTTCTTCCTGCTTTCCCTTTCGCCTCCCTGCATTGTGCCTACATATGCAAATTAGCCGCCATCTTGTTGGCAGTTAACTGCCAATCTTAGTTGGCAGTTAACTGCCAATCATAGTTGGCAGTTAATTTGAATATAGCCCTGATTAGCCAATGAAAAGGGTATCGTCGTATGCCAATTACCATTTTTCTCTTTTATTAGTGTAGATTTGTAATATGTTCATTCTACCACAATCAGATTCCCAAGGCCCAAGAGTGAAGGCCTAAACCCTCTGGCTCTCAAACCTTGTTCACTATTAAGACGTTGAGTGTAGTCTTTATTTCTGGACCCGGGAACTTTATTCTCTTGGTGTCGGGCTCTCTTTTTCCATTTTATCCAGAATTTCCATTGTTTTGCAGGAATGGTTTTATGACAGCTTTATATCCAGTTGTTCATCCTCTTTCTCAATAGTATCTCTCTCCCATCCACTGAACCCCCACCCAGAGACTCCCCTCTGCTAAATCTCCTTAACTCTCCACCCATTACTTGTCTTCTCCAATTATTCATCACAAACACCCAGGAACCAGGTCAGGAAATCACAATCTTCCTTTGAGGGGTCTATTTCAGTAGAAAGGAATTTGGAGTGGAAAGGCTAGGAACCTCCATAGATACTTTAAGTGAAGGTTATTGTCTTGCTGCTTATAACAGATCCAGTGAGTGACTCCGTGGATTTTAAACATGTAAAATTAGAGAGGTCCATGTAAAGACAGCATTCTATTCTGCTTTCATCCCATGTTTTAGAGGTCTGTCAGGAAGGAGAGACTGGTTGGCACAAAGTTAAGAAAATATTTCTTTTCAAAGTTTTGCCAGCAAGGTTTAAATATGGTGGTTTTCTTTGTAAGATAGGAAGTGTCAGACTCTTAAGACATAAGGCCAAAGGTCCCCCTGAGGACATGCCATATGAAGAATTTAAATTTTCCTTTCTCTTGGACTCCTGGTAATTATCAGAGTTTGCATTCATTTTAAAATCTTCTCCCTACATCCTGATCCCTTCTCCTTAGCCATTAGTCTTCAGGGTAGCACCCCTACATGGCCTTGCATCTCTTCCCCTTTGAATTTCATGACAGTGACAACAGTTGGAGGTGAGATAGTCTTTAGTGAGTCCTAAGGGGTGGCCAGCCCCAAAGCTTCAAGGGGCACACGGCAAATATAAGACTAGTGCAAAGGAGCATCTGCAATATGGACAATTCAGGAGGGGAACTAAGGGTGTTAATAGAAGCTGGCATTGATTGCATTATAACATTTACCAGGAACTAACTTAAGTCTTTGCAGAGATGGTATCATTTCAATCTAAATATCCTATGATTTAGCTACTATTGCTATTTCCAGCTTACAGATCAGGAAACAGAGGCACAGAGTGTTAAAATATCTTCCTCAAGGTGATGCAACTAGTGTGGGAGAAAGTGACAGAGAAAGGAAAAAAAGCCAAGGATAAAACTAGGGCTGCTCTGGGGGGTCTCAGCAGGAGACACTTGTAGACAATGTATTGTGCTGCAATTAATACAATTCTGCCTCAATTCCTTCGGTCTCCAAGTCTCTTCATTCCCAGCTTCAAATCCCAAAAGAGGGTATCTAATATACCCAGCTCTGGCCTGTCCCTGTTAAATGAATGAGCTATGATTGGGGAGCCTAATAATGTAATACACATATGGTCTACCTTGACAATGAGGGCACAGCCTAGACATGCAGTAGTGGCTGTAAGTGGGCAACCACTTTAAAAGGTTATCTACTTATGACCTAATGATGTAAGGAGCAATCAGTTTTTCTGCAGCTGATACATGGTCCCAAAATAAGAATTACATTCATCAAGAAAAATATATAGTGTTTCGTGTTATTATTTTTTAGTTTCTTTGGAGTGTGTATCTATAGTAACTGAACTGGGAACCATCTATTATCTCATTTTCCTTAGTATGAAAAGCTCACTGAAGAAACTCAGTTTACACTGAAATGATACTCTTTTTAAAATCCTCACCTGGGGATATGTTTTCACTGATTTTTAGAGAGTGAGAGGAAGGGTCAGGAGAAGAGAGGGAGGGAGGGAGGGAGGGAGGGAGGGAGGGAGGGAGGGAGGGAGGGAGTTGAGAGGGAAACATTGATTGGCTGCCTCCCGAGCATGCTTCAACCAGGGATTGAACCTGCAACCTGGGTATGTGCCCTGACTGAAAATGGAACCCATAACTTTTTGGTATACGGGACTACACTCCAACCAACAGAACCACCAGCTGAAATGATGCACTTCTCTTTCTTCTATTTCTGACAGCATGCTATTTCAGCTATCTGAATGAGCCACCTGCTGAAAACAACAAAAAATGCTGGATTAAAAAAAATAAAACACATTGATGAAATGGTAGGAAGTGAAGGAATTCTCAGAGGGGTAAAAAAAGAAAGGAAGAAAAATGAGAATACTCTGAGAAAGAAGTGAGGGCCAATGTGGGCTTTTGCTATGAGATTATCTGTTAAATTCTGTACACCTAGGTCTTCTACTTTGATAGCTGTGCAGTTGTGAGGGTCAGGAAATCAAGCCAAGAGCCCATCTGAAAGGAGAAATTTAATAGGAGATAAAAATCTGGGGCCCCAGAGGGCTACATTCCCAGTGTAAAGGTGAATCAGAAAAAAACAAAACCTGATGTACAGGTCAGTTAGGAAACATGTCTGTCTTGACCTTGGGATCCAGGAGAGGAAAAAAAATTTCCCTTCAGCATGTATAACAAGCTACTTGGCATAAGGCCCAAATTCAATTCACCTGTGAAATTCAATAAATCTTAAATGAAATATTGAATTTAGTTCTAGGGTTTTTGTTGCCTCCTAGCAACTTGCAGTAGCAAATTCTAATACTCTCTAGGAAAAGTCACTTTGAATTCAGGTCTCAAAGAATCCCCATAGTTAAAACCCCAGAAACATGAGTGCAGAGTCCCTATCACAAGCCACAAGGAAACAGGCACCAGGAGCAAAAGCCAGAAGAAACAGCAGACTGTACAAAATGCCCATGCAATTTTCAGTATCGGATTTAACAGACAATGTAGACTATGCTTAATTTGTATAAGAAATTAGAACATGGCTTGAAAAGAAAACCAAACAGAACTTCTAAAAACACAAAGTATATGAAAATTTGGAGGTGGACCATATAAAATAGATGTTTCTCTCACACTGATCTCTTTCCCTCTCTTTTTTTTGTTTTTGTTTATTTTTATTTTTATTATTGCTTAAAGTATTACAAAGGGTATTATTACATATGTGTCCTTTTTTTCCCCCCGCCCTTGATAATCCCGTCTTTCCCTCTCTTAAAAAAAAAAAAATCAATAAAACAGCCCCCTATGAAGATTTTAAAAAAAAGATAAAGATAAATAGAATGAGACCTGTTTTAGAGGTATTCTAAGAGATAATGAAGGAAATGGGAAATAAGCAACATCGAAGATATAATGGTTGAGAATTTTCTAGAATTGCTGCAGTACACTAATCCTGAGATGCAGGAATCCTGTCAAATCCTAAACATGTTTAAAATTTTATATATATAAAAGCCTAAGCAATGGGCCAACCGGCCAGGAGCCATGATTCCCACTGACCACCAGGGGGCAGATGCTCAACACAGGAGCTGCTGAGACAGCAACTTTGCAGAGTGCCCTCTCGCACTCCGGGACCCCTCAGGGGATGTCAGACTGCGGGCTGCTGGTTTTGGCCCGATTCCCACAGGCCAGGCTGAGGGACCCCACCTGCCAGAGGGGCTGGCTCACTCTGTAGATGCCCCAGGTGTGGCCGGGCGAGGGACTGCAGGAGGTTGGCTCCAGAGCGTGTCCAGCACATCTTGCCCAGTCCCGTCCTGTTGGCCACCTTCTAATGAATTTCCTTTCAATGTGCACAAATCCGTGCACCAGGCCTCTAGTACATTTATAAGGAAAGAGAGGAAGGGAGGGAGAAAGGAAAGAAAGACCAGGAGGGAGGAAAGAAAGGGAAGGAGGGGAGGGGAGGGGAGGGGAGGGGTGGTGAGGAGAGGAGGGAAGTGGAGGGGAGAGGAAGGATGGATGGAAGGAAGGAATGAATTATATCTAGATTCACTGCTTTGAAACTGGGATATCAGAGATCTTAAAAGCAGCCAGAAGAAGGAAGGAAGGGGAAGGTGGGAGGAAGACTGAAGTCATTCGAGTTTAAATATAAGTACAAAAAATAAATTAGGTAATTGTTATTAGGATAGCGGTTAATTTCCTTTGGGGTTCATGAATCTGACAGCTAAGTATCCTGATTAAGAGCAGTGAAAACGTCTTCAGCACAAGAAAATGTCAAGGAGGGGGGACGCAGGAAACACAAAGAGAGTTAAATAAAGACAGGTGGAAAGTAATAGCCAACCTTTACTGAGTGCAAAAGTTTTTAAGAGGAAAACTGATCCGTGAAAGACTATCACGGATGAACATTTGAGAAGTTCAAAAACACCCAAAAAGACAACGCACAGGACTACAGACGCCCAATACAGGCTATTGGCTCAGCATAAAGTTATTCCAAGCACAGCCCGTTAGACACGAAGGCTCCGTCCGTTATTTCTGCTTGAGATTATATATATATAATTTATTTATTTTTTTTTTTTTTTGCGGGTGCAGGCTGTACGTATAGATCCATTTCATTAGAATGACGACGAGACGGACCGCAAAATGGAATAGATGAGAAACTACTGAGAACTATTTGTGCATCCTTTTTAATATGGGAAATAGTCACCCCATGTTTAAAATAAACTCTGAGTGACATGGAAGCCCACGAGACGTCCTGTTTACATTTTGGGGAGCGGACACGGAGAGGCTGGGTTCCAGCAGCGAGTTCTGTTTTACCGAAGAGCCCCGCCTGCCTGACCTTGCGGGGGTTCTAGCGCTGGAACCTCTGCTGCTCCCCCCGCGCTCCTCGAGGCCCTAGACTCACACGCAGCGGGTCCGTCGCAGCGGCAGGGACAGCGGAAAAGTTGTTCCTAGCGGCGCTAGGCAGCCGCAGAAGACTCCCGTCCACGCCGGTGCAAAAAGCAACAAATAAACACGGGCACCGCAGTTGGGACTCTGTTGCGCAGCCCTCGCCATGGCGCCTGGTACTTGTAGTTCCCGTGTGAAGAACTGCCAGCGGGTTAGCTCGCTGACGAGGGAGGAAAACTACAATTCCCACAACGGCGCGGGCACAGGCACGGCCGGCCTACGTCACCGCCCCAGCCAGCCAATGACAGCCCCGGGCGGCAGTGAGGCAAGCGCCGTCAGGCGCCAAAGTGGTTTTTTTTTTTCCCCTTTTCTTTTTTTTTTCCCACCGAAGCCGAGCGGGCGCTGCTAGCGGAGGCGCCATATTGGAAGGGACAAAACTCCGGCGACAGCGAGTGACACAAATAAACCCCTGGATCCCCTCGTCCCCCAGGCGCTAAAGGCCGCGATGTTGTACCTAGAGGACTATCTAGAAAGTGAGTGGGCGGCGCTGGCCGGGGCCGTCCGTGGGACCCGCGGGCGGGCGAGAGCGCGAGTGGCCGGGCAGGCGGGATGGCGGGGAGGGAGGGGGAGGCGGGGGATGTTTCTTTCTCACGGTAACTGGCAGCCTCGCTCAGGGTTGCCGGCTCCCTCGACCCCCACCCCACCGACGCACGTACGCACGCACGCACGCAGTGACGCAGGCACGTACTTTCGCCGTTGGCCCCGCCCCTCTGACGGACTTTTCCTTTGACAGTGATTGAGCAGCTTCCCATGGACCTGCGGGACCGCTTCACGGAGATGCGCGAGATGGACCTGCAGGTGCAGAGTAAGTGGGCGCGTTTGCTCTTGTTCGCCGCGCACGTCAGTGCCGGACTTAGTCGCTGTCGACCCCTGCGCCTCTGCCATCTGACTCTCTGGCTGATTCGCACATAGGAATTGTCAAAAAGAGTTCAATGCCAAACCTTGCCTCCCCTGCCTCCCTCCACTTTCCTCCTGGCGTTGACAAGAGGAGACACTGGAACGCGGCTGTGTTCCTTTCTCGGATTTTGGACTGTGCAGCCAGCGTGCCTGTGCCTTCATTGAGACCGTAGGTAGATGTTTTCATGCACAGCGGCATGAATGTCAGCATTCTGACTCGGAGCCTTTAGGTAGTGAACATATATTGTAGCATTAATGCTTTTGCTAAAGTTCATCGTATTAAAATTTTTTCAAGAGCAGAAAATAGAAGTATGGGTTGCATGCAGTTTTTTAGAGACCCTTGGGATGTCACATTTGAAAAGTTGCACATTATAGCATGTATTCTCAGTTGTCAACAGCGTGGTATTTTGTTAATCAGAATGAGCGAGGGGAATAAGATTTTACTGTAAAGCTTCTGGTATGCCATAATAAAATGTTTGGCTCCCCTTCTTATATCAGTGATGGTTGGTACTTCCGTGACTTTTTCCCAAAATTAACCTTACTCTTTCGTAGGGCAGTATTTGGTTTATATGATCCTTTTTTTTCTTTTTCTTTCTGTGCAGTTTCTTAAAATTGTTCAGGATTCAGAGAAGGTAAAGAATCAGTGCTTCTGGAGATAAGAAGGTCCATCCATTGAGCAAAATTACACTTAAAACAAGGAAAAACCGGCCAGTGTGACTCAGTGGGTGAACATTGACCCATGAACCAGGAGGTCACGGCTCTATTGCTGGTCAGGGCACATGCCTCAGTTGTGGGCTCGATCTGGTGGGGGCGTGCAGGAGGCAGCCCATCAGTGATTCTCTCTCACTGATGTTTCTCTCACCCGCTCCCTTCCTCTCTCTGAAATCAATAAAAACATATTTAAAAAACAAAAACAACAAGGAAACAGTGATGATTACCAAATTTATGTTGCTCATGTTTTGAAAGACCCTCACAATCCTTTGTGAAGTGAATGTAATATAGCTGTTTACTATCTTGTATAGATACTATATTAAAAATTAAGAATGTGAAATTAGCCATAACTGGTTTGGCTCAGTGGATAGAGCATTGGCTTAAAGGGTCCCAGGTTCGATTCCGGCCAAGGGCATGTGCCCAGGTTGCAGGCTCAGAACCCGGTGGGGTGTGTGCAGGAGGCAGCTGATCAATGATTCTCTCTCATCATTGATGTTTCAAGCTCTCTTTCTCTCTCCCTTCCTCTCTGAAATCAATAAAAATATATTTTTAAAAATGCTCTACTTAAAAAAAAAAGAATATGAAATTATATGGTACATAATGAAAGTGAATAATCAAGTGTACCTTTTGGCCTTGTGTCACTCCCTTGTTTGGAGAAATGAAGATAACTCTTAAATTATTTAAATGATATGAATGGCTGGCCTTTGTGGGAGTATATCTGCAGAAAATATGTTTTGATCCCATTTATTCCAGCTGTGTTTAAGCTATACATAAAATGTTTCTCGTGCTGCCAGGTTTTCTTAGAAAAGTGGGGGTGGAGGAAGATCTGGGGTGTGGGGTCTGACAGGGAGGAAGGAAGAACCAAGAATAGAGATTGGAGAACCAGACATTGCAGAGTGTGGGAGTCTTGAGGTTGCTAAGAACCTGTTCTTTTCTTCCCTTGCTTCTCTGCCCCAGCAGCAGCACACACATTTCCATACCCATTGTTCAGGAATATACTTTTCTCAGTCTGTTGTCAGTTTCATGTGGCAGGTAATAGGAGGTGATAGATGTGAAAGGCACCTTCTTTTATTCAGTATATTGTGGTGTGGAAGTCTGAATTGTGTTTCGCCAGCTTGCTCACAAAGTTCATTGTAACTTTAATGTAGTTGAAATGTTAAAATTTCGCTCAAGTAGTAGTTACCAATTGGTTTGAGCACAGATTTTGAGGTTCATTCAGATCCGAGTTCATTTTCGGTTACTGACTTCTCATTGACCTTGGCCTCATTACCACTTCTGAGGGTTTTTCCTCTACAAAATGAGAATCATCTGGGAATTAAAATAATACATATAAATTAGAACATACAGTGCCTGATAGAAAGTAGGCATTCAATAAGAAGTAACTTATTTTATGCTTTTTTATTATTACAAATTTAAAATTCTCTTTTAATTTGGACTTAGATTATATAAATTAGAGGTTTTAAACTTATATTTTTTATAATAATTAGAATTTTATAAAGTTAATAGGTATGGATTAACAAAAAAGACTTCTTTAGCAAATAAGTTTGGAAATGCTTATTTAAACAAAGGAAAATTCTCTTAAAAATTAACTGTAAGACTTCTCAGAATCTTTAAAGAGCTGTTATTTCACTGAAAATCTCCAAAAGAAGGATATAGTAAAAATGTTTTCCTTAATTTATTTGGCAACAGAATCCCTTTTATTTATTTTTCTTCTTTTAGCAGCCATGGAATGACTACTCTTGGCACATTTAGGGAAAAAAATGTATCTAGAATAAATAATATACTATACTAAGTGATAATGATTGTACCTACTGCTTTTAATCATAGATAGGAGATGATCTTGTGTTTAAGACCATATCGCAAGAGGTTAAAATCATTTTTATAATTTTTTCTTATTAAAAGTATGTGTCAATTTCCCAGTGGTACTTACAATACGACATCGTGTTTTGACACATTTGGCTGATTTAATACCATTACCTTTTGACCCAAGACTGTACTATTCAGAAACTACAGTATAGAGCCTATCTGTATTGTTGACTACATTGACTATTGGAAAAAGTTATGAAGTAACAACAACAAAAGTAAATTATTAGTAGGGAAAATTGTAACTTTGTTTTTTACTAAGGTAATTAAGGCATTCTATATTTACAGAATTAAAGCATGCCATATTTAAAGTTCGTGACCCAGTGAAGGAGTGTACATTGTCAGATATTTGTTTCTTTCCCCCAGTCAAAGCATGTATATTCAGTGTATGAACTTGGTCGTCTAAATATGAAATGTTTTTGTTATGTCATAGATGCAATGGATCAACTAGAGCAAAGAGTCAGTGAATTCTTTATGAATGCAAAGAAAAATAAACCAGAGTGGAGAGAAGAACAAATGGCATCCATCAAAAAAGTATGTTCAGCACTCTGGGTGATTTGGGACTGGGACTCTCTGAGAAAGATATTTTAAAAATAAATAGTTTTCTGGATATCAAAATGAGGGAACGTTACCAGTGGCTTCTGAGGATTTAAATAATTTGTTGTGTTTTAGAGCTTCATTGAAGCATTTTGGTAATTTATTTAGAAGTTGATTCAGTAATTAGTGACTTTTATTAGAGAGTGAAGAGCCATAAAAAAGGACACTTTTAATTAGCAGAACTTGAAGCACATTTTTTATATTACTAGGTGCCTAAGTTGGTGTTATCACAGAAGAACAGAATCTTAAGAGCTGAGAAGGATTCTTTAAAAGTATTTTAGTTTAAAACTCTAAATTCATACATGAACTAGGCCTAGAAATAAAGATTTCTTTGCGTTCTTAATTAGTTGTACAGTACTTATAGCTGTCTCTCAGATTAGAATGGATAGCAGCTCTCCCTGCAGGGTTTGCTTTAAGGGTATGATTTAGTTTGTTGGAGAGGCAGTGACAGAACTGCTTCAGACACCTGGCTTTGGTGACGACTCTGCCATTTCGCACTGTGGCCTCGGACAGGTCCTTTAATATCTCTGCGTGATAATGACCCCCCCTCCCCCCAACTCCAGCCCAGATAGAATTGTTCAAGGATCAGCTACTAAATTTGAAAACTGCAGATTTAGAGTAGTGGTGTCATTTATTTTACTGCATGGGGGGAAGATTATTTCTGTTAGGAGAACCAGAATTTAGAATTTATGGCAGAATTGGTCCTGGCTTAGTATACCTGGAGGCTTTGGTGTGTGTGTGAATACAGACGTCACATATATACATCCCAAAGTCATTCGTTATCCCTTTAATCTGTTAAGGTAAGTTTTGGGTGTAGTGCAGCTTGCATATACTCTGAGAAGTCTGATACTCCAGGGACATTCATAGAATTTATTTTCTTAAACAATAATTTGCTTTCTGCTGAGGAGAAATCTACAGTATAGGTTGAGCTGTGTGAATTGATACCTAACTTAAAATGAGAGTTATATAGCAGTTGGAAAATAGAGACAATTCAGGTTAACATTTTTTCAGTAGTTGTACTTTTATAAAAAACATGTTTTAAAACTAGAGACTTTAAATGTTATTTACAAATTAGATAAATCTTAACTTCAAAAGAAATTTTAAAGGAAAAGATCTAGTCATTACCGCATATAACTTTCATTAGTATAGAGGATAGACTTGGAATAGTATTTATTTTTATTTATATCTTTTCTAGGAATTCTGAACATCTTTCTCTAATTCCTGGCCATTGTGCATAATTTCTAATTCTACCTCATCTACACCCTTTTCTTAACTGGGTTTTTATTGCTTACTTAGGATGACTGACAGTGATAATAAGGAATGAGAATGAAAATGTGGTTATATGTATGTCCTAGATACACATATTTTAAGATTATTAAATTATTCTTGAAATGCAAATGTTTTTATTTAGGATTACTATAAAGCTTTGGAAGATGCAGATGAGAAGGTACAGTTGGCGAACCAGATATATGATTTGGTAAGTAAAATTAATGTGCATGCTATGCCATAAATACTTGAATTGTGGTCACTTTAAATTTTATTCCCTTAAATGTAAAAGGAAGAGCAGACTAAAACATTTAATTTGAGAGTTCAGAATCTGTTTGGTTTCTTTGTGGAAAAGATTCCTGTAGTGTCCCACAATGTTAGTTAACAGGTCAAGATCCTTACATTTTAGCCAAATCTTTATTGCTTTCAAATTGTATCTGATGTTAGACTTTCTGTTTGTTTAGCTTTCTTTTAGTAATCTTCTTCTTCTTAAGGTAGTGTGTTTAGTTTCCTGATAAATCATATTGAGATTGTTTCTGTGGTAAAATAAACATAAGACTACTGTGTTGACAAGAGTTCTTGGTAGTCAAATTAGAATGAAGAAGAGAATCATTTGAATCAGTGTTAATAGATCGTACTCACCTATCCAGTGATGTCAATAGGTAGTGCACAACTGGCTTAGGTGGCAAAAGTGGGAAACAATAGACTAAATAAACTTTTTAAAAAGGTTCTTTTTTGCTGCAGCAGCGCTTGTACTAGTAAAAGATTGAAATTACTAAGTAGACAGGTATATGCAATATTTCTGAAACTGGTATAAATATGGTGCTCTTTTTAATGTAGAGCATCTTCTTTGACATAGATACTTTAGTAAATACTCATTTCTGGTTTGCCAAAGCAAGTTGAAGTTGAAAACAAATGTTCACTTTAGGTGAACTTTAGCATATAGATTTTATGTCTTATTTTTGTAGTCACAGTCTTATTACTGAACAAGTACATGTAAATATAAATGCCATTGGTGAGCAAGACACAAGAAGAAAGATGCATACCACCTATGGTATACATTGTAAATGCTTACACAAAACTAGTAAACATTTGTCGTGTATAGAAAATGTTTAGTTGTTTTTATATAGCGAAAATATTTTATGGCTATAATAACCTAGGTGCGTTTGTTCTTACACTTATACTGAAAACAATTTTATAAAAGATAAGGCCTGAAGAAAGGTAGAGGGGGTAGTAGCTTCATTTATTATGGAATGAAAAAGAAGTTCTTTATTATTTTGGCCTTGAATTATGTTTATAAACAGAAAAATACAGTTTTCTTTGAATCTGAGACTAATTTTTTTTTTTTAGTAGTATTCTTTCTCACCCTTAATGACTGTATATGTCAATCTTTATATATGGATTACCTGCTTTTTATTATTTATTGATTTATTTATTTACTAGAGGCCCAGTGCACAAAATTCGTGTATTGGTAGGGTCCTTAGGCCTGGCCAGTGATCAGGGCCAATCAGGTTCCCTGCCTCCCTGCCTCCCTGCCTCCTCCTTCCCTCATCCCTCAGCGCCCCACCGCTGCCACTGGTCTCCCACCATGTTCTACGCCACTCCCAGGTGGTCAGTGCACGTCATAGCGAGCAATTGAACTCCTGGTCGAACTCCCGATGGGACAATTTGCATATAGCCTTTTATTATATAGGATTTTTTGTTAATCCTCACTCGAGCATTTTTTCCCATTGATTTGTTTAGGGAGAGTAGAAGAGAGAGGGAAAGACAGAGAGAAACGTCAATGTGAGAGAAACACATTGATTGGTTGCCTCCTGCACAAGGCCCCACCAGGGCCCGGGCCGAGGAGGAACCTGCCACCAAGGTATGTGCCCTTGACTAGAATCGAACCGGACTGTTTGGTCCACAGGCTGATGCTCTATCCACTGAGCCAAACCGACTAGGGCATAGATTACCTGCTTTTTAAATCTATAGCTCTTTGGTTGTACTGTTTCGTTTATATTTTGTGATTTTGCTTCTTTTTATACCTTTATGAAAAGTACTTCATGCATTTAGGAAAATATGTATATAACGTAAATATGTGCTTTTTAAATGTGTGTGTTTGTATCCATCTGTTACTTAGGAGCCATAGTGTTCATTCACTCTGTGCTTGGTATAGTGGAGTTTACCTAGGTGTAATGGAGGAATAAAGAGAAAATATTACAAGTCGTTCCTGTCCTCAAAGTAAACTAGTTGGAAAGACATGCCCTCAAAGTAAAGATCCTGAATAAGAACATGTAACAAGTAAAGACTAATGCAGTTGAGTATTAAGGGATATCTGGTAAAAGACTGAACTAAGTCATGTGGAGTTATTGTTGATTTCTTAGAGGGTATGAGATGAGTTTTGAATAGAATTTATTCAGAGGCTCAGGGGTCTGGATTAGGTACTATATTGAGGGGAAAGTATTTCACTCAGAAATAATGGATAAACATAGAATGAAAATGAAAATTAAATTTTTTGAGGAGGATAGACTAATTAGACTAAAAGGGTGAGGAAATAGCCCTGGCTGTGTTTCTCAGTGGTTAGAGCATCAGCCCACGGACCAAAGGGTCTTGGGTTCAATTCCTGGTCAAGAGCACATAGCTCGGTTGCAGGCTTGATCTCTGTCCCTGGAGCTCATGTGGGAGGCAACCAATCTATGTGTCTTTCTCACATCAATGTTTCTCTCTCTCTCTCTCTCTCTCTCCCCCCCCCCCCACCTCCCCCCTCTCCACTCTCTAAAAATATCAATGGAAAAAATATCCTTTGGTGAGGACTTAAAAAAAGAGTAAGGTATTAAAAGGTGATGTATAGACAAGCAATAGCGTGGTAATTACCAAAGGAAAAGGGATGGGGAGAGGTAGGAGAGAATAAAGAGGATAAATGGTGAGGGAAGGAGACTTGACTTGGGGTCGTGAACATACAATACAATATTATAAAAATGTACCCCTAAAACCTATATAATTTAATTAATCAATGCCACCCAATACATTCAATTTTAAAAGGTGATGTAATAAATTTAATAAAATGTAATCAAAAGCAAGTGTCCATAACAGAGCCATACAGACATGAGTTCAGCTTACCTCACTGATAGCAGGACTTTGGAAAAGTTATTTAATCCTGGAACCTCAATTTCCTTATCTGTAAAATTGAGTATTAACTTGTACCTGACAGGAGGATTTACCCCATATTATGTAATGCTCTTAACTTGGCGGAAAGTAGGCACTCACTCCATTTTTAAATTCTCACTCCATCGCATTTCCCTAACTGCCATTTTCTACTTTCCTGAAGGCACTTCTCTTTCAGCTCTGCCTCCCTGTACCTGTTTAATTCCCATTCCCCAGTGCTTCTAGCAATGTCTTCTCTTTATTCTTTTCCTTCTCCTCTCCCCTTTCCTCCTTCCTACCTTGCTCCCTTTTTAATTTTTTCCTACTTCTCTTCTTCCCTTCCTTTGTTAATACTCCATTGCTATTTCAGGTGACCATCATCTTCATAATATAAAAAAAAATCTGTTCTTCTTTGAGATTTAATATTAATCATTGATATCACCCTCTCATCTTAATGGCCTTTTTCCTCCATCTTGAATATCACTCATAATGGTTGCTACTCTGTTCAAGGGGTTCTCTAGAGGTAACTCTCTTCCCATCTGCTACCCCAACTCCAGAGGCCAGGAAGACCAGATACCACTTGGTGAAAACTTATTTTATCAAATGCCAGTTTTACCTCCTTTGGCCCCACAGACACCACCCAAGTTGAGAAACATTTTTCACTGCTTTTCCATGTATTCTGTTAGTTTTGATAATTATGCATGAATTATTTCTCATGCTCAGACTTGGCTTCTGAGTCTATTCATCTTATTTGAGAGTTTCCACGCCCTGGAACTCTGTGAATTAAAACTTAACTCTTAGCTTCCCTTTTTCTTCTCTCCCTCCCACTCCTCAACACACACATACACACACACACACACACACACACACACACACATTTTCTTTATTTTTTAAAATTGTTGACACTTACAGATATCCCCATTTTATCCCCTTTTGCCACCTTCCACCCAGCCCGTGGTGCCCTCACAGACCTTTGCAACAGTATTGTCTGTGTCCATGGCCTATGCATGTATGTTCTTTGGTTAATCTCTTCCTGTACACTCAGGCCCCTCCTCACTGAAATCTGTTTGTCCCAAGTATTCATATCTCTAGTCCTATTTTGTTCATCAGTTTATTTTGTTCATTAGATTTCACATATAAATGAGATCATGTGATATTTATCCTTCTCTGACTGGCTTATTTCACTTAGCATAGTATTCTCCAGATCCATTCATGCTGTTGCAAAGGGTAAGAGTTCCTTCTTTTTTACAGCTGTGTAGTATTCCATTGTGAAATGTACCACATCTTTTTTTATCCACTTTTCTACTGATGGGCTGTTTCTAGATTGTGGCTAAGGTAAATAATGCTGCTGATAGGTGTTTCAGGATTCTTAGGTTATAATCCTAGAAGTGGGATCACTGGGTCAGATGGCAGTTCCATTTTTAATTTTTTGAGGAAACTCAATATTCTTTTCCATAGTGACTACTCCAGTCTTCATTCCCATCAGTGGTGTACTCGGTTCCTTTTCCTCCACTTCCTCACCAGCACTTGTCATTTGCTGATTTATTGGTGATAGCCATTCCGACACATGTGAGGTGATACCTCATTGTCGATTTAATTTGCATCTCTCTGATGATCAATGACTCTGAGCTTTTTAAAAAAAATTATTTTATTTTTATTGTTTAAAATATATTTTTATTGATTTCAGAGAGGAAGGAAGAGGGAGAGAGAGAGAAACATCAATGATGAGAGAGAATTATCAGTTGGCTGCCTCCTGCATGCCCCCCACTGGGGATCGAGCCTGCAACCCAGTCATGTGCCCTTGACTGGAATTGAACCTGGGACCCTTCAGTCTGCAGACCAACGCTCTATCCACTGAACCAGACCAGCTAGGGCACTTTGAGCATTTTTCATGTCTCTTAGCCATTGTATGTCCTCTTGGCTATTGAAGTCTGTTTAGGTTCATTGTCCATTTTTTAATTGGATTGTTTGTCTTTCTTTTGTAAGTTGTATGAGTTCTTTATATATTTTGGAAATCAAACTGTTATCAGAGGTATCATTGGCAAATCTATCCTCCCATGCCTTGAGTTCCCTTTTCATCCTGCTGATGGTTTCTTTTGCTGTGCAGAAGCTTTTTTTGATGTAGTCTCACTTGCTTATTTTCTCCTTTGTTTCCCTTCCTCTAAGAGATGTATCGGTAAACATTGTTATGAAAGATGCCTGAAATTTTGCTGCCTATGTTTTCTTCTAGGATTTTTATGTTTTCGTGACTTACGTTTAAGTCTTTTATCCATTTTGAGTTTACTCTTGTGCATGGTGTAAGTTGGTGGTCATTTTTTTTTGCATATTCCTATCCTATTTTCCCAATACCATTTATTTATTGGAAAGACTGCTTTAATTCCATTGAATGCTCTTGCCTTCTTTGTCAAATATTAATTCACCATAAATAAGTGGGTTGATTTCTGCTCTCTCTGTTCTGTTCCATTGATCTATATGCCCGTTCTTATGACAGTACCAGCATCTTTGGATTACAGTGGCTTTGAAGTATAGTTTCATATCCAGTATTGTGATGCCTCCTACTTTGTTCTTTCTCAAACTGCTGCAGCTATTTGCGGTCTTTTTTAATTCCATTTAAATTTTTGGAATAGTTCTAGATCTGTGAAATATGCTGATGGTGTGTTAATAGGGATTGCATTGAATCTATAGATTGCTTTGGGTAGTATGGACATTTTAATGATGTTAATTCTTCTGATCCGTGAACACAGTATATGTCTCCACTTGTTTATATGTTCCTCTGTTTCTTTTTATAGTGTCCCTTAGTTTTCCAAGTACAGGTCTTTTACCGCCTTGGATAAGTTTATTTCTAGATACCTTATTTATTTTTGTTGCTGCAATGGTAAATGGAATTGTTTTCTTAATTTTTCTTTCTGAGAGTTTGTTATTGGTGTATAAAAATGCCACCGATTTCTGGATATTAATTTTGTATCTTGCAACTTTGCCAAATTCGTATACTAAATTTAGTGGTTTTTTGTGTGCAGTCTTTGGGTTTTTCATCTATAATATCATGTCATCTTTGAACAGTGACAGTTTGACAAAGGAGGCAAGAGCAGACAGTGGAGTAAAGACAGTCTCGTCAATAAATGGTGTTGGGAAAATTGGACAGGTACATGCAAAAAAATGAAACTAAACCACCAACTTACACCATATACAAAAATAAACTCAAAATGGATAAAGGACTTAAATGTAAGTCGTGAAACCATAAAAATCTGGAAGAAACCATAGGCAGCAAATCTCAGACATTTCTCATAGCAATACTAGTATGTTTGCCGATACATCTCCTAGGGCAAGAGAAACAAAGGAGAATAAACAAATGGGATTACATTAAAAGTAAAAGCTTCTGCACAGCAAAAGAAACCATCAACAAAATGAAAAGGAACTCATTGTTTGGGAGGATTTATTTACCAATGATACATCTGATGAGCGTTTAATTTCCAAAGTATATAAGGAAGGCATACAACTTAACAAAAGGAAGATAAACAATCCCATTAAAAAATGACCAAAGGACCTAAATAGATATTTCTCCAAAGAGGGTGCACAGATGGCCAAAGACATATGAAAAAACACTCAAAGTCACTAATTATCAGAGATGCAAATTAAAACAACAATGAGATATCACCTCATGCCTGTCAGAATGGCTATCATCAACAAAGCAACAAATGACAAGTGCTGTGAGGATGTGGAGAAAAGGGAACCCTAGTACACTGCTGGTTGGAATGCAGAGTGGTGCAGCCATTATGAAAAACAGTATGGAATTTCTTCAACAAATTAAAAATGGAAATGCCATTTTACCCAATGATCCCACTTCTAGGAATATAACCTAAGAATCCTGAAACACCAATTGGAAATAATATATGTGCCCCTATGTTCATACCAGCACTATTTATAATAGCCAAGATCTTAAAACAGCCCAAGTGCCCATCAGTAGATGAGTGGATAAAAAAGAGGTGCTACATTTACACAATGGAGTGCAGTGCAGCTGTATAAAAGAAGGATCTCTTACCTTTGAAACAGCATGGATGGACCTGATGAGTATTGTGCTAAGTGCAATAAGTCAGGCAGAGAAAGACAAGTATCACATGATCTCACTTATATGTGGAATCTAACGAACAAAATAAATGAATGAACAAAACAGACCCAGGTACCTGGAAGGATGTGACAGACTGACAAATCTCAGAGGCAAGGGGTGAGTGGGGGGCAGGAAAGTTTATATGCATATATAACAGACAATAGTGTTGTGAAGGCCTGGGTGCTGGGATGGTGTCATGGAGTAGGGGGTCAATGGGGGAATAAAAGAGGACATCTGTAATACTTTCAACAATAAATATTATTTTTAAAATAAGCTCCACTTGGCACTCCAATCTCTGCATGGCCAGCACCAGCTGGACAAGGCCTCTTCCCAGGCTCCCACCTTCCCAAATATCTATCTCCTCCAAACCATCAAACCAAGTAGTGTGGGTACAGATTTCCAGCCCCGTGCCCTTTCCCTTTGCGTGGGAACACAGAGATGCACAGAGACCCAGCAGTTTAGCAGAGGGGGAGAGGTGCCACTCATGCGCAAAAGATGGGCAAGACCAATCCTCTTTCCCAAACCACACAGTCTAAGTCTCTGAACAACTTTCTGCTCAAGGTCCTTCTAGAGAATAGAGGGCCCATCAAAGTCACTGCTGGGTACACCTAGCAGACCCTTCCGCAGTCCCCGAGCGCTGCTCCGTGGCCCCTCCAGCAGTCCCTAACCAGAGCGAACTTCCCAGGTTGATGTTATAAGGAAGACATCACTCTGTGCTGGGCACGTCCAAGTCTTTCAGGGGGACCGAATCCTCACTGAGTCCCGCTGCTGGGTGCTATGCGGACTCCCCTTCTTTTCTCTGTTGCTCTCGATTGGGGATCCCTGCATGGAGCTGAGATCCTGTGCTGCCACAATATCCCTTGAACTTCCCAGTTGTACCTGCGCGAGGAGGTTCCTGTATTTCCCCGTGTTTCCCATTCTCAATATTTCAGATCAGCTACACTTCTCTGGTCTCTCAAGATAATTGCTCTGCAGTTTAGCTGCGAGGCCAGTCCAGGGTTGGGAGCAAACAGATGGAGATTCCAGATGCAGCCATCTTGTAATCCCCACGTTTTCTTTCTAAATCTTAGGAGAACTACTGACCTAGTCGTGCACAGTGGGATACTGAAAGTCATCCTAGTCTCCTTGTCCCTAACTTCTCCACATTTTGTTCATCACCATATCTTGTTCATTTTACTTTCTAACTACCTCTCATTATCCCTTCCTCTCCACTTCAGCCTGCCATAGTTCAAGTTTAAATAACTTTAAAATAAAATAAAAATGACTGGAATGCCTTTCCTTTCATCTTTGCTTGGTAAACTGTACCCATCTTTCATAATCCTGGGTAAGTATTGCTTCTTTATTAAAGTCATCTCAGTCATCTGGATAGTTGTCATTTATATCTAGAAGAGACTTCACCACTTAGAAAAGCCACACAAGAGCAATTTAAACAAATGATTTATTTTTCTCTTCTGTAAAATAACTGTTAGAGGAGACAGACCAGGGCTTATAAGGCTACTTCAACATGCCCCAGACTCCTTCCAGCCTGTTCCCACTCTGGACAAGTAGAATCGCAGTAGGGGATTACTCGGAAGGGCACATTTAGCAGCTTCAGTCAGCTCCTTAAAGAGCCTGCCTGGAAATCTCACTACTGGCCAGCTGCAAGGGAGGCTGAGGTATGTTGTTTAACATGGCACATTGCCGGCCCAGGTATGTGGGATTCTGTCAGGGAAGAGGAGAGAAGGCATATTGAGGAGGTGATACACAGTTTGTGCCTCACCCAAACCCTCAACAACGTCATGCCAGCCTCCAAATCATTGTGAATCCCAGGAATTTATTATTAATCGAATCACATTGTAATTACTTATTTACCTCTTGCTGGTGTGTTTGTGTTTTCCCTGCTCTAAATGTCAAGAACTATGTTCTCAGTAAATATTTGTGGAACAAAATCACCTGAATAAGTTGATGGAGAAAAAGGAGCAGTAACATGACTCCCAAGATAGGAGTCTGAAGGATAGATAGCGTTTAATGGTGTTGTTGGTCTCAGATATATTTTAGTTGGGTCACTATTTCTCAGAAGGCAATAGAGTTACATTTTAGTGTGCTGAGATTGGTTTGGTGGACTGCAGTGCAAATAGCTTCTTCTTTTCAAGGTATGGCTTTAAACCAGGAAAAGCGAAAATCATACAGCTCAGATCAGTTTAGCTTCCTTTATGGAATCATTTTCAGAGACCAAACAATCTTATGATCCATGTTTTTGCTCAGATCTTTTTGGTGTTCCTCTTTTTCAACTGCTCTCAATTTTATTAGTTTCCCATGTTAGGATAGATTTCCTTCTCTGATACATAAGCTCATTTTGAAAGTTCTTCTAAAACAGGATTTATAGATGTGCCTTCAACAAAAGGCACTGGTATAAAAATATTAACACTTATTGTGATACATGTGTCTTGGGAGTTTTAAATAAAAAATATCTTCCACTTAATAATTATACATTACATAGAAATTTATCATTCTTTTCAATTCCTATGCTTTTAGAGAGGTTCCTTTTAAATCACGACAAAACATTTATTAAACGTTATTAGATCTTACCATACAAAGTAATAACAATACTGGACTTCCAGTTAACTCATTCCCAATAAAGTCTTATTTTTGTAGAATAAAAAATATTAGAGACAACCAGGGCCCTGAGAGTAGGTGAGGTTCTTAATGATTCTGTACCCTCAGAGCCTGGCACAATAGACTAGTTGAATGGTCTACAAAGGACAACAAAGGCTTTTTTTACATGATCTAATCCAGAATTTTCCACACCTTAATCATTTGCATTCCACCTGTAAGGTTTTTACAATGTCTCCATTACACCTCTGTTTACTAAGTACATTTTTAAATGAAAGTTTAAAACTTCAAAATTTGATGTTGCTTACATAAATGGAAACTAGCATTGCAAATACATAATTATTAAAATGTTAACACCAATTATACACCCTCCTTGGAATGCATGTGCTCTGTGCGCTGTGCGCTGCACCATATTGCCAGAGTGGCTTTTGGTATTTGAACACTTTGTGCTTGAGGCCAAGAAATTTACTTTATTAGCCTCACAAGTAATTGCAAACAAACATAATGGCATCATTGACTTGTTAAGTAGGGAGGTCACTAAATGGATTTACCATCTCAAATTAGTTCTCCCCAAAATATCTATATCTATATACCTATATCTATATATCTATATATCTATATCTATATATAAAAGTCTAATATGCAAATCGACCGATGGTGGAACGACCGGTCGTCTGTGACGCACACTAACCACCTAGAGGCAGATGCTCAATGCAGGAACTGCCCCTGGCCCACAGGTCCCGATCGCCCCATCAGGGCTTGCTGGCCAACTTCTCGGTTCCTCCCCCAATCCCGGGCCGTCAAGCTCCAATCGCCTGATGGGGAACCAGGAATCGGGGGTGGGTGGTGGTGGACGCAGGCAGGGGGTGGGGCCAGCTGCCATTAGCTGGGAAGATCAGCCCTGATCGCAGGCCAGGTCTAGGGACCCTACCCATGCATGAATTTCATGTGCCAGGCCTCTAGTCAACAATAAACATCCAAGTGAACGTTTTTACAAATATTAAAGAGAAGTTAAATTCTGGCAGGATTTAACATTTGAGAGCTTAGAATGCTATGTACTTGAGAGGTGAGTAGATGGTACATAGCGTAAGTGTAAAACTACAGTACTTTTTATTCATAGATCATTCAACCTGTAGACAGTGGTACTTCTACTGATTCAGTTCTTCATAGTGGGAGAGTATAACTTTCATTCAGCAAGTATTTATAGAACTCCAGCTATAAACAGTTACTGGTGGTAGGTGGGCAGTAATGACACATAATTCATTAATATAAGCAAACTAGTAAATAAAGATTATTTTAGATTTTGGTAAGTGCTAGAAAGGATATAAACATATGGAGAGAGGAAAAAAGAATGCATAACTGGGGGAAGTTGTTAAGAATATATTCAGGATAAATGTAATTTCAAGAGGTGACAATTGAGATAATACTTGGAAAATGAGAAAGAGCCAGCCATGTGATAAGCTTAAGGAATAACATTTCAGGGAGATGAAGTACCAAGTGCAAAGTCTGAGGTGAAAAAAGGGCAGAATGAACCAGGAAAATGGCCAGTGTGGTTGAAGTATAGTGAGAAAGGAGTGGAACGAGAGGAGGCAGGCAGGAGCTAGCCCATGCAGGGCCAGGCAAGTCAATGGAGCAGTGTGGTTTTTATTCTAAAAGCAATGGGGCCTGTTTTTAATTGGGTTGTTTGTTGTTGTTTTTTTGGTGTTGAGTTTTATAAATTCTTTATAAATTTCGGATATTTGCCCCTTATCAGATGTATCATTGGCGAGTATGTTCTCCCATTCAGTGGGTTGTCTTTTGGGCAAAAGACCTGAATAGACTCTTCTTCAGAGAGGACATACAGATGCTAATGGACATATGAAAAGATGCTCAGCATCAATATTCATCAGAGAAATTCAAATTAAAACCACAAGGAGATACCACCTCACACCTGCCAGAATGGCTACCATTAACAAATCAACAAACAAGTGTTGGTGAGGTTATGGAGCCCTCATGTGCTGTAGGTGGGAGTTCAGATTGGTCCAGCTACTGTGGGAAGCAGTATGGAGTTACCTCAAAAAATTAAAAATGGAACTGTCTTATGACCCAGCGATACCTTCTTAGGAATTTATCTGAAGAAACCAGAAACACTAATTCGAAAGAAAATATGTCCCCCTATGTTCATTGCAGCATTATTTACAAAAGCCAGAATTAAGTGCCCATTAGTAGATAAGTGCTGGTGCTGACTGGCAGACCCTGAGTGACAGATGAGTAATTACTCCCACACACGTTTTTTTGTGAAAGAGAGGGCTAAGGGACTGCTTGGCTTGAGAAACCAAAGCCCTGTTTGCCTGCCTCCTCAGGCTTTTATTGTAACAACAGCTTGAACTAAAATTAACTATTAGATACTATCAGTAGGGTAAGCATCCTTGAGAAGACACATGCATCTGCAGTGTCCTTTAAGCAAGGACATCTAAAGACTAAACGTGAAGATTCCAGTAAAACACCCAGGGGCTCAGACTTGTTTGGAAAAGTCAAGGCAGGGTCTGCTGGTCCCCTAGAGGCCGCCGACCTTTTGGAGATTCCTCCTTACAGACTTTCCAACCAAGACCCGTGCTTCCCCACGGATAAGGGGATAAAAAAGCTGTGACTCATTTACTCTGCCATAAAAGGAAGAAAATTTCACCCTTTGCAACAACATGGAAGGACCTAGAGAACATCATGCTAAGTGAAATAAGCCAGTCAGAGAAAGACAAGTGCCATAGGATTCCACTCATGGAATTTAATGAACAAACTGAACTACCAAGCAAAATAGAGACAAACTCATAGATAGAGACCAAGCAAACGGCTCTATTGCTGGGGGTAGGGGGGAGCGGGTAATGTGAGTCAAAGAGAAAAAAAAAAAAAAGAGGTAGAGAACTCATGGACATGGACAACAGTGTGGCGATTGGGAGGGGAAGAGGGGGTGGAGGAGGAAGAGGTCATAGGGGATAAATGGTGATGGAAAATTTTTTAAAAATTAAAAGCAATGGGAAGTCAATGAAGGATTCTAACCAGAGGAGTGAACTATACCTTAGAGAAGACTGATATATGCTTTGCTTAAACACATTTTATGGCAACTTTAAGTAAGCATGTATTATTTTGACAGATTTTAAGCTATAACAATTTAGTATATAATCGTGTTTGATTTTGCCCATCAATGTTTTATTATAGCATAATATTTCATTGCATTATTTTTCATTGAAATATTTTGTTTACTTTTAAAATCAGCGGTAAACTTTTTATTCCTATAACCTGCACTGTATATTTATTAAAAAAAGAAACTGGACTGCCTAAATATCAGCAAATAAAAAATATATGGAATTAGGGTTCAATATAACTAAAAATGTCAATGTCTTTTAGTGAAATTTGACAGAAAAAAATATCTATCTTCTATTGCAATAATTTCCTTCTAGAATCTTTATACTCATAATCATTATACAATTGTTTGTGTTCCTCAGCCAGATGTCACTGTCATGGCTGCATTAGATTGCAGTACCTAATAAAGTTCATTTATGTATACTCTGATAAAATTTGAGCTTTTAGTTAATGCTTGAATGATTTTAGCAGTTGGTTACAGTGCCCACTACCCTTGAACTTGTTCTTTTTTATATCCTCGCCTATTCCTGAGATGATTATATTTCAGGCCCACATTTTACCTATAAATTTGAGAATTCTTCATCTGATACTCTAATGAATGAAATATATGTTTGACCTTTTGATTTGTCTCTTATCTTTACTGTCTTTTAGGAAGATGATTAGATATAGTTTATGTGCTAAGGCCTCAAGTATTTGATTCAGCCTAAAGATGGATCAAATTTTCATCTCGTTTAAATATAATTCAGAGATTGAAAGAATGATTTTCATGACTTATCAGAGAAATAATTTGCCATCAAGGTTCCTTTTTCTTCACCAATTTATCCTTATTCACTATTACCTGATCTTTTCATGGATAAAAATTTATCTCTTCTTGCCATGGGTTTCAACTTAGGGACTGAGTGCTCATTTTGAAAGGGTAAGCTAGGCATCTAAATTTTAGAATTTGACCGTATTGGGAACCATTAATCATGTAGAAACTTTTACAAAGCTATATGTAGTTAGTTTGGTTTGGGTCCTCAGGGACACATGAAAATTTGAATATTAGAACACTGGGAGAGTCGAAAGAGAATAAAGGATTACAACTATGGAAGAATGTTAAAGAGTGAATGAGGATTTTTTGTTTCATGCAGAGGGGCTAACTGTGACTTAAAACATCTTTATGATCCTGAATATGTTAAATAATGTTGAGAGAATTTCCTTTGTCTCTAAAGAGGTCAGAAGAAGGATAATAGATTTAAACTTAAAGCACTGATGATTGGTGTGATAGGATATGTTTTTTGGCTTTAAGGAAACTTATTGCTAGCATTTGTTGACATTAAGTGGGGAACAACGCAATAATTGGAGTCTAGTCAGCTTTGTGTTAGTAATCTATGGTCAATTGAATCAGTACCCTCTTTACTGCTGTAAATCCGTCTTTTGGGGTTAGGGGTGTGTGCAGGGGTGGCGTAACTTAGGTTCTTGCTTTGTCCGTAAACTGTGGGGCCATTATGATCAGTTAGAATAGATGCTTTAATCATTCAGAATCATGTAGGTAGAGGGAGAGCACTTTATAGAGTACAGTCAAGTTCAATTAAGCTCTTGCTAAGGGTGCTTAATACTAAGTATCCTGGTGCTTTATAGCTTAAATTAAATATTGTGAGCAACTTTCTAACTTCTAATTTGATTTAGTAGGAATGGTTAAGCTAAGAAAATCCTCACTAACTAATAATTGCTAATAAGTAAATAACTAATAAATGAATTTGTAATTTTTTTTACATACCAGGAGGTGGGAGCTGTTTTATGAAGTTGCCCACCACAGTGTAGTTAAGGCTTTTCTGTGTTTGTTTATTTTAGTTATGAATTTGGATTTTGGAGTTATTAATTCTTTGGGTTCCATTGCTTTTTTTTGAACTATCTAGTATTGGAAATTCTCATCATTATTTTCCATGCTTTAAGGCATAATAAGCCTTATCAGCACTGTCTTTCATTAGTAAAGCAATCTTACCTGCAGGGATGGAGTGTGTGAAGTGTGTGATGTCTTCCTCTCCCCTTGACCCCACTCTCCCAACCGAGATTCCAGTGCTCTTCCTCTCTATACCATATACACCTGCTACAGGCCACACCATACTTTACTTTCTTTTTCTCTAAGAATACTATTTGTCTTCCTATCTCTCTACTTTCTAATTATTACTTCCTTTTCTGTCTATTTGAATGCCACCCAGTCTTCACTAACATTCATACTTCCTTTGTGTCTATTCTGCCCAATGTTTTATTTTTTTGGGGGGTGCTACTTCTGACCCTTTTTCAGCTGTTGCTTATTTGTTAGATCTAGAGTAAAGATATATTTCAAAACTTTATTATACTAAAAATATTATATAAATATTGATTTGTTAGCTACATTCTAATTATTATGAAGATGGATTCTCTCATACGTCATGTATCCTCCAAGTAACCCAGTGCTAAGCACATAATAAGAACTCAGTATTTATTAGTAGTATAATTGTAGGTAGGAAAAGTGGTGGATTAAGTGGTCTTGGAATTTAAATATGGGTATTTTTTTCTGATTTCCCTTGAGATTAAATTTTGACAATGTAAAATATATTCTTGAATAACTGAGGTCTGTGTTCACACTTTATTTTTTGAAAGGATGCTCAATCACCTGCAGGTTCTTTGAATAGGAGCAAGTGTCCATAATATGTGACCTTATAGGATTTTAAATATTGTAATTACAACCAAGCTCTGAAAAATAACTTGTGTGTGAAGAGGGAGGGACAGTTGGGCTTTAAATTACTGAAAAATCACAAACCAACACCCCAGTGGTTGCTGTTTTAATATACAAAATACAAATAATAAGATAATATTCCTATTTTTTCAAATTGAATTATATTACTCTGAGTTTAAAAAAAAAGTTGGCTTCTGCATATACAAGTTCAGAGGACAATGTTAAGCATAAATGGTGAAACAATTTATTACATATAGATCAGCGTTAAATCTCATTTCTGTAATACAGGAAATATTGACTTAATCCCTATGAGCCTTAGTTTCTTCGTATAAAGTAGAAACAATTATAACGTATCTCAAAAGGTTAGACGGAGGGCTAGAAAAGATAGACCATCTAATGCATCAAGCACTTTACCTGGTATCTAACACACAAATTGTCTCCTACTTTTCTCCCCCCCCCCTTATTTTAGATATACATTACTTAATTGAAATTCTTAAAGTTTTTGTTCTTGTAAGGTACCAGAGGCATTTTGATATTTGTAAGAAAGTTACTAATTATAACAGTGATCCTGTGGGAAATTAGAGTTTGAAAAAGAGGTTGTCAATAATGCAACATGAATATTTTTTCAAAGAATTTATGATTTTTTTCTTTCACTTCAAAGTAGTACATTTGAAAAAATAATACTAAGCTTAAAAAATAAATGAAGACTTGTTGCTAGTTTGAGGTATCATATAATTTTCTGAAATCAGTCAAAAGATCTCTAGGTGAATGAGAAAATAAAATTTGCCACCTTTACAAGGGCAGTAGTTTTATAGTAAAACTATTTTAACCGGGCTCTTTGAGGAATGCAGTTTTCTGGCTAAAAATTCCTTTTGTTTCAACCCTTTACATAAATGTCTTACTTTCCTGCCTTTGAGAAATATATGTATAGAATATCATAGCTTCTTTGTTTGTAGACTGAGGGTCTTTCATTGCTCATTCTAAATAACAACGATGTGGTATGGCCGTGTGGACGGCCTTGTTCTGAGTAGGGTCAGATCAGGCTAAAAGTAACCCAGGGCATACTATACTATGAAAAGTTACCAGCCCTCCTGCACCCCCCCCCCCCAATCCCTAATATCATTGTTGCTTTCGTTTTATATACCACTTTTTTCAGACATTTTCTAACAAATTGCAATTCTGCTTTCTTAAAACTGAAAATTTATTAAAGGAGACTTCGGAGATTATTTAGCCAGCATCTTCATTTTATAGATGAATAACCTGAAGTATAGGTTAATCGATCTGCTCAAGGATGCAAAACAGAATCATTAACAGAAATAAAGATGTAGGTTTCCTCATTAAACTGACACTTTAATAGTGTCCCAAATGTTGGTGGTTATCTTTGATCTTCTTTGAAACAGGTAGATCGACACTTGAGAAAGCTGGATCAGGAACTCGCTAAGTTTAAAATGGAGCTGGAAGCTGATAATGCTGGAATTACAGAAATATTAGAGAGGCGTAAGTAAAATTTACGTTTCCCATCCATGTTGGATAGTATGTGCACAAGTCACTGAGGAGAACTGGGCCCACGGAGACTTCTCAGATCCTGCGCTCGGTGGATGGTGGCAACCAGGTCCGAGAGCTTGGGCCTTGGCAGTTGAAACTGTTTGGGTCATGGAAACGGAGAGAGAGAACATAGAGTATTCTCACTGGCTATGAAAATAAAATGTGAAGTCATTCCACTTTTAATATGCATATATGCTAGTAAGCTGAATGGTAACAGCAGAGATTTAAAGAAAAATAACCATCTAGAACCAAGTCAACCATTTGTCATGAAATGTATTGACTTTGCCCTGCCCACTTAGCCTTTGTATAAATTGTAAGCTTTGAAGAAGGTTATTATTTCTCCTTAAGAATCGTTTTAAGGCTTTTCCTCAACTGTGTTAATAAGAAAAATTTTAATAGGCTCCATAGTCCTGTCTCTTTCCTCTAAATTTTCTTGGATCAGCGAGAAGCCATTTTAGTATTTCTTTGCAAGGTTCTCAGCTTGATCTCTTGCTCTGGTTACCCTTATAACGTCTTGGGTTTAACTAAGGAGATTTCCCAAAAGTGGAGACATAAGCTTTGTTGTTGTTTTTTTAAACTAATTTAGCATTTATTCCAACCTAAATAGGTGATGTCCATAAAAGCATGTGGTGTGATGTTAAGCCCAGAGTAGACACCAGCTAAATGTTAGTGAGCCAAATCAGTATTGTGGCTGATTTCTACTAGAATCTAGTTTAAGGGTTCAAACATCTTTTTTACTTGGTGCATTTCAGTGGCAAGAACATGTACATATTTCTACACACACACACCCGAAAAAATTTACTTACAGTGTTAGGTTATGTATCTCTGTTGATATGCTCTGTTAATATACTTTTGTTAACTAGAGAAGCAGCCAGATAGGAATCCATAGCTGTATTCAAAATGGATCCATCAATTTAGATGATCATTTAATTTAGTTGTGATATTTTTATTCCAGGGGAACCCTATCTGATAATAATAAGTATTTTGAGACAAAATAAAATGTCCTTTAGCTGCTTTGATTTTTTTTTTTTTTGACACACTGTAACAGAAATTCATGCCTATTCTGTACTGCAGGAAGGTTCACAAAGCATCCTCATGAGGACACAGACAAATGAAACTAAATTGGATCAAGATATAGAAACTGAACCACCCTATGCCCTGCCACAATTTCATCTCAAGGGATCACAATAAACACAGAACATTTATTTAAAAGTATTGTAAAGCTTGGCGGTAGATTCTGTGCTTCACTTTTCACAAGCAAAATCCCTTTACTATCTTAGGTCATTTCAGTGATCAAAGAATTTCCTTTTGTACAGTAATGTCCCGTTGCTTAATACTTTAGGATCTCCCATAGAAAAGAGTTATAATATCCATTCATACACTTATTTGGTACCTACTGTTGTGCATTCCCTTAATCGAAATTAGCATGCCTTGACCTGTTTTGTACGTAAGGTGAATATTGAGAAATGGATTACTTATTGTTTACAGAAAGTATGCAGTTGATTCAGGGTGAAATTGGCAGTGGTGACCTAATATGTTTGACTAAAGTGACACAGGCATATACATCAGAGTTTGCTAGTCCTCTGCTGAGTGAGGGTACACAATACCTGTAGTTGATTGACATGTAAAGTTCTGTGGTGACAGTTAATGACAGTGAATCTCTCTGTCATTTTTTTCTTTTTTCAGGATCTTTGGAATTAGATACTCCTTCCCAGCCAGTGAACAATCACCACGCTCATTCACATACTCCAGTGGAAAGTAAGTTTGGTTTATTAGTGCAAATAAAATTTTAAATAGAATTAAAAGCTCATATTACCTGTATATTTTTTTATTAGATCTACACAACTGATTGAGACATAAGTATCTTTCCTTTACTTTTCTTTCATTAGATATATATTTGTCATTGCAATTATTGGCAGACTTCTCTTCTTCACTTGGGAAAAGCATCTTTGATTTGGGAACAGGGATCTGTTTTTCCCTAAAATCCATAGAGGAAGACTGTATGGTACTAATAGCAGCATATACTTCCTACACACAATACCTAAGGCAGACAACAAAGTACTCCGTGGCGGGCTCTTCGTCTTTTTCATTCTTGCTTCTCCAGTGCTTAGTCTACTGCTTGGCAGAAATAATGTTTCACTTAGTGACTAAGTGAATGGTAAGCCAGTTGGCTTGATGACTGTCTGCATTTTTTGACAGATCAATTTGACATGATAGAAGGGTTGATTGAAAATTTATCTAAATTGTAGATAATGTTTTCAAAACAGAATTTCCCTCATGCTACATGTGAACCCATTGTGCATCGATGAATTAACTTCAGTACTTTCCTACTAAAATTTTTTTTTAATGTCTAAGAAGTTTGCTCTTGATAAAACATGTAGCATAGAGAGTTCTGTTTGTCCTCTTATAAGAAAACATAATGTTCTGTATATCATGAGGAACTCAGATCATAAAATGTACCAGTTTATAACTAAATGGAAGTATTATGCATTGTCTGTATTTCTCTAAAGTTAAAAAACACATGGATTCTTTATATGCAGAAAGGAAGTATAATCCAACTTCTCACCATACGACAACAGATCATATTCCTGAAAAGAAGTTTAAATCTGAAGCTCTTCTCTCTACCCTAACATCTGATGCCTCTAAGGAAAATACACTAGGTAAGTATTCTTAAATGTGATTGGTTGCTTTTGCTTGTTCATGTTAAAATAAGGGAAAATTAAAGCACTCAGGATTAATGAATATACAGAATCTTTACCTGGTTAATTTCTACATAAGGAGAAAGAAGAAAAAGGAAAAATATGACATGAAAATTTTATAGAGACATGAAAATTTTAAATTCATGATTATATCTGTTGTGAGAAATAAAGTATTTTAAACACACTAACATTATGTTCTCTCTGACCATTTCTATTTATTCTTTAATTCTACACAGGTTGTCGAAATAATAATTCTACGGCCTCATCCAACAATGCTTACAATGTGAATTCCTCCCAACCTCTGGCCTCCTATAATATTGGCTCATTATCTTCAGGAACTGGTGCAGGGGCAATTACCATGGCAGCTGCTCAAGCAGTTCAAGCTACAGCTCAGGTAAAAAATGGAAAAGGTGTGGAACAAGGTGTTTCGTTTTGTTCGAAATATTGGCAAATTCTAGTAGAAACAACTAGGTGTGGACAGGAAGTTTTCTTAATTGCACAGGTTCATTTTTAAGTCATAGTTTTATGATATCTGATATTTTATTTAAAGAAATGAACATGCAGAAATTACTTGATTGATAGTGAAAAATAAAAAATAGATTCATACAGTCTCATGCAGAGTCCTTCTCACAATAATTGCTCATGATGTCCATGTTCTTGACTATAACCCACAGCACCTGCTAGGACAATACTTTGTTCTATCTACCCGTTCCAGGGCGTTCTCTGTAGCCGCAGAACATAGGTTGCCTTGATTTTAAATTCTTTACACAAAATAGCTTAAAATTATAATGATGAAAATGGTTTAAACAAAATAAATTAGAATTGGTTAAACCAAAGTAATGTAACTACTAATACTTAAGAAAGACAATCTACATATATATGTATATTAATACTGTCAATTAATGTCTATTCAAGATGAAAGAGGGCCGAAGGACATCAAGTTTAAAAGCCAGTTATGAAGCGTTTAAAAATAATGACTTTCAGCTGGGAAAGGAGTTTTCAATGCCCAGGGAAACAGCTGGCTTTTCATCATCTTCAGCGCTCATGACTACATTGACACAGAATGCCAGTTCATCAGCAGCAGACTCACGGAGTGGGAGAAAGAGCAAGTAAGTCTTATTGCTACGGGAGCCCTGTCCCTTTACCAAGCATGCAGCTGGCAGGCATCCCCTGGCTTTCATGTCAAACAGAGGCAGCATATGAGGGGTCAGGATGCTTGGAGAGGTGAAAGGCATGGCATTGTCATTCACACTGCTGTACTCTGAAGAGGTAAAGTCTTTAAAAAGGGTTAAGAGTCTTTAATTTTTCTAGTCTTAAATTGGGTTTATTAATTATTTCTGTTTACTTTCTTTTATTCGTTAGGATAAACCATTTCATGAAACTTTCTTCATTTATAACCTCTTATTTTAGGCAAATTAATACATAAAATACAAATTAAATCCTGGGAATTTTTTGTTTTTAAATAAGATTCTTCATTTTGATTAAGAACAACGTGTCTTAATTCTTGGTCTTATGTCCCCAAAATTGAAATTATGAATATATCCCTAGATTTTGTATATTATACTCTTAGGATGATTGTATTGACTTTAAATATGAAAACAGTGGTACTTGGCAATGTCTGTCCTAAGTACCTGCATATGCTAGGTGTTCATACAGAATGAAAGTTCAAATGCTAGGCCAACAGAATTAGTTACCTAATAATTGTATTATAATTTTTTAATGTAGTCTATTTTTGTAAGTCCCTGAAAGAATGATCAATGTAGAATTACCACAAAAGTGCTAAGTATTTTAAAAATTAATTCATCTTAATGACCCAAATTTATTACAACTGCCAGTGATAAATTTTTGTATTTTTACAATTGAATTAGCATGCAGATAATGGTAAGTTACTTGTGAATTTTAAAACTTTTGGTTTCCTGTCCTACATAGGTAAGTATTCACACTTTGGTTGATGATCATGATCATTTTTACCAAATGCTTTTTTTAAAAATATGTTTGTTTGTTTTTTATCTTTTAGAGAGAGAGAGAGAGAGAGAGAGAGAGAGAGAGAGAGAGAGAGAGAGAGAGAAACATCGATGAGAGAGAAACATTGATCGGCTGCCTCCTGCACATCCCATACTGGGGATCAAGCCTGCAACTCGGACATGTGCCTGACCAGGAATCGAATCAGTGACCTCTTGGTGCATGGGAGGACACTCAACCACTGAGCCACACTGGCCAGACTCACCAAATGCTTTTGTATACATCTTGGTATTTTAGATTTTGATGAAGAGTATTCAGTGTGCTTAAAAATACAAAGAATATCTGTAAGGGAGCCATAACTAATACTAGTTCTTAAAGATATTGCCTACAATTTAAGTCAATAGTAAATAGTAACTGATTAAAAAATTACTTTAAAAACTCTGAAATATTTTGAAAAAAATTTCCTTTTGAATACCTTTATTCTCCAGATAACAAAAAATTTTAAAGAAAAATAAATCATGAAAAATGTTGCTCTTTGTTGTTCTAAATGATTATGCTTTTAAAACTATCAGATTACTTTAATTTGATCTTAAACATTAATTTATATATTTGATTTCATACCACTTTTATTTAGTAGTTATTCTCAGGTAACTTCTGGATGCTGAGCAAATAAAACTGATGCTGTTTTTTTCAGAAACAACAACAAGTCTTCAAGCCAGCAGTCATCCTCGTCCTCCTCCTCCTCTTCCTTGTCATCGTGTTCTTCATCGTCAACTGTTGTACAAGAAATCTCTCAACAAACAACAGTAGTACCAGAATCCGATTCAAATAGTCAGGTCGATTGGACTTATGATCCAAATGAACCACGATATTGCATCTGTAATCAGGTAAAAGTCTGGCATGTGTCTATAAAAGCATAATCTGAACAAACTAGGAAAAAACAATTTCATTTTTTTTTCAAGTGCTATTTTTACTCCAGTTAAAATACCCTTGCTTTTTTTATACATATACAATTTTCTCTGGCTTTTTATAAAAATGACGTTTGTTGTAAATACAAAGAGTATAAAGAAACATGTAAGTTATCCATAATCTCAGCCCTCAGATATAACCTGTAATTAAGCATTTTTTGTACCGCTACTACATATCCCACGTGCATATTGTCTTAGTCTGTTCGTGTTGCCATAATAGTATATACCACGGGCTGCGTGGTTTAAAGAACAGAACTCTATTCCTCACAGTTCTGGAGACTGGGTAGTCCAAGATGAAGGTGCTGACTGATTTCATTCCTGGGTTAAGGAAAGGAAATCTTGTATAAATCTTGGCAAATAAAAGCAGGTTACCTACAAAAGAACAAAATCAGATTCACCCACAATTTCCCCTCCATAACACTAACAATCAGAAGTTGATGAAATATGTATGTAGAACTTTGAGGGAGAAATTTGAGTGTTCCCCAAAAAACTGTCACCCAGAGTAAAGTTATTGTTCATGTCCATAGAATCTGAAAGTATGCCATCTAGTTGCCTTTTCTGGAAAATTATTCAGTCCATTGAGAACTTCAATGAATTCAGGAGTTAGGAAGTTGTGCTATAAAGTGCCAGCAGTGTACCGCAAAAAGGAAAATGAGAAAGGACATATAATACGTAATGAGTTTAGAAGTTTCAATGAAATGGACTGTTGACTGCTAAAATGTAGATGACCTAATGTGACCCAAGAAAAAATTAAAACCGAAGCAGGTAAGTAACCAAAAAAGAAACTTAAGGTCTTTAATAAAGGAACCATCCACAGAGATGACTCCCACAGAGCAGGTTCTTTCAGACTTTCAAAGGGCATACAATTTCTGTGTGTCTCCCCCCCGCCTCCGTAAAGTCTTTTGGAAAAACTAGGTAAATGTATAAATCTGTGTACCCTGTTTCTTAATGCAAGTGTATATTCAGTGTATTTTCATTTTCTAATAGTATCATAAACAGTTAATTTGGATTTAGATGCTTGTTCTATAGTGATAATAAGATTTTTTTCTTTAACCAGGTATCCTATGGTGAGATGGTGGGCTGTGATAACCAAGATGTAAGTATCACATTTTTCTATTCAGGAATGAAAAAAATCACATTATTATTTGAATATTTTTATTTATTGTGTCTTTCAGTCTAACCCAGAAAACAGTTTGCAGTTATGTTAATTATGTCATATTAGTGCTAGAAATATTCCTCTCCAAAATAGGATAGTGTCTCTTAATGTCTTCCCTATTTTAACTTTTAAAGCTAATTTTATGGTTTTATGCAAATTGTATTTCTCAAAAAGGTGTTACATTGTATGAAAATTAGAAACATCCTCTCCCCCTTTGCTAAAGAATATTGTGTTTGCTAGAATTCAATTCACTTATCACAGTGAAGAATTGGAACTTGAAAACAATACATTTTTTCAAGAAGCATGGTGCTTAGGTGAAGGGTGGGATGTTGAGCATCTAATGTAAGATTATTTTCCTCCCATTAGTGTAGTATGTCCTATTGTACTCTGCAGGTGTCAGCTGATATAAAAAAAATCACTTATATTAAAAAAAAAGGAGTCTTAAAATTGCTCTTCTTCTGAAAGCTTACTTTTGATTAGAGATACTCTTTATTGAATGCTGAGAATATGTTTGTTTAGTAATTTTCACTCCCTCCTTACTTTCATATAACTCTTTTGTCCATCTTTTACTCCAGAGGGGTAACAACTCCGAATTCTATAGAAATCCTACTCGGGAATGTTATGCTAAGAGATTTAAATTTATAAACAGTGTAAAGATTGAGCAGGGTTGGCTAGGTACCTTGAAATTTGGACTTTCTCTGACTTGACAGGGTCCCAAAAACATGTTCGCATAGAAAGAGAAAGACCCTCCTTCCACTTCCCTCTTTAGAATCACTTGTGGGCTGCTGGTAATGATTGTAAAACAGTATTGCCCAAGCATTTAAAGAACACCATTGGAAACTGTCTCCTAGGCAGTTAGTGGAAATGACAAATCAGATTTCTGTGATTAACCTATCATATTCTGATCTCTCTCATTCCCAGTTAAGATTTTCTGAATGCTAAGGTTTTCTATGGAAGTGTAGAACTGCCTAATATATTGCAGAGTACAGCACTATTCCTCTCTGCATATCTAGGAATGGGTTTATCCAAAAGGGAAAGCCAGGGCATTCCTTTATGTCTTTAATTACAAGTAGCTTATTCTACTCCATGTGGGAGCGAATAAAGCTGAATCCTCCTATATAATAAAAGGGTGATATGCAAATTGACCAAACAGCCAAACAACAGTCGTTATGATGCGCACTCACCACCAGGGGGCAGACACTCAATGCAGGAGCCGCCCCCTGGTGGTCAGTGCGCTCCCACAGGGTGAGTGCTGCTCAGCCAGAAGCCCAGAAGCCCGCCTCCACGGCAGCATTAAGGATGTTTGACTCGGGAGTGGGCCTAAGCCTTCAGTCAGACATCCCCTGAGGGCTCTTGGACTGCGAGAGGGTGCAGGCCAGGCTGAGGGACCACCTCCCTTCCCCAGTGCACGAATCTCATGCACCAGGCCTCTAGTATTAAATAAAATCTTTAAAATAAATTTCTTTTTACATAAGAGACCCATCTCACTTATCTTTAAAGTTGGTATCAACTTACTCTCCAAGAAAATGAAAATTAGTAAAGTTTAGTTCATTATTTAGAATTATGGAAATAGATTACATGAATCTCAGTTAACAAAGGTACATAATTTTTCTGTGCCTCCATTGCCTCATCTCCGAAGCTTATCAGTTGGACTGTGTTGTTTATAAATCAGCTCCTAGATCTAAACATTATGTTTCCATTAATCTAATATTTGGTGTAGTGGACATATTTTAATATACTCTCTAATCTTTAGAAGAACTAAAAACTAAAAACTTCTTTGCAATTTTGCTTTCTAGTGCCCTATAGAATGGTTCCATTATGGATGCGTTGGGTTGACAGAAGCACCAAAAGGAAAATGGTACTGTCCACAGTGTACTGCTGCCATGAAGAGAAGAGGCAGTCGGCACAAATAAAGATGGTCATTTCATTTGAGAAAGAGTAAGACTTAAACTAAACATTTTATATAGGACTTTAAAAGAGAAGAAAAGAGAAAGAAGATACAGTGCATTTCCAGGCAACCACTTAAAGGATTTACATAGGCAATCCTGTTAGATCTTGAACTTGAATTTTATGGGTTGTATTTTAATAATGTAAGTAAATTATTTATGCACTCCTGGTGTGCTATGAATATTATTCCAGTTAGCCTTGGATTCTTTCAGTGGCCAACATATGCAGACATTTGTACTCCTCAGCCGTTTTCACAAAGTAATGGGCATTCTATAATTTAGACTTTAAGAATTCCAACGATGAAGGTTTTAAGAAAAGTATTTTATATTCAACAGGTATGTTCTGCTGCATGTACTGCACTCCAGAGCTGTTATGTAATACTGTATATAAATGGTTAAAAAAAAGGTAGTGCTTCTAAAAAGAATTTAAGATAATGGTTTTTTAAATGCCTTTATAATAAGCTTTGTTTCTTTGTGAAACTACATTCAGCAGGCTGAAGGAAGTGGTTCATGTGATGAAGTGAGCGGGTGTCCTCTAGAGTACTGGGTACATACACAGAAACTCCTGTAGGTAAAAGCTAACCTGTGCTATTAGTCTTTCTATGTCTCTACATCCAAACTGAGTGCAGTTCATGAGGGTGGGCGGGGAGGGGCTGAAGGGGAAAGCGTATTAAAGTGATACATTTTTATACCAAATGTGTTTATTTTTTTGTGCAAGTAATCCTTAAAATTGGAATTGTATTAGGTGTTAAAATAAAGTTTTTAAAAAATTACTTGTATTTATACTTTACACACTTAATGAAAATTTCTCAATTCTAATTAAATTCCAATTTTCATAATCTAAGGACTGAGGCCCAGGACACAGAAAGCTGTTTAATCTGTGATTTCTTTAATAATGCTTAGAATTTGTGATGTGAAAATAAGGGAAAGACATTTTTAATGTAAATTTGAAATGCAGATGTATTTTTTTAGATCATCTCTCTGACTTTTCCTTCAGTTGGAAGGACATGAAAGAAGTCTAATTACAGCAGGTAAAATGAAAATAATGGTTATAGATATTTGACTTAAGGCAGTGTGGCCAATTTAAGTAAAGCGACCCCTGGATTGGAGCTTAAAATTCAGTTCTGTTTTTTATTTTACCATATATTAGTATGACAGTTAATTCAATTTTTTAATCACTCTGGGCCTTACTAAACCAGGGTGATGCTAGCTGTAGGAAGTCTCTAAAGCACTTCTATGGTTTTATTCTATAGGTGCTATTTAAATTATAAATTTTGCATACTATTGAGTCTGGTCAGTAGAAAAATCCTTAAAGCTTTTAAAATATTTATTATGTCATATTTTTTATATCAAAACGTACTGGGTACATCAGATTTTTACTTTAATGAAAACTACTTATGAGCCTCTTAGAACTTATTCAGAAAACTGTGACGTCTATGCAATGCTACCCAAAGGGTTTGGGTTAGATAGGGGATTTCAGAGTTCTCTTCCAGCTTCCCAATGCCACAGCTCTGAGCTGCTGCAGTCTGTTTTATAACTGGACAGCCCATAAAGCTAAGTTAGGTTCATTTGTGGGTTCCCATGATTTCATAGTATCACTAGTATCACAATTTGGTGGTACTCAATATTTCATGGAAATTTTATAAATCTTTAAGAAATAATATATAACGTAGTATTCAATTAGCTTATCAGCATGTTGCCTGGAGATGCTTAGTGTTATTGTTTAATGTTCTAATTAAATGTAATGATTTTCCCAAACTTATTTGTATTATAGGAATTGGTCAAAGGATAAAGCCTTATATTCAGCCTTATTTTCAGAGAAAGTTCCTTGTCAGAGTCAGGAACATCCCTACTTCCAGCTGCTACAGCCCTTTTCAGTATGTGAATTCCACTGCTTCCCAAATCACTCCGAAAACATTTTGACAAATCTTCAACTCAAACATTGACTATTTTGTGAAGTGTGTATAAAGAAGTAAACCAAAACTTTGTGCAGTTATTTAATAATGGGTGGAACCTGTTAATATCTCAGATAGCCAGACATGGAACTACCTCATCAAAAATAATGTGGCCAACTATTAGTGTTTGTTGTGACATTGACAAGGGGTATGATGAGCATTTTTGGTATTATCAAATACACATTCAAAAATCTTTGTTGTGTACAAAACTCATGTAACAATTGGTGGCATAAAAAAAATACAAATGTGGGTTCACAGTTTATAGGTGGGGAAAATTGAGGCCTTACTGCTGTGGAGTGTATATTAAAATGTTCATGGTAACACACTTGAAGCAATAAATGGCTTAATTAAATGCCTAAATGAAGCTGAGTGTTTGATAAACATACAATCATTCTTTTTAAGGGCAGTTAAATTTTTTTGCTCTTTTCTCCTTTAAAGCAAATTGTACCTATTTTAGATTTTTAGCAACCTTAGGCTGATAAGCAATAGTGCCCTTTGTCCTTAGACCTCAAAAATGGTCTTCTTGATCTAATGAATTAATTCAACCTTAGAAAAATAGATGACCGCTATACTTGGTTTGGAAGGGGTAAGATACTCTTTGCACGTGTAGACATTATCGAATGTAGACATTCAACTCTCACACGTTTAAAAAGAAATCTTCCAACAAATGGGCTTTAAGAGGAAAGATGCCCTAGAAAATGCTTATAATTTAACAAACATTAAGCACCTAAATGTTGAGAATTCAGAAATGCAGGTGTGTGTGTGTGTTTGTGTGTGTTCCTGTGGGAAGCGGGAAGGACAGACATGTCCTCAAACAGTTGCGGTATGTTTTCTTTTTTTAAATATATTTTATTGATTTTTTTTTTTTTAACAGAGGAAGGGAGAGGAATAGAGAGTTAGAAACATCGATGATAGGGAAACATCGATCAGCTGCCTCCTGCACACTCCCTACTGGGGATGTGCCCGCAACCAAGGTGCATGCCCTTGACTGGAATTGAGCCTGAGACCCTTTAGTCTGCAGGCCGATGCTCTACCCACTGAGCCAAACCAGTTAGGGCCAGTTGCGGTATTTTGATACATGCGATAGAGTATGAGTATACAAAGCTCTCTGGGAACACTGGGAGACTTGACCTAGGAGGTTTCATTTGAACTGATTCCTAAAGATGGATAGTAGAGACGGTTTTCAAGGCAGAAGAGATTGTTCAACAACCACATACATTCTGGGAACTTAAAAGTAGTCAAGAATGGGTAGACATGGGGTAGAGAGATGTGTCAGGTCAGGGAACGAAGCCAGAAGCTGGGCAAGAGTCTATTCAGGAAGAACATTTTACACTGTGCCATGGAATTGTTTGTTCATAGGAATAGTAGTGACATTTCCTTATTGTTGGTTAAATACATTGTTATTATTTATCAATTTAATAAAATAGCATTTTTTATGTTTGTATTGATTTTTAGAGAGAGAGGAAGGGAGAAGGAGAGAGAGAAAAACATCAATGTGACAGCGAAACATCGATGGGCTGCCTCCTGCACACCCCCTGCCGGGAATTGAGTCCACAACCCAGGCATGTATCCTGATCAGGAACTGAACTGGCAATCTCTTGGTGCACAGGATGGTACCCAACCAACTGAGCCACATCGGCCAGGGCAGCATTTTTTTAAATAAGATGATAAAATCAGCCCTGGCCCGTGTGACTCGGTGGAGAGCATCGGCCAGTGCACCAAAGGGTCACAGGTTCCATTCCTGGTCAAGGGCACATACCTGGGTTGTAGGTTTGTTCCTTGGCCTGGTTGGGGCGCATGTGGTAGGCAACCTATTGATGTGTCTCTCTCAAATTGATGTTTTGCTCTCTGTCCTCCCCTCTCCCTCCCCCCCCCCCCCCAATCCCCTGCGTTCACACTATCTAAAAATCTAAAAATCAATGGGAAAAATATCCTTGGGTGAGGATTTAAAAAAAAAATTACAGGCTGACAATAGTTAATTATCTAAACTTGGAAATATTTTAAAAATTCTATACTTAAGATTAACCTTTTCTCCCATATTTTGAAACACTACAAATTAGAATTGCTAGTCAAGATTTTTAGATTTCCTTTTTAGATGATAAATCTAAAATATTTAAGCAGATTGTGATTTCTGACCCAGGATCTTAATAGTCATGATTTGATTTTGCTACAGAGAAGTAAGTTAAAGTTTAAAGTTATGAACTGACTTCAGTATTTTTTTATTGTAATTAAAGTTTGTCATAAAAAAGAGGCATATTCCCTCTGGCCATTTATATTTTAAGGTAGTAAGTCATGTATATCTTATAAGTCAATATCTTAACTAATAAATTATTAGAGACTTCGATATATCAAAATGTTTTTTGAGATAAATTTAATTTCTTAATAAATTCTTTAGAGCCATATGATTCAGTTTTTAGTTAAGTCATAGCCCCTTTTTATTTTCTTTACTGATGGCAAAAGAGGCATTATAATCATTCATTTTCCTGCTGCTTATTAACAGTTCATAGCCAGTGTGGTGAGTGAGTGTGGGGAATGTGTATGCGTGTGTGCATGCTGCTTATTCTCATTCTGTTCCTCATTGCCTACTCTAATGAATAAGAATATAGGCAGTCCTCGGGTTACGTCGGACTCAGCGTATGTTGTTTTGTGGTTATGTCGCCATCTCCCATTTACAGTATTTAAAAAAAAAAAGTTCCGTCATTGCCACGTATGTACATAGGTGCTTTATGTTTTTTATTACTTATTTACCACAAGTAAAGGTCAGGAATTGTTATCTTTTAAATTTTTTTTACTGTTTCACTTCATTACTGCTGTGTATGTGCTCCATGTGAGTGACGTAGGTGCTTATGTAGGTGGGTTCCGACTTACGGCGAAAATTGCATCACTTCGTGCCATAGGAACAGATCTCCAGCGTAACCCGAGGACCTATAGTAGTTTTCCTGTCCTAGCTGGTTTGGCTCAGTGGATAGAACGTCGGCCTGTGGACTGAAGGGTCCCAGGTTCAATTCCGGTCAAGGGCATATGCTTAGGTTGCGGCTTGATCCCCAGCAGGGGGTGTGCAGGAGGCAGCCAATCAATGATTCCCTCTCATCATTGATGTTTCTATCTTTCTCTCCCTTCCTATCTGAAATCAATAAAAGTATATTTGAAAAAGAAAAAAGAATAGTTTTCCTTAGGAAAGTATGTAAGTGCTAGTCTCCAATAATGAACTAATTAAAACATTCACAAATTTAACATCAGTTGTAGGGAAAAGCAATGGTCATATTTTAATTCTCTTTGCATGGTTAAATCTACCCCAGGAGAGGGACCCTCCGTGTTGAAAATAAGAACAATTGTAATAGTTACCAAGTTACTTTAAAAAGTTTTCTAGGTCAAATGCAATACAAGGGGCCAGTCAGGAATATTTCCAAGTAACTCCGAGCATAAATATGAGTCAGTTCATTAGAATGATTTACTAATATTATAACTAGTTAGTAGACGTTTTAGTATGTCTTCCCCATATTCATATCCTTGAAGCACTTTGTATTTATCTTTAATAGGACAAATGACTTTTTTTAATGGGTTTCTCAAGTGTGCCAAAAGATGTTCTCACTTTACCAGTTGTTGTCATTTATATATGTTAAAAGACCAGTCCAGTTCTCTTGTTGAAAACAAGAAAAAAATTAAGCTGATATATCAGAGATCATACGTTTTAGATATAGAGGTAATCTTTTGACTTTATGTGGTATACCTGTGACCAAAAAACCTTGTCAAAGAATGTTTCCTTCTTATCACCCAGACTAGCGACTGGATGCACGAAATTCACTCATGGTTAGGGTCCCTAGGCCTGGCCAGTGATCAGGGCTGATTGGGGCCTTCCAGCTGCCCGCCAGAGCCTCCCTTCCCCAGCTGCTGGCCAGGGCCTTCCTTCATTCCGTGCCGCCAGCTGTTGGTCACACGTCATAGCGAGCAATTGAACTTCTGGTCTCCTGGTTGAACTCCTGAAGGGACAATTTTCATGTTAGGCTTTTATAGATATAGATTAGCTAAATCAGTGGTTCTCAACCTTGGCTGCACATTAGAAGCACCTGGGAATCTTTTTAAAATCCTGATTTCTGGGTCTCATCCTCCGGAAATTCTGTTTCTTTGTTATGGGGTGGGGCCACAAAATTAGTAACAAAGAAACAGAATTTCCAGAGGATGAGGCCCAGAAATCAGGATTTAAAAAGATTCCCAGGTGCTTCTAATGTGCAGCCAAGGTTGAGAACCACTGAGCTAAATGAATGCCAGCCTTCATCAGAGTGATAAGACAAAACCTACCCACCTCCCATTCCCCCATCATATACATTAGTTTCTTAGGAAGCAAATTTAATACTGTAAACATTTCAAAATACCTTTTCTGAAAATAAAAATAGATGACTGAATTGTGATTACATTTCAAAAAGAAACAAGCTAAATTATGTGACTTTCTTGAGGCAATTTTTAAAATGTATTATCATTCCAAGGAATATTGCAGATCTACAGAGAAATCAAATGAGATATCTGTTTGAGTAAAAGAACATAATTTGATACTATGATATGAAAAAAGAAAGCTAAGTTTGTATATTTTTTCTGTGTCTACTAGAGGCCTGGTGCATGAAAATTCATGCACTGGTAGGGGGAACCCTCAAGCCGGCTTGCTTACAGTCCGGGAGCCCTCAGGGGCAGGAGGCGAGCCGGCCATCAGGGGAAGGCAATGCCCCCATCACACCTCTGCTGCTGTCACTGCCAACAGCACAAGCCTTGGCCGGCCCTGGTTACCTGAGCCTCGGGCAGCCCTGGGCAGCTGGGCAGCTGCCATCCGAGGCTTGCCTGTGCCTCGGGCCTGCCCTGGGGGACTGGGGGGCTGAGGGTGGGTCTGGCCGCACCACGGGCCTGCCACCCCCGGCAGGACTGAAAGGACTGGAGGACCCCAGTGGGGCTGAGGGGACTGGGTGCTACGATCTTCTGGTATGGGCGCCGCCATCTTTGTGATGGTGTGATGGTCAGTTTGCATATTCTGTATTTATTAAATTGGATACTAATAATAGAGGAATATGCAAATTGTTGGGGACACCGTCACAGTAATAGTAATGGCTGAACAGCAGGCTGGCAGGCTGCATGGGGCGACAAGGCTGGCAGAGGGGTTAGTGAGGGACTACCAAATGACTGAACAGCAGGCTGAGTGGGGCGACCATGCTGGCAGGGGAGTTAGTTAGGACAACCAAATGACTGAGCAGCTTGCTGCGTGGGGTGACCAGGCCGGCAGGGGGGCTAGTAAGGGACCACCAAATGACTGAACAAGCAGGCTGCTTGGGGTGACCAGGCTGGCGGGGGAGGGGGGCAGTTGGGGTGCCCAGGGGGGCAGTTGGGGGTGACCAGGCTGGCAAGACGGGCAGTAACAGGTGACCAGGCTGGTGGGGGGGGGCAGTAAGGGGCAACCAGGTCATTAGGGGAGCAGTTAGTGGCAACCAGGCCAGCGGGGCACAGGGGGGAGGGCAGTTGGGGGCGATCAGGCTGGCAGGCAGAGGGAGTTAGTGGTGATCAAGAGGAATTTCCTGGATTGGAGAGTGTGCAGGCTGGGTTGAGGGGACCCCTCCACCCCATGCACGAATTTTGTGCACTGGTCCTCTAGTTGATTGATAAAAACATAGGAATTCTGACTTTATGACAAGGTATAGGTGTCCTAAAGAAAGAAAAATAATAATTCGTTGGATTAAATGTTTGCCATTCTACCTGAGTGCTCACTGCTTGAAGTAAGTAGTTTATCTATTTGTCAGTCTTTCTATCTACTATCTGTTTGTCTTTAGAATGTATGTGTAAATATATGTATGTGTACTAGTATATGTATATGTGTATGCATATATAAAGTCTTTTAGAGGATGCAAATCTTAGCAAATTTGAGAGACTTAGAGGAGATCATATGCACAAAGTTGCATTTGTTTGAGGAGGCAATATAATTACACATTCAGAAGTGGTGAAATCCCAATGTCATTGCCACAGACTGCTCAAGTACTCACTATTGTAATTTAAGTGACAGGAAATCTTAGCCACATGCAGACATTGTGCAACAACAATTTCTTTGGTAAATTTCAGTTCCCAACTTCAGCACTATTGACATTTGTGCTGAATGATTCTTTGTTGTGGAGCTGTGTCCCTCACACCTGCACACTAGATGTCCGTAGCAGCCTCCACCCTCAAGTGTGACAACCAGCAAGGTGTCTAGACATTGCCAAATGTGTTCTGGGGAACAAAATTGTCCCACTGGATGTGAAATACTTCATGTGCAAAACATTGGAATATCATGGAAAAGATTTGAATTAATGTGTAGATCTCAACAAATACGAAGTAAATCACTCAGGAATCTCTGGCTGGGTATCTCAGTTGGTTAGTGTTGTTCCCGCTACACCAATGTTGTAGCTTCGATCCCCAGTCAGGGCACATGCAAGAATCAACCAAGGAATGCATAAGTAAGTGGAACAATAAAGCAATGTTTTTCTCTTTCCCTTCCAATCTGTAAAATCAATAAACTTAAAAAAATATTTAAATCATAGGAAGACACGAGTATGGAGATGAGTAAAATAGTTCTGTCATTAAGCACACTATATTGTAAAGAGATATAAGTACACTAGTAATTAAAATACAGCACAGAATTCAACAAAAGTAAATTTGGTACTGGTGCAAGCATTTTCAAATCGCTTATAAAGAGAGAAAGCTGTGCCCTAGCTGGTTTGGCTCAGTGAATAGAGCATCAGCCTGCGGACTGAAGGGTCCCAGGTTTGATTCTGGTCAAGGGCACATGCCTGGGTTGCGGGCTCCATCCCCAGTAGGGGGCATGCTGGAGGCAGCCAATCAATGATTCTCATTATTGATGTTTCTCTCTCTCTCCTTCCTCTCTGAAATCAATAAAATATATTTTTAAAATAAAAGAAAGCTGTGAAAAATGAGCCATGTACCCAGTTGAGAACTGTGAAGAGCTGCTGAGTGTGCAGAAGGTCCTTGAGTAGCATTGTTTCCATTCAGCATCATTTGGTTATAACGTTGACGAGAGAAATAAAATCGATTCTCGGTTGGGCCTTTGGGTTTTCTCCAAGGATTCCAGTTTCCTCCACGTCACAAAGATGTGCACCCGAGGTGAGCTGGTGTCCACGTTGTCCCAGTCTGAGTTAGTGTGATGGGTGTGAGTGCCCTGCTGTGGAAGGACATCCTGTCCAGGGTGGGTTCATCCCTGTACCTTAAACTACTGGGGTAGGCTCTGGTATCAGTGGGTTGGAAATCATCTTTCCTGTTTTTATTAATCTTTTTAAAAAATCCTCCAAGGACATGATTAGAGTGAGAAAGGGAGAGAGAGAGAGAGAGAGAGAGAGAGAGAGAGAGAGAGAGAGAGAGAGAGAGAGAGAGAGAGAGAGACATCAATTGGTTGCCTTCAGAGAGAGAGAGAGAGAGAGAAAGAAACATCAATTGGTTGCCTTCCACACGCTCCCCAATTGGGACACAAATCTGCAACCCAGGTATGTGCCCTGACCAGGCATTAAATTGACAATCTTTCCATGGGTGGGACAATGCTCAACCAACTGAGCCACTCCAACCAGGCTATTCACCTTAAATGTATGTATAATTCACATATATTTCGATGTCTAATATCAGAAGTGTTTTGAATCTTTCATTAGAAGTTTGGTGATGTTTCTGTAATTAGAAATGTGCTGTAAGAATTTGATTTTTAATTATATCAAGTCACCCAGTAGTTCTCAACCTTGGCTGCACATTAGAAGCACCTGGGAATCTTTTTAAAATCCTGATTTCTGGGCCTCATCCTCGGGAAATTCTGTTTCTTTGTTATGGGGTGGGGCCACAACATTAGTAACAAAGAAACAGAATTTCCGGAGGATGAGGCCCAGAAATCAGGATTTAAAAAAGATTCCCAGGTGCTTCTAATGTGCAGCCAAGGTTGAGAACCACTGAAGTAACCTATGATAAAATTGATCTCACCTGTCATTTTGTTTAAAATCGCCATGTCCCAGAACCTACTGATGACATTAAATGAGGACCTATTGTGTGCCCATTTAAAAAGGCAGTGCCAAGTATTGTCATGTGAGACCTCCAGGTGATTTGTATGCTCAGAAATACTGGTCTTGTGGGCAATTTTAAATGAAAAGTATTTAGTTTGAAGCATTTGTTTTATTTCAACTGTTGTTCATCTAGAAACAGTGCAGAATGCTTGTTCAAATAAATACATCCAACAAGAAAAGAAAAGTAGGAAAATGAAGATGTGCAACACAGCATCTTATTTCTATGTGTAAATTGGCAAATGCTGTGCCCAAGGGAAGTCCTGCACCGTCCCTTTTACCCTTTAACACCATTCCTAGACCTCTGTCAAACCCTGCTGTCACCAGTCAGCAGCCACTGGAAAGGAAGAGAAAAATCTTTACTTTTTTTTTTTTTTTTTAAATTGATTTCAGAGGGGAAGGAAGAGGGAGAGATAGAAATATCAATGCTGAGAATCACTGATCGGCTGCCTCTTGCACGCCCCATACTGGGAATCGAGTCCACAACTGTGGGGGTGCACCCTCACCGGGAATCGAACCGTGACCTCCTGGCTCGTAGGTCGATGCTCCACCACTCACCCACACCAGCGGGCTGCTTTCTTTTTTTTTTTTTTTCCTGAATGCAAAACTCCATGAAAGGGTTAGTGGTCTTAAACGTAAACTCATGGATTTATACACAAAGTGACTACCCAAGTGAAAAGATCTGGAGAGAAGCAACCTAGCTGAGTTGAAAGGAAATTCAGCAAGTTTAAATGCATTAGAAACGACAACTGTTTTGGGATTTCTGTTCGCTGTCCTCCAGCATCTAAAGAGCCACACAGGGCCTGACTGCAGATGAGCTTCCGGTCTGTCATTGTAAATGAATGGCTGATGTCAGGTTCTAAATTTAGGTGAAAGGATGCATGATCCTACAGCCGGTATAAAATAATACCCACGTTTACATAACTTTATGGGAAAGCACAGACTCATAACAGTGTAGATACCCTTTTCCTCTGAGGCACAGTGAGGGCTCTAAGGCACTGCACATAGACTTCCGTTAAGTCCTGTGTGTATTTGCACCATTGAGAGTAACCAAATGAACTTGACCCATGTTGTTGTCCTTATTCTACCTAAAAAAAAAAAAAAAAAAAAAAAAAGATTTTGCTCTGTGAATTTACCACTAAAGTTAATGGTAATATAACAGTATTCTCAAATAATTGTAAATAAAGGTCATCCTATATCCTGACAGCTATCATGATATCTTCATTAATAAGTATTCTGGAGAAGAAACTTGTTTATTTGGGGGTTCCTACTGTTTGCAGATAAAGGCTACATAACATCTTTTTTTTTTTTTATAAATTTTTATTGATTTTTCTACAGAGAGGAAGGGAGAAGGATAGAGAGTTAGAAACATCAATGAGAGAGAAACATCGACCAGCTGCCTCCTGCACACCTCCTACTGGGGATGTGCCCGCAACCAAGGTACATGCCCTTGACCGGAATCGAACCTGGGACCTTTCAGTCTGCAGGCCGACGCTCTATCCACTGAGCCAAACCGGTTAGGGCGGCTACATAACATCTTGAACTTAAAGTATAGCACAGTGGTTTTCAACCTTCTGGCCCTTTTAAATATAGTTCCTCATGTTGTGACCCAACCATCAAATTATTTTCGTTGCTACTTCATAACTGTAATGTTGCTACTGTTAGGAATCGTAATGTAAATATCTGATATGCAGGACGGTCTTAGGCGACCCCTGTGAAAGGGTCGTTTGACGGACAAAGGGGTCGCGACCCACAGGTTGAGAACCGCTGGTATAGCAGGCCTTGACCTGGACCTGACTCTCCAGCTTTATCCTTAGTGAACTTCCATTAAGACATAAAACCTGTATTTGCCCTTTTGAGGCAGTTGAAGTCTTTGGGACTCTTCAGAGCCCAATTAAGAAATGACTGCTTTCCTTATCACCTCCCCCAAAATCTGATTTTCCTATTTTGAGTCTCCATGGCACTTATCTCCAACTTAGTTGTGGCTGGAACAGATATATGTTTATCAGCCTCGTTTCCTTTTCCTCCTGGGCATGTGGCTAAACCTCATTTCCCAGCTCATTTTCAGTTACATGGGTCCATGTGACTGGGCTCTGGCCCATAGAATATGGGCCAAAGAGTAGGTGACAATTTGAAGTTTGTCCCCCCAAAACCTCCCACACAATCCTCTATGCGCTTCTCTCATTCTTCCTCTTCCTGTGGGATTCAGAGAACCCCAGCGGGTAGCCAAGATTCTAGGGTATGGAAAGTCCCCAGGTGGAAGTACCCTGGTCCCAGTCCTAATAGAAACTGACAAACATGGGAAGGTGATGAATGCTTTTATTGTATCAAGGCACTGAGATTTTGAGGTTGTTTGTTACAGAAGTTACCCTACACTGACCAATTTGTCAGTTACCCTACACTGACCTATTTGTTATATTATAGTCATTTATGGTATTTGTTGTATAGGTCTTCTGTTTTCCCCGTGCCTGGAAAGATGTTTTGGTACAGTAGAAATTCAAGTATGTGATTCACGATCTATGAACATCATCTTAGTGCTAATGGAGAAAGTTCTACAGTCAGCATCAGATGAAAGGTGACAGGAGCTGAGAAGAGGGCAGTCGAACTGTAGGAAGCCGAGTGCCCAGTTGTTGACAGGACTGCCAGGACTTACTTCACAACATCTCCGTTAGTAGCTTCAGCTGGATTTTACATCTCCATGGTCAAGAGCCTCTTGAAAGAGAAAAGCTTGCCCCAGCCGGTTTGGCTCAGTGGATAGAGTGTCGGCCGGCGAACTGAAAGGTCCCAGGTTCAATTCCGGTCAAAAGCACATGCCCAGGTTGTGGGCTTGATCCCCAGTGGGGAACTTGCAGGAGGCAGCCGATCCATGATTCTCTCTCATCATGGATGTTTCTATCTCTCACTCTTCCTTCCTCTCTGAAATCAATAAAAATATATTTTTAAAAAAAGAAGAAAGAGAAAAGATTTCCCTGTAGGAAACCAAGAGGGCCCAGAATCTGAAGATTCCACCTTCCTCCCAGCCTCTGGTGACCTCTGAGGTCTAGTGATTGCTGAAGCCAATACTCAAAAAGGAGGCATTTTATGAGGAAGCTGATACTCAAAGAGGTAAATTATTTTCCCAAAGTTCCTGATCTCACACTGGAATCTTCTCTGTTATGGACATTTTTATTGCTCTACTTTAAATCATAAAATAAAAATTTGAAAATATCTTCTTCAAACAACGATTATTAAACGTATCCTCTCCCTCCATCCCCACTCCATACCAAAAGCTAAATTGAAACATGTGTGATAGAAGAGCATATTTTGTGTTGGAGAGTTCTGTCACTCTATTGTCCCAGGTTAATGCTGCTAACATACCATCTCTCGGACGCCAAAATGGTTTAGTGGATGGGTTACTTTGTGAAACCATATGCACAAAAGCATTCACTCTGATTCTCTGCCAGAAACCATGGGTTCTGTGTATTTATCCTCCCGCTCCCCACACTGAACCACTTATTCTAGCTTCATTCTTCCCTGTTCTGTCACCTTCGTGCTGCCATTACCACTCAGGCATAAATCCCTCGCACTTGTAGTCTCTATGTACAAGCCACTCCCACTCCACCCTCGTTCTCACTCTTCGAAATGAGCATCTGCCACCCACCTCCATCTCACAAAGTAAAGGGAAGAGATCTAACACTGCTCATGTTTGCTTTTGTTGCTTCTGTGTTCCAAGAAGCCCAACATATTGATCACTAGAGGCCTGGTGCACAAATTCGTGCACGGGTGCAGTCCCTAGGCTTGGCCGGCAATCAAAGTGCGAGTGTCTGGCATGGAAGAGCAGGTCCCAGCTGACCTCTGGGCCCTGGGCAGCACCTAGGCCCCCGGGTTCCCATTCGCCCCTCTCCACCTGAGTCATGGCGCCCAAGTCCCCATGTGGAGATGTGATGAGCGGGCCGGAAACTGCGGGCCAGGGCACAGAGTGGGCCTCTGGACCACCCAGCAGCACCGCATGGAAGCCGGGTGGGCAGCACGTTCTCCCCCAGCCAGCTTCACAAACTGGCTCCTGTGTGAACCCACAGGGAGCCCAACTGGCCCTGTGTTCCTGGCAGCTGTGCCCGGCTCACCCGGAAGAGGCCCCATGGGTGCGGGGCGGGCTCCTCGCAGGCACCTGGCACCTGAGCATGGGAGCTTCTCCAGCGCAAGAGCCTTGACGTCCCGGGGGAGGGTAGCAGGGGGAGTGAGAGCAAGCTCAGAGGACACCCCGAATTCTCACTGCACCTCCGTCCCTATCACCCCCGCCCCCAGGTAGCCAGTGAGAGGTCGCAGCCCCCCGCCTGGGCACCGTGGGAGGTTGGTCGCCACCACTCATCCCCAGTTTCCCATCCCAGCCTGGGGCCCGGCCCCGATCAGGCTATCAGGGCCTGCCAGCTGCTGGTCTGCATCTGTGGGGTGATCGGTCAGGGCCTGGGAGCCGGACAGCAGCCCCATTCCCTGCTGCCACCACTGGTCTCCATCTGTGGGGTGATTGGTGGGGCAATCGGCCCCTGCTCACACCCGCCTTGTCCTGGCACCACCCACTCACCTGCTCTACCATCCCGCCACAGTCCCACTCTCCTCCAGGCCCATCAGGGCTAGCAGCGCCTCCACTGCCGCCTGTTGCCAGTGCTGTGTTGCCAATGCCTGCCATGGTCCACACCGCCCCCTGGTGGTCAGCACACGTCATAGCGAGTGGTTGAACTCCCAGTCTCCGGGTGGAAAGACCGCCTGAGGGACAATTTGCATATTAGACTTTTATTATATAGGCTTATCTGTTCTTGTGTTTGATACACACAAGACTGAGCTCAGGCTCAGGATCCCAGACATCACAGACATGCATTCAGCATGCTGTGTTCTTCCAACAAATGTGCAAGTGCTTAGGTGATTTTCATACATTATTTCATCTAGTTATGCCAATAACCCTTCAAAGGGGGCATGAGTATCCTCATTTCATAAATCACAAGCTTGAAAACAATTGATAAAGAACAACATGATCCATATTCAGGTTGGGTTAACTTTAATATCGAATACTACTTAATGGATTCCCTTAGTTTGGTTCTAATTTTTGCTGTAACTTCTTTCCACCTCTTCTTTCCACCGTCCCACTCTAACCCTTTTCTATCTTTTGCAGACATCTCTTTGTCTACTATCTTCTCCCTCAGACTATTGGTAAATAGGAAATTGGGTTTTTCAATCTGCCAGCATTGTTTCTAGAACACTAATTTCCCACCTTCTTCTAACTCCCGTTATCTGAAGTCTAGCTCCAAAATTATCTATGCTGCTATTTTTCACTTCTCCTAGTCCCAACAGCAATATGATTTTAGTATCCGCTTTATGCTCTTTTGTATCCTGTACTCAACAATTTAACAATGCGTACGAATGACCCTTTATATTCTTCAAATCCTTGGTTTTTCAGACTTTTTGGCTTAATAGAACTGCAGGTCCATTCCTTTCACCTAGTAAATAACTTTGTCACACCCTGGATCTCATCAACACAGAACGATTCCAGCTTAGAGATCTCGCAATTCCTATGAAGTCTCAAATCATATTGCATCCACCTAAACTAGATCTCCCAAAACACATTGTTTAGCTGTGGTGAGCCTGCACGGCCATGGCATACTCAGCCCCAGGGCGCCTTATGTGCTATGCCAGCTCAGCCAGGTTCAGTGACCCTGAGGGGAGGGGTGAAGGATGGAGAAAAGACAGACAAGAGAATAAAAGGTGGGTCTGTGTGGGATGCTACTCCCGGATGGAGTGACAGCGCCATGGACTACAAGCTGTGTCTTTATTTTATAGCAGATGCCACGAGGCAAAGTAAGGGCGTGGTCAAGATGTTTACAACATTCTCGTGGGTTTCGATCCTACTCAACTACACCCACCTGAACTCTAACAAGCCCACATCACTCAGGCACGTGGGGCCACCTGTTCAGACCATAGATTCACGCTTACAACTACAGCTGTTGGCTATAATTGTGCTGGGAGGGCTCTGCCCTCCAAGCTGGGACTTGCACTTGGCAATGAGAGGACTGTGCCCTCTCATTAGTCTGAGGCTTGAACCTGTCAAAACACTGTAGCTGCCCTCCACATTTATCCATTTCTTCTACAAAACCTTTTGGCTTCCTAAAGTCAAGTGTCATTTCATTTTTCTCTATTCCTTCACTTGTCATGAGACTGACGACTCTGGCTCTATAAATTAATATTAAACACACTGGAGGAAATAGATGCAAGGACTTGGAATAAGTCTAGATTTAGTGTGAATCTGTATTCTCTAAGACTTTAATCTGTTTTATAAGGGTGTTAACATAGGTCCTATCTGTAGATGTCCATTCTATAGTAGCTGGGCACCCCTAGGGGGCGCTCCGTATCACAAAATCCAAGTGGCTGACAGGACCATGCCTAAAGCAAGGAATCACTCTGGGGGTGTGGCCTCACAAGAGAACCTCAGCCCCAAGAATGACTTTGAGTTAGAAACAGGCTACAACAGCTATTTAGATTCAGCCTTTGGAGAAGGTCTGCTATGAGCCTAAACCGGCAGGTTTCGAAAAGCGAGGGCAGGGAGAGGTGAGCACCATGCACAAGACAGATTGCTTTTCTCCTTGCAGTCCCCTCTGCTGCCTCAGCACACGTGGATGGAGTCTGCAGAATTGCCTGACCCGGGGTGCCCTTGGGGCGGTCTGTGGAGCAGCAGTAGATGGAGTTGAATATGGACAAACCCTGCTGGGTACCACTTCCTACCGAGCAAAAGTTACCAAATACCCGCTCCCATCAGCTCCTCGTAAGACGTGTCAGCAGTTAGCCTTTGGAGGACTCGGGCATTCGTCCAGTACAGAACTCATAATAACCACTGTGATATGAGTTAGGTACTAAGCAGAAAGCTCAGTTATTCTGTGCATACAACAGGCTGGCTGTTCTGGGGTCCAGACAGGAGTTGTGACCACTTATCCCCAAAAGAGTGACCACATTCCCTAAGTGAAGATCCTCGACATCTGTCATCAGTGGACGGAGGGCTATTGGTTTTGGCACCATCGTATCAGGAAGAAGAAATTACATAAGGCATAGCGTGGCACAGCACTTGTGAATTTAAATTGCTGCAGCTGTGGAGGCAGTCACGTGGCGGGGACATGGTTACCGATGTCCCCAGTCTATGGATGCCCACCTTGTCTGATCTAGAGCTGAACACGGGGCTCCGAGCTGCCCCAGAGCCCGAGGAGCCGGGAGCATAGCTCCGCCCCGCTCCCCGCTCCCCCCCGCCCCCGCCTGTTGGCTGCGGTGTCCGGGCCGCCGCTCCCCGCCGGGAGGGCGGGAGGGCGGCGGGCGCGCGTGTGTGTCCGTGTCTGCGAGATGATCGGAGTCACAGGACCGGGTGTTTCCTTCCGAGTGGCTCCGACCCACAATCCATTAGGGACTCGTGGAAACTTTTTTCTGGCCACAAGGATGAACACCGAGTAAGTACACAGAACTTTTGAGCTTGAAACGCAATGCAACCAAGTCACAGGCAAAAACCCTATCAGGAGCCCTGTCCATTCAAACCGTTCATTCCGCTTTTATGTTAAAAGCCGTAAGTGCTTCCAGGAAAGTGGCGATTTGAAACGGAATGAAGGGAAGCAGTTAGGGAACTTGGAAGCTTTTAAAGCCGGAGGAAAACTGGGGAGCTGCTCCGGCGAGCTGGCGCCCCCCTCCCCGCCCCCCGCTGCGCCAGGGGCGCTTTGCTGGGCACTGCCTTTTAAGCGACTGCACTCTTCCGCGGCGCGGTGTGGAGGTTCCAGATGGGCCCTGGGGGTGTCTTCTGTTTTCCTGTGATGTCGTCACTGTGAGTAGAAGGAGGTGGTGGAAATAAGGCATTGCCGGAAGCAACAGTTTGGCAGCCTGGGGTCCACTCGGGTTCTTAGTTACCGCTATTGCTATTTGGATGTCTTCTTTAAATGATTGTTATTTAACCCAGGCCAGCCCACTTCTTACTGTCATCCATGCAAGGGCTCTTAGCAACCGACTCAGACTTCTGGGACCTATAATTCTTTGGCACGATTCTTCGGAAAGTTCTTGAGCGGGATGGAGCAATCTTCATTTAAGCTGTGGAAAGGGAGTCGGATTTGTGTTCTTCATGCTGACAAGGAATAGCTGCTATGACTTTTCCGGCAACGTGGACAGGGGCCAAGGGCAGCTGAACTGGTCATGGTCTGTCGTCCAGGGTTCCTTTGTCGTCGGCGATTTTGCCCCCGGCCCTTCTTGGTGGGCTTGGTGGTGGCCATCTGTCTCTTCTACCAGAGCCTGACACTCCGAGGGACGAGGAAGCTGGCAGCCACTGTGCCCGGGGCTGCCCCCAACACACCCACTGAAACCCAGGCGAGCAGATGCAAGAGAAGACTCTCTGTGGACGAACGGTGCTTCTTTCTCCCTGGCAATGCCCCGGAAATCAGAAAGGTACGGCGGTCATAAGCTTACCCTTGACATTTTCTGCCTCTCGCTGTCCTTTCTGTGAAACTAAAATTAACTCCCATGAGGTCTGAAAGAGGTCCAGGATACACCCAGCCCAGAGAGTGACCTTAGGACAGCGGGACACATGTTGCTTCAACTTCTCTTTATTCCCAGAAAGTCCTGGCCACTATTTTCTCTCTGAGGTGTTCGCTTCATTCCAGCTGAATGAAATAGACAATTTGGAGGAGGTGGGAGTGATCTGCATGCTTTCTGAAAAACCTTAGGGTTCTAAGAGACCTAAAGATTTAAAGTTTAGAAACATAAATAAAGATCCCTAAAAGGTGATAAACACTAAGTGTTTCTTTCCTCAAGGCAGCCAGTGTGCGCACCCCGACCACGCCAGACTCAAAGACACTCCCAAATTCCATTCCGTAATAGCTTAAATCAATTTTGGTTGGTGAACACATTTCTAGAGCAAATGTTTATTTCTGAAGCATTTAAAAGAAAATGACAATAGGTTTCTTCAAAAGAATTGATACACCGCATTTTATTGCTTATAGAATTAGGAAAATATAGATTATCCTATACTTATCCTATGCTAATTAACTTTACTAATCTCACTTGTCAAGTGTTAGAGAAAACACAAAACACATAAAAACACTCAGATTCCTATTTTAATATACCACCCCCCTTATGCCTGTCAGTGAAATGATACTTAAAATAGTCCAGTCTAAAAAAAAAAAAAAGAAAAGAAACACACAGACAAAATTCACAGTAGCAAAGTCAATGACTTCTATGCTATAGCAGGTATTGTAGCAAGATAAATTAGCAATCTGTAAACTACTGTCTTATTTCTGCAGTAAATTCTATGATCACGGTTATTGTTTGGAGCAGAATTTCTTGTTAAATACCAAACAGTACTTTTACCATTATTGCTAACACCTCCAGCACCAGTACCATCTTGTTTTTAAAAACTCTTTATGGATTTCATATCGGACTCAACCCTGTGAGTTAGGTAAGGCAGGTATGAGCGTCATTATTTTACAGACCAGATGACTGACGCCCCCAGATGTTCAGGCAGGCCACTGGGCCAGAGTTCTGACATGGTCCATCTACCCGGTTCCTACTGCAGGGCTGATGCTCTAAGTAAAAATAAGTTCCAAATCTAATAATAATTTGTGAAAGCACAACTCTAAGGACTCATTGAGATACAAAATAATATTAGGTTAGAACGAAGAAAATTTGAAAACTTTTACATGAATGACTTATTTTATCAATAATGTCAAGAAGCATCTTGACCAAGAAATATGTTATGCAAAAAAATAGCAGGTAAATCAGTTAACTAGAAACACTTCTAGATGAACAGCAGCTGCAAGTGTGAATCAATTATTAAATACTCTAAAGTAATTGAAGACTATGTATTTTTGTTTACTTATCCTAACATTAACTTAATTCCTGTAATTTTTTGGGTTTTTTTTTTTTTTAGTATATCAAATTTATGATGGGTATAAACTGTGACTTTGAAAGTCACTTCTTGTTAGGTTCTAATATTAAATAAATATAATTTCTTTAAAAATAGTTGAGATGGTTTTGCTCCTTAAGTACCTAAAATTTTTGTTGAGAATTTTGGACAAAAAGGTTTTTATTCATTAACTTACAGCCCTTTTTACTCCCTCCTAGATTTTACATGTATCCTGCTTTTGTCTGCAGCTTAGGCATATGTTAACTGTTATTTCTAGGCTGTCCCAGGAAAATTCATTTCACTTTGGATCTTTTTGGCCGCTTGCGTAAAGCGTTCACTTTAGAATTTTTCTTCACAAAATATGACAAACACATGATTTATTTTTTGCAAATTATTGTTAGTCTTAAATATTTTAATCATAAGCAAGATTCTAAATTCACAATTACAGTCCAGAAATCCACACATATGAACACTAAATTTCCAAACACTTGCCACATGCCTCTATTTTTAACTTAACTTGTGCCAGCCATTGGTTTAGAGCCATTTTTTGTAGAGATAGAAAGGAAGCTAGAGAGAATGTATCATGTGGAAGTTAGTTTAAATCAGATATAAATTAGTTATTCTTATAGTATCTGATCCAAAAGAGAATTGAATAATAACCCAGTTTTGAATATTAATATTCTTTCAGATAGCTTAAGTGAAAAAAGAAATGTCTTTGGGGTCAACATATAGATTATTCTCAAAGACAGCTACTTATGAAATTTATTGAAAAATAACTAGCCCTCTTCAGTTTGGCTCAATGGATAGAGCGTCAGCCTGTGGACTGAAGGGTCCTGAGTTCAATTCTGGTCAAGGGCACATGCCTGGGTTGCAGGCTCAATCCCTAGTGGGGGGCATGCAGGAGGCAGCCAATCAATGATTATCTCTCATCATTGATGTTTCTCTCTCTCTCTCTCTCTCTCTCTCTCTCTCTCTCTCTCTCTCCCCCTCTCCCCCTCTCCCTTTCTCTCTGAAATTAATAAAAATATATTTTTAAAAAAATGACTGATGAGAGCCTGGCTGGTGTTGCTAACTGGTTAGAGCATCGGCCCTTCCACCAAAAGGTCTCAGGTTCAGTTCCTGGGCATGTACCTGTGTTGTGAGTTTGCTCCCTGCCCCCACCCACTGGGGCACATGCGGGAGGCAGCCAGTCTATGTGTTTCTCTCACATCAATATCTCTCTCTCTCTCTCTCTCTCTCTCTCTCTCTCTCTCTCTCTCTCCCCCCCCCCTCTCTCTCCCCCTCTCCCTCCCTCTCTCCCTCTCTTCCTTTCCATCCCTCCCTTCCTCCCTACCACTCTCTGAAAAAGCGTGGAAAAATACCCTCAAGTGAAGATTATATAAAAAAAATACTGATGAGATACTACATAGATTTTCCTTAAGACCTGAAATATAGCTTTTAGGCCTTTTGTAGAAGCATTGTTTCTATCTATAAAATTTGGGGTTTGCCCTGGCTGGTTTGGCTCAGTGGATAGAGCATTAGCCTGCAGACTGAAGGGTCCCAGGTTCAATTCTGGTCAAGGGCACATGCCCAGGTTGCAGGCTCCACCCCAGTGGGGGGGGTGCTGGAGGCAGCCGATCAATGATTCTCTCATCATTGAATCATTGATGTTTCTAGCTCTCTCTCTCTCTCTCTCTCTCTCTCTCTCTCTCTCTCTCTCTCTCTCTCCCTTCCTCTCTGATTAAAAAAATAATAAAAATTTTAAAAAATTGGGATTTGTTTTTATTTTGATTGACATACCAAAATAGGCATGCTACTAGGGCTTTCCCTTCCTTGTGTTTATCCATCTTTAAGTGATTTTAAAGTTACTTAAAGCAGCTGGCTTTGACATGAGGCTCATGGATTCCAGAAAGTATTTGGATGGATGAGGTATCTACCGAGCTTATGTACTTTATGGAAAATGTTGTGTGTATGTGAATTTGCAATTCTCTGGGAAAAATCATAATTCCCTTCAGCTATTCAGACCTAAAGAAATACTAAGAAACATGACAAATGCTTAAAAAGTAATACATTTAAACTTTAAACTAACTGCCCCTCCAGGAAGTGGCAGTTGCATCTGGATTTATAAATCTACAAAAGGGGAAAAAAATCCTTAAAGAATCTACCTGAGGACATTTGAAAAACTGATTTAATGACTGCTGTGGAGTCTGCAGGAATACACAGTCAGAAACCAAAGTGTAGTCACAGAGCATTTCTTGAATCATTGTTTTCCTACTTTCGTGAATGAGCAGTGAGTATGTCCCAGTCTTTTGGTTTCAGTCGTTTTAAGAGAAGACCTTTTGTGCTATGTCAGCCTAGGAACAGAGGGTTAAATATTCGTGGTAGCAAATATTTAAAGGTGGGTGACTGGCTGTGCCCTTTACATCTTTACAACTGGGATCTGGTTCAATGTCTAAAACTGTTCTCAGTGCAGATTGAGATCATGGTATAGTGTATGCCAACTTTCCATAGCAAGGAAGTACTCTCCCTCTTTCTGGCCAATTTCTTATTCTTTTTTCCATTTTAACTCCCCAAGGGGCTTTGCTAAGCAAGTATACTTTTTGTCATTTCTTAGTTGTTTGAATTTTAGCTGGTAATTTGTTGTCTCTTAAAAATTATTTCAATTTAATATGTAAACTGAAGACAATTTCAGTTGTCTTCATTGAGATATGTCACTCAGTAGATTTTCTTTTGGAATCTAACACTTTAATATGTCATAACATAGGAACACGTTAACTACAAACAGGCACAGTGGGAGAAAAATCTCCTTAATATGGGCTCCTTTGATGGAAACTTTGCTATCTGGGGACCACATCTGTACTCGCCAGAGCCGTGTGTTTCTGATTATCTCCTGTTGATATTCTACAAGGAGAATGACTGTTTCCTTGTTGCTTGACTGTTCGTTCACCATTTCTTCTTGACTTTTCATTCTCCTTCAGCGACTCCAACTATTCTTTGCAACTACTCTTTCCAGTATCCAAACATAAGCCAATGCAAATAAACGAATGTTTTCATTACAAATCTGTTTTTGTTTGTGCTTCTAATAACATGCTTCGAATATCTCCTAAGATATTGAACATTGAAAAATGTCTCAAAATTACCTGTTTAGACCAGGTGCAATCCCAGGACACAGTAGTGGGGAGCAAAAAGGAAGGGGGAGAGCGAACAGAAATGGGTGCGTTATTGGGAGATATTTCCAGAGAGGCTGTATTAAACCACTGCGTCTCAGTACTGGCACTGGGGGAAGTGGACAAGAAGGCTAGTAATTTATCTTCTAGCTTTTCCCCGTTTCTGTCTTTCATTGGCCAGAGTTTGCCCCATCCTACTTCCAAGTAGTGTTAGATGGACTCTCTGGGCAGCCATTGGGGTGCCAGGGCCTCAGTGGGTGCAGACCTGCTAGAGTAGAGATGAGCTGCGCCCTCCTTTCCAACCAGTACTGTTCAGAAGAACTCCCAAGTCTGTGTTGCCCAAAGTGGTGAAAACAGTGTCCACAGCTTACCACAGCTATGGCCTGCATAATGCCCATTGGAGGGGTTTGGGAGGCAAGGTGACCTAGTGTCTGATACAGAAGTTATGCTAATTTGCTTTCTGAAATCCATAGAAAACGTGAAAATGTGCTCTTACTCTTGGGAAATGGCATCACTTTCCTTAAGTGAAGTTGTCTGAAATTACCTGTCTGTCATTATCTCACTGAGAATCCTCCTCTTTCTCCTCCTCACCCCATTCATTCACTAATTTATTTATTCACTTTTCTGCACTCATTAAGCAAATATTTATGGAAGAGTTTAGAAGTGCATGAGTAGATCTTTGTTGTAGAGAGAATACTCCAGAATGGACTGGAGTGGGTGGTACTGAAGATAGGCAGAGCAGTTGGGAGGCAATTTCAAATCTTACTTTCTCTTGTGTTCTTGAACATGGTCTTTCGACCTTTTCCAGAACTGATTCCAGAGGTACTCTCTACCATTTATACCTCTCCATCGGACCAGCCCTTTGAGAGTAAACATGCTCGTAACTGAGAAAACAAGCTGTCCCTGTCCCTGGCAACCCACCTCACCAATGTGCTCCTTCTCGCTCCTTTCCTTCAGAAAAACTGTAGTAGGTTCCCTCCGGGTGCACTTCTGGCCACCCCTACCCATTCCGTACCCTTTTCCTTTGGCCTCTTTTCCTACTGAACCATCGATCCATGTTGATGACTCCTTGGCTACCAAGTCAAATAATTTCTTTTCAATCCACGTCTTTCTTCTCTGAAGAATTTTACACCGTTGTGCACAACTTGTTCTCAAAACTCCCCCTTTGAGTTTTGTGACACAGCGGGGTTACTCTCTGACTAATATGAGTAGCCTGTGGTCTCCTTTCCGGCTTCATTTACTCTGATGCTAAAAGGCATTCCCCAGTTTCGTTTATTGGGCCTTTATTGATTTGTTTTATACTTCGCTTTGATGGTTATATCAACTTTGCATATTGCTAATTTTCACCCTTTTACAGATAACCTAGCATGTATATTTCTAGCTTAGCTTTCACTCTTGAACCTCCAGACCTGCGTCTCCAATTTCCCTTGTAATCTTTTATTGAGGAGTAACAAGCACTATGAAAACTCAAATAATTTTCTCTCCAAATGTTCATGCCCAAGTCACTGACTATTACTGACCTCTCTATTTTCAGGAATAGGACCCCCTTCCCCCATTTCCCTGCATGCATAGGTTTTAAAACTTAGTTATATTCGATAGTTATTACTCTTTCTCCATAACTTGCCCATCACGTAATCTGACTGGTCGGGCTCCTCACCAAATCTCTAGGCCTGTCACTGGTCTGCCTGGACAGCTCCAAGTTAGAAAGGTGACATTTTTCAGATTTCTTTTTTAAAATTGTTACCTATTGAAAAATTTTAAATTGAGGTAAGAAACCAAATATAAAATGTATCTTCTTCACAATTTTTAAGAGTACGGTTCAGTAGGACTATTTATATTTACACTGTTGTGTAAAGGCCACAATATTCTTGCCCTGTTCACAGCCCTTATTTGGGACCATTTGTTTCAACCCCACTTAACTTGTCTGTCTGCATCTCCCTCGTTTCTGGCCCATCCCTAGGTTTCCTCTGTGTGGTTTATATGTTACCTTTTCTAGCTCTAACTTTGAACTTCTCTCCAAGACCTTGATGTGCCTTTGGCCCTTCATCATACTGAGGGGCCTTAGTAAATATCACCTTATGGCCGTGTAAAGAGTGGCACATGCCCAGGTTTTGGGCTTGATCCCCCATAGGGGACATGCGGGAGACAGCCAATCAATGTTTCTCTCTCATCCACGTCTCTCTCTCTCTCTCTCTCTCTCTCTCTCTCTCGCTCTCGCTCTCGCTCTCTCTCCCAAAATGAATCCAGAGAATAACTAATCAATATTTCAAAATCTTTGAATCTACCTCCACAATCTCTATACTGTGCCCTCGTTGTCACCAGCCTAGACTATTTCAGTCACCTAACCAGCTACCTTCACATCCGAAGCCATCTATGCACAACTCCTACAGTATTGCTCCAGAAAAGCCTTCAGTCGTTGCTATGGCAGCCCTAGGAAAAGTATGAAATTGGGAGACAACAGAGTTCAGCACATGAGCTCTGGAGTCAGATGAATTACCTTGGGCACAGCTCTTGACCTCTTTAGGATTTTGTTTTCTCGCCTGTAAGTGGATATATTATCACCCACCTTACAAGGCTAATGTGAGGATTAAATGAAATAAGCCATGTGAAGCCCTTAGAGTGTCTGGCAGATAGAAAGTGCTCACTGAATATTAAGTATCAGAATCATTATTATTTAGCCTGGCCATGTGCCTCCATTGGTTGATTGGGTTCCACACACCAGAAGGTCACAGGTTTGATTCCTGGTCAGGGCACATGCCCAGGTTTTGGGCTTGATCCCCCATAGGGGACATGCGGGAGACAGCCAATGTTTCTCTCTCATCCACGTTTCTCTCTCTCTCTCTCTCTCTCTCTCTCTCTCTCCTTCCTTCCTCTTTCTGAAATCAACAAAACATATTTTTAAAAAAGAATAACGATTTAATACCCTTGAAGATTTACTCATTCCCTACAGACTCTAACCCAGCCGTGGGCAAACTATGGCCCGCGGGCCAGATACGGCCCGTTTGAAATGAATAAAACTAAAAAAAAAAAAAAAAAAAAAAAAAAAAGACTACCCTTTTATGTAATGATGTTTACTTTGAATTTATATTAGTTCACACAAACACTCCATCCATGCTTTTGTTCCGGCCCTCCGGTCCAGTTTAAGAACCCATTGTGGCCCTCGAGTCAAAAAGTTTGCCCACCCCTGCTAACCTCTGGCCTTCACAAAGCAGGTGAGCAATAAGCAATTGTCGAAGTGAACATAAGCACTTGGGCAAGCCTGCCTGAGATAACAGCGTTATTGGATTTCTCCCCCTGTTTGCCAGACTCTAATTAATGCCTTTTCACAGGAAAATGAACTGTTAGAACCAAGACGGAATTTGGGAAGGCTGATAAGTCACTTCAGAGTCAGGTCTGCTTGTTGTAGGCCTGGTCTTCAGTTTGGGCTGAATTCCTTTTTTTTTTTTTTTTTTGTTTGAGATACTGGGATAAATAAGATGCTATAGCTGGGGATATAGAAAGATGAGTTAGGGAGCAGTAGGGAAAAGGTTGAAATCTTGGACCCTGAACAGATATATATACAGGGTTGGGCAAAAGTAGGTTTACAGTGTGAGTGCACAAAACACAGTTTATTCTTATATTATTATTGACTAATTATAGTATTGTGTTTTCTATGAACCACTGTACACCTACTTTTGCATCCCCTCCCCTCCCCGATGTATGTACTGTCTGCCTCCCTGCACAGAATATAAATTCTTTAAGAGCAAGGACTTCATTTCACTTACTGCTACATCTTCACTACCAAAACAGTATCTGACATATAGTGAGCGCAGACTAAAATATCTAGTAAGTGAGTGAATAAATAAATGAGTCACAAACTTAAGGGTCAGAGAAGGCTTACTTTAGACCAGAGGCTAGGAAAGGAAATGAGAGGAGCCACTTCTTCCCTCTTTCTTTTTCTTTGCTGAACTCTCAAGTTCTCCACTCCATCTTTTTCCTGTACCAGTACCCCTTGAACTCCCGGCCATTTCTTGCACTTCTGATTAATGCTAGTCATCCTACCATTTTGCTGCATTGAATCTGCTTCTTCAAGTATCATCTGTCTTTCCTATTTTCTTCAGCTCATTTGTCTTGTTGGGATCTTTATCCTATAAACATTCTCAAGGATCTATCATATTAAAAGAAACGAACCAATAAAAAGCAAAAGCCAACATTCTTTCACAAGTACTTTCTAACTTCTTTCCATCTTTCTTGGCTTCTTTGTCAACCTCAGATTTGAAGGTGAAGGTTTTAAAATCCTGCTGATAGCATGTAAATACAGGGGCCTGTGTATAAAAGGCTTCCAGGAGATGTTGTCAGAATACTAATAGGTATACAACTTTCATAGAATCAGTTGGGCTTACTGATGAGCATTTAATGCCTGTAGATTTCTCTGAGATAGTTGATTAGAGCTATGTTAAATTTTTGTAATGAAATATGCACATGGGTGAAAATGGTTCATGCTGAGAGAATTTTAAATTTAAATTTGCTTACTCAGATAAATTTTAATGGAGCTTTGATGAAGCTCATTTAAGCAAGTTATGTGAAATTTCCTATGAATCAAGAAATTAGCCAGTTTATAAGTATCATTCTGTCTTGTTTTCTTTTTTCAAGATGTGTCAATAGCTTCTGCTTCTTTCTTTAATGAATTCTGTTTCTTGTTCTAATGCAGTTAATTAGGAACTCACATTAGATAGGCCCTTTGAAATGGAAACCAATGACATAAAAAAAAAAGTACTTCCTGTTATCAACTTGGCGTGTATGGCCTTTTGGGGTAAAAGGCATGTCTTGGTTTCATTTTTCCCTTTGGTTTCCTTTGGATATGTTTGCCTAGGTAGCCAGGTTCACTGAAAAGATGAGCTCATGTTCTAGAATAGGACTTACGTTCTCAGAAGCTATTCCAAAGTTGGGCATGTGCAAGGGAGACAGTACTTTGTCAACTGTGTTAAGAACAAAACATATTATGTTCAGGGTGAAGAAGGGAATAAAATGGCAAAATAGGAATTGATCTTTGCTACATATAAGATCTTCATGAAACATTTTTTCAATGAATTTCACTAGTGGAGGCTAAGGGTACTTATGATTCGAAATAAAAAAATGAACCAAAATAATTATTAAGAAGAGCACATGGAGTTGGAGGTACAGATGGGCCTGGTCAGGTGCTCTGAAATATTACTGTATTTGGTGTCTCTAATCCTTACGTGGGGACTCTTGATAAACCCACACTAGTGTGAATTCAATCGGGGCAATTTGCTAAGCAGGAGGCTCCGTTACTCCGCACATTGCTGGTGAGAATAAGCCTAACTATCTCCAGCAAGGCTTCTACTTTCAAGCCTGTGAAGTATATCGGCTAAGAAGTCTAACAGAGCATAGGTATGTTGTGGAAGAAACATGGGCTTTGCTACATGTTGGTTTCAATCCTGCTGTGTCATTTACTAGCTGTAGGACACAGACACATTTTACCTGGATTTCTAAACTCTCAATTTTCTCACTGGAAATATGGAGCTAAGTAAGCCCTACTTATGAGAACTGAATATGTGTCTGGAAACACCGAGAATGGTGGCTGACTAGAGTTGACATCCAATCGATTTGTCCCTTCCTGCCCCTGAGAAGCTGCGTTTAGCTCCAGCACAAAAATAAGCACTTTAGATGGCTTTTATTGTTCTTGTTTCAAGAATGCATGTGTAGTACATATCTTTGATCCTCAGCCTATGTCTTTTCTTCATTAGATTAAAAAAATATATGTGTTTATTTTTTACTAGAGGCCCAGTGCACGAATTTGTGCACAGTGGGGTCCCTAGTGGGGTGGGGGGTGGGCAGGATGCAATCGGTCCTCCGGGCAGGCCCGGGATCTGGATCTGTCCCGCTGATGTTCCCGCCGGTTGTTGGGAGCCACCTGGCAGCTGCTTTTATATCCTTTCTTCTTTGTGGAGCATCTAGGGAAGGGAAGTGGCCACGGTGCCCAAGGCCGACTTCCAGGAGGCCAGGGGAGCTGTCAGGATCATGCCAGTGGTGCAGGTCCGTTGGTGCCTGGCCCATTCTCCAGAGATGGGACCTGCAGGACTACTGAGGGAGTGGCAGCCACCAGGCCACTGTGGGAGCACACTGACCATCAGGGGGCAGCTCCTGTGTTGAGCATCTGCCCCCTGGTGGTCAATGTGCATCATAGCGACCAGTCATTCCAGTCGTCCAGTTGTTCAATCGCTTAGGCTTATATATGTATAGATTGATTTTAGAGAGACAGGAAGGGAGAGGGAGCAGAGAGAGAGAAAGAGAGAAATATTGATCAGCTGCCTCCTGCATGCCCCCTACTGGGGATCAAGCCTGCAACCGGGAATCAAACCAGTGACCTCTTGTTGTGTCAGAGGATGCTCAACCAACTGAGCTATACCAGCCAGGGCTATAGCCAATTTCTTACACACCTCACAACTGATCTTGACAAATGAGCTGATTTCTGCTGCTCTAAGTATATTTAGACTATGCCTAAGAGAGTGATCTGGGGGCAGTGGATGTGGGGGGGGGGGTCAATTCAGGATGGGAGAGTCAGGCAAGTGAAAAAGCCTGATGATAGTGAATAACTTATGGAGTGAAAATGGAATTTATTTAAACAGTAATATTGCTCCAGGGCCCTGATGACGTAAGAAAGAGTGGGTGTTGTTGGGGTGGTGGTGCAGGCTTCTGGGAACCTTCTGAACCATCTGTCAAAGGTCCATGCATGTGAGGCTGACCCTGCTGTGCCCCACTCACTCTCCAGGCCAACAAGCACCAATGGGGACCCAGTTCCAATGGTGAAGACTGAGTGACCATGGACAAGTGACTCCTCCGGGTTCCATTTTTCTAGACTGTAGCCTGGGGGTGGAAATGTCTGTTGTAGAGATGTTATGGGATCAAATTAGACACTGTAGCAGAGTGCTTTGGAAAAGATTGAGAATATAGAGAACAGGGGAATAAACATTACTTAAGGAGAAACAGGCATATTAAATACGTTACGAGTTTATTTGAGCAAAAATCTATTCAAATCAGGCAGCTCCAAACCAGAAGTGGTTAGAACTCCAATGGCAGGAGACCTGGTGAAAACTTTTATACAGAAAAGGTGGAAGCAGAGCAAGGAAATTATTGATTGAGAATAACGTAAAGCCTAGTTGGCTGTTCGTGATTGGTGGTTCTTCGGTTTTGATTTCATAATCTTGAGGCATTTATAGACAGATTTTGGTGTGCTTATGTAGGCTGCTAAGGCTTTAGATCCACGTCAGTCTAATGGCCTCACTGAGCAGTTAATTTAACACAGCCCAAAGGATAATGTCATGAAAAGATTCTCATTGCATTTGGAGGCTCTTGAGGGGAAAGAAAGCATATAAGCAACATAAATTCGAGTACCAGGAATGCTCCGTCTTTTTCATTAAAAAGTTATAGGATAGTGTGCTATTTAAATGTCAAGTTATACAGTTATATTTCAAAATGTCACTACGAGTCCCAAACTGTGCGGTCACAATCGAGTTTCCTCTTGATGTTTCACTGCTTCTTTAACAAGCAATAGAAAGTGTAATGGTTGCAGCCCTCCGCCTGCTTCTTCCCTAGTGGAAAATCTAGTATTAATTAAGCCAAAGAGCACAAATGCTTCAGGAAAAATGGAACAGGAAATTAACTTTTCTGTAGCAGTGCAGGAGCCACCTAACCTTAGGAAAGTACCAACCAGGAAGTGGGCTTCCCTATTGAGCAGTAAACCCACCTGCCGGGCGTACCCAGAGGGCAGAAGTGATTCCAAATGGGCTTTTCATCACTCCTCCCTTTATTATTAACTATCTTTATTTTTTTTCTGAGTAAACAATGAAAACATTGCTAACACATCTGAAACAACCTACACACAGCTAACCCTATTTATCCAAGTATTTTAGTGCTGCATAAGCTAATTAAAAAAATAATTCTTTACTGTTGAAAGTATATGTCCCCTTTTTCCCCCCATTGACCCCCTCCAGCCCTGACTGCCGCATTGTCTGTGTCCATGGGCCATGCATATATGCATACAAGGTCATTGGTTGGTTACCTCCCACCCACCAACCCTCCCCTGCCTTCCCTCCAAGATTCCGCACTCTGTTCCGTTTCCATGTCTCTGGATTCACTCCGTTCATCAGTTCATTTTGTTACTTAGATTCCACCTGTGAGTGAGATCATGTGATACTTGTCTTTCTCTGACTGACTTATTTCACTTAGCATAATACTCGCCAAGTCCCTCCATGTTGTCTCAGCGGGTAAGATATTCTTCTTTTTTACTGCTGCCTAGTATTCCATGGTATAAATGTACCACAGCTTTTTTATCCACTCATCTACTGATGGGCACTTGGGCTGTTTCTAGATCTTAGCTATTGTAAATTGTGCTGCTATGAACACAGGAGTGCATGCATTCTTTCTGATTGGTGCTTCGGGTTTCTTAAGATATAGTCCTAGAGGTGGGATCACTGGGTCAAATGGCAGTTCCATGTTTAATTTTTTGAGGAACCTCCATACTGATTCCCACAGTGGCTGCACCAGTCTGCATTCCCTCCAGCAGTGCACTAGGGTTCCCTTTTCTCCACATCCTCACCTTGTGCTGGACCCTCTAACAATAAACTGGATTTCCCGGAAGGAAACTCACTTCTCTAGGCCGTCACAGAAGAATGCCAAGTGCTGTTCTGCTATCATTCATCCCCTAAGCCTAAGCCATGGTTGGCAAACTGCAGCTCACGAGCCACATGCGGCTCTTTGGCCCCTTGAGTGTGGCTCTTCCTAAGCCTTAGGAATACCCTAATTAAGTTAATAACAATGTACCTACCTATATAGTTTAAGTTTAAAAAATTTGGCTCTCAAAAGAAATTTCAATTGTTGTACTGTTGATATTTGGCTCTGTTGACTAATGAGTTTGCCGACCACTGCGAAGGATTCTAGAGTTTAGGGAGTTGAACATTTGATAACAGTATTAGATGATGTTTTATTCTTCCTTTAGAGGTAGTACTTACGTTGTGCTATTACTAAATATTGTCATCCTGCCAAATTTTTATTTTTAAAGCAAAAAGTTAGCCATCAAATATATAAGCCTTCTAGATTTAGTGTGTAGTTTTGAGAGCTCTAAGATAGAGTGAAAGGAATATGTGAGGTTGTGTTATGATGTGTTGGTATAATGGTGCAGCATCTGGCAACATGAGCAGGATCAGGGTAGACTGGGTGGAGGCCTCGAGGGTCCTTGGGGCTCAGCCAGGCTGGGAAAAGTGTTGCCCAGTGTAGTCACCAAGGATAGCTAAGGTTGCATATTAGTACTGGCCAGTGGGCTGAAGGGACAAGATGGGAAAGGCCTGGAAAGTGAACAACCAAAAGGGTGCTCAGAGGACACATACAATCAGAATAAGTACCAAGGAGTAAATGTGCACTTAAGGGAACTTGGTGTGCAAATTTGGTACAGGAAAGGATGTTTCTTTATGCAGGTTAATGTCTGAATCTTTCACATCCTCCCCCCACCCCCCTTCTTCTTCTTTTGTTGTTGTTAATCCTCACTCAAGGATACTTTTCCATTGAGTTTTAGAGACAGTGGAAGAGAGGTGGATGGACACAGAGAGAGAAACATCTGTGTGAGAGTGACAGACACATCGATTGGTTGCCTCCTGCACGTGCCCATGACTGAGGCTAGAGATCTAGCCTGCAACCAAGGTACGTGCCCTTAACCTGAATCGAACCTGGGACCTTTCCGTCCAAGGGCCAATGCTCTACCCACTGAGCCAAACGGGCTAGGGCTCCCCTACTCTTCTTAACACTTTGGCCCCGACATGGGTAGGATGAAGCAGAGCCCCTCCGGGTCTGTGAGGTGTGTGCCTTTTTCTTGCAGCCTTTCATTCAGCCAAACACTGGCACTGGCCTTTGCTGGCCTGGAGCTGCAGGGCCACCTGCACGGAGTGTGTTGGCTTTCATCCGGGACCCTCTGTGCAGTTCCTGGGAGCCTGGCTTTCTGGAGAGAATCCCACTGAACTTGTTGGTACAGGGATGTGAATATGGAGCCACAGACGCTCTGTGCCTGGGATTGACGCATGAGACACTGGAAGTGGGTTGAGGAACTTATCCTCTTCTCTGGGGGAGGGTGGTATGAACGTGGTGACTGCAGAGACAGGGGATGGAAAATCTCCATCCCCAACTCAGTGCCTGACTTCTACCCTGGTGTCCCCAGTTGTTTTATTTGGCTAGAATCTGTCCAGAGTAGGGCGTGTGTGCTGTGGTGCTGAGAAATTCCAGGCTGGCCACCACAGATGCCTTCATGATGTTCTGCTGCAGAGACCTGGGGGCTGCGGGTGTGCAGGGGGGAAACGCAGGGCTGGGAGGAGTGCTGAAGTCATCACTGGGCAGGAAGGGTGGTGCGAGGACGAGCAGCAGGCCTTGCAGGGGGAGGGGAGAGAGGAGAAGGAGGAATGGAAATGGGAGGTTGGGAAATTTCATAGGTGTATACTTTTGAAGGTCCTAAGTCTAGACAATAGTGACCATATCTTCTAAACCAAAAAAGAGGGGATGCAAGAAAGGGCTTTTTATATTTCCACTGTGTATTTATTTATAGAACATTATAACAAAGTATGAAATTAAATCATATTTAGTTGTGCAATTAACAAACAATTTTTTATCTGGCACCAGACCTAGGAAGGATGTTCGTTGTATATACTAGTGTGGTGTCCAGGGCCATTTTTATCCATATAATATGTCTGCTTAAACACTGGCTTTTTATCAGAGAACAGCAGAGATGGTCCGCTGATTATGCAACCCCAGACCCAGCTCAAAATGGCCCTCTCCTGTTTATCAAGATCCAGAGTTGCTTTTAAATGAACTAAGTAATTACTTTTTAAATCCTCACCTGAGGATATTTTTCCATTGATTTTCAGGGAGAATGGAAGAGAGGGTAAGACAGAGAGAAATATCGATGTGGTTGCCCCCTGCACAAGCCCCGACCAGGGCCTGGGTCGGGGATGAGCCTGCAACTGAGGTACATGCCCTTGACCGAATGGAACCCAGGACCCTTCATTCCACAGGCCGGCGCTCTATGCACTGAGCCAGGCCGGCGCTCTATCCACTGAGCCAGGCCGGCCCTCTATCCACTGAGCCAGGCCGGCGCTCTATCCCCTGAGCCAGGCCGGCGCTCTATCCCCTGAGCCAGGCCGGCGCTCTATGCACTGAGCCAGGCCGGCGCTCTATCCACTGAGCCAGGCCGGCGCTCTATCCCCTGAGCCAGGCCGGCGCTCTATCCCCTGAGCCAGGCCGGCGCTCTATGCACTGAGCCAGGCCGGCGCTCTATGCACTGAGCCAGGCCGGCGCTCTATCCACTGAGCCAGGCCGGCGCTCTATGCACTGAGCCAGGCCGGCGCTCTATCCCCTGAGCCAGGCCGGCGCTCTATCCCCTGAGCCAGGCCGGCGCTCTATCCCCTGAGCCAGGCCGGCGCTCTATGCACTGAGCCAGGCCGGCGCTCTATCCCCTGAGCCAGGCCGGCGCTCTATCCACTGAGCCAGGCCGGCGCTCTATCCCCTGAGCCAGGCCGGCGCTCTATCCCCTGAGCCAGGCCGACTAGGGCCTGAGTTGCTTTTTAGAGAGGACGGACCTAAGCCACTTGTCATGCAGCTGAGGCATGCGCAGAGGAGAGAACTTTGGCCTCAAGCTGCACCCAGAACCAAAGTGTGGTCCCTGTCCCCACCCCACCGCAGGATGGAATATAACGGGACCTTGAACAGCAGAGTTTGGTAACAGTGATTTTTAAATGCTTTATTGTCCCAAAAGGTGAAGGGATTAAGAAGTACAAATTAGTAGTTACAAAATAGTCATGGGATATAAATACAGCATAAGGAATCCTATATAATAAAAGAGAAACATGCAAATTAACCATTCCTCTGTGATGCCCACAAGCCACGTCCACCAGCCGTGAGGAGTGAGTAGACAAATTAACCCAACAAAGATGACGGGTTAATTTGCATACACAGGCACTTGGCAGCCAGGGGACAGGACAGGTACCTCCTCCATGTCGCCATGGCAATGCTGGGGAAGTTTGGGCCCCGTGGCCACTTGTGTGTGCATGGGCACCAGGAAGCCAGGGGTGGGGTGGTGCACGTGGACCCTGGGGAGCCGGGGTCGGGTGGAAGCATGCAGATGCCGGGGAGATGGGGTCAGGGAGGGAGCTTCCCCCGCCCCAGTGGAGTGCATGCGCGGGCGCTGGCGGAGGTTCTTACTCCACCTGCTTGCGTGCGCGCCGACACCAAAAGGCCTGTGTCCCAGGACAGGCGTCCTTGGGAGCCAGGCCCCCCAAGCCTGTAGGCCCGCACCTAGGCCAGGAGTGGCTGGGGTCCTGGAATGTGACAGAGGGTGCACATAGGGCTGAGGGGACTCCCCCTCCCCCTCCTCCCCATGCACAAATTTCATGCACCGGGCCCCTAGTATAGTTAATAATATTATATTAACTATGTAATAACTATGTGTGGTGCCAGGTGAGGACTCGAAATGTCAGGGGGATCACTTTGTAAAGTATATGACTGTCTAACCACTATGCTGTACACTTGAAACTAATACAAAATAGCATTGACTGTAAACTGTAATTGAAAAATAAAATTTAAATAAAATAAATGCTTTATTGTCCCTAAATGCAAACAGTACAAGTCACCCAGTAAGAGCGAGAGAAAGAGAGAGAGAGAGAGAGAGAGAGAGAGAGAGAGAGAGAGTCAGAGAGAGAGTCCTTGTTCCCCTGGAGTTTTAACTGGGACCTTTTTCAAAATAGTTCAAAATAGCCAATCAACTTCCCAAGTTTTCACAGCCTTGCATTAGGGGCCACTTCCTTGCCAAGGAGCTTTCTCCCAGGTTAGACTGACCTGTGGTTAAGGACCTCCCCCTGCACCATTGTGACTTAATTGTGGCTGTGCTTATCTCCCCCTGCTCCCCCTCCCCCCCAACACACACACACACACACACACACACACACACACACACACACACTCCTGTATGGGAGGAAGGGAGGGGTGTTAATCCCTTGGAGGGACAATGCTGCGATTCCCTGGGGTGTGAAGCTCTGGCTTCCTGGTGAGGCGAACAGGCCACTGTCCCCAGCTGACCGTGCTGAACAAGTTCTGACTTTCCTTGCTCTCTTCCTTTTCATAACTAGCCAAGGATGGTGTCAGCAGATAGTGAATGGGGAGCGAGACGTAGAGGGGAGAACCAGCATTCAGAGGCCTTGGGGTATTGCAGGCAAAGGCAAAGCCTGGGACTTAGGTCCAGAGTCTCTGGCGTCTATGAAAATGGTTGGGGATTGTATGATGCTTAGGTATTGATGTTGTTGTAATGAACTCAGTGTTCTCTCCTTTTTTGTACGTTGCCTTTGTAAGGACTTACTATTTTAAGACTGAATTGCTGTATTAACTTGTTTTGGTGTCAGGGGACAGAGACTTGTCATTATTTGAACATTTTTTTCCCCCAAAAAGAACAGGGTCTCTCCTTGTGTTCTGCTTGGTTTTTTATAAGTGTTGGTTGTCGATTTTATGTTTCCCCATTATGGATGCCCTTTCCTGTTGGTTCTGTGGTAAGATTCAGGGGCCTAGAGAACATTTACTGGAAAGGCTGCAAATGCCCTCAGGGCTTGAGGACTGAAAGAAAATAACTTCTTCCTCCTCTTAAGCTCTATGTGGGCTTCTAAGAGGGCGATGGGGAAGGGGTGGGGGTGCGGGGGTGGGGAAGAGGCCGTGAGAGAGGAAGGCAGAGGGAAGGAGAAGGTATAAAAGGTTTCACTGGAGTGGCTTTGGTTTGCTCCAAAATAGGAAGCAAAATCGATGGAACCAAACGCAAAAGCAATCTGCATTCTCTCCTGGCTGCACTGAAGGCTTTATCTGTTTTTCAAAGATGCCTGGAAGGAAGCTGCCGTGACCCCCATCTCCCAGCGACTCTCCAGTGTTTATCATCTCAGTTTAGTCTTTGTTATGTCTGCAAAGTTACAGCAAATAGTAAGCTGATGGTCCACAGCTGTGCACCGTGGGTGGCACCCCAAGGAAAATTAGTGGGAGGAAAAGCCTCCAGAGCAGGCTGGTAAAAAGCACTTAATATGACTCTCAAAAGAGATGGAAAAGAAAAAAACAATTGGGAGAAGCACAGAAGGGAGTATCCACTCCTCCAGGTTGGTTGTGAGTGGATGCATGTCGGTGGGGGTAAACTGAGGCCGGCGACAACTACTGCCAGGCCCGGGTGGCAGGAAGTCACGGCGGGGGACGCCAGCTCTGGACTGGAGGAGAAATCCCTGTTTTTGTGCCCTTGGTTTTGTTTTTAATGTATCCTGGTCTCCAAGACTCCTGCTCCGCGTGAGGGTTAGCGGGGCAAGGGCTGAGCAAGCAGCACAGAGCGGAGGAGCCCCAGCACGGCTGAGGCGCCCAGAAGCTGCTCCGTCTGCCTCCTCTCCCCACCCCCTTTTTAAAAAAAAATACGTTTTTATTGATTTCAGAGAGGAAGGGAGAGGGAGAGAGAGAGAGAAACATTAAGGATGAGAGAGAATCATTGATCGGCTGCCTCTTGCGCCCCCCCTCTGGGGATCCAGCCGGCAACCTGGGCATGTGCCCTGACCAGGAATCGAACCGTGACCTCCTGGTTCACAGGCCGATGCTCAACCACTGAGCCACACTGGCTGGGCTCCCTTTTTTTTAAATTTTGCAAAGTGCTCTTCTTCAGCCTCTCCCCTGCTCCTTCTTCCAGTTACACAGGCCCAATACTGCGCCCCTTTTAGGAGGCACTGCGGCTCCAGGTTGTGGGTGAGGAGCATGGGTGTTTAGCATAGAGATGACTAGGTATGCTCAAGGTTTACCTTCAGATTATAGATTTAATATTTATTCGAAGTGATGGAGTCTTTTCTGATCAACAAACATCCTAATGTATCTCGTAGGTCTCAGTGTTTCAGATGTTCCCCGCGGACTAAGGCGACTGGCCTTGTCAGTCACTGCAGATGCCCTAGCTTAGGCTGTCCACGCCAGGGGTGGCCTGCGGTTCTCCTGTTTTCCTCTTTTGCGCTGGGCTCTCTCATTCTCACACTGAGCTGATGGACTTCCTCTCTGTTTACTTAGTATCCGTGCAGCAAATCCTTTCTGGGACTTTTCTCTCCACTCCTGGAATGTTTTCATCCTCTGCACTTAGCTCTCTCTCAGGGACACACACACACCCCGTGACTTGTGATGTGACTGGTCTGTGGCTGCTTCTCTTGACTCTTTTTAACCAAGCCAGTCCTCACAGTGCAGTGCTTACATGCTTGCCCTCCTGATGGAGGCGTTTGGGGTCTGGGGACCCCAGGCTCTGGGACCCACTGTGGGTTCCAGGCGTCACACAGGAAAGAATTCGAAGACAGGCCAGCATCAGGTTTAAAGTGAAAGTGAGTTTATTAGTGAAGCAGTGAGGCAGAACTGCAGCCCTTTTAGCTGAATTTTCTTCATTTATTGAGGTTCATTTAAGGGGGTGGGGGGAGTTAGGGCATTCAAGGAGGGGAAGGAATATTCAGGCTCTTCCCGGGAAAGGGGTGGAGACTTCTCTGAGGAGCTCTGTAGCCACTTGTGTCCTTATTCGGGCTTTCTGTCTCGGAGGATGGTGGCACGTGGCGAGTCCTTCAGCAAGCTGATGTATTACAGGGAGCATAGGATCCGGCTAGCGCCTACCGTTAGGTGAATGAGTTGTCATGTTGGATCCAGCTGGCCTCTGCCGGTTTAAGCCATGAACCTGGTGTGAGGTGGTTGTCTTTCTTGGCAGCTCCCGTAAATGTCATCGATTGTGGTTGTTCTGCCATGTACCCCATCTCACTCCTGTTGTTCTTCCTTCCCTTATCTTCCCTCCCCCGAGGCGAGGAGATGACCCCTTAGGACAGGTCTCAGGCCTCCCTCATATGTCTTCATCACTCAGGCCCCTGAGTGTTTCCATTTTTTTTTTCCTTTAAAGCATCCTCTTTTCTGCATTATGGGAGCAAAGGGAGCGATGGCAGATCGTCTGTAGGAAAGCCTATGATTTAGGTTGTAAAAGTCTGGGCTTCGGGAATCTATCCGGATGCCCACCCATTCAGAAAACAAAATAAAGCAAGGACAACACCTATCTATATAGTACGTCCAGTTTTCCTCATCCACTTCCTCCCTTCTGTAGGAAATGGACCTCTGGGATCCATCTCCAGCATGGTCGGCTTTTGATGGACTTTGCTGAATCCCCCGGGCAAACAGAATGTAGGGATGAGGTTAGGGGAACCAAGAACTGTGCATGTGGGCCAGCATCCTGGTGGGAACCCCAGAGGCATCTGCCTCAGGTAGACAGAGGAGGTGGGAACAGTTAAAAAGGCCTCAGGCCAATTTTTTTAAATGGCCCAATGGGAGACCAAAAGACCTAGGTGACAGATGAGGAAACAGGTGACCCCATAGTACTCAGCCAATAAGGAACGGAGGAGGGACTAAATAAATAGGCTATGTTTCCTGCCCCACGTGTGCCTGGACAATGGGATGGCCACCCGCTCTCAAAAACATATTAAAAGTCTTGTTTTCGCCATACTTCTGTCTCCGAGTCCGTTCTTTGAATTCAGATGGGTGAGCATTTCTCACACTTCTCTGGCTTTTAATAAAAGGAATCCAGGTGGACCTAATTCGAAAGACCAGCCTAAGTTACCAGCATCATTTCTCTTCTACTCACCAGGTTTTCTTCTCCAACTAGCTGCTTAACAAGGTAGTAAGTTCTGTGGCATTACCTGTATTGTTATCCTCAGTGCTGACCATACTTACCATTTGCAATAAAAAGTACCTGTGCTGCTGACCTTTAACGTCTTTCTGTCTTAAATATTCCTCCCATCTTTTCTCTCCCTCTAAGAATTACCTTTCTCCTCTCGTTTTCTTTCATACACAATGTTCATAACAGAGGCAAGAACAGCATCATGACATCTAAAGGGAGTTCCTGGGTCATTCTTTCCCACTCTACCCTGACCTCTTATCTCTGCAGCAATTTACATTGTCTGATTTCATTACTTGTTTATTGCTCCTCCCACTAAAAAGTAAGCTCAGTGAAAGACAGACCTTTGCCAGGGATCTTCACTGTTATGTCCCCCAGAGCCTACAAACACGCCTGTCACAGAAAATGTTCAAAAATATTAAATGAATGAATGAATTGTGCCGAGCCAGCTCAGCCAAGGGTTGGAAAGCCTGACAGGGAAAGGATGAAGAAATGACCTGGTCATTTACCAGAGGTAAACAAGGTAGTGGTCACCATAGTTACAGTGTTCTTGTGAGTTTCACTTGTTTTGGCCGAACTTGCTACACTTCCCACAGCCCATTAGCTAACCAGATAAGATCTAGGGAGCATCATAAGGTCAAGCCTAATTATGCTAAGAGGACTGTGCCCTCTAAGCTGGGACTTGTTTGTGGCTTTGCCAACATGTCAGTCCTAGGCTCAACCCTATAGCCGTGCCCTACAATGAATGAACATTGAAAAAGAGCCAATGGGAGAGAAGGGGGAGGGAATATTAAGGATCCAGGAGGAGGGGCTAGAGATGGATGAAGTTCTCAGGGATTTGAGAGTGGAAATAGGGGGGAGGTTTATTGCCTAGGGGAGGGGGAGTGTGGAATCTGGAGAAGAAGCAGAGTGATTAGCCAGAGATAAGTGGAGGACAGATTTCTTTATGGAAATCAAAAGAAAAGAGGAACTGTTCGTTAAATCAATAGCCTATAGGTTTGCCAAAAGAGAGGCTGTGTAACTCACTGTTTCCTTCTAATAGTGCTAATTTCCTCTATGAATGGGGTAGCAGTTATCTATAGAAATTAGAGGTACCTGGAGAGTGAGAAAGTTTTGTCACTATGGACAATGTAAGAAAGAATTGACCAAGGACACAGAGCAGAATGGTCTGGGAAGCCAGAAGTCGGAATTGGCTTTGCCTATGAGAATCTCACTGCAGAGGTCTTCCTAGGGTCTCTTGGCTGAGTTTCCATAACATCTTATCCCCCCTAATTTACCTTCCCTGTCCTGATTTCTTATAAATAATTGCTTAAGTCTGCTTTCTTCAATGGGCTGTCACCTGTCTGTCTTGTTTACTGCTGGATCCCCAGCTCTTCCATGCTTGAGGTTTTGTCACGTAAATATGGTGGAAGCACAGTGGAGAAAGGGAATTGAACATACCAGGCAGGCAGTGCTTGGATGTTGAACCATGGAATCTGAGCTGCAGAGAAAGACGGTGAAAAGGAGGCTAGTAGAAGAAAGTTGGCACTTGGGGGAAAGGCCAGTGGTGGAAGAACAGACATTTTGGAAATATATGAATGCGATTAGAGAATGAAGTGTCTCATTTTACTTACAATTTCAGAGGTGAGACCATGGGAGGAACCATAAAGTTCAAGGTGAAACCACTGGAATGGATGGTAGCAATGATGTAGAAGAAATAGTCATTGGGGATGAGGAAGTAATGAATATATTATGGCTTGAGATGCAGATGTCAAAGCCTCCACTGAGATTTTCTAGTGGATTTTTCACCACCCTCTTGCCGTCCAGGACCCCTCAGGAGATGTCATGGGCCCAGTGCACAGATTCGGCCTGGTCCCTGCAGGCCAGGCCAAGAGACCCCACTGGTGCACGAATTCGTGCACCGGGCCTCTAGTATGCATATAAGATCTTTGGTTAATCTCTTCCTGCCCTCCCCCCTCCTCCTTTCCTCTGAGATTCATCAGTCCTTTCCATGTTTCCATGCCTATGCACTGAGCATCTGCCCCCTGGTGGTCAGTGTGCGTCATAGCTATCAGTCGAATGGTAGATTAGGCTTATATATATATAGACTAGAGGCCCAGTGCATGAAAATTCATGCACTGTGTGTGTGTGTTGTGGGGGGGGCGTACCTCAGCGCACCTGCCCCCTCTCACAGTCTGGGAGCCCTCAGGAGATGTCCTACTGACAGCTTAGGACATCTGGCCTCCCTCTGTGGGAGGCAACCAGCTGATCAGGGGAAGGTGATGCCCCATCACGCCTCTGCTGCTGCCACTGCCAGCCGCTGTGGCTGCCTGATCCTCGGGCCCTCGCCGCAGCAGCCACCATCCACAGCCTTCCTGAGCCTCGGGCTGGCCCTGGCAGTGGCAGCCTGAGCCTTGGGCAGCCACTGTGGCTTTGTTCGGAAGGACGTCTGGAAGATGTCCACCCCAATTAGCATATTACTCTTTTATTAGTATAGGTATTATTGCTGTTGTGTCCTTATTATTTGTTTAGAACTTATGTAGAGCCACAGATGAGCAAACTTGCCTTTCACTGGGTGTTGAGTGTTGAGATAGCCTTAATGTACAGTTTGGAAGTACAGTCAGATGGTGCTCTGTGTTATGGGGATGAAGTAGTTCTGAGAACTGGATGGTCCTTCCATGATGGGCTTGAAATTCAGTTGTGTCAGCTGTGAGATCGAAGGCTGAGGTTCACTAAAGGTCCATTTAGGTGAGGAGCAGTCTCCAGAGACCCTGCTTGTGTTTCCAGGGAACCTGTGGCTCCTAAACCATCCTGCAGCTATAAATAAATTTTAAGTAGAAAATATGTAAGTTGTTGTACATCCTAGCAAATTTTATCTATTTTATTTCTCGAATTACCTAAAAGAAGTGTACATTTCATCAATTGAAAAAATATTTTATTCTTATAGTAGGAAAAATTAAAACATAATTCACAGTAATAGGCTCTGCAATATTTCTAAAATGCCAAAAATCTAGGCCAGCAAAGCAATTCGACTTTTAGTTATATATGACACACATCCTAGGTCTAGTATATATTTGTAGAAGCACCAAAAGATGTCATAAATACATGGCTACTTAATAAATCCAGAAATAATCTTTCTGTTGTGTAGGAAAAAGTTTTATTTTTGATTCCTACTATATTTTAAAGGGCAGTATTTCTTGGTTTTCTGGTGAGTCTTGGAGAAAACTTTTTAATAGTATAAGTATCTGAGAAATAGAGTACTTTCATAACACAGCTTTTTATTCACTTTTACTGAAATTTATTATTTTGTTCAAATATTTAACTATTTTTGTCATTCTTGCTACTATTCATGATTCTACCGAAGTAAATTTCTTAATACATTTGTCCCTTTTCTATTCCAAATATTCTATAGTAGTATTTATAACAAAGACTTTTACATATTGAGAAAATGATGTTTGCATTCATTCACTCACTCAAAGAATGTGTACTATGTGCCCATTACGTTCCAAATACTAGTCTTAGGTTGAGGAAACCAAAGTGAATAAAACAGACAAAAATACATGCTTTCATTTACCCTTCCTTTATGGTGTGTAGAGACAGAAAATAAACATAGTAAATAAATAAATTATATTTTTGCATTAAAAGGTAATGAGTACTACAAAGAAAAACATAACAGGGCATCTGGAACTACATAGTTTATTTTAGAATTGTTTCTTTTTGACAGAGACCAAACTATATTAATTGAAAAGTTTCTAGAATTCCTATTATAAAAGCAGAGTTACAATATAACATTATTAATCAACTTCATTCATCTATTTAACATCATTTATTGATAGGACACCACTATATTACACAGTTTAGCATAGAAAATTTATTTAATTCCCAGTATAACCTCTGAGGTAGGATTTGTTACTACACATAAGAAAAGCCCTGATGAAGAGAGTCAGTGATAACTCGCCCCAGCGGATGAAGCCAGTGACTAGCACAGCCGGAATTCACATCCGGATTTTGGATTTCCCAATGCTTCTCCAGTCTTACTCTACCTTGCTTCATGTAACACTCCAGCTTGTTTATTACAACACTCTATCCTTTGCTTTATCGAAGTGGTATAAAGGTTTCAGATTTGGAAGTCCTGCCAATAAAAATGTGTTCAGTTAATAAAACAACTTTCATGTCGTCTAGCAGAATGATTTCTGAGGGACAGTTCTGCTGATCTCTCAAGATGTGAGAGAGGGAAGTGATTTCGGGATTAGAGTGTCATTAGAGTAGAATATCTAACTTCTCAATTAGATATGGAGGCTTTGCAAGTCTCAAGTTTAGTTGTAGTGGTGCTCAGGTTGAATGTATTTTTCCACTAAATACATATCTTCAAAAGTGTCTGAGTAATCAGGAGCTTTTATTTATAAAAGTGCTGCTCCTGGCGTTTGCTAATCCCGCATTTGCTGGTGCGGTTGACATACTGTTAGCATAGTTTTCATTTCACATACCCAGTGCGTGCACCTGTTGTCAGACTGGCAAAAACTGTTCTCATTCCTTGGTATTGGGCCATTCTGCTGATACAGGGTGTTATAAATATTGCAAGGACAGGGCGGTTTGTAGGACAGGATAATACAACATAATCTGACTGACAAGCTCATTTCCTATTAGGTCCTGTAGTCAGAGACATGAGTTAAAATTTCAGCCTATGTCCAGGTTATTACAAAAATGGCCAGTCATTATATTTTATTTAGAATATGCTCTCCATAAGGTATATTGGTAAGAGTTAACTCTGTGTTGCTTAAACTGATCCTGATTGGGGGAAAAAGAGGAATGGTATCTTCCTAAATAATAACTTAAAGTTTGAAAGTACAATCTCTTTACGTGAAATCACTGCTATACTTGAACTGGCTGTAATAGAGAAACACATCCTGGGATTATGTAAGAAAATAATACGAGAAGGGAATTCTGGACACTGCACTTTGCCTGAGTGACGCCGATATATTTGGAAGCATCTGTCTTCCTCTTCCACCTCGATGCATGTCTGCTTATTTTGGCCTCCCCTGTGATACTGGGTCCTTCCAACTCCTGTGTCCAAAGGTTCAAACTGTATTGAGGTTCAAGTACTCCTTCTTAGAAGTTTATCATTGCAAACTAGAACCAGATATATGTGTGTGTGTGTGTGTGTGTGTGTGTGTGTGAATATATATATATATACTAGAGGCCCGGTGCACAAAAATTTGTGCACTCGGGGGGGGGGGGGAGGGAGGGGTCCCTCAGCCCGGCCTGTGCCCTCTCGCAGTCTGGAACCCCTCGGGAGATAACGACCTGCTGGCTTAGGCCTGCTCCCAGGTGGCAGAGGTCAGGCCCAATCCCTAGGTGCAGCCCCTGGTTAGGCTCAGAGCAGGGCCGATTGGGGAGTTGGGGCGCCACCCCCTGTCATGCACAGAGCAGGGTGGATCAGGAGGTTGCGATGCCACCCTCAGTCACGCTCAGGGTAGGGCCGATTAGGGGGTTGGGGCACCGCCCCCTGTCACACTCAAGGTGGGGTTGATGGGGAGGTTGCGGCGCCACCCCCTGTCACGCACAGAGCAGGGCCCATCAGGGGGTTGAGGAGCTCCCCACTGTCACTCACAGAGTAGGGCCGATAGGGGAGTTGGGGCACTGCCTCCTGTCACACACAGGGCAGGGTGGATCAGGGGGTTGGGGTGCCGCACCCTTTTACGCACAGAGCAGGGTCGATCGGGGGTTGGGGAGCTCCCCCCTGTCACGCGCCGCCCTCTATCACCCACAGAGCAGGGCTGATCAGGGGGTTGGGGCGCCGCCACTCTCACACTCAGGGCAGGGCCGAAGGGGAGGTTATGGCTCTACCCCATCACACACAGAGCAGGGCCTGTGGGGCGGGGGTTGGGGCACCACACCCTGTCACACACAGAGCAGGGCCGATCAGGGGGTTGGGGCCCCTTCCCCTGTCACGAACAGAGCAGGGTGGATAGGGAGGTTGTGGCCCCGCCCCCTGTCACACACAGAGCCGCAGGGCGATCAGGGGGTTTGGGCGCTGCCCCCTGTCACACCGATCCCGGTGTCGGGAGGCCTCACAGCTCTGCTGATTCCGGTGATGGGAGTCATATTACCCTTTTACTATATAGGATAGAGGCCTGGTGTATGGGTGGGGCCAGCTGGTTTGCCCTGAAGGGTGTCCTGGATCAGGGTGCGGGTCCCCACTGGGGTGCCTGGCCAGCCTGGGTGAGGGGATGATGGCTGTTTGCAGCTGGTCACACACCCTTCAGGGTGGGGGTCCCCACTGGGGTGCCTGGCCAGTCTGGGTGAGGGGCTGAGGGCTGTTTTCAGGCTGGCGGGTGACTAAAGCTGCCAACTGCTCCTTTTTTTTTTTTATTCTGAGCCAACTTTAGCTCTGACTCCAACTCTGAGGCCTTTACTGCTGAAAGCAGGTATCTGGTTTGTTTGGGTTCTATAATCGAAACACTGTATCAATTCCAGCTCTGAGATCCCGGCGGGCTGAAAGCAGGTTTCTGGGGTTTTGTTTAGCTTCTATATTTGTAACAATGTTTCAAACTGCAAGCTCAGAGGCCGGCAGCGGCAGGCGGGGAACATTGGTTTCCTCCGTCACTGAAGCAAGTAAGCCTCATGTTAGCTTCAAGCTGCCTGGCTTCCGGCCGCCATCTTGGCTGGCAGTTAATTTGCATATCGCCCCGATTAGCCAATGGGAAGGGTAGAAAACGTATGCTAATTACCATGTTTCTCTTTTATTAGATAGGATATATATATTTTTTTTGGTGGTGGTGGCGGGGGGCGGGAAGTACATCCCAATTTGCAGTTAAACTCTTGAGTTCAAATAGTTTCATTTCCAATAAATGTGATATCCTTTCACCAGTCATGTTTTGCCAAAGTGCTGTGCACAGAGAGTGTGGTTAGGTAGTGTTCTATTCCTTTCCATTATATTCATCGCACGTATGTATGGGGCAGGCAGAGCGCAGAATCAGAAGCGTTTTTCCTGACTCTCCGATCTGTGTGATACGGTATACTGTTATTTTTAAAACACATATCTAGTACTTCTTGTATGCCAGGCACAGTTCTAAGCACTTTACAAATATTAACTCCTTAATCCTCATAGCACCCTTGGGAGGAAGGTATTGTCCAAGGTTACACACATGGTGCTAGTGGAGCCAGCAGTTTCAAATCCAGCAGCCTGGCCCTGGCGTTTCTGTTCTCTTGCACTCCACCATGCATTGGCTAGTAATTTTCAGATGATTCTCTCTCATCATTGATGTTTCTATTTCTCTCTCCCTCTCCTTTCCTCTTGGAAACCAATAAAAATATATTTAAAAAACATTATTAAAATATCGTCATTCTTCCTACTTGTCAAGGAGAAAACTCGCTTTTGTTCATGGCATTTCCAAACATTCTTGTGAGAACGAGGGATGTTTATTTGGAGGACAAAAAACTGTTGGAGGGATAACCTAAGATTATGACATTTTGGTAGTCTCCTCACACAAAGACCCACCCAGTCTCACTGAGATGCATTCAAGTTTTGCTGCATCCTGAGAGAAGCTGTAGCAACATATGTCTCCAACGGGCTCTGGGATTGCTTCCCAGTTGTAGCACTTCCTGAATAATTCCTTCCAGAACAAAACCCAGCCTCTCTCTGAGTCCGTTTCCTCCACCCTGTTTACCCAGAAGAACTGTTATAAGATAATGCAGCTGGAACTACTTTATAAAAGCACGATGCAGATGATAGGCATTGCTATTCATTTCCATTTTCTGCCAGAGTTGCGCTCTGTATTTCTGCACCACACTATTCAATCTAGGACAGCGGTTCTCAGCCTGTGGGTCGCGGCCCCTTTGGGGGTCGAACGACCCTTTCACAGGGGTCTCCTACCTAAGACCATCGGAAAACACATATATAATTACATATTGTTTTGTGATTAATCACTATGCTTTGTGTTCAATTTGTAACAATGAAAATACATCCTGCATATCAGATAGTTACATGACGATTCCTAACAATAGCAAAATTACAGTTATGAAGTAGCAACGAAAATAATTTTATGGTTGGGGGCCACCACAACATGAGGAACTGTATGAAAGGGTCGCGGCATTAGGAAGGTTGAGAACCACTGCTCTCAGAGCTCTGTACGTTAATGGCCCCCAAATTTCAACTTTCTGTAATAGTGAGAAAAAGGCAGTGCACCTTCAGTTCTTGCACATGAGGTCGTCTCTGTCCTTGTCAGCCCTTCAGAGAATATGTCTTTCATGTCTAGAGAAAAAAGTTCAAAGAGAACTTTCCGAATGGTCCCTGATTTGCATGAGTGATGTCCTTCAAGAGAAAGATGCCGCTTCCGCTTGAGTTGTTATGCCTGCTTTCTTTTTCAGATGGAAGAATCCATGGAGACCCACTTTGGCAGCCATGGCAGAAGGGCCATAGTCTACAGGCCTCCCTCCTACAGCACCATGGAGCTCCGGGTCCACCAGCACATTCTCGCTCAGCTCGGTTACACAGTGGCCATCACTGAAGAGAGGTCCGGTCCTGACCTTGGGCCGGAGCTCCTAGGAAAAGGTCAGAATATGAAAGCAATTACCGAAGTGGCTTGGCGTAGAATGTTAAGTAGTTTCTGGAATGTGCTACTCTCTTCCTCTAAAAGAATTCAGAAACACGAATTTCTCTCCCTGATCAGCTTTCTTGCCTTATAGAAAACTTGGCTCCTTTTCTACCTCCTCTCAATGTTTCTTTAGCTTTCGGTCTTTATTCTTGAAATTATTTTGTTTGTGTTTTTGTAGCATTTTGGAGTTGCATAGTTCATGTTTAAACGCTGCATAAAACATGTTTATGTTTATGAGCCTGAATACATATTCTGCCCAGCCCTGAACTGCTCGTATTTTAAGAAAATTGCCAATTCATCTGACTGCAAGTGGAATGTGCTGGGAATTGTTTCCAGAAGCCAGCTTCAGCGTGATTCATGGATTGTCTGTAAATGTGAGAGAAGTGTGCATATTTATCACACATGCTATTACTGGTCAATACTTTTATTTCTTTCATTTGAAGTGAAAAGTAAAAGACAAGTGTTTTAAGCAATTTATTTGAAAAAGAGAGCTGAATAGATGATAAGGGTCAAAAAGGGCAAAAACAATAACAGCTAACACTTGTTGGACAACTAACCTGTGACAGATACTTTGTTGTGTTCTGTATCCACGATCTCACTTCATCCTCACGGAAACCCTCTGTGGACCCTAAGCTTAAGGCACATTAAGTCCTCTCCCCGGTTTTCCAGAAGAGGGAACTGAGGATTCAAGAGGTGAAGGGACTCACCCTGCATCTTAAACCTGGGTTGAGGGAAGGGCAGGCTTTGAACCCCGTGTTCCCGCCGTCACTTCTGTGCTCCTCCTCTTCACCTCTCCGTTGCCCCCGTCTCTCTTTTGGCCCAGTATCCTGCTTGAGTCTGCCATTATTAAATCCACAAGGATGTGGAGTGCTCATTCGCAGGAGCAAATCAGATTTTTCTCTTTATGAAAGGAGGAAGAAAAGCCATTTGAATCGACCGCTGAACTCGGCAGTGGTTTTCTTTGGGAGAGAATATGCAGATCCCGGTGCCATAATAATATTTATTTTTCCTTCAAGTTTCAACAGTCATGCCGTCATCATAGCACTTCTGCAGTTAGGTGCCCGTGCTCTTTAAAGTGCTAGGTTTATGCTAGTGAATGGAAGATCACTCTTGACCACATTGGCTGTAAAGTTGTAAGCTAACTTCGCTAGCAAAGCTCTCAGGGGTTAGAGCGAAAAAAAAAAAAAAAAAAAAAACAACACAAAAAACCTACTTTGGCCCTGACCAGTTACCTCAGTGGTTATAGCATCATCCTGCTGACTGAAGGAGTGTGAGCTTGATTCTCAGGCCACGGGCATGTACCTTGGTTACAAGTTCAATCCCGGGCTGGTAGGGCAGCAGCCGGGAGGCAACAAATTGACGCTTCTCCCTTAATGTTTCTCTCACTCTTTCTCTCTTCCTCCCCCCAACCTTCCACTCTCTCTAAAATTCAATGGACAAAATATCCTCACTCCTTGGGTGAGGATTAAAAAATCCGCCCCCCCCCAAAAAAAAAAAATCCACTTGGATGAAAAGAAAGGTATGAAAAGTGTGGAGAGTGTAGGCCCTGAGGACAGGAATGCCATTTGGTCCCTGGCCCACGGGGGGTAGGATGGAAACCGAGAGCTCTGGGCTTCTGGAAGCAAAGGAGGAAGACGGGAAAGATGAAAGCTCTGGCATATCAAAGAGGGCTGGGGACGAACTTTACAACCCCCATCAGGGTTGGTTCTAATAGGAAGGACCAATCTAGGACATCCATAAATGATGTTGTCAGGAAACCATTTATCAGAGTAGGTGTTAAGGAAAGATATAAAACACACTAGAGGCCCTGTGCACGAAATTCGTGTATGGGGATGGGGGTGGGGGTGGGGGTGGGTTCCTCAGCCCAGCCTGCAGTGTCTCCAGTGCAGGACCCCTTGGAGGATGTCCGACTGCCTCTCGCAATCCAGGACCACTGGCTCCTAACCGCTTGCACTGCCTGCCTGCCTGACCGCCCCTAACCCCTCTGTCTGCCTGCCTGATCACCCCTAACTGCTCCCTTGCTGGCCTGATTGCCCCTAAACACCCCTGCCTCGCCCTGCACCCGGGACCCAGGATTCCCTCCTCTGGCCAGTCTCAGGCACCCGGAACCTGGGCCAGCTTCGCCCGGGCCAGCCGCAGCCGCAGGGGACCGTGGGTGGGTGGCTTTGCCTGGGCTGCAGCCGCAAGCGCTTGGGACTGCGGGATGGGCAGCTTGTCCCTCTCCTGGGCCACAGCCGCAGGTGCTGGTGTCTGGGACCGTGGGGCGGGCGGCTTGTCCCTCTCCCGGGCTGCAGCCTGGCTGGTTCCCATTCCTCTCTTAGGACCTCATTTGTGCCTGGCTGGTCCCCATTCTTCTCTCCCCAGTGTTGAGTGTCTGAGCAGTTCAGGCAAGAGCGCGAGGACACGAGGGCACAAGGGCGTGAGGACGTGATGACCATTTACATATTAGCTCTTTATTATATAGGATTCTCCAGGGCGGGTTAGAGGGTGTGGTCCTGGGAGGGGCGGGGCCTCGCAGAGAAGCACCTTAAATTTCACTTCAGGGGGGGTCAGTGGGGCAGGAGTCAGCTCGGGTGGTCATCGGGGCTGGATTCTGTGTGGGGAGGACAGTGGGGCTGGGGGCTATTTTGGGGGAGCAGGTGCAGGGGGACGTGTGGTCAGTGGGCACCTGGGGACCTTGGCGGCCTTGAAGGCAAGTTGGGGTCAAGAAGTTGGAGAGTGCAGGATACAGGAAATGAAGAGAAGAGATTTGTCACCTATGAAGAAGGGGCACTGTTGGCTACAGTCAGAATTGACTAAAAGTCTGGAAATAAAAGTCCTTCTGTATGTCTCAGGTGGTCCCACACACCTCAACATAGGTACCTCAGGTATCCCAAACATATGTCGCCAGACACCCAACGCTCAGGAATCCCAAACACATGCCAGACACCCACGCAGGCGCCATAAGACACCCCAATATGCTTTCAGGCACCAGAAAAGTGTTCAGACACCCACCCAGGTCTGTTAGATCCCCAACACTAACATTCAGAATCTGAAAATCATGCCAAATCACCCCAAAATACCACACACCTTCATTCCGAAGCCATCAGATAACCCTAAACAGGCTTTCAGAAACCCAGAAACATATGAGACCCTACATGGGAACTTTCTAGAAGATCCTCCGCTAAAACACAAACCAGACACCCCTCTCCCCCAAATCAATCAATCAATCAATCAATCAGTCAATAAGATGTTTATTCTTCCTCCCATCCCACAAAATAGTTTAGCCCATCAGCGAAGCCGGTGATTGTGTGTGACCATCGCCTGCGTAGCTGGTGAGCTGTACTGAGTGGTGCAGAGCTTGGCCCCGGTCACACACCACTGCAGTCCGCAATTCCTGTCCCTCTGCCTCCTCCGTGCTGTGACTGGGTATGGGCACAACATGGATTAGTTCAACTTTCATCCCATTTCAAGGTTCAGTTTTCTCCAGTTGCATAACAGCGGGACTATGTCTCCTCTCTCCGTTGATGTCCTTGGGTCAGTTTTACAAGAAAAAGGAGGATTACTTTGCAGCTTCCAAATATCCCGAAAGTGCAAACACAGCCGGAAGGCAATAGGCTCTGGCAGCCCCCGGAGCCGAGGGGGCCCAGCAAACAGCACAAGATAACTAAAGGGTGTCCCTGGGGTTTGTCAGCGTAAATGCTGGCTTCACTGCTCTTCCCCACACTCCCTCAGTTTTAACACATCCATCTCCTAACTCTTTCTAAGTATTCTTTTACTTTTTTTTAATATATTTTTTTTACTGATTTCAGAGAGGAAGGAAGAGAGATAGAGAGATAGAAACATCAATGATGAGAGAATCATTGATTGGCTGCCTCCTGCATGCCCACCACTGGGGGGATCAAGCCTGCAACCCAGGCATGTGCCCCCAGCTAGAATCGAACCCGGGACCCTTTAGCCCACAGGCTGACGCTCTATCCACTGGGCCAAACTGGCTACGGCTGTTCTTTTACTTTGTATAGTAAGATATTGTTTCTGGATAGGCCTCAAGAAAGGGTAGCAATTGCAGGAGTATGGAAAATTGATTTTTTTTTGTTTTTCATTTGATTTTGTAGTTCTCTCTGAGCACACTATGCATTGAATACCCGAAATAAAAAAGCTCTATGACTATAAGCTGACATTTCCTCGATTACCTAACATATAAAAAACACCCCACTTTGCTATTGCAGCTTATTTGCCATGGCTACAAGTTTAATGTACAAATTATGTTTGCACGGAAGCACTTACTACAAAAAACATTTTCTAGACACTCGAGTCTTGTAAAATTTGTTTTGCTTTAGTTTCACATATTCACCTCATGCTTATTTTGCTACATGCGCAGCAACAGCAAGTCTGAGGCTATGTTGGCGCTTTTAAACGTAATCTTCTCGTGTGGAGCAGCCCAGAGGAAGTGGAAGCAACTCAGAATGATCTAGAAACCTACCCACCATCTTTCACTTCACCATTGCAGTGTCTGCTGTTTGCTAACTTGAAATTTGAAATATTACATTAGAAACAAAACTTACTAAGTGCCCAGGTGCAGACTTGACACATTTATTTATTATTAATTAATTAATTAATTAATTTACTTATTTATTTTACCTTGGACTTATTTTATTCCTGGCAAGGCTGCATATGTTCTTGGATTTGTTACCTGTTTACTTTCTCTATTGAAACAATTAGAAGGAATTCCTACCCCACACTCAGCCTTTTCCTCTAGTGGTCGTTGGTTCTCTGATGAGAAATTCTGTCATGCACTCGCGGAGCATAAATGGAGGACTGAGCGGCTTCTCGGCTAAGATGTAGGGTGCTGAGTAAAACAAAAGTCACTATAGGTACATAGATGGAGAGGTAAGGGTCACCCATGTATCTTAAGTCTTCATGCCACAGAGGGGGCAGAGGCAGTTCGCATTCATACAGTGAGGGCTTCATGGTGCCAGCTAATGGGGTGGAATAGCTCCAAATCTATTTAAGATTTCTACTTCGTGTGTGTGTCTGTCTGTGTGTGTGTGTCTGTGTGTGTGTTTAAATTTATCTTTATTGCTGAGAGCATTACAGATGTCCCCCATTACCCCTCTCCACCTGGCTCCTGGCTCCTGGCCCACCCCAGGCCTTCACTGTGTCCATGGGCTATGCGTATATGCATATAAGTTCTTCAGTTAATCTCTCCCCATCCCCTCTCCCTCCTCCCCTCTGAGTAGAACTGACACATTTATAAAATACATTCTTCTCATAGGAAATTAAATACAAAATGCATTTTCCCTGTTCTACCTATCCATTGCGTTCCTCTCATCTCCTCTCCTGAGGACCCCAAGTCACTTCTGCTGAACTCTCTCTGTCATCCTTTGAAGCCCATGTGGCCTCTTTCCAGTTTGGGGCCACTTTTTTTTTTCTTCTAAACTTTTAAGACCAGAAATGCATAAAAATTAGAAAAAAATAAGAGGGGGTCCTAGGCCAAGCAGGCAACAAACCACTATCCTATCTAATAAAGAGGGAATATGCTAATTGACCCTCACACCATTGCAAAGATGGCGGCACCCACAGCCAATAAGGAGGGAATATGTTAATTGACTGCCCTGCCCTCAAAGATGGCAGCACCCACAACCAATAAGGAGAGAATATGCTAATAGACTGCCCCACCCTCAAAGATAGAGGCACCTACAGCCAATAAGGAGGGAATATGCTAATAGACTGCCCCACCCTCAAAGATGGCGGCGCCCACAGCCACAAGATAGCCAGCAGGGGAAGGCAATTGTGGGCAATCAGGCCGGCAGGGGAGAGCAGTTGGGGGCAACTGGGCTGGCAGGGGAGGGCAGTGGGGGGGGGGACCAGGCAGCAGGGGAGGGCAGTGGGGGGCAATTGGGCCTCAGGGGAGCAGTTAGTCGTCAATCAGGCTGGCAGGGGAGTGGTTAGGGGGTGATCAGGCTGGCAGGCAGAAGCGGTTAGGAGCAATCAGGCAGGCAGGCAGGTGAGTGTTTGGGAGCCAGCAGTCCTTGATTGTGAGAGGGATGTCCGACTGCCGGTTTAGGATCAGGCCTAAATGGGCAGTCAGACATCCCTTGAGGGGTCCCAGATTGGAGAGGGTGCAGGCTGGGCTGAGGGACATCCCCCCACCCCTCCTCCCCCAGTGCACGAATTTCATGCACCGGGCCTCTAGTTAAATATAATCTGTTTTTGTGGAGTAACATTTGGGCTGTATATTTTATTTAATTGTCCTAATACTTATTTAGTACACAGTTATTGAATAGAAAGGAAGTCTTGGGTTCTAATACGGTTAATTCCATTCTAGTGACATAACAGAAGTTGGTGGCTCTATCCAGAAGGATTGCAGGGTTGTGAGACTACATGACCTTAAGCAATTCAAGTGCTCCGAGCCCTAGTTCTCTTATCTGTTAAAGGCGGAAATGGTATTTACTTCACAATAGGATGTGCCGAGAATTTAATCACTTTGTCCACCCCATCAGAGTTCTGAGAAGAGACACAGTAAAACTCAGCCAATATTTTTCTCATTCAATAGTCTGGGAGTGGGGCCCAGAAATGTATATATTAAAAAATGGAAACAAGTAATACTGACATGTAGCCCAGTTTGGGGAACACTGTCCTAAGGGATATGGCTCAAGGAGTAACAATTTTCAGAGAGAATTTTGGAAATAAAATGATGCAAAAGTCAGTTTGCTATAATGCCATTGCACTCCTTAAGATTAAACTCTGTGAGTATTTACAAGCATTTCATCTGTAAGCTGGTTTTGAGAACAGTAAGAAGACACTTGTCTTTAGGTTTAGGCCAGCAAAACTTAGAATGCAAAACATATACTTTTATGGTCTGTCAATCCCTTGCTTTGGAAAAGTATATCTTATGTCCACATTTCTAAGAACATATAATTCTCTAAGGAAAAGATAGAAGCACCAACCAGCTATTCCCTTTCTTGGTATCTAAGTAGCATTTAGTAAACCAGTGCTTTAGTACATGGAATAGTATAGTGGTCTGAGAGAGAATAAATGCCTTCCAACAGTTCTGAACTTTTTCCATGGCAACATCCAAGCAGTATGGGTCCAAGAGACTGACTCAGTAGATTTTGTCATCGGATAGAATTATTTATGTGCATATGTTAAAACGGGAAATTAAAGGATAGTGCCTATTTAGCACTTTTCTGTCCACTTCTGAATGCATCTTGCACTTTAGTAAATTACAAGTATTATATAGTTCACCTGAAAAGCCAGCGACAACCTGCTATCGAAGCTACAGAATCGGAGTCACTCTGATGGTGGGAAATTGCTCTTGTTTTTGTAATGTTGGGGTTGTGTATGGAATGTTTTCTGAAGAAATACAAAAAGTGAAAGGCCATATTGATTTTCTTGCCAGGGGCTGGCAATCGATGGACCACAGGCCAGATCCAGGCAGCGCCTGTTTTTGTAACAAAGTTCGCTGGAACACAGGCACTCATGTATTTTGTCCTGGCTTTGCCGCCTTTGTTCTGTAACGGCGGACTTGAGCGGTTGCAACAGAGACTGCCTGGCTCTCACTGCCTAAAATAGTTATTATTGGACCCTTTACGGAAAAAGTGTACCGACCCTCGCGTCTCGACTAATTCTATGTTATTTGACCCCTTACCAAGCTGATGATTAAAGTCTGGGGCTGAGATAGTTTAGTAATTTTAACTTACACCAAACCTCATTTCAAAAGGATTTGATAGTAAAATAAAACATATAATTACAAAATTACTGAAAGGAAAATACAAAAATTGGGCTCAAACTGGATATGGATATGTTAGCTACAATCATTGAGGCTAACTTTTGGCTTTGAGGTTTGGTGTACCTAGAGCAACAGGGAAAGAATATGTTTTACCCTCAGGAAGGGAGCATTGCAGTTCCTTCCGGGAATCTCTCACATGCCCAGGTAGCGTATCTATAACACCTTTCTCAAAGAGGTTGCGAAGTAGACAACCCTATGCTATGTAACAGGTCAAGGACCAAAGCCACATTTGCATGCAAAATGAATGGATGTCAGATCTTGGCTCTTATAGCCACCTTCCGACAGCGTGGTAGAGTGAAGGCATATCTATGAAGGGCTAGAGTTAAGACGGAGATAAACAGTACTTTTTGATATTTGTATTGACATTACACTTGATATATTGTATTTTGGAGAATGGCATTTTAAATAATGTTGCTTCACAGCTTTCCCCCCCCCACCCCCCCAATAAGGGCACTTATAATTTACCAGATTATGTTCGTGGAAACACTATTAACAGATAATAGAGCGAGAGAGACAGATCACGACTTAATGTTGTGGAAAATATGTTTGAAAAGAAAAAAAGGCTATTTCCTCTCCTGTACATAATGTAATAGATTTCTGCTTTCTTGTATTTCCATTTACTTTCACGTGCACTCTTAAAGCATTTCTAACACAACCGGGTATCATTGGAAATTTAGCCTAACTTTGAAGGTTTATTTAGAATGGCTATTTGCCAAAAGCCGTTTCTGAAGTTTATATGGAAAAGAAGTATCTACCAAAAAAACCAATCTTTTGTAAGGAAAAACCTGTTTCAAATTTTTCTTTTGTTTATTTGTATTAAAAAAGAAGCTATAAGGAAGCGGAGATTTAAATTACCCATAAGTAAGAAGAGGCACAACAATTGCTTTCCTGGGGAAGTAGTAGACTGTGGTAATTAAAAAGAATAAGCTTTAGAGTAAGATGGAGCCGGCTGGAGTCCCTAGTGTTACTGTTTCATGGTTACATAACCTTGGGCCAGTTACTGACTCTCTCAAAGCCTTGCTTTTCTCCTCAGCAAATTGGTTGTTTCGGATTGTTCAGTGAGTGGGAACTGTAGGCACTCCAAACGTGGAAAATGATCCTGTTACTACTGTTACAAACAAGTTACAGAAAAGAGATTTCTGCTGCTGCTGAATATTTTGGGATAAATGAATACTTCAGGTGTTTCCAAGGCACTTTGTCTCAACTTAGATATTCTTGTTTAAAAAAATAATTCTTTATTGTTGAAAGTACTACATATGTCCCCCTTTTCCCCCATTAACCCCCTCCACCCCACCCCTGCCCCCCTCCCCCCAGCCCCAGGCTCTCACCGCCCCAGGGGCCATGCATATATGCACACCAGGTTCTTAGCTATTCTCATGGAAAGGTCTGGGTTGTAAACACTCCTGAAATTCAAACACACAGTATCCTGGATCATTCTATGTAGGAAAAAGACACCCACTTCCAAAAAATCTTGAGGTCAGGGATCCTGTCTGTTCTGCTTACCGCTTAAAAGCATGCCCTCCACATAGGGGCACACAGTAAATACGTACCGAATCCATGAATCCATGGAGATCAAATGGTGCACCAGTGTTTGGGCCCTTTAAACAGTGAATGGCCTGAGAGAATCCACATTAAAGCTTCATTGATAAACCTTTAGTTTTTATCTAACTTCAGAGGAACACTGATATGCTCAGATCTGCTCTTACAATGAAAATAATGCAGCCACCAGTGCAGTGGTATGTAGGTAGGGCTGATGCTTTGTACAGCCATGAGCCTAGACTCGGGGGCTTTTAAATGCTGGGTCCACTTTTCACAGTTCCTCTCTTTGCGTTTAAGAGCCCCCTATCATTGACCAGTGTCACTCAGCCTGTGGGTTCTGGGGGAGCTGGATGAGTGTATACTTAATTCAGTCACTGGTGCTGTGAGCTTTTCACATGGATGTTTGTAGCAGAACCTGGAGTGAGCAGGGCCCGGGAAGGAGATGAAGACTTGTGGGTGTTTTGCTTAGAGGTGACAGTGGACTCGCTAAAGGTTTAATGGTCCATAAAACAGTGGAACACATAGTGTTACCTACAACGCTCCCGGTAAAAGACATGTGAAAGCACACAGACGGCTGCTGGAGGGGAGAGCATGGGAAGTATGAAGGGCCAGCCCCCTGTCACGTCATTTCAGTGTTTTTGTGTCCTCTACACTGAGCTCTCCAGTTCTTTTCTTAGCAAAGTGTAACATATTCACTTTTATGCTCTTCCAGTCCCTTGCTTTGGAAAATATATCATATGATGCAGGATTTTTATGACTACGGTATATATAATGCTCTAAAGCAGCGGTTCTCAACCTGTGGGTCGCGACCCCTTTGGCGGTCGAACGACCCTTTCACAGAGGTTGCCTAAGACCATCCTGCATATCAGATATTTACATTACTATTCATAACAGTAGTAACATTACAGTTATGAAGTAGCAACGAAAATAATTTTATGGTTGGGTCACAACATGAGGCACTGTATTTAAAGGGCCAGAAGGTTGAGAACCACTGCTCTAAAGAAAAAGATAGGGACACCATCAAATTACTAGTATTGTCTTTCATATCATCCAGGTACAATTTAGCAAGCCATTGTTTTTGTTTGTAGAATGAAATAGTGGCCTAAGAGAGAATCAATGTTTTTCAAAAGTTTTAAACTTGCTCCAAGGATAGCATCTAAGTAATATGTAGTTCAAGAGACTCTGACACAATATACACTTAGTGGCCAGATTATTATGACCACCTGACGTTTGTAGGCAAATTAGCTATAATTTCGCGCTGAAGTTGCTAGAGGGCCAGACCATTATAAACGTCTGAGTAGCACAACATACCTAAGTATCCTTGCTGATCAAGTTCATCCTATCATGTTGATGGTGTATCCCAATGGAGATGGCTTCTTCCAACAAGACAATGCGCCATGCCACGGTGCTCGTATTGTGCAGGAGTGGTTTCAAGAACATGAGGGAGACTTTACCTTGCTTAGGTGGCCCCCACAATCACCAGATCTCAATCCAATTGAGCATTTGTGGAATGAAGTTAAAAGAGCCATGAGGCAGCTGGTTCCACAGCCATCAGATCTCCCAGAACTGGACAGTGCTATTCATTAGGCATGGTGTCAGATTCCTCACATCACCTTTCAACATCTCGTGGAGTCAATGCCAAGAAGAATCACCGGAGTACTGAAGGCAAAAGGTGGCCCAATGAAGTACTGATGGGGTGGTCATAATAATCTGGCCACTCAGTGTATGTTATCATTGGTTCAGAATTATTTATGTATCCTTGAAGAGGGCATATTTCTACAGAATGGCAATGGGCACGAAGAAATCGATTGTTCCAATTGAAAAGAACGTTTCTGGGAAGCCCTGCGAGTAGTCGGACCAATATTTTTGTATTCCCACTGTTTAATGGGATACTCGAGTACAAGATTCATTTGTAGGAACTCTAGAAGATGTAACCAGGACCAATGGAAGGATGAACACTGCATCAATTAGAGTCATCCAGCGATGGAACAGAGCCCATCTCAACAAGTAGGAAGTTTGGTTGGAACAAAAAGAGTTAGGAAAGCCGCGGAGAGAGTGGTTTTATCACTCAGGAGAATGTCAACCAACCACCGAAGTCTTTCTTCAGATTCGCAATTCTGTGATGCGCTATCACATTCACATACACAGAAGCAAGGCGAGATGTTCCATCTCCACCCTCCCAGGATTTCTTTTCCTCAGGCTTTGCTTTTAGTCTTGTGTCCTGTGGGCAGCAGAGAGGCGTGGCTTGCAAAGGAGTGGAGAAAAGTGGATCCGGAGGCAACATTGGCAGCGGTCCCTTTTGGCTAGCAGTGCACGTTCATAGCAGATGCTCCTACTGATACTTTAAAAATGTTAGAGCCCAGTGAACTTCCCTGCTCATTCCTTGCCCCCTCCAGCCCCACACCAGCACCCCTGCTGCTTTCCTGAGTTGAATATGCTGTGTTTACCAGGAAGACAGAAGAGTAAAGGTCACGTTTAAAAAGCACAGTGTGCTTTGCCTGGTCAGTATTTCACCTAGGACACATCTGACATACGCTTTTTATTATGCGAATAAGAGGTAATGGATGGTATCAGAAGTGCTTCCGTGCCTTTAGTTAATCAAACTGGGGGGTGGAGGTGGGGGGGGAGTTGAATCAAATAAACTTACAAGTCTGCATCATTCCCTGTTATTATGCTATGGCACATGGTAATTGTGTGTTCAGGTTTATTGCTGTTTTCCTGAATGCTTATAGAATTACTGGTGTATTTATGACCAAGTAGAATGTGTTCTTTAATTGGCACACTCGAGCTCAAGGAATGTTTATTTAACCTTAACTCGGTTGAGTTGTTTATGCTACGGGGACCTGAGTTCAGTTTACTTTAGCTTTTGAAAAAACTTTTTTATTTATAAAAGTTGAGTTTCAAGTGACCTCCCGGCTCTGATGTTTCCTCTACCCACCACTGTGCAAGGAGAACAAAAAGCCAGTGTCTCATTTTTTACTCCAAAGGCACTAAACTGCTTCCTTAAGCGGGTTACTTCTTACAATTGAAAATGGTAACCAGATGTTTACTAAAACCCCTAGCATTTCTCCCTCAAGCCCAGCTTCTTTCTAATTGTTTGATCTTTTTAAAAGTTTCATAGAAACCAGATTGGGAATGTGAATTTTCCAAAGCTGGGAAATGCTTAATATAGCTTTGAAGATACTTTTTCTGTCCTGTTTCTTTAAATGAATGCCCTTTCTGCTGCTTTTTATTTTTTAAAAGGATGCAGCATTGAACTTTTTCTAGGCAATATATTTCAGATCATTGTTATTTTCATATTGCTTTAAAATTAAAAAGGCTTTAAAAAAAAAAGAAATTAGAGAGTTTTTTTTTTTTTGGTTTGCCAAGTACTAAAAAAATGCTTTGAATGACAGATTTAATTTGCAAAAACAAATAATATTCATATTATATTTAGATGAAGAAAGACTCTATCTAGGAAAGAAAAATGAACTCCTTCCTATGGGCCCTTTCAATTGGCTGTGAGATTAACTCAAGGGGAGTCTGGGGATTCAGATATTGTCAGAATTAGCTGCTTGAAATAGTTTCGATATCCCCAATTTGGGAGGAGCTTAAGGGCATCTTACCATATTTCAAGACTGCCTCTTAATTTTTGTACCCCTTTTACTTTCCACCCTTCATGTTACAACTATTGTTGAAACCTCCGGAATCACTTCCTTTTCAGATTTCACTTTCCCTGGTGAAACAGTACTTCCCTAGGAATATTCTCTTCATTCTAAGTTGCTTCTTCCTTAGAGAGTCTCTTCATTCAGTTTGGGAAGCAAAGCCTTAAGGAAAAGTAGGTATTTTTTCCTTAGCAATGTCTCTCCAATTAACCCTCAGTAATTTGACTCTCACCCCTCTCATATTCCTCCGCCCCAAAGTATCCTTTCAAAATTTACCAAGGAACTCCTTTTTGTTACAAAATTAAGTCACTGTATTTATGATTGCATTTTTTTTGGCACAAGAGCAGATTTGAGCACAAGTAGAATGTCAGTATTTCTCAAATAATAGAAATAAAATTTTAAAGCTATAAATTGAGGTTTAATGTGAATTCACTGTGGAAATCCCTCAGTTTTCTTTATCTTTCTTTGGCAATGTTCCTCAAACTTGGTGAGACGTATGAAT